>NC_073241.2:19557500-20217500 GCF_029281585.2 Gorilla gorilla gorilla
TTCCATTCCATTCCATTCCATTCCATTGCATTCCATTCCATTCAATTCCTTCCATTCCATTCCATTCGATTCCATTAAACTCCATTCCAATCCATTCCATTCTACTCGGGTTAATTTGATTCCATTCCATTCCATTCCATTCCATTCCATTCCAGTCCAGTCCAGTCCATTCCAATCCATTCCATTCTACTCGGGTTGATTCCATTCCATTCCATTCCATTCCATTCCATTCCATTCCATTCCATTCCATTCCAATCCATTCCATTCTACTCGGGTTGATTCCATTCCATTCCATTCCATTCTATTCCACTCCATTCCATTTCATTCCATTCCATTCCATTCCATTCCATTCCATTCCATTCCAATCCATTCCATTCTACTCGGGTTGATTTGATTCCATTCCATTCCATTCCATTCCATTCCATTCCATTCCATTCCATTCCATTCCAGTCCATTCCAATCCATTCCATTCTACTCGGCTTGATTTGATTCCATTCCATTCCATTCCATTCCATTCCAGTCCATTCCAATCCATTCCATTCTTCTCGGGTTGATTCCATTCCATTCCATTCCATTCCATTCCTTTCCATTCCGTTCTACTCTGGTTGAATTCATTCCTTTCCATTGCATTCCATTCCATTCCATTCCATTCTATGCCATTCGATTCCATTCCATTCCATTTCAATCCATTCCGTTCTACTCGGGTTGATTCCATTCCATTCCATTCCATTCCATTCCATTCCATTCCATTCCAGTCCATTCCAATCCATTCCATTCTACTCGGGTTGATTCCATTCGATTCCATTCCATTCCATTGGATTCCATTCCATTCCATTCCATTCCATTCCGTTCCATTCGATTCGATTCCATTCCATTCCAATCCATTCCATTCCATTCCATTCCATTCCATTCCATTCCTTTCCATTCCATTGGATTCCATTCCATTCCATTCCATTCCATTCCATTCCATTCCATTCCATTCCTTTCCATTCCATTCCATTCCATTCCGTTCTACTCGGGTTGATTCCATTCTATTCCATTCCATTCCATTCGATTCCATTCGATTCCATTCGATTCCATTCCATTCCATTCCATTAAATTTCATTCCATTCCATTCCATTCCATTCCATTCCATTCCGTTCGATTCCATTCCATTCCATTCCAATCCAATCCATTCCATTCTACTCGGGTTGATTCCATTCCATTCCATTCCATTCCATTCCATTCCATTCCGTTCCATTCCAATCCATTCCATTCTACTCGGGTTGAGTCCATTCCATTCCATTCCATTCCATTCCATTCCAATCCATTCCATTCTACTCGGGTTGATTCCATTCCATTCCATTCCATTCCATTCCATTCCATTCCAATCCATTCCATTCAACTCGGGTTGATTCCATTCAATTCCATTCCATTCCATTCCATTCCATTCCATTCCATTCCATTCCATTAAATTTTATTCCATTCCATTCCATTCCATTCCTTTCCATTCCATTCCATTCCATTACGTTCTACTCGGGTTGATTTCATTCCATTCCATTCCATTCCATTCCATTCCATTCCATTCCATTCCTTTCGATTCCATACGATTCCATTCCATTCCATTCCATTCCAATCCATTCCGTTCTACTCGGGTTGATTCCATTCCATTCCATTCCATTCCATTCGATTCCATTCCATTCCATTTCAATCCATTCCATTCTACTCGGGTTGATTCCATTCCATTCCATTCCATTCCATTCCATTCAATTCCATTCCATTCCATTCCAGTCCATTCCAATCCATTCCATTCTACTCGGGTTGATTCCATTCCATTCCATTCCATTCCATTCCATTCCATTCCATTCCTTTCGATTCCATTCCATTCCATTCCATTCCATTCCATTCCATTCCATTCCATTCCATTCCATTCTATTGCATTCCATTCCATTCCATTCCATTCCGTTCTACTCGGGTTGATTCCAATCTATTCCATTCCATTCTATTCCGTTACATTCCATTCCATTCCATTCCATTCCATTCCGTTCCATTCCATTCCATTCCATTCCAGTCCATTCCAATCCATTCCATTCTACTCGGGTTGATTCCATTCCATTCCATTCCATTCCATTACATTCCATTCCAATCCATTCCATTCTACTTGGGTTGATGCCATTCCATTCCATTCCATTCCATTCCATTCCATTCCATTCCATTCCATTCCATTCCATTCCATTCCATTCCATTCCATTCCGTTCCGTTCCGTTCTGTTCCGTTCCATTCCATTCGATTCCATTCCATTCCATTCCAATCCATTCCATTCAACTCGGGTTGATTTGATTCCATTCCATTCCATTCCATTCCATTCCATTCCATTCCAGTCCATTCCAATCCATTCCATTCTACTCGGGTTGATTCCATTCCATTCCATTCCATTCTATTCCATTCCATTCCATTCCAATCCATTCCATTCTACTCGGGTTGATTCCATTCCATTCCATTCCATTCTATTCCACTCCATTCCATTTCATTTCATTCCATTCCATTCCATTCCATTCCAATCCATTCCATTCTTCTCTGGTTTATTCCATTCCATTCCATTCCATTCCATTCCATTCCATTCCATTCCATTCCAATCCATTCCATTCTACTCGGGTAGATTCCATTCCATTCCATTCCATTCCATTCCATTCCATTCCATTCCATTCCATTCCGTTCCGTTCCATTCCATTCGATTACATTCCATTCCAATCCAATCCATTCCATTCTACTCGTTTTGATTTCATTCCATTCCATTCCATTCCGTTCCTTTCTACTCGGGTTGACTCCATTGAGTTCCATTCCGTTCTCTTCCGTCCCGTCCCGTCCCGTCCCATCCCGTCCCGACCCGTCCCGACCAGTGCCATTGTTCTCCGGTTGATTCCATTCCATTCCATTCCGTTCCTTTCCGTTCCGTTCCATTCCGTTCCACACGGGTTGATTCAATTCCATTCTATTCTATTCCATTCCATTCCATTCCATTCCATTCCATTCCATTCCATTCTACTCTGGTTGATTCCATGCTGTTCCGTTCCGTTCCATTCCGTTCCACCCCGACCCGTCCCGTACCGTCCCGTCCCGTCCCATCCCGTTCCGATCTGCTCGGGTTGATTCCGTTCCATTCCGTTCCGTTCCTTTCCTTTCCGTTCCGTTCCATTCCGTTCCACGCGGGTTGATGCAATTCCATTCTATTACGTTGAATTCATTCCATTCCATTCCATTCCATTCTACTCGGATTGATTCCATTCCATTAAATTCCATTCCAGTCCATTCCAATCCATTCCATTCTACTCGGGTTGATTCCATTCCATTCCATTCCATTCCATTCCATTCCATTCCATTCCATTCCGTTCTACTCGGGTTGATTCCATTCCATTCTATTCCATTCCATTCCATTCCATTCCATTCCATTCCATTCCATTCCAATCCATTCCATTCCAATCCATTCCATTCTACTCGGGTAGATTCCATTCCATTCCATTCCATTCCATTCCATTCCATTCCTTTCCATTCCATTCCATTCCATTCGATTCCATTCGATTCCATTCCATTCCATTCCATTCCAATCCATTCCATTCTACTCGGGTTGATTCCATTCCATTCCATTCCATTCCATTCCATTCCATTCCATTCCAATCCATTCCATTCTACTCGGGTTGATTCCATTCCATTCCATTCCATTCCATTCCATTCCATTCCATTCCATTCCATTCCATTCCATTCCATTCTATTCCTTTCCATTCCATTCCATTCCATTCGATTCCATTCTATTCCATTCGATTCCATTCCATTAAATTCCATTCCATTCCATTCCATTCCATTCCATTCCATTCCATTCCATTCCATTCCATTCCATTCCATACCATTCCATTCCATTCCATTCCGTTCTTCTTGGGTTGATTCCATTCCATTCCATTCCATTCCATTCCATTCAATTCCATTCCATTCCATTCCAGTCCATTCCAATCCATTCCATTCTACTCGGGTTGATTCCATTCAATTCCATTCCATTCTATTCCACTCCATTCCATTTCATTCCATTCCATTCCATTCCATTCCATTCCATTCCATTCCAATCCATTCCATTCTACTCGGGTTGATTTGATTCCATTCCATTCCATTCCATTCCATTCCATTCCATTCCAGTCCATTCCAATCCATTCCATTCTACTCGGCTTGATTTGATTCCATTCCATTCCATTTCATTCCATTCCAGTCCATTCCAATCCATTCCATTCTTCTCGGGTTGATTCCATTCCATTCCATTCCATTCCATTCCGTTCTACTCTGGTTGAATTCATTCCTTTCCATTGCATTCCATTCCATTCCATTCCATTCTATGCCATTCGATTCCATTCCATTCCATTTCAATCCATTCCGTTCTACTCGGGTTGATTCCATTCCATTCCATTCCATTCCATTCCATTCCATTCCATTCCATTCCATTCCAGTCCATTCCAATCCATTCCATTCTACTCGGGTTGATTCCATTCGATTCCATTCCATTCCATTGGATTCCATTCCATTCCATTCCATTCCATTCCGTTCCATTCGATTCGATTCCATTCCATTCCAATCCATTCCATTCCATTCCATTCCATTCCATTCCATTCCTTTCCATTCCATTGGATTCCATTCCATTCCATTCCATTCCATTCCATTCCTTTCCATTCCATTCCTTTCCATTCCATTCCATTCCATTCCTTTCTACTCGGGTTGATTCCATTCTATTCCATTCCATTCCATTCGATTCCATTCGATTCCATTCGATTCCATTCCATTCCATTCCATTAAATTTCATTCCATTCCATTCCATTCCATTCCATTCCATTCCATTCCATTCCATTCCATTCCATTCCGTTCGATTCCATTCCATTCCATTCCAATCCAATCCATTCCATTCTACTCGGGTTGATTCCATTCCATTCCATTCCATTCCATTCCATTCCATTCCGTTCCATTCCAATCCATTCCATTCTACTCGGGTTGATTCCATTCCATTCCATTCCATTCCATTCCATTCCATTCCAATCCATTCCATTCTACTCGGGTTGATTCCATTCCATTCCATTCCATTCCATTCCATTCCATTCCATTCCATTCCATTCCATTCCAATCCATTCCATTCAACTCGGGTTGATTCCATTCAATTCCATTCCATTCCATTCCATTCCATTAAATTTTATTCCATTCCATTCCATTCCATTCCTTTCCATTCCATTCCATTCCATTACGTTCTACTCGGGTTGATTTCATTCCATTCCATTCCATTCCATTCCATTCCATTCCATTCCATTCCATTCCATTCCATTCCTTTCCATTCCATTCCATTCCTTTCGATTCCATACGATTCCATTCCATTCCATTCCATTCCAATCAATTCCGTTCTACTCGGGTTGATTCCATTCCATTCCATTCCATTCCATTCGATTCCTTTCCATTCCATTCCATTCGATTCCATTCCATTCCATTTCAATCCATTCCATTCTACTCGGGTTGATTCCATTCCATTCCATTCCATTCCATTCCATTCAATTCCATTCCATTCCATTCCAGTCCATTCCAATCCATTCCATTCTACTCGGGTTGATTCCATTCCATTCCATTCCATTCCATTCCATTCCATTCCATTCCATTCCATTCCATTCCTTTCGATTCCATTCCATTCCATTCCATTCCATTCCATTCCATTCCATTCCATTCCATTCCATTCCATTCTATTGCATTCCATTCCATTCCATTCCATTCCGTTCTACTCGGGTTGATTCCAATCTATTCCATTCCATTCTATTCCGTTACATTCCATTCCATTCCATTCCATTCCATTCCGTTCCATTCCATTCCATTCCATTCCAGTCGATTCCAATCCATTCCATTCTACTCGGGTTGATTCCATTCCATTCCATTCCATTCCATTACATTCCATTCCAATCCATTCCATTCTACTTGGGTTGATACCATTCCATTCCATTCCATTCCATTCCATTCCATTCCATTCCATTCCATTCCGTTCCGTTCCGTTCTGTTCCGTTCCATTCCATTCGATTCCATTCCATTCCATTCCAATCCATTCCATTCAACTCGGGTTGATTTGATTCCATTCCATTCCATTCCATTCCATTCCATTCCATTCCAGTCCATTCCAATCCATTCCATTCTACTCGGGTTGATTCCATTCCATTCCATTCCATTCCATTCCATTCCATTCCATTCCAATCCATTCCATTCTACTCGGGTTGATTCCATTCCATTCCATTCCATTCTATTCCACTCCATTCCATTTCATTTCATTCCATTCCATTCCATTCCATTCCAATCCATTCCATTCTTCTCTGGTTTATTCCATTCCATTCCATTCCATTCCATTCCATTCCATTCCATTCCAATCCATTCTATTCTACTCGGGTTGATTCCATTCCGTTCCTTTCCATTCCATTCCATTCCATTCCATTCCATTCCATTCCATTCCATTCCGTTCCATTCCATTCCATTCCATTCCATTCGTTTCCATTCCTTTCCATTCCATTCCTTTCCATTCCATTCCATTCCGTTCTACTCGGGTTGATCCCATTCTATTCCATTCCATTCCATTCGATTCCATTCGATTCCATTCCACTCCATTCCATTAAATTCCATTCCATTCCATTCCATTCCGTTCCATTCCATTACGTTCTACTCGGGAAGATTTCATTCTATTCCATTCCATTCCATTCCATTCCTTTCCATTCCATTCCATTCCATTCGATTCCATTCGATTCCATTCCATTCCATTCCATTCCAATCCATTCCGTTCTACTCGGGTTGATTCCATTCCATTCCATTCCATTCCATTCCATTCCATTCCATTCCATTCCATTTCAATCCACTCCTTTCTACTCGGGTTGATTCCATTCAATTCCATTCCATTCCATTCGATTCCATTCCATTCCATTCCATTCCATTCCATTCCAATCCATTCCATTCTACTCGGGTTGATTCCATTCCATTCCATTCCATTCCATTCCATTCCATTCCATTCCATTCCATTCCTTTCCATTCGATTCCATTCCATTCCATTCCATTCCGTTCTACTCGGGTTGATTCCATTCTATTCCATTCCATTCCATTCCATTCCATTCCATTCCATTCCATTTCATTCCATTCGATTCCAATCCATTCCATTCCATTAAATTCCATTCCATTCCATTCCATTCCATTCCATTCCATTCCATTCCATTCCATTCCGTTCTACTCGGGTTGATTCCATTCCATTCCATTCCATTCCATTCCATTCCATTCCATTCCATTCCATTCCATTCCATTCCAATCCATTCCATTCTACTCGGGTAGATTCCATTCCATTCCATTCCATTCCATTCCATTCCATTCCATTCCATTCCGTTCCGTTCCATTCCATTCGATTACATTCCATTCCAATCCAATCCATTCCATTCTACTCGTTTTGATTTCATTCCATTCCATTCCATTCCGTTCCTTTCTACTCGGGTTGACTCCATTGAGTTCCATTCCGTTCTCTTCCGTCCCGTCCCGTCCCGTCCCATCCCGTCCCGACCCGTCCCGACCAGTGCCATTGTTCTCCGGTTGATTCCATTCCATTCCATTCCGTTCCTTTCCGTTCCGTTCCATTCCGTTCCACACGGGTTGATTCAATTCCATTCTATTCTATTCCATTCCATTCCATTCCATTCCATTCCATTCCATTCTACTCTGGTTGATTCCATGCCGTTCCGTTCCGTTCCATTCCGTTCCACCCCGACCCGTCCCGTACCGTCCCGTCCCGTCCCATCCCGTTCCGATCTGCTCGGGTTGATTCCGTTCCATTCCGTTCCGTTCCTTTCCTTTCCGTTCCGTTCCATTCCGTTCCACGCGCGTTGATGCAATTCCATTCTATTACATTGAATTCATTCCATTCCATTCCATTCCATTCTACTCGGATTGATTCCATTCCATTAAATTCCATTCCAGTCCATTCCAATCCATTCCATTCTACTCGAGTTGATTCCATTCCATTCCATTCCATTCCATTCCATTCCATTCCATTCCGTTCTACTCGGGTTGATTCCATTCCATTCTATTCCATTCCATTCCATTCCATTCCAGTCCATTCCATTCCATTCCAATCCATTCCATTCCAATCCATTCCATTCTACTCGGGTAGATTCCATTCCATTCCATTGCATTCCATTCCATTCCATTCCATTCCTTTCCATTCCATTCCATTCCATTCGATTCCATTCGATTCCATTCCATTCCATTCCATTCCAATCCATTCCATTCTACTCGGGTTGATTCCATTCCATTCCATTCCATTCCATTCCATTCCATTCCATTCCATTCCAATCCATTCCATTCTACTCGGGTTGATTCCATTCCATTCCATTCCATTCCATTCCATTCCATTCCATTCCATTCCATTCCATTCCATTCTATTCCTTTCCATTCCATTCCATTCCATTCGATTCCATTCTATTCCATTCGATTCCATTCCATTAAATTCCATTCCATTCCATTCCATTCCATTCCATTCCATTCCATTCCATTCCATTCCATTCCATTCCATTCCGTTCTTCTCGGGTTGATTCCATTCCATTCCATTCCATTCCATTCCATTCCATTCCATTCCATTCCATTCCATTCCAATCCATTCCATTCCATTCCATTCCATTCCATTCCATTCCATTCCATTCCGTTCTACTCGGGTTCATTCCATTCCATTCCATTCCATTGCATTCTATTCCATTGAATTCCCTTCCTTTCTATTCCATTCCATTCCATTCCATTCCATTCCGTTCTACTCGGGTTGATTCCATTCCATTCCATTCCATTCCATTCCATTCCATTCCATTCCATTCCATTCGATTCCATTCGATTCCATTCCATTCCATTCCATTCCAATCCATTCCATTCTACTCGGGTTCATTCCATTCCATTCCATTCCATTCCATCCCATTCCATTCGGTTCCATTCGGTTCCATTCGATTCCATTCCATTTCAATCCATTCCATTCCATTCCGTTCCGTTCCGTTCCATTTCGTTCGTTCCGTTCTATTCGGGTTGATTCCATTCTATTCCACTCCATTCCATTCGATTCCATTGGTTTCCTTTCGATTCCATTCCATTCCATTCCATTCTATTCTATTGAATTCCATTCCATTCCATTCCATTCCATTGTATTCCAATCCATTCCTTTCTACTCGGGTTGATTCCATTCCATTCCATTCCGTTCCACTCCATTCCATTCCTTTCCATTCCATTCCATTTCATTGCATTTCAATCCATTCCATTCTACTCGGGTTGATTCCATTCCATTCCATTCCATTCCATTCCATTCCATTCCATTCCAATCCATTCCATTCTACTCGGATTGATTCCATTCCATTCCTTTCCATTCCATTCCATTCCATTCCATTCCATTCCATTCCATTCCATTCCGTTCCGTTCCGTTCCGTTCCATTCCATTCCATTCCATTCCATTCCATTCCATTCCGTTCTACTCGGGTTGATTCCATGCCATTCCATTCCATTCCATTCCATTCCATTCCATTCCATTCCATTCGATTCCATTCCAATCCATTCCATTCCAATCCATTCCATTCTACTCGAGTAGATTCCATTCCATTCCATTCCATTCCATTCCATTCCATTCCATTCCATTCCATTCCATTCCATTCCATTTGATTCCATTCGATTCCATTCCATTCCATTCCATTCCAATCCATTCCATTCTACTCGGGTTGATTCCATTCCATTCCATTCCATTCCATTCCATTCCATTCCATTCCATTCCAATCCATTCCATTCTACTCGGGTTGATTCCACTCCATTCCATTCCATTCCATTCCATTCCATTCAATTCCATTCCATTCCATTCCATTCCAATCTATACCATTCCATTCCATTCGATTCCATTCGATTCCATTCCATTCCATTCCATTCCATTAAATTTTATTCCATTCCATTCCATTCCATTCCTTTCCATTCCATTCCATTCCATTACGTTCTACTCGGGTTGATTTCATTCCATTCCATTCCATTCCATTCCGTTCCATTCCTTTCCATTCCATTCCATTCCATTCCTTTCGATTCCATACGATTCCATTCCATTCCATTCCATTCCAATCCATTCCGTTCTACTCGGGTTGATTCCATTCCATCCCATTCCATTCCATTCCATTCCATTCCATTCCATTCCATTCCATTCCATTCCATTCCATTCCATTCCATTTCAATCCATTCCATTCTACTCGGGTTGATTCCATTCCATTCCATTCCATTCCATTCCATTCCATTCCATTCCATTCCATTCCAGTCCATTCCAATCCATTCCATTCTACTCGGGTTGATTCCATTCCATTCCATTCCATTCCATTCCATTCCATTCCATTCCTTTCGATTCCATTCCATTCCATTCCAGTCCATTCCAATCCATTCCATTCTACTCGGGTTGATTCCATTCCATTCCATTCCATTCCATTCCATTCTGTTCTACTCGGGTTGATTCCATTCCATTCCATTCCATTCCATTCCATTCCATTCCATTCCATTGCATTCCATTCCATTCCATTCCATTCTGTTCTACTCGGGTTGATTCCAATCTATTCCATTCCATTCCACTCCGTTACATTCCATTCCATTCCATTCCATTCCATTCCATTCCGTTCCATTCCATTCCATTCCATTCCAGTCCATTCCAATCCATTCCATTCTACTCGGGTTGATTCCATTCCATTCCATTCCATTCCATTCCATTCCATTCCAATCCATTCCATTCTACTTGTGTTGATTCCATTCCATTCCATTCCATTCCATTCCATTCCATTCCATTCCATTCCATTCGGTTCCATTCCATTCCATTCCATTCCATTCCATTCCATTCCATTAAATTTTATTCCGTTCCATTCCATTCCATTCCTTTCCTTTCCATTCCATTCCATTCCATTCCATTACGTTGTACTCGGATTGATTTCATTCCATTCCATTCCATTTCATTCCATTCCATTCCATTCCATTCAATTCCATTCCATTCCATTCCACTCGATTCCATTCCATTCCATTCCATTCCATTCCATTCCATTCCATTCCAATCCATTCCGTTTTTCTCGGGTTGATTCCATTCCATTCCATTCCATTCCATTCGATTCCATTCCATTCCATTTCAATCCATTCCATTCTATTCGGGTTGATTCCATTCCATTCCATTCCATTCCATTCCATTCCATTCCATTCCATTCCATTCCATTCCAATCCATTCCATTCTACTCGGGTTGATTCCATTCCATTCCATTCCATTCCATTCCATTCCATTCCATTCCATTCCAATCCATTCCATTCAACTCGGGTTGATTCCTTTCAATTCCATTCCATTCCATTCCATTCCATTAAATTTTATTCCATTCCATTCCATTCCATTCCTTTCCATTCCATTCCATTCCATTCCATTCCATTCCATTACTTTCTACTCGGGTTGATTTCATTCCATTCCATTCCTTTCCATTCCATTCCATTCCATTCCATTCCATTCCTTTCGATTCCATACGATTCCATCCCATTCCATTCCATTCCAATCCATTCCGTTCTACTCGGGTTGATTCCATTCCATTCCATTCCATTCCATTCGATTCCATTCCATTCCATTTCAATCCATTCCATTCTACTCGGGTTGATTCCATTCCATTCCATTCCATTCCATTCCAGTCCATTCCATTCCATTCCATTCCTTTCGATTCCATTCCATTCCATTCCATTCCATTCCACTCCATTCCATTCCATTCCATTCCATTCCATTCCATTCCATTCCATTCTATTGCATTCCATTCCATTACATTCCATTCCGTTCTACTCGGGTTGATTCCAATCTATTCCATTCCATTCCATTCCGTTACATTCCATTCCATTCCATTCCTTTCCATTCCGTTCCATTCCATTCCATTCCATTCCAGTCCATTCCAATCCATTCCATTCTACTCGGGTTGATTCCATTCCATTCCATTCCATTCCATTCCATTCCATTACATTCCATTCCAATCCATTCCATTCTACTCGGGTTGATTCCATTCCATTCCATTCCATTCCATTCCATTCCATTCCATTCCATTCCATTCCATTCCATTCCATTCGATTCCATTCCATTCCATTCCATTCCATTCCATTCCATTAAATTTTATTCCATTCCATTCCATTCCATTCCTTTCCTTTCCATTCCATTCCATTCCATTCCATTCGATTCCATTCCATTCCATTCCATTCCAATCCATTCCGTTCTACTCGGGTTGATTCCATTCCACTCCATTCCATTCAATTCCATTCCATTCCATTCCATTCCATTCCTTTAAATTCCCTTCCATTCCATTCCATTCCATTAAATTCCATTGCATTCCATTCCATTCCATTCCGTTCTACTCGGGTTGATTCCATTCCATTCCATTCCATTCCATTCCATTCCATTCCATTCCATTCCATTCCATTCCATTCCATTCCATTCCATTTGATTCCATTCGATTCCATTCCATTCCATTCCATTCCAATCCATTCCATTCAACTCGGGTTGATTCCATTCCATTCCATTCCATTCCATTCCATTCCATTCCATTCCATTCCATTCCATTCCATTCCATTGCATTCCATTCCATTCAATTCCTTCCATTCCATTCCATTCGATTCCATTAAACTCCATTCCAATCCATTCCATTCTACTCGGGTTAATTTGATTCCATTCCATTCCATTCCATTCCATTCCAGTCCAGTCCAGTCCATTCCAATCCATTCCATTCTACTCGGGTTGATTCCATTCCATTCCATTCCTTTCCATTCCATTCCATTCCATTCCAATCCATTCCATTCTACTCGGGTTGATTCCATTCCATTCCATTCCATTCTATTCCACTCCATTCCATTTCATTCCATTCCATTCCATTCCATTCCATTCCATTCCATTCCAATCCATTCCATTCTACTCGGGTTGATTTGATTCCATTCCATTCCATTCCATTCCATTCCATTCCATTCCATTCCATTCCAGTCCATTCCAATCCATTCCATTCTACTCGGCTTGATTTGATTCCATTCCATTCCATTCCATTCCATTCCAGTCCATTCCAATCCATTCCATTCTTCTCGGGTTGATTCCATTCCATTCCATTCCATTCCATTCCTTTCCATTCCGTTCTACTCTGGTTGAATTCATTCCTTTCCATTGCATTCCATTCCATTCCATTCCATTCTATGCCATTCGATTCCATTCCATTCCATTTCAATCCATTCCGTTCTACTCGGGTTGATTCCATTCCATTCCATTCCATTCCATTCCATTCCATTCCATTCCATTCCAGTCCATTCCAATCCATTCCATTCTACTCGGGTTGATTCCATTCGATTCCATTCCATTCCATTGGATTCCATTCCATTCCATTCCATTCCATTCCGTTCCATTCGATTCGATTCCATTCCACTCCAATCCATTCCATTCCATTCCATTCCATTCCATTCCATTCCTTTCCATTCCATTGGATTCCATTCCATTCCATTCCATTCCATTCCATTCCATTCCATTCCATTCCTTTCCATTCCATTCCATTCCATTCCGTTCTACTCGGGTTGATTCCATTCTATTCCATTCCATTCCATTCGATTCCATTCGATTCCATTCGATTCCATTCCATTCCATTCCATTAAATTTCATTCCATTCCATTCCATTCCATTCCATTCCATTCCGTTCGATTCCATTCCATTCCATTCCAATCCAATCCATTCCATTCTACTCGGGTTGATTCCATTCCATTCCATTCCATTCCATTCCATTCCATTCCGTTCCATTCCAATCCATTCCATTCTACTCGGGTTGAGTCCATTCCATTCCATTCCATTCCATTCCATTCCAATCCATTCCATTCTACTCGGGTTGATTCCATTCCATTCCATTCCATTCCATTCCATTCCATTCCAATCCATTCCATTCAACTCGGGTTGATTCCATTCAATTCCATTCCATTCCATTCCATTCCATTCCATTCCATTCCATTCCATTCCATTAAATTTTATTCCATTCCATTCCATTCCATTCCTTTCCATTCCATTCCATTCCATTACGTTCTACTCGGGTTGATTTCATTCCATTCCATTCCATTCCATTCCATTCCATTCCATTCCATTCCATTCCTTTCGATTCCATACGATTCCATTCCATTCCATTCCATTCCAATCCATTCCGTTCTACTCGGGTTGATTCCATTCCATTCCATTCCATTCCATTCGATTCCATTCCATTCCATTTCAATCCATTCCATTCTACTCGGGTTGATTCCATTCCATTCCATTCCATTCCATTCCATTCAATTCCATTCCATTCCATTCCAGTCCATTCCAATCCATTCCATTCTACTCGGGTTGATTCCATTCCATTCCATTCCATTCCATTCCATTCCATTCCATTCCTTTCGATTCCATTCCATTCCATTCCATTCCATTCCATTCCATTCCATTCCATTCCATTCCATTCTATTGCATTCCATTCCATTCCATTCCATTCCGTTCTACTCGGGTTGATTCCAATCTATTCCATTCCATTCTATTCCGTTACATTCCATTCCATTCCATTCCATTCCATTCCGTTCCATTCCATTCCATTCCATTCCAGTCCATTCCAATCCATTACATTCTACTCGGGTTGATTCCATTCCATTCCATTCCATTCCATTACATTCCATTCCAATCCATTCCATTCTACTTGGGTTGATACCATTCCATTCCATTCCATTCCATTCCATTCCATTCCATTCCATTCCATTCCGTTCCGTTCTGTTCCGTTCCATTCCATTCGATTCCATTCCATTCCATTCCAATCCATTCCATTCAACTCGGGTTGATTTGATTCCATTCCATTCCATTCCATTCCATTCCATTCCATTCCAGTCCATTCCAATCCATTCCATTCTACTCGGGTTGATTCCATTCCATTCCATTCCATTCTATTCCATTCCATTCCATTCCAATCCATTCCATTCTACTCGGGTTGATTCCATTCCATTCCATTCCATTCTATTCCACTCCATTCCATTTCATTTCATTCCATTCCATTCCATTCCATTCCAATCCATTCCATTCTTCTCTGGTTTATTCCATTCCATTCCATTCCATTCCATTCCATTCCATTCCATTCCATTCCATTCCAATCCATTCCATTCTACTCGGGTAGATTCCATTCCATTCCATTCCATTCCATTCCATTCCATTCCATTCCATTCCATTCCGTTCCGTTCCATTCCATTCGATTACATTCCATTCCAATCCAATCCATTCCATTCTACTCGTTTTGATTTCATTCCATTCCATTCCATTCCGTTCCTTTCTACTCGGGTTGACTCCATTGAGTTCCATTCCGTTCTCTTCCGTCCCGTCCCGTCCCGTCCCATCCCGTCCCGACCCGTCCCGACCAGTGCCATTGTTCTCCGGTTGATTCCATTCCATTCCATTCCGTTCCTTTCCGTTCCGTTCCATTCCGTTCCACACGGGTTGATTCAATTCCATTCTATTCTATTCCATTCCATTCCATTCCATTCCATTCCATTCCATTCCATTCTACTCTGGTTGATTCCATGCTGTTCCGTTCCGTTCCATTCCGTTCCACCCCGACCCGTCCCGTACCGTCCCGTCCCGTCCCATCCCGTTCCGATCTGCTCGGGTTGATTCCGTTCCATTCCGTTCCGTTCCTTTCCTTTCCGTTCCGTTCCATTCCGTTCCACGCGGGTTGATGCAATTCCATTCTATTACGTTGAATTCATTCCATTCCATTCCATTCCATTCTACTCGGATTGATTCCATTCCATTAAATTCCATTCCAGTCCATTCCAATCCATTCCATTCTACTCGGGTTGATTCCATTCCATTCCATTCCATTCCATTCCATTCCATTCCGTTCTACTCGGGTTGATTCCATTCCATTCTATTCCATTCCATTCCATTCCATTCCATTCCATTCCATTCCATTCCAATCCATTCCATTCCAATCCATTCCATTCTACTCGGGTAGATTCCATTCCATTCCATTCCATTCCATTCCATTCCATTCCTTTCCATTCCATTCCATTCCATTCGATTCCATTCGATTCCATTCCATTCCAATCCATTCCATTCTACTCGGGTTGATTCCATTCCATTCCATTCCATTCCATTCCATTCCATTCCATTCCAATCCATTCCATTCTACTCGGGTTGATTCCATTCCATTCCATTCCATTCCATTCCATTCCATTCCATTCCATTCCATTCCATTCCATTCTATTCCTTTCCATTCCATTCCATTCCATTCGATTCCATTCTATTCCATTCGATTCCATTCCATTAAATTCCATTCCATTCCATTCCATTCCATTCCATTCCATTCCATTCCATTCCATTCCATTCCATACCATTCCATTCCATTCCATTCCGTTCTTCTTGGGTTGATTCCATTCCATTCCATTCCATTCCATTCCATTCAATTCCATTCCATTCCATTCCAGTCCATTCCAATCCATTCCATTCTACTCGGGTTGATTCCATTCAATTCCATTCCATTCTATTCCACTCCATTCCATTTCATTCCATTCCATTCCATTCCATTCCATTCCATTCCATTCCAATCCATTCCATTCTACTCGGGTTGATTTGATTCCATTCCATTCCATTCCATTCCATTCCATTCCAGTCCAGTCCATTCCAATCCATTCCATTCTACTCGGCTTGATTTGATTCCATTCCATTCCATTTCATTCCATTCCAGTCCATTCCAATCCATTCCATTCTTCTCGGGTTGATTCCATTCCATTCCATTCCATTCCATTCCGTTCTACTCTGGTTGAATTCATTCCTTTCCATTGCATTCCATTCCATTCCATTCCATTCTATGCCATTCGATTCCATTCCATTCCATTTCAATCCATTCCGTTCTACTCGGGTTGATTCCATTCCATTCCATTCCATTCCATTCCATTCCATTCCATTCCATTCCATTCCATTCCAGTCCATTCCAATCCATTCCATTCTACTCGGGTTGATTCCATTCGATTCCATTCCATTCCATTGGATTCCATTCCATTCCATTCCATTCCATTCCGTTCCATTCGATTCGATTCCATTCCATTCCAATCCATTCCATTCCATTCCATTCCATTCCATTCCATTCCTTTCCATTCCATTGGATTCCATTCCATTCCATTCCATTCCATTCCATTCCTTTCCATTCCATTCCTTTCCATTCCATTCCATTCCATTCCTTTCTACTCGGGTTGATTCCATTCTATTCCATTCCATTCCATTCGATTCCATTCGATTCCATTCGATTCCATTCCATTCCATTCCATTAAATTTCATTCCATTCCATTCCATTCCATTCCATTCCATTCCATTCCATTCCATTCCGTTCGATTCCATTCCATTCCATTCCAATCCAATCCATTCCATTCTACTCGGGTTGATTCCATTCCATTCCATTCCATTCCATTCCATTCCATTCCGTTCCATTCCAATCCATTCCATTCTACTCGGGTTGATTCCATTCCATTCCATTCCATTCCATTCCATTCCATTCCATTCCAATCCATTCCATTCTACTCGGGTTGATTCCATTCCATTCCATTCCATTCCATTCCATTCCATTCCATTCCATTCCATTCCATTCCATTCCAATCCATTCCA
Organism: Gorilla gorilla gorilla; assembly: GCF_029281585.2. Classification (NCBI taxonomy): domain Eukaryota; kingdom Metazoa; phylum Chordata; class Mammalia; order Primates; family Hominidae; genus Gorilla; species Gorilla gorilla. The sequence continues at coordinate 19,575,190 of NC_073241.2, forward strand.
TTCAACTCGGGTTGATTCCATTCAATTCCATTCCATTCCATTCCATTCCATTAAATTTTATTCCATTCCATTCCATTCCATTCCTTTCCATTCCATTCCATTCCATTACGTTCTACTCGGGTTGATTTCATTCCATTCCATTCCATTCCATTCCATTCCATTCCATTCCATTCCATTCCATTCCATTCCATTCCATTCCATTCCATTCCTTTCGATTCCATACGATTCCATTCCATTCCATTCCATTCCAATCAATTCCGTTCTACTCGGGTTGATTCCATTCCATTCCATTCCATTCCATTCGATTCCATTCCATTCCATTTCAATCCATTCCATTCTACTCGGGTTGATTCCATTCCATTCCATTCCATTCCATTCCATTCAATTCCATTCCATTCCATTCCAGTCCATTCCAATCCATTCCATTCTACTCGGGTTGATTCCATTCCATTCCATTCCATTCCATTCCATTCCATTCCATTCCATTCCATTCCATTCCATTCCTTTCGATTCCATTCCATTCCATTCCATTCCATTCCATTCCATTCCATTCCATTCCATTCCATTCTATTGCATTCCATTCCATTCCATTCCATTCCGTTCTGCTCGGGTTGATTCCAATCTATTCCATTCCATTCTATTCCGTTACATTCCATTCCATTCCATTCCATTCCATTCCGTTCCATTCCATTCCATTCCATTCCAGTCGATTCCAATCCATTCCATTCTACTCGGGTTGATTCCATTCCATTCCATTCCATTCCATTACATTCCATTTAAATCCATTCCATTCTACTTGGGTTGATACCATTCCATTCCATTCCATTCCATTCCATTCAATTCCATTCCGTTCCGTTCCGTTCTGTTCCGTTCCATTCCATTCGATTCCATTCCATTCCATTCCAATCCATTCCATTCAACTCGGGTTGATTTGATTCCATTCCATTCCATTCCATTCCATTCCATTCCAGTCCATTCCAATCCATTCCATTCTACTCGGGTTGATTCCATTCCATTCCATTCCATTCCATTCCATTCCATTCCATTCCAATCCATTCCATTCTACTCGGGTTGATTCCATTCCATTCCATTCCATTCTATTCCACTCCATTCCATTTCATTTCATTCCATTCCATTCCATTCCATTCCAATCCATTCCATTCTTCTCTGGTTTATTCCATTCCATTCCATTCCATTCCATTCCATTCCATTCCATTCCAATCCATTCTATTCTACTCGCGTTGATTCCATTCCGTTCCTTTCCATTCCATTCCATTCCATTCCATTCCATTCCATTCCATTCCGTTTCATTCCATTCCATTCCATTCCATTCGTTTCCATTCCTTTCCATTCCATTCCGTTCCATTCCATTCCATTCCGTTCTACTCGGGTTGATCCCATTCTATTCCATTCCATTCCATTCGATTCCATTCGATTCCATTCCACTCCATTCCATTAAATTCCATTCCATTCCATTCCATTCCGTTCCATTCCATTACGTTCTACTCGGGAAGATTTCATTCTATTCCATTCCATTCCATTCCATTCCTTTCCATTCCATTCCATTCCATTCGATTCCATTCGATTCCATTCCATTCCATTCCATTCCAATCCATTCCGTTCTACTCGGGTTGATTCCATTCCATTCCATTCCATTCCATTCCATTCCATTCCATTCCATTCCATTCCATTTCAATCCACTCCTTTCTACTCGGGTTGATTCCATTCAATTCCATTCCATTCCATTCGATTCCATTCCATTCCATTCCATTCCATTCCATTCCAATCCATTCCATTCTACTCGGGTTGATTCCATTCCATTCCATTCCATTCCATTCCATTCCATTCCATTCCATTCCATTCCATTCCATTCCTTTCCATTCGATTCCATTCCATTCCATTCCATTCCGTTCTACTCGGGTTGATTCCATTCTATTCCATTCCATTCCATTCCATTCCATTCCATTCCATTCCATTTCATTCCATTCGATTCCAATCCATTCCATTCCATTAAATTCCATTCCATTCCATTCCATTCCATTCCATTCCATTCCATTCCATTCCATTCCATTCCATTCCATTCCGTTCTACTCGGGTTGATTCCATTCCATTCCATTCCATTCCATTCCATTCCATTCCATTCCATTCCATTCCAATCCATTCCATTCTACTCGGGTAGATTCCATTCCATTCCATTCCATTCCATTCCATTCCATTCCATTCCATTCCGTTCCGTTCCATTCCATTCGATTACATTCCATTCCAATCCAATCCATTCCATTCTACTCGTTTTGATTTCATTCCATTCCATTCCATTCCGTTCCTTTCTACTCGGGTTGACTCCATTGAGTTCCATTCCGTTCTCTTCCGTCCCGTCCCGTCCCGTCCCATCCCGTCCCGACCCGTCCCGACCAGTGCCATTGTTCTCCGGTTGATTCCATTCCATTCCATTCCGTTCCTTTCGTTCCTTTCCATTCCGTTCCACACGGGTTGATTCAATTCCATTCTATTCTATTCCATTCCATTCCATTCCATTCCATTCCATTCCATTCCATTCTACTCTGGTTGATTCCATGCCGTTCCGTTCCGTTCCATTCCGTTCCACCCCGACCCGTCCCGTACCGTCCCGTCCCGTCCCATCCCGTTCCGATCTGCTCGGGTTGATTCCGTTCCATTCCGTTCCGTTCCTTTCCTTTCCGTTCCGTTCCATTCCGTTCCACGCGCGTTGATGCAATTCCATTCTATTACATTGAATTCATTCCATTCCATTCCATTCCATTCTACTCGGATTGATTCCATTCCATTAAATTCCATTCCAGTCCATTCCAATCCATTCCATTCTACTCGGGTTGATTCCATTCCATTCCATTCCATTCCATTCCATTCCATTCCATTCCATTCCATTCCATTCCGTTCTACTCGGGTTGATTCCATTCCATTCTATTCCATTCCATTCCATTCCATTCCATTCCATTCCATTCCATTCCAATCCATTCCATTCCAATCCATTCCATTCTACTCGGGTAGATTCCATTCCATTCCATTCCATTCCATTCCATTCCATTCCTTTCCATTCCATTCCATTCCATTCCATTCGATTCCATTCGATTCCATTCCATTCCATTCCATTCCAATCCATTCCATTCTACTCGGGTTGATTCCATTCCATTCCATTCCATTCCATTCCATTCCATTCCATTCCATTCCATTCCAATCCATTCCATTCTACTCGGGTTGATTCCATTCCATTCCATTCCATTCCATTCCATTCCATTCCATTCCATTCCATTCCATTCTATTCCTTTCCATTCCATTCCATTCCATTCGATTCCATTCTATTCCATTCGATTCCATTCCATTAAATTCCATTCCATTCCATTCCATTCCATTCCATTCCATTCCATTCCATTCCATTCCATTCCATTCCATTCCGTTCTTCTCGGGTTGATTCCATTCCATTCCATTCCATTCCATTCCATTCCATTCGATTCCATTCGATTCCATTCGATTCCATTCCATTCCATTCCATTCCAATCCATTCCATTCTACTCGGGTTGATTCCATTCCATTCCATTCCATTCCATTCCATTCCATTCCATTCCATTCCATTCCATTCCAATCCATTCCATTCTACTCGGGTTGATTTGATTCCATTCCATTCCGTTCCATTCCATTCCATTCCATTCCATTCCAGTCCATTCCAATCCATTCCATTCTACTCGGGTTGATTTGATTCCATTCCATTCCATTCCATTCCATTCCAGTCCATTCCAATCCATTCCATTCTACTCGGGTTGATTCCATTCCATTCCATTCCATTCCATTCCATTCCATTCCATTCCATTCAGTTCCATTCCGTTCCTTTCTACTCGTTTTGACTCCATTGAGTTCCGTTCCGTTCCGTTTCGTCCCGTCCCGTCCCGTCCCATCCCGTCCCGTCCCATCCCGTCTCGTGCCGTTGTACTCTGGTTGGTTACATTCCATTACGTTCCGTTCCTTTCCGTTCCGTTCCATTCCGTTCCACACGGGTTGATTCAATTCCATTCTATTACATTGAATTCCATTCCATTCCATTCCATTCCATTCTACTCGGATTGATTCCATTCCATTCCATTCCATTCCAGTCCACTCCAATCCATTCCATTCTACTCGGGTTGATTCCAGTCCATTCCATTCCATTCCATTCCATTCCATTCCATTCCATTCCATTCCAATCCATTCCATTCTACTCGGGTAGATTCCATTCCATTCCATTCCATTCCATTCCATTCCATTCCATTCCATTCCGTTCCGTTCCATTCCATTCGATTACATTCCATTCCAATCCAATCCATTCCATTCTACTCGTTTTGATTTCATTCCATTCCATTCCATTCCGTTCCTTTCTACTCGGGTTGACTCCATTGAGTTCCATTCCGTTCTCTTCCGTCCCGTCCCGTCCCGTCCCATCCCGTCCCGACCCGTCCCGACCAGTGCCATTGTTCTCCGGTTGATTCCATTCCATTCCATTCCGTTCCTTTCCGTTCCGTTCCATTCCGTTCCACACGGGTTGATTCAATTCCATTCTATTCTATTCCATTCCATTCCATTCCATTCCATTCCATTCCATTCCATTCTACTCTGGTTGATTCCATGCCGTTCCGTTCCGTTCCATTCCGTTCCACCCCGACCCGTCCCGTACCGTCCCGTCCCGTCCCATCCCGTTCCGATCTGCTCGGGTTGATTCCGTTCCATTCCGTTCCGTTCCTTTCCTTTCCGTTCCGTTCCATTCCGTTCCACGCGGGTTGATGCAATTCCATTCTATTACATTGAATTCATTCCATTCCATTCCATTCCATTCTACTCGGATTGATTCCATTCCATTAAATTCCATTCCAGTCCATTCCAATCCATTCCATTCTACTCGGGTTGATTCCATTCCATTCCATTCCATTCCATTCCATTCCATTCCATTCCGTTCTACTCGGGTTGATTCCATTCCATTCTATTCCATTCCATTCCATTCCATTCCATTCCATTCCATTCCATTCCAATCCATTCCATTCCAATCCATTCCATTCTACTCGGGTAGATTCCATTCCATTCCATTCCATTCCATTCCATTCCTTTCCATTCCATTCCATTCCATTCGATTCCATTCGATTCCATTCCATTCCATTACATTCCATTCGATTCCATTCCATTCCAATCCATTCCATTCTACTCGTGTAGATTCCATTCCTTTCCATTCCATTCCATTCCATTCCATTCCATTCCATTCCATTCCATTCTGTTCCGTTCCATTCCATTCGATTCCATTCCATTCCATTCCAATCCATTCCATTCAACTCGGGTTGATTTGATTCCATTCCATTCCATTCCATTCCATCCCATTCCATTCCATTCCAGTCCATTCCAATCCATTCCATTCTACTCGGGTTGATTCCATTCCATTCCATTCCATTCCATTCCATTCCATTCCAATCCATTCCATTCTACTCGGGTTGATTCCATTCCATTCCATTCCATTCTATTCCACTCCATTCCATTTCATTCCATTCCATTCCATTCCATTCCATTCCAATCCATTCCATTCTTCTCTGGTTTATTCCATTCCATTCCATTCCATTCCATTCCATTCCATTCCATTCCATTCCAATCCATTCCATTCTACTCGGGTTGATTCCACTCCGTTCCTTTCCATTCCATTCCATTCCATTCCATTCCATTCCATTCCGTTCCATTCCATTCCATTCCATTCCATTCGTTTCCATTCCTTTCCATTCCATTCCGTTCCATTCCATTCCATTCCGTTCTACTCGGGTTGATCCCATTCTATTCCATTCCATTCCATTCGATTCCATTCGATTCCATTCCACTCCATTCCATTAAATTCCATTCCATTCCATTCCATTCCGTTCCATTCCATTACGTTCTACTCGGGAAGATTTCATTCTATTCCATTCCATTCCATTCCATTCCTTTCCATTCCATTCCATTCCATTCGATTCCATTCGATTCCATTCCATTCCATTCCATTCCAATCCATTCCGTTCTACTCGGGTTGATTCCATTCCATTCCATTCCATTCCATTCCATTCCATTCCATTCCATTCGATTCCATTCGATTCCATTCCATTCCATTCCTTTAAATTCCCTTCCATTCCATTCCATTCCATTAAATTCCATTGCATTCCATTCCATTCCATTCCGTTCTACTCGGGTTGATTCCATTCCATCCCATTCCATTCCATTCCATTCCATTCCATTCCATTCCATTCCAGTCCATTCCAATCCATTCCATTCTACTCGGGTTGATTCCATTCCATTTCATTCCATTCCATTCCATTCCATTCCATTCCATTCCTTTCGATTCCATTCCATTCCATTCCTTCCATTCCATTCCATTCCATTCCATTCCATTCCATTCCATTCCATTCTATTGCATTCCATTCCATTCCATTCCATTCTGTTCTACTCGGGTTGATTCCAATCTATTCCATTCCATTCCATTCCGTTACCTTCCATTCCATTTCTTTCCATTCCATTCCGTTCCATTCCATTCCATTCCATTCCAGTCCATTCCAATCCATTCCATTCTACTCGGGTTGATTCCATTCCATTCCATTCCATTCCATTCCATTCCATTCCATTCCATTCGGTTCCATTCCATTCCATTCCATTCCATTCCATTCCATTAAATTTTATTCCATTCCATTCCATTCCATTCCTTTCCTTTCCATTCCATTCCATTCCATTCCATTACGTTGTACTCGGGTTGATTTCATTCCATTCCATTCCATTCCATTCCATTCCATTCCATTCCATTCCATTCCACTCAATTCCATTCCATTCCGTTCCATTCCATTCCATTCCATTCCATTCCATTCCATTCCATTCCAATCCATTCCGTTCTACTCGGGTTGATTCCTTTCCATTCCATTCCATTCCAATCGATTCCATTCCATTCCATTTCAATCCATTCCATTCTACTCGGGTTGATTCCATTCCATTCCATTCCATTCCATTCCATTCCATTCCATTCCATTCCATTCCATTCCATTCCAATCCATTCCATTCTACTCGGGTTGATTCCATTCCATTCCATTCCATTCCATTCCATTCCATTCCATTCCATTCCATTCCAATCCATTCCATTCAACTCGGGTTGATTCCATTCAATTCCATTCCATTCCATTCCATTCCATTAAATTTTATTCCATTCCATTCCATTCCATTCCTTTCCATTCCATTCCATTCCATTCCATTCCATTACGTTCTACTCGGGTAGATTCCATTCCATTCCATTCCATTCCATTCCATTCCATTCCATTCCATTCCATTCCATTCCATTCCGTTCCGTTCCATTCCATTCGATTCCATTCCGTTCCAATCCAATCCATTCCATTCTACTCGTTTTGATTTCATTCCATTCCATTCCATTCCGTTCCTTTCTACTCGGGTTGACTCCATTGAGTTCCATTCCGTTCTCTTCCGTCCCGTCCCGTCCCGTCCCATCCCGTCCCGACCCGTCCCGACCAGTGCCATTGTTCTCCGGTTGATTCCATTCCATTCCATTCCGTTCCTTTCCGTTCCGTTCCATTCCGTTCCACACGGGTTGATTCAATTCCATTCTATTCTATTCCATTCCATTCCATTCCATTCCATTCCATTGCATTCTACTCTGGTTGATTCCATGCCGTTCCGTTCCGTTCCATTCCGTTCCACCCCGACCCGTCGCGTACCGTCCCGTCCCGTCCCATCCCGTTCCGATCTGCTCGGGTTGATTCCGTTCCATTCCGTTCCGTTCCTTTCCTTTCCGTTCCGTTCCAATCCGTTCCACGCGGGTTGATGCAATTCCATTCTATTACATTGAATTCATTCCATTCCATTCCATTCCATTCTACTCGGATTGATTCCATTCCATTAAATTCCATTCCAGTCCATTCCAATCCATTCCATTCTACTCGGGTTGATTCCATTCCATTCCATTCCATTCCATTCCATTCCATTCCATTCCATTCCATTCCGTTCTACTCGGGTTGATTCCATTCCATTCTATTCCATTCCATTCCATTCCATTCCATTCCATTCCATTCCATTCCAATCCATTCCATTCCAATCCATTCCATTCTACTCGGGTAGATTCCATTCCATTCCATTCCATTCCATTCCATTCCATTCCTTTCCATTCCATTCCATTCCATTCGATTCCATTCGATTCCATTCCATTCCATTCCATTCCAATCCATTCCATTCTACTCGGGTTGATTCCATTCCATTCCATTCCATTCCATTCCATTCCATTCCATTCCAATCCATTCCATTCTACTCGGGTTGATTCCATTCCATTCCATTCCATTCCATTCCATTCCATTCCATTCCATTCTATTCCTTTCCATTCCATTCCATTCCATTCGATTCCATTCTATTCCATTCGATTCCATTCCATTAAATTCCATTCCATTCCATTCCATTCCATTCCATTCCATTCCATTCAATTCCATTCCATTCCATTCCATTCCATTCCATTCCATTCCGTTCTTCTCGGGTTGATTCCATTCCATTCCATTCCATTCCATTCCATTCCATTCCATTCCATTCCATTCCATTCCATTCCATTCCATTCGATTCCATTCGATTCCATTCCATTCCATTCCATTCCAATCCATTCCATTCTACTCGGGTTGATTCCATTCCATTCCATTCCATTCCATTCCATTCCATTCCATTCCATTCCATTCCATTCCATTCCATTCCAATCCATTCCATTCTACTCGTGTTGATTTGATTCCATTCCATTCCGTTCCATTCCATTCCATTCCATTCCATTCCAGTCCATTCCAATCCATTCCATTCTACTCGGGTTGATTTGATTCCATTCCATTCCATTCCATTCCATTCCAGTCCATTCCAATCCATTCCATTCTACTCGGGTTGATTCCATTCCATTCCATTCCATTCCATTCCATTCCATTCCATTCCATTCCATTCAGTTCCATTCCGTTCCTTTCTACTCGTTTTGACTCCATTGAGTTCCGTTCCGTTCCGTTTCGTCCCGTCCCGTCCCGTCCCATCCCGTCCCGTCCCATCCCGTCTCGTGCCGTTGTACTCTGGTTGATTACATTCCATTACGTTCCGTTCCTTTCCGTTCCGTTCCATTCCGTTCCACACGGGTTGATTCAATTCCATTCTATTACATTGAATTCCATTCCATTCCATTCCATTCCATTCCATTCTACTCGGATTGATTCCATTCCATTCCATTCCATTCCAGTCCACTCCAATCCATTCCATTCTACTCGGGTTGATTCCAGTCCATTCCATTCCGTTCCATTCCATTCCATTCCATTCCAATCCATTCCTTTCTACTCGGGTTGATTCCATTCCATTCCATTCCATTCCATTCCATTCCATTCGATTCCATTCCATTCCAATCCATTCCATTCTACTCGTGTAGATTCCATTCCTTTCCATTCCATTCCATTCCATTCCATTCCATTCCATTCCATTCCATTCTGTTCCGTTCCATTCCATTCGATTCCATTCCATTCCATTCCAATCCATTCCATTCAACTCGGGTTGATTTGATTCCATTCCATTCCATTCCATTCCATTCCATTCCATTCCAGTCCATTCCAATCCATTCCATTCTACTCGGGTTGATTCCATTCCATTCCATTCCATTCCATTCCATTCCATTCCAATCCATTCCATTCTACTCGGGTTGATTCCATTCCATTCCATTCCATTCTATTCCACTCCATTCCATTTCATTCCATTCCATTCCATTCCATTCCATTCCGATCCATTCCATTCTTCTCTGGTTTATTCCATTCCATTCCATTCCATTCCATTCCATTCCATTCCATTCCATTCCAATCCATTCCATTCTACTCGGGTTGATTCCACTCCGTTCCTTTCCATTCCATTCCATTCCATTCCATTCCATTCCATTCCGTTCCATTCCATTCCATTCCATTCCATTCGTTTCCATTCCTTTCCATTCCATTCCGTTCCATTCCATTCCATTCCGTTCTACTCGGGTTGATCCCATTCTATTCCATTCCATTCCATTCGATTCCATTCGATTCCATTCCACTCGATTCCATTAAATTCCATTCCATTCCATTCCATTCCGTTCCATTCCATTACGTTCTACTCGGGAAGATTTCATTCTATTCCATTCCATTCCATTCCATTCCTTTCCATTCCATTCCATTCCATTCGAATCCATTCGATTCCATTCCATTCCATTCCATTCCAATCCATTCCGTTCTACTCGGGTTGATTCCATTCCATTCCATTCCATTCCATTCCATTCCATTCCATTCCATTCGATTCCATTCGATTCCATTCCATTCCATTCCTTTAAATTCCCTTCCATTCCATTCCATTCCATTAAATTCCATTGCATTCCATTCCATTCCATTCCGTTCTACTCGGGTTGATTCCATTCCATCCCATTCCATTCCATTCCATTCCATTCCATTCCATTCCATTTCAATCCATTCCATTCTCCTCGGGTTGATTCCATTCCATTCCATTCCATTCCATTCCATTCCATTCCATTCCATTCCATTCCATTCCAGTCCATTCCAATCCATTCCATTCTACTCGGGTTGATTCCATTCAATTTCATTCCATTCCATTCCATTCCATTCCATTCCACTCCATTCCATTCCTTTCGATTCCATTCCATTCCATTCCTTCCATTCCATTCCATTCCATTCCATTCCATTCCATTCCATTCCATTCTATTGCATTCCATTCCATTCCATTCCATTCTGTTCTACTCGGGTTGATTCCAATCTATTCCATTCCATTCCATTCCGTTACCTTCAATTCCATTCCATTCCATTCCATTCCGTTCCATTCCATTCCATTCCATTCCAGTCCATTCCAATCCATTCCATTCTACTCGGGTTGATTCCATTCCATTCCATTCCATTCCATTCCATTCCATTCCATTCCATTCCATTCGGTTCCATTCCATTCCATTCCATTCCATTCCATTCCATTAAATTTTATTCCATTCCATTCCATTCCATTCCTTTCCTTTCCATTCCATTCCATTCCATTCCATTACGTTGTACTCGGGTTGATTTCATTCCATTCCTTTCCATTCCATTCCATTCCATTCCATTCCATTCCATTCCATTCCTTTCCACTCAATTCCATTCCATTCCATTCCATTCCATTCCATTCCATTCCATTCCATTCCATTCCATTCCAATCCATTCCGTTCTACTCGGGTTGATTCCTTTCCATTCCATTCCATTCCAATCGATTCCATTCCATTCCATTTCAATCCATTCCATTCTACTCGGGTTGATTCCATTCCATTCCATTCCATTCCATTCCATTCCATTCCATTCCATTCCATTTCAATCCATTCCATTCTCCTCGGGTTGATTCCATTCCATTCCATTCCATTCCATTCCATTCCATTCCATTCCATTCCATTCCAGTCCATTCCAATCCATTCCATTCTACTCGGGTTGATTCCATTCAATTTCATTCCATTCCATTCCATTCCATTCCATTCCATTCCATTCCATTCCATTCCATTCCTTTCGATTCCATTCCATTCCATTCCTTCCATTCCATTCCATTCCATTCCATTCCATTCCATTCCATTCCATTCCATTCTATTGCATTCCATTCCATTCCATTCCATTCTGTTCTACTCGGGTTGATTCCAATCTATTCCATTCCATTCCATTCCGTTACCTTCCATTCCATTCCATTCCATTCCATTCCGTTCCATTCCATTCCATTCCATTCCAGTCCATTCCAATCCATTCCATTCTACTCGGGTTGATTCCATTCCATTCCATTCCATTCCATTCCATTCCATTCGGTTCCATTCCATTCCATTCCATTCCATTCCATTCCATTAAATTTTATTCCATTCCATTCCATTCCATTCCTTTCCTTTCCATTCCATTCCATTCCATTCCATAACGTTGTACTCGGGTTGATTTCATTCCATTCCTTTCCATTCCATTCCATTCCATTCCATTCCATTCCATTCCATTCCACTCAATTCCATTCCATTCCATTCCATTCCATTCCATTCCATTCCATTCCATTCCATTCCAATCCATTCCGTTCTACTCGGGTTGATTCCTTTCCATTCCATTCCATTCCATTCCATTCCATTCCATTCCATTCCATTCCATTCCATTTCAATCCATTCCATTCTACTCGGGTTGATTCCATTCCATTCCATTCCATTCCATTCCATTCCATTCCATTCCATTCCATTCCATTCCATTCCATTCCAGTCCATTCCAATCCATTCCATTCTACTCGGGTTGATTCCATTCCATTCCATTCCATTCCATTCCATTCCATTCCATTCCATTCCTTTCGATTCCATTCCATTCCATTCCAGTCCATTCCAATCCATTCCATTCTACTCGGGTTGATTCCATTCCATTCCATTCCATTCCATTCCATTCTGTTCTACTCGGGTTGATTCCATTCCATTCCATTCCATTCCATTCCATTCCATTCCATTCCATTGCATTCCATTCCATTCCATTCCATTCTGTTCTACTCGGGTTGATTCCAATCTATTCCATTCCATTCCACTCCGTTACACTCCATTCCATTCCATTCCATTCCATTCCATTCCGTTCCATTCCATTCCATTCCATTCCAGTCCATTCCAATCCATTCCATTCTACTCGGGTTGATTCCATTCCATTCCATTCCATTCCATTCCATTCCATTCCAATCCATTCCATTCTACTTGTGTTGATTCCATTCCATTCCATTCCATTCCATTCCATTCCATTCCATTCCATTCCATTCCATTCGGTTCCATTCCATTCCATTCCATTCCATTCCATTCCATTCCATTAAATTTTATTCCATTCCATTCCATTCCATTCCTTTCCTTTCCATTCCATTCCATTCCATTCCATTACGTTGTACTCGGATTGATTTCATTCCATTCCATTCCATTTCATTCCATTCCATTCCATTCCATTCAATTCCATTCCATTCCATTCCACTCGATTCCATTCCATTCCATTCCATTCCATTCCATTCCATTCCATTCCATTCCAATCCATTCCGTTTTTCTCGGGTTGATTCCATTCCATTCCATTCCATTCCATTCGATTCCATTCCATTCCATTTCAATCCATTCCATTCTATTCGGGTTGATTCCATTCCATTCCATTCCATTCCATTCCATTCCATTCCATTCCATTCCATTCCATTCCAATCCATTCCATTCTACTCGGGTTGATTCCATTCCATTCCATTCCATTCCATTCCATTCCATTCCATTCCATTCCAATCCATTCCATTCAACTCGGGTTGATTCCTTTCAATTCCATTCCATTCCATTCCATTCCATTAAATTTTATTCCATTCCATTCGATTCCATTCCTTTCCATTCCATTCCATTCCATTCCATTCCATTCCATTACTTTCTACTCGGGTTGATTTCATTCCATTCCATTCCTTTCCATTCCATTCCATTCCATTCCATTCCATTCCTTTCGATTCCATACGATTCCATCCCATTCCATTCCATTCCAATCCATTCCGTTCTACTCGGGTTGATTCCATTCCATTCCATTCCATTCCATTCCATTCCATTTCAATCCATTCCATTCTACTCGGGTTGATTCCATTCCATTCCATTCCATTCCATTCCAGTCCATTCCATTCCATTCCATTCCTTTCGATTCCATTCCATTCCATTCCATTCCATTCCACTCCATTCCATTCCATTCCATTCCATTCCATTCCATTCCATTCCATTCCATTCTATTGCATTCCATTCCATTACATTCCATTCCGTTCTACTCGGGTTGATTCCAATCTATTCCATTCCATTCCATTCCGTTACATTCCATTCCATTCCATTCCTTTCCATTCCGTTCCATTCCATTCCATTCCATTCCAGTCCATTCCAATCCATTCCATTCTACTCGGGTTGATTCCATTCCATTCCATTCCATTCCATTCCATTCCATTACATTCCATTCCAATCCATTCCATTCTACTCGGGTTGATTCCATTCCATTCCATTCCATTCCATTCCATTCCATTCCATTCCATTCCATTCCATTCGATTCCATTCCATTCCATTCCATTCCATTCCATTCCATTAAATTTTATTCCATTCCATTCCATTCCATTCCTTTCCTTTCCATTCCATTCCATTCCATTCCATTCGATTCCATTCCATTCCATTCCATTCCAATCCATTCCGTTCTACTCGGGTTGATTCCATTCCACTCCATTCCATTCAATTCCATTCCATTCCATTCCATTCCATTCCTTTAAATTCCCTTCCATTCCATTCCATTCCATTAAATTCCATTGCATTCCATTCCATTCCATTCCGTTCTACTCGGGTTGATTCCATTCCATTCCATTCCATTCCATTCCATTCCATTCCATTCCATTCCATTCCATTCCATTCCATTCCATTTGATTCCATTCGATTCCATTCCATTCCATTCCATTCCAATCCATTCCATTCTACTCGGGTTGATTCCATTCCATTCCACTCCATTCCATTCCATTCCATTCCATTCCATTCCATTCCATTGCATTCCATTCCATTCAATTCCTTCCATTCCATTCCATTCGATTCCATTAAACTCCATTCCAATCCATTCCATTCTACTCGGGTTAATTTGATTCCATTCCATTCCATTCCATTCCATTCCAGTCCAGTCCAGTCCATTCCAATCCATTCCATTCTACTCGGGTTGATTCCATTCCATTCCATTCCATTCCATTCCATTCCATTCCATTCCAATCCATTCCATTCTACTCGGGTTGATTCCATTCCATTCCATTCCATTCTATTCCACTCCATTCCATTTCATTCCATTCCATTCCATTCCATTCCATTCCATTCCATTCCAATCCATTCCATTCTACTCGGGTTGATTTGATTCCATTCCATTCCATTCCATTCCATTCCATTCCATTCCATTCCAGTCCATTCCAATCCATTCCATTCTACTCGGCTTGATTTGATTCCATTCCATTCCATTCCATTCCATTCCAGTCCATTCCAATCCATTCCATTCTTCTCGGGTTGATTCCATTCCATTCCATTCCATTCCATTCCTTTCCATTCCGTTCTACTCTGGTTGAATTCATTCCTTTCCATTGCATTCCATTCCATTCCATTCCATTCTATGCCATTCGATTCCATTCCATTCCATTTCAATCCATTCCGTTCTACTCGGGTTGATTCCATTCCATTCCATTCCATTCCATTCCATTCCATTCCATTCCAGTCCATTCCAATCCATTCCATTCTACTCGGGTTGATTCCATTCGATTCCATTCCATTCCATTGGATTCCATTCCATTCCATTCCATTCCATTCCGTTCCATTCGATTCGATTCCATTCCACTCCAATCCATTCCATTCCATTCCATTCCATTCCATTCCATTCCATTCCTTTCCATTCCATTGGATTCCATTCCATTCCATTCCATTCCATTCCATTCCATTCCATTCCATTCCTTTCCATTCCATTCCATTCCATTCCGTTCTACTCGGGTTGATTCCATTCTATTCCATTCCATTCCATTCGATTCCATTCGATTCCATTCGATTCCATTCCATTCCATTCCATTAAATTTCATTCCATTCCATTCCATTCCATTCCTTTCCATTCCGTTCGATTCCATTCCATTCCATTCCAATCCAATCCATTCCATTCTACTCGGGTTGATTCCATTCCATTCCATTCCATTCCATTCCATTCCATTCCGTTCCATTCCAATCCATTCCATTCTACTCGGGTTGAGTCCATTCCATTCCATTCCATTCCATTCCATTCCAATCCATTCCATTCTACTCGGGTTGATTCCATTCCATTCCATTCCATTCCATTCCATTCCATTCCATTCCATTCCATTCCATTCCATTCCATTCCATTAAATTTTATTCCATTCCATTCCATTCCATTCCTTTCCATTCCATTCCATTCCATTACGTTCTACTCGGGTTGATTTCATTCCATTCCATTCCATTCCATTCCATTCCATTCCATTCCATTCCTTTCGATTCCATACGATTCCATTCCATTCCATTCCATTCCAATCCATTCCGTTCTACTCGGGTTGATTCCATTCCATTCCATTCCATTCCATTCGATTCCATTCCATTCCATTTCAATCCATTCCATTCTACTCGGGTTGATTCCATTCCATTCCATTCCATTCCATTCCATTCAATTCCATTCCATTCCATTCCAGTCCATTCCAATCCATTCCATTCTACTCGGGTTGATTCCATTCCATTCCATTCCATTCCATTCCATTCCATTCCATTCCTTTCGATTCCATTCCATTCCATTCCATTCCATTCCATTCCATTCCATTCCATTCCATTCCATTCTATTGCATTCCATTCCATTCCATTCCATTCCGTTCTACTCGGGTTGATTCCAATCTATTCCATTCCATTCTATTCCGTTACATTCCATTCCATTCCATTCCATTCCATTCCGTTCCATTCCATTCCATTCCATTCCAGTCCATTCCAATCCATTCCATTCTACTCGGGTTGATTCCATTCCATTCCATTCCATTCCATTACATTCCATTCCAATCCATTCCATTCTACTTGGGTTGATACCATTCCATTCCATTCCATTCCATTCCATTCCATTCCATTCCATTCCATTCCATTCCATTCCGTTCCGTTCTGTTCCGTTCCATTCCATTCGATTCCATTCCATTCCATTCCAATCCATTCCATTCAACTCGGGTTGATTTGATTCCATTCCATTCCATTCCATTCCATTCCATTCCATTCCAGTCCATTCCAATCCATTCCATTCTACTCGGGTTGATTCCATTCCATTCCATTCCATTCTATTCCATTCCATTCCATTCCAATCCATTCCATTCTACTCGGGTTGATTCCATTCCATTCCATTCCATTCTATTCCACTCCATTCCATTTCATTTCATTCCATTCCATTCCATTCCATTCCAATCCATTCCATTCTTCTCTGGTTTATTCCATTCCATTCCATTCCATTCCATTCCATTCCATTCCATTCCAATCCATTCCATTCTACTCGGGTAGATTCCATTCCATTCCATTCCATTCCATTCCATTCCATTCCATTCCATTCCATTCCGTTCCGTTCCATTCCATTCGATTACATTCCATTCCAATCCAATCCATTCCATTCTACTCGTTTTGATTTCATTCCATTCCATTCCATTCCGTTCCTTTCTACTCGGGTTGACTCCATTGAGTTCCATTCCGTTCTCTTCCGTCCCGTCCCGTCCCGTCCCATCCCGTCCCGACCCGTCCCGACCAGTGCCATTGTTCTCCGGTTGATTCCATTCCATTCCATTCCGTTCCTTTCCGTTCCGTTCCATTCCGTTCCACACGGGTTGATTCAATTCCATTCTATTCTATTCCATTCCATTCCATTCCATTCCATTCCATTCCATTCCATTCTACTCTGGTTGATTCCATGCTGTTCCGTTCCGTTCCATTCCGTTCCACCCCGACCCGTCCCGTACCGTCCCGTCCCGTCCCATCCCGTTCCGATCTGCTCGGGTTGATTCCGTTCCATTCCGTTCCGTTCCTTTCCTTTCCGTTCCGTTCCATTCCGTTCCACGCGGGTTGATGCAATTCCATTCTATTACGTTGAATTCATTCCATTCCATTCCATTCCATTCTACTCGGATTGATTCCATTCCATTAAATTCCATTCCAGTCCATTCCAATCCATTCCATTCTACTCGGGTTGATTCCATTCCATTCCATTCCATTCCATTCCATTCCATTCCATTCCATTCCATTCCGTTCTACTCGGGTTGATTCCATTCCATTCTATTCCATTCCATTCCATTCCATTCCATTCCATTCCATTCCATTCCAATCCATTCCATTCCAATCCATTCCATTCTACTCGGGTAGATTCCATTCCATTCCATTCCATTCCATTCCATTCCATTCCTTTCCATTCCATTCCATTCCATTCGATTCCATTCGATTCCATTCCATTCCATTCCATTCCAATCCATTCCATTCTACTCGGGTTGATTCCATTCCATTCCATTCCATTCCATTCCATTCCATTCCATTCCAATCCATTCCATTCTACTCGGGTTGATTCCATTCCATTCCATTCCATTCCATTCCATTCCATTCCATTCCATTCCATTCCATTCCATTCCATTCCATTCCATTCTATTCCTTTCCATTCCATTCCATTCCATTCGATTCCATTCTATTCCATTCGATTCCATTCCATTCCATTCCATTCCGTTCTACTCGGGTTGATTCCAATCTATTCCATTCCATTCTATTCCGTTACATTCCATTCCATTCCATTCCATTCCATTCCATTCCATTCCATTCCATTCCATTCCATTCCATTCCATACCATTCCATTCCATTCCATTCCGTTCTTCCTGGGTTGATTCCATTCCATTCCATTCCATTCCATTCCATTCAATTCCATTCCATTCCATTCCAGTCCATTCCAATCCATTCCATTCTACTCGGGTTGATTCCATTCAATTCCATTCCATTCTATTCCACTCCATTCCATTTCATTCCATTCCATTCCATTCCATTCCATTCCATTCCATTCCAATCCATTCCATTCTACTCGGGTTGATTTGATTCCATTCCATTCCATTCCATTCCATTCCATTCCATTCCAGTCCATTCCAATCCATTCCATTCTACTCGGCTTGATTTGATTCCATTCCATTCCATTTCATTCCATTCCAGTCCATTCCAATCCATTCCATTCTTCTCGGGTTGATTCCATTCCATTCCATTCCATTCCATTCCGTTCTACTCTGGTTGAATTCATTCCTTTCCATTGCATTCCATTCCATTCCATTCCATTCTATGCCATTCGATTCCATTCCATTCCATTTCAATCCATTCCGTTCTACTCGGGTTGATTCCATTCCATTCCATTCCATTCCATTCCATTCCATTCCATTCCATTCCAGTCCATTCCAATCCATTCCATTCTACTCGGGTTGATTCCATTCGATTCCATTCCATTCCATTGGATTCCATTCCATTCCATTCCATTCCATTCCGTTCCATTCGATTCGATTCCATTCCATTCCAATCCATTCCATTCCATTCCATTCCATTCCATTCCATTCCTTTCCATTCCATTGGATTCCATTCCATTCCATTCCATTCCATTCCATTCCTTTCCATTCCATTCCTTTCCATTCCATTCCATTCCATTCCTTTCTACTCGGGTTGATTCCATTCTATTCCATTCCATTCCATTCGATTCCATTCGATTCCATTCGATTCCATTCCATTCCATTCCATTAAATTTCATTCCATTCCATTCCATTCCATTCCATTCCATTCCATTCCATTCCATTCCATTCCGTTCGATTCCATTCCATTCCATTCCAATCCAATCCATTCCATTCTACTCGGGTTGATTCCATTCCATTCCATTCCATTCCATTCCATTCCATTCCGTTCCATTCCAATCCATTCCATTCTACTCGGGTTGATTCCATTCCATTCCATTCCATTCCATTCCATTCCATTCCATTCCAATCCATTCCATTCTACTCGGGTTGATTCCATTCCATTCCATTCCATTCCATTCCATTCCATTCCATTCCATTCCATTCCATTCCAATCCATTCCATTCAACTCGGGTTGATTCCATTCAATTCCATTCCATTCCATTCCATTCCATTAAATTTTATTCCATTCCATTCCATTCCATTCCTTTCCATTCCATTCCATTCCATTACGTTCTACTCGGGTTGATTTCATTCCATTCCATTCCATTCCATTCCATTCCATTCCATTCCATTCCATTCCATTCCATTCCATTCCATTCCATTCCATTCCATTCCTTTCGATTCCATACGATTCCATTCCATTCCATTCCATTCCAATCAATTCCGTTCTACTCGGGTTGATTCCATTCCATTCCATTCCATTCCATTCGATTCCATTCCATTCCATTTCAATCCATTCCATTCTACTCGGGTTGATTCCATTCCATTCCATTCCATTCCATTCCATTCAATTCCATTCCATTCCATTCCAGTCCATTCCAATCCATTCCATTCTACTCGGGTTGATTCCATTCCATTCCATTCCATTCCATTCCATTCCATTCCATTCCTTTCGATTCCATTCCATTCCATTCCATTCCATTCCATTCCATTCCATTCCATTCCATTCCATTCTATTGCATTCCATTCCATTCCATTCCATTCCGTTCTACTCGGGTTGATTCCAATCTATTCCATTCCATTCTATTCCGTTACATTCCATTCCATTCCATTCCATTCCATTCCGTTCCATTCCATTCCATTCCATTCCAGTCCATTCCAATCCATTCCATTCTACTCGGGTTGATTCCATTCCATTCCATTCCATTCCATTACATTCCATTCCAATCCATTCCATTCTACTTGGGTTGATACCATTCCATTCCATTCCATTCCATTCCATTCCATTCCATTCCATTCCATTCCATTCCATTCCATTCCGTTCCGTTCTGTTCCGTTCCATTCCATTCGATTCCATTCCATTCCATTCCAATCCATTCCATTCAACTCGGGTTGATTTGATTCCATTCCATTCCATTCCATTCCATTCCATTCCATTCCAGTCCATTCCAATCCATTCCATTCTACTCGGGTTGATTCCATTCCATTCCATTCCATTCTATTCCATTCCATTCCATTCCAATCCATTCCATTCTACTCGGGTTGATTCCATTCCATTCCATTCCATTCTATTCCACTCCATTCCATTTCATTTCATTCCATTCCATTCCATTCCATTCCAATCCATTCCATTCTTCTCTGGTTTATTCCATTCCATTCCATTCCATTCCATTCCATTCCATTCCATTCCAATCCATTCCATTCTACTCGGGTAGATTCCATTCCATTCCATTCCATTCCATTCCATTCCATTCCATTCCATTCCATTCCGTTCCGTTCCATTCCATTCGATTACATTCCATTCCAATCCAATCCATTCCATTCTACTCGTTTTGATTTCATTCCATTCCATTCCATTCCGTTCCTTTCTACTCGGGTTGACTCCATTGAGTTCCATTCCGTTCTCTTCCGTCCCGTCCCGTCCCGTCCCATCCCGTCCCGACCCGTCCCGACCAGTGCCATTGTTCTCCGGTTGATTCCATTCCATTCCATTCCGTTCCTTTCCGTTCCGTTCCATTCCGTTCCACACGGGTTGATTCAATTCCATTCTATTCTATTCCATTCCATTCCATTCCATTCCATTCCATTCCATTCCATTCTACTCTGGTTGATTCCATGCTGTTCCGTTCCGTTCCATTCCGTTCCACCCCGACCCGTCCCGTACCGTCCCGTCCCGTCCCATCCCGTTCCGATCTGCTCGGGTTGATTCCGTTCCATTCCGTTCCGTTCCTTTCCTTTCCGTTCCGTTCCATTCCGTTCCACGCGGGTTGATGCAATTCCATTCTATTACGTTGAATTCATTCCATTCCATTCCATTCCATTCTACTCGGATTGATTCCATTCCATTAAATTCCATTCCAGTCCATTCCAATCCATTCCATTCTACTCGGGTTGATTCCATTCCATTCCATTCCATTCCATTCCATTCCATTCCATTCCATTCCATTCCGTTCTACTCGGGTTGATTCCATTCCATTCTATTCCATTCCATTCCATTCCATTCCATTCCATTCCATTCCATTCCAATCCATTCCATTCCAATCCATTCCATTCTACTCGGGTAGATTCCATTCCATTCCATTCCATTCCATTCCATTCCATTCCTTTCCATTCCATTCCATTCCATTCGATTCCATTCGATTCCATTCCATTCCATTCCATTCCAATCCATTCCATTCTACTCGGGTTGATTCCATTCCATTCCATTCCATTCCATTCCATTCCATTCCATTCCAATCCATTCCATTCTACTCGGGTTGATTCCATTCCATTCCATTCCATTCCATTCCATTCCATTCCATTCCATTCCATTCCATTCCATTCCATTCCATTCCATTCTATTCCTTTCCATTCCATTCCATTCCATTCGATTCCATTCTATTCCATTCGATTCCATTCCATTCCATTCCATTCCGTTCTACTCGGGTTGATTCCAATCTATTCCATTCCATTCTATTCCGTTACATTCCATTCCATTCCATTCCATTCCATTCCATTCCATTCCATTCCATTCCATTCCATTCCATTCCATACCATTCCATTCCATTCCATTCCGTTCTTCCTGGGTTGATTCCATTCCATTCCATTCCATTCCATTCCATTCAATTCCATTCCATTCCATTCCAGTCCATTCCAATCCATTCCATTCTACTCGGGTTGATTCCATTCAATTCCATTCCATTCTATTCCACTCCATTCCATTTCATTCCATTCCATTCCATTCCATTCCATTCCATTCCATTCCAATCCATTCCATTCTACTCGGGTTGATTTGATTCCATTCCATTCCATTCCATTCCATTCCATTCCATTCCAGTCCATTCCAATCCATTCCATTCTACTCGGCTTGATTTGATTCCATTCCATTCCATTTCATTCCATTCCAGTCCATTCCAATCCATTCCATTCTTCTCGGGTTGATTCCATTCCATTCCATTCCATTCCATTCCGTTCTACTCTGGTTGAATTCATTCCTTTCCATTGCATTCCATTCCATTCCATTCCATTCTATGCCATTCGATTCCATTCCATTCCATTTCAATCCATTCCGTTCTACTCGGGTTGATTCCATTCCATTCCATTCCATTCCATTCCATTCCATTCCATTCCATTCCAGTCCATTCCAATCCATTCCATTCTACTCGGGTTGATTCCATTCGATTCCATTCCATTCCATTGGATTCCATTCCATTCCATTCCATTCCATTCCGTTCCATTCGATTCGATTCCATTCCATTCCAATCCATTCCATTCCATTCCATTCCATTCCATTCCATTCCTTTCCATTCCATTGGATTCCATTCCATTCCATTCCATTCCATTCCATTCCTTTCCATTCCATTCCTTTCCATTCCATTCCATTCCATTCCTTTCTACTCGGGTTGATTCCATTCTATTCCATTCCATTCCATTCGATTCCATTCGATTCCATTCGATTCCATTCCATTCCATTCCATTAAATTTCATTCCATTCCATTCCATTCCATTCCATTCCATTCCATTCCATTCCATTCCATTCCGTTCGATTCCATTCCATTCCATTCCAATCCAATCCATTCCATTCTACTCGGGTTGATTCCATTCCATTCCATTCCATTCCATTCCATTCCATTCCGTTCCATTCCAATCCATTCCATTCTACTCGGGTTGATTCCATTCCATTCCATTCCATTCCATTCCATTCCATTCCATTCCAATCCATTCCATTCTACTCGGGTTGATTCCATTCCATTCCATTCCATTCCATTCCATTCCATTCCATTCCATTCCATTCCATTCCAATCCATTCCATTCAACTCGGGTTGATTCCATTCAATTCCATTCCATTCCATTCCATTCCATTAAATTTTATTCCATTCCATTCCATTCCATTCCTTTCCATTCCATTCCATTCCATTACGTTCTACTCGGGTTGATTTCATTCCATTCCATTCCATTCCATTCCATTCCATTCCATTCCATTCCATTCCATTCCATTCCATTCCATTCCATTCCATTCCATTCCTTTCGATTCCATACGATTCCATTCCATTCCATTCCATTCCAATCAATTCCGTTCTACTCGGGTTGATTCCATTCCATTCCATTCCATTCCATTCGATTCCATTCCATTCCATTTCAATCCATTCCATTCTACTCGGGTTGATTCCATTCCATTCCATTCCATTCCATTCCATTCAATTCCATTCCATTCCATTCCAGTCCATTCCAATCCATTCCATTCTACTCGGGTTGATTCCATTCCATTCCATTCCATTCCATTCCATTCCATTCCATTCCATTCCATTCCATTCCTTTCGATTCCATTCCATTCCATTCCATTCCATTCCATTCCATTCCATTCCATTCCATTCTATTGCATTCCATTCCATTCCATTCCATTCCGTTCTACTCGGGTTGATTCCAATCTATTCCATTCCATTCTATTCCGTTCCATTCCATTCCATTCCATTCCATTCCATTCCGTTCCATTCCATTCCATTCCATTCCAGTCGATTCCAATCCATTCCATTCTACTCGGGTTGATTCCATTCCATTCCATTCCATTCCATTACATTCCATTTAAATCCATTCCATTCTACTTGGGTTGATACCATTCCATTCCATTCCATTCCATTCCATTCCATTCCATTCCATTCCATTCCATTCCGTTCCGTTCCGTTCTGTTCCGTTCCATTCCATTCGATTCCATTCCATTCCATTCCAATCCATTCCATTCAACTCGGGTTGATTTGATTCCATTCCATTCCATTCCATTCCATTCCATTCGATTCCATTCCATTCCATTTCAATCCATTCCATTCTACTCGGGTTGATTCCATTCCATTCCATTCCATTCGGTTCCATTCCATTCCATTCCATTCCATTCCATTCCATTAAATTTTATTCCATTCCATTCCATTCCATTCCTTTCCTTTCCATTCCATTCCATTCCATTCCATAACGTTGTACTCGGGTTGATTTCATTCCATTCCTTTCCATTCCATTCCATTCCATTCCATTCCATTCCATTCCATTCCAATCAATTCCATTCCATTCCATTCCATTCCATTCCATTCCATTCCATTCCATTCCATTCCATTCCATTCCAATCCATTCCGTTCTACTCGGGTTGATTCCTTTCCATTCCATTCCATTCCATTCCATTCCATTCCATTCCATTTCAATCCATTCCATTCTACTCGGGTTGATTCCATTCCATTCCATTCCATTCCATTCCATTCCATTCCATTCTATTGCATTCCATTCCATTCCATTCCATTCCGTTCTACTCGGGTTGATTCCAATCTATTCCATTCCATTCTATTCCGTTCCATTCCATTCCATTCCATTCCATTCCATTCCGTTCCATTCCATTCCATTCCATTCCAGTCGATTCCAATCCATTCCATTCTACTCGGGTTGATTCCATTCCATTCCATTCCATTCCATTACATTCCATTTAAATCCATTCCATTCTACTTGGGTTGATACCATTCCATTCCATTCCATTCCATTCCATTGCATTCCATTCCATTCCATTCCATTCCGTTCCGTTCCGTTCTGTTCCGTTCCATTCCATTCGATTCCATTCCATTCCATTCCAATCCATTCCATTCAACTCGGGTTGATTTGATTCCATTCCATTCCATTCCATTCCATTCCATTCGATTCCATTCCATTCCATTTCAATCCATTCCATTCTACTCGGGTTGATTCCATTCCATTCCATTCCATTCGGTTCCATTCCATTCCATTCCATTCCATTCCATTCCATTAAATTTTATTCCATTCCATTCCATTCCATTCCTTTCCTTTCCATTCCATTCCATTCCATTCCATAACGTTGTACTCGGGTTGATTTCATTCCATTCCTTTCCATTCCATTCCATTCCATTCCATTCCATTCCATTCCATTCCAATCAATTCCATTCCATTCCATTCCATTCCATTCCATTCCATTCCATTCCATTCCATTCCATTCCAATCCATTCCGTTCTACTCGGGTTGATTCCTTTCCATTCCATTCCATTCCATTCCATTCCATTCCATTCCATTCCATTTCAATCCATTCCATTCTACTCGGGTTGATTCCATTCCATTCCATTCCATTCCATTCCATTCCATTCCATTCCATTCCATTCCATTCCAGTCCATTCCAATCCATTCCATTCTACTCGGGTTGATTCCATTCCATTCCATTCCATTCCATTCCATTCCATTCCATTCCATTCCTTTCGATTCCATTCCATTCCATTCCAGTCCATTCCAATCCATTCCATTCTACTCGGGTTGATTCCATTCCATTCCATTCCATTCCATTCCATTCTGTTCTACTCGGGTTGATTCCATTCCATTCCATTCCATTCCATTCCATTCCATTCCATTCCATTGCATTCCATTCCATTCCATTCCATTCTGTTCTACTCGGGTTGATTCCAATCTATTCCATTCCATTCCACTCCGTTACATTCCATTCCATTCCATTCCATTCCATTCCATTCCGTTCCATTCCATTCCATTCCATTCCAGTCCATTCCAATCCATTCCATTCTACTCGGGTTGATTCCATTCCATTCCATTCCATTCCATTCCATTCCATTCCAATCCATTCCATTCTACTTGTGTTGATTCCATTCCATTCCATTCCCTTCCATTCCATTCCATTCCATTCCATTCCATTCGGTTCCATTCCATTCCATTCCATTCCATTCCATTCCATTCCATTAAATTTTATTCCATTCCATTCCATTCCATTCCTTTCCTTTCCATTCCATTCCATTCCATTCCATTACGTTGTACTCGGATTGATTTCATTCCGTTCCATTCCATTTCATTCCATTCCATTCCATTCCATTCAATTCCATTCCATTCCATTCCACTCGATTCCATTCCATTCCATTCCATTCCATTCCATTCCATTCCATTCCATTCCAATCCATTCCGTTTTTCTCGGGTTGATTCCATTCCATTCCATTCCATTCCATTCGATTCCATTCCATTCCATTTCAATCCATTCCATTCTATTCGGGTTGATTCCATTCCATTCCATTCCATTCCATTCCATTCCATTCCATTCCATTCCATTCCATTCCAATCCATTCCATTCAACTCGGGTTGATTCCTTTCCATTCCATTCCATTCCATTCCATTCCATTCCATTACTTTCTACTCGGGTTGATTTCATTCCATTCCATTCCTTTCCATTCCATTCCATTCCATTCCATTCCATTCCTTTCGATTCCATACGATTCCATCCCATTCCATTCCATTCCAATCCATTCCGTTCTACTCGGGTTGATTCCATTCCATTCCATTCCATTCCATTCCATTCCATTTCAATCCATTCCATTCTACTCGGGTTGATTCCATTCCATTCCATTCCATTCCATTCCAGTCCATTCCATTCCATTCCATTCCTTTCGATTCCATTCCATTCCATTCCATTCCATTCCACTCCATTCCATTCCATTCCATTCCATTCCATTCCATTCCATTCCATTCCATTCTATTGCATTCCATTCCATTACATTCCATTCCGTTCTACTCGGGTTGATTCCAATCTATTCCATTCCATTCCATTCCGTTACATTCCATTCCATTCCATTCCTTTCCATTCCGTTCCATTCCATTCCATTCCATTCCAGTCCATTCCAATCCATTCCATTCTACTCGGGTTGATTCCATTCCATTCCATTCCATTCCATTCCATTACATTACATTCCATTCCAATCCATTCCATTCTACTCGGGTTGATTCCATTCCATTCCATTCCATTCCATTCCATTCCATTCCATTCCATTCCATTCCATTCGATTCCATTCCATTCCATTCCATTCCATTCCATTCCATTAAATTTTATTCCATTCCATTCCATTCCATTCCTTTCCTTTCCATTCCATTCCATTCCATTCCATTCGATTCCATTCCATTCCATTCCATTCCAATCCATTCCGTTCTACTCGGGTTGATTCCATTCCACTCCATTCCATTCAATTCCATTCCATTCCATTCCATTCCATTCCTTTAAATTCCCTTCCATTCCATTCCATTCCATTAAATTCCATTGCATTCCATTCCATTCCATTCCGTTCTACTCGGGTTGATTCCATTCCATTCCATTCCATTCCATTCCATTCCATTCCATTCCATTCCATTCCATTCCATTCCATTCCATTTGATTCCATTCGATTCCATTCCATTCCATTCCATTCCAATCCATTCCATTCTACTCGGGTTGATTCCATTCCATTCCACTCCATTCCATTCCATTCCATTCCATTCCATTCCATTCCATTCCATTGCATTCCATTCCATTCAATTCCTTCCATTCCATTCCATTCGATTCCATTAAACTCCATTCCAATCCATTCCATTCTACTCGGGTTAATTTGATTCCATTCGATTCCATTCCATTCCATTCCAGTCCAGTCCAGTCCATTCCAATCCATTCCATTCTACTCGGGTTGATTCCATTCCATTCCATTCCATTCCATTCCATTCCATTCCATTCCAATCCATTCCATTCTACTCGGGTTGATTCCATTCCATTCCATTCCATTCTATTCCACTCCATTCCATTTCATTCCATTCCATTCCATTCCATTCCATTCCATTCCATTCCAATCCATTCCATTCTACTCGGGTTGATTTGATTCCATTCCATTCCATTCCATTCCATTCCATTCCATTCCATTCCAGTCCATTCCAATCCATTCCATTCTACTCGGCTTGATTTGATTCCATTCCATTCCATTCCATTCCATTCCAGTCCATTCCAATCCATTCCATTCTTCTCGGGTTGATTCCATTCCATTCCATTCCATTCCATTCCTTTCCATTCCGTTCTACTCTGGTTGAATTCATTCCTTTCCATTGCATTCCATTCCATTCCATTCCATTCTATGCCATTCGATTCCATTCCATTCCATTTCAATCCATTCCGTTCTACTCTGGTTGATTCCATTCCATTCCATTCCATTCCATTCCATTCCATTCCATTCCATTCCAGTCCATTCCAATCCATTCCATTCTACTCGGGTTGATTCCATTCGATTCCATTCCATTCCATTGGATTCCATTCCATTCCATTCCATTCCATTCCGTTCCATTCGATTCGATTCCATTCCACTCCAATCCATTCCATTCCATTCCATTCCATTCCATTCCATTCCTTTCCATTCCATTGGATTCCATTCCATTCCATTCCATTCCATTCCATTCCATTCCTTTCCATTCCATTCCATTCCATTCCGTTCTACTCGGGTTGATTCCATTCTATTCCATTCCATTCCATTCGATTCCATTCGATTCCATTCGATTCCATTCCATTCCATTCCATTAAATTTCATTCCATTCCATTCCATTCCATTCCATTCCATTCCGTTCGATTCCATTCCATTCCATTCCAATCCAATCCATTCCATTCTACTCGGGTTGATTCCATTCCATTCCATTCCATTCCATTCCATTCCATTCCGTTCCATTCCAATCCATTCCATTCTACTCGGGTTGAATCCATTCCATTCCATTCCATTCCATTCCATTCCAATCCATTCCATTCTACTCGGGTTGATTCCATTCCATTCCATTCCATTCCATTCCATTCCATTCCAATCCATTCCATTCAACTCGGGTTGATTCCATTCAATTCCATTCCATTCCATTCCATTCCATTCCATTCCATTCCATTCCATTAAATTTTATTCCATTCCATTCCATTCCATTCCTTTCCATTCCATTCCATTCCATTACGTTCTACTCGGGTTGATTTCATTCCATTCCATTCCATTCCATTCCATTCCATTCCATTCCATTCCTTTCGATTCCATACGATTCCATTCCATTCCATTCCATTCCAATCCATTCCGTTCTACTCGGGTTGATTCCATTCCATTCCATTCCATTCCATTCGATTCCATTCCATTCCATTTCAATCCATTCCATTCTACTCGGGTTGATTCCATTCCATTCCATTCCATTCAATTCCATTCCATTCCATTCCAGTCCATTCCAATCCATTCCATTCTACTCGGGTTGATTCCATTCCATTCCATTCCATTCCATTCCATTCCATTCCATTCCTTTCGATTCCATTCCATTCCATTCCATTCCATTCCATTCCATTCCATTCCATTCTATTGCATTCCATTCCATTCCATTCCATTCCGTTCTACTCGGGTTGATTCCAATCTATTCCATTCCATTCTATTCCGTTACATTCCATTCCATTCCATTCCATTCCATTCCGTTCCATTCCATTCCATTCCATTCCAGTCCATTCCAATCCATTCCATTCTACTCGGGTTGATTCCATTCCATTCCATTCCATTCCATTACATTCCATTCCAATCCATTCCATTCTACTTGGGTTGATACCATTCCATTCCATTCCATTCCATTCCATTCCATTCCATTCCATTCCATTCCATTCCATTCCGTTCCGTTCTGTTCCGTTCCATTCCATTCGATTCCATTCCATTCCATTCCAATCCATTCCATTCAACTCGGGTTGATTTGATTCCATTCCATTCCATTCCATTCCATTCCATTCCATTCCAGTCCATTCCAATCCATTCCATTCTACTCGGGTTGATTCCATTCCATTCCATTCCATTCTATTCCATTCCATTCCATTCCAATCCATTCCATTCTACTCGGGTTGATTCCATTCCATTCCATTCCATTCTATTCCACTCCATTCCATTTCATTTCATTCCATTCCATTCCATTCCATTCCAATCCATTCCATTCTTCTCTGGTTTATTCCATTCCATTCCATTCCATTCCATTCCATTCCATTCCATTCCAATCCATTCCATTCTACTCGGGTAGATTCCATTCCATTCCATTCCATTCCATTCCATTCCATTCCATTCCATTCCGTTCCGTTCCATTCCATTCGATTACATTCCATTCCAATCCAATCCATTCCATTCTACTCGTTTTGATTTCATTCCATTCCATTCCATTCCGTTCCTTTCTACTCGGGTTGACTCCATTGAGTTCCATTCCGTTCTCTTCCGTCCCGTCCCGTCCCGTCCCATCCCGTCCCGACCCATCCCGACCAGTGCCATTGTTCTCCGGTTGATTCCATTCCATTCCATTCCGTTCCTTTCCGTTCCGTTCCATTCCGTTCCACACGGGTTGATTCAATTCCATTCTATTCTATTCCATTCCATTCCATTCCATTCCATTCCATTCCATTCCATTCTACTCTGGTTGATTCCATGCTGTTCCGTTCCGTTCCATTCCG
Source organism: Gorilla gorilla gorilla (assembly GCF_029281585.2). Lineage (NCBI taxonomy): Eukaryota > Metazoa > Chordata > Mammalia > Primates > Hominidae > Gorilla > Gorilla gorilla. Next base: position 19,606,109 of record NC_073241.2, read on the forward strand.
TTCCACCCCGACCCGTCCCGTACCGTCCCGTCCCGTCCCATCCCGTTCCGATCTGCTCGGGTTGATTCCGTTCCATTCCGTTCCGTTCCTTTCCTTTCCGTTCCGTTCCATTCTGTTCCACGCGGGTTGATGCAATTCCATTCTATTACGTTGAATTCATTCCATTCCATTCCATTCCATTCTACTCGGATTGATTCCATTCCATTAAATTCCATTCCAGTCCATTCCAATCCATTCCATTCTACTCGGGTTGATTCCATTCCATTCCATTCCATTCCATTCCATTCCATTCCATTCCATTCCGTTCTACTCGGGTTGATTCCATTCCATTCTATTCCATTCCATTCCATTCCATTCCATTCCATTCCATTCCATTCCAATCCATTCCATTCCAATCCATTCCATTCTACTCGGGTAGATTCCATTCCATTCCATTCCATTCCATTCCATTCCATTCCTTTCCATTCCATTCCATTCCATTCGATTCCATTCGATTCCATTCCATTCCATTCCATTCCAATCCATTCCATTCTACTCGGGTTGATTCCATTCCATTCCATTCCATTCCATTCCATTCCATTCCATTCCAATCCATTCCATTCTACTCGGGTTGATTCCATTCCATTCCATTCCATTCCATTCCATTCCATTCCATTAAATTTTATTCCATTCCATTCCATTCCATTCCTTTCCATTCCATTCCATTCCATTACGTTCTACTCGGGTTGATTTCATTCCATTCCATTCCATTCCATTCCATTCCATTCCATTCCATTCCTTTCGATTCCATACGATTCCATTCCATTCCATTCCATTCCAATCCATTCCGTTCTACTCGGGTTGATTCCATTCCATTCCATTCCATTCCATTCGATTCCATTCCATTCCATTTCAATCCATTCCATTCTACTCGGGTTGATTCCATTCCATTCCATTCCATTCCATTCCATTCAATTCCATTCCATTCCATTCCAGTCCATTCCAATCCATTCCATTCCATTCCATTCCGTTCTACTCGGGTTGATTCCATTCCATTCTATTCCATTCCATTCCATTCCATTCCATTCCTTTCGATTCCATTCCATTCCATTCCATTCCATTCCATTCCATTCCATTCCATTCTATTGCATTCCATTCCATTCCATTCCATTCCGTTCTACTCGGGTTGATTCCAATCTATTCCATTCCATTCTATTCCGTTACATTCCATTCCATTCCATTCCATTCCATTCCGTTCCATTCCATTCCATTCCATTCCAGTCCATTCCAATCCATTCCATTCTACTCGGGTTGATTCCATTCCATTCCATTCCATTCCATTACATTCCATTCCAATCCATTCCATTCTACTTGGGTTGATACCATTCCATTCCATTCCATTCCATTCCATTCCATTCCATTCCATTCCATTCCATTCCGTTCCGTTCTGTTCCGTTCCATTCCATTCGATTCCATTCCATTCCATTCCAATCCATTCCATTCAACTCGGGTTGATTTGATTCCATTCCATTCCATTCCATTCCATTCCATTCCATTCCAGTCCATTCCAATCCATTCCATTCTACTCGGGTTGATTCCATTCCATTCCATTCCATTCTATTCCATTCCATTCCATTCCAATCCATTCCATTCTACTCGGGTTGATTCCATTCCATTCCATTCCATTCTATTCCACTCCATTCCATTTCATTTCATTCCATTCCATTCCATTCCATTCCAATCCATTCCATTCTTCTCTGGTTTATTCCATTCCATTCCATTCCATTCCATTCCATTCCATTCCATTCCAATCCATTCCATTCTACTCGGGTAGATTCCATTCCATTCCATTCCATTCCATTCCATTCCATTCCATTCCATTCCATTCCGTTCCGTTCCATTCCATTCGATTACATTCCATTCCAATCCAATCCATTCCATTCTACTCGTTTTGATTTCATTCCATTCCATTCCATTCCGTTCCTTTCTACTCGGGTTGACTCCATTGAGTTCCATTCCGTTCTCTTCCGTCCCGTCCCGTCCCGTCCCATCCCGTCCCGACCCGTCCCGACCAGTGCCATTGTTCTCCGGTTGATTCCATTCCATTCCATTCCGTTCCTTTCCGTTCCGTTCCTTTCCGTTCCACACGGGTTGATTCAATTCCATTCTATTCTATTCCATTCCATTCCATTCCATTCCATTCCATTCTACTCTGGTTGATTCCATGCTGTTCCGTTCCGTTCCATTCCGTTCCACCCCGACCCGTCCCGTACCGTCCCGTCCCGTCCCATCCCGTTCCGATCTGCTCGGGTTGATTCCGTTCCATTCCGTTCCGTTCCTTTCCTTTCCGTTCCGTTCCATTCTGTTCCACGCGGGTTGATGCAATTCCATTCTATTACGTTGAATTCATTCCATTCCATTCCATTCCATTCTACTCGGATTGATTCCATTCCATTAAATTCCATTCCAGTCCATTCCAATCCATTCCATTCTACTCGGGTTGATTCCATTCCATTCCATTCCATTCCATTCCATTCCATTCCATTCCATTCCGTTCTACTCGGGTTGATTCCATTCCAATCTATTCCATTCCATTCCATTCCATTCCATTCCATTCCATTCCATTCCAATCCATTCCATTCCAATCCATTCCATTCTACTCGGGTAGATTCCATTCCATTCCATTCCATTCCATTCCATTCCATTCCTTTCCATTCCATTCCATTCCATTCGATTCCATTCGATTCCATTCCATTCCATTCCATTCCAATCCATTCCATTCTACTCGGGTTGATTCCATTCCATTCCATTCCATTCCATTCCATTCCATTCCATTCCAATCCATTCCATTCTACTCGGGTTGATTCCATTCCATTCCATTCCATTCCATTCCATTCCATTCCATTCCATTCCATTCCATTCCATTCCATTCCATTCTATTCCTTTCCATTCCATTCCATTCCATTCGATTCCATTCTATTCCATTCGATTCCATTCCATTCCATTCCATTCCGTTCTACTCGGGTTGATTCCAATCTATTCCATTCCATTCTATTCCGTTACATTCCATTCCATTCCATTCCATTCCATTCCATTCCATTCCATTCCATTCCATTCCATTCCATACCATTCCATTCCATTCCATTCCGTTCTTCTTGGGTTGATTCCATTCCATTCCATTCCATTCCATTCCATTCAATTCCATTCCATTCCATTCCAGTCCATTCCAATCCATTCCATTCTACTCGGGTTGATTCCATTCAATTCCATTCCATTCTATTCCACTCCATTCCATTTCATTCCATTCCATTCCATTCCATTCCATTCCATTCCATTCCAATCCATTCCATTCTACTCGGGTTGATTTGATTCCATTCCATTCCATTCCATTCCATTCCATTCCATTCCAGTCCATTCCAATCCATTCCATTCTACTCGGCTTGATTTGATTCCATTCCATTCCATTTCATTCCATTCCAGTCCATTCCAATCCATTCCATTCTTCTCGGGTTGATTCCATTCCATTCCATTCCATTCCATTCCGTTCTACTCTGGTTGAATTCATTCCTTTCCATTGCATTCCATTCCATTCCATTCCATTCTATGCCATTCGATTCCATTCCATTCCATTTCAATCCATTCCGTTCTACTCGGGTTGATTCCATTCCATTCCATTCCATTCCATTCCATTCCAGTCCATTCCAATCCATTCCATTCTACTCGGGTTGATTCCATTCGATTCCATTCCATTCCATTGGATTCCATTCCATTCCATTCCATTCCATTCCGTTCCATTCGATTCGATTCCATTCCATTCCAATCCATTCCATTCCATTCCATTCCATTCCATTCCATTCCTTTCCATTCCATTGGATTCCATTCCATTCCATTCCATTCCATTCCATTCCTTTCCATTCCATTCCTTTCCATTCCATTCCATTCCATTCCTTTCTACTCGGGTTGATTCCATTCTATTCCATTCCATTCCATTCGATTCCATTCGATTCCATTCGATTCCATTCCATTCCATTCCATTAAATTTCATTCCATTCCATTCCATTCCATTCCATTCCATTCCATTCCATTCCATTCCATTCCGTTCGATTCCATTCCATTCCATTCCAATCCAATCCATTCCATTCTACTCGGGTTGATTCCATTCCATTCCATTCCATTCCATTCCATTCCATTCCGTTCCATTCCAATCCATTCCATTCTACTCGGGTTGATTCCATTCCATTCCATTCCATTCCATTCCATTCCATTCCATTCCAATCCATTCCATTCTACTCGGGTTGATTCCATTCCATTCCATTCCATTCCATTCCATTCCATTCCATTCCATTCCATTCCATTCCAATCCATTCCATTCAACTCGGGTTGATTCCATTCAATTCCATTCCATTCCATTCCATTCCATTAAATTTTATTCCATTCCATTCCATTCCATTCCTTTCCATTCCATTCCATTCCATTCCATTCCATTACGTTCTACTCGGGTAGATTCCATTCCATTCCATTCCATTCCATTCCATTCCATTCCATTCCATTCCATTCCATTCCATTCCATTCCGTTCCGTTCCATTCCATTCGATTCCATTCCATTCCAATCCAATCCATTCCATTCTACTCGTTTTGATTTCATTCCATTCCATTCCATTCCGTTCCTTTCTACTCGGGTTGACTCCATTGAGTTCCATTCCGTTCTCTTCCGTCCCGTCCCGTCCCGTCCCATCCCGTCCCGACCCGTCCCGACCAGTGCCATTGTTCTCCGGTTGATTCCATTCCATTCCATTCCGTTCCTTTCCGTTCCGTTCCATTCCGTTCCACACGGGTTGATTCAATTCCATTCTATTCTATTCCATTCCATTCCATTCCATTCCATTCCATTGCATTCTACTCTGGTTGATTCCATGCCGTTCCGTTCCGTTCCATTCCGTTCCACCCCGACCCGTCCCGTACCGTCCCGTCCCGTCCCATCCCGTTCCGATCTGCTCGGGTTGATTCCGTTCCATTCCGTTCCGTTCCTTTCCTTTCCGTTCCGTTCCATTCCGTTCCACGCGGGTTGATGCAATTCCATTCTATTACATTGAATTCATTCCATTCCATTCCATTCCATTCTACTCGGATTGATTCCATTCCATTAAATTCCATTCCAGTCCATTCCAATCCATTCCATTCTACTCGGGTTGATTCCATTCCATTCCATTCCATTCCATTCCATTCCATTCCATTCCATTCCGTTCTACTCGGGTTGATTCCATTCCATTCTATTCCATTCCATTCCATTCCATTCCATTCCATTCCATTCCATTCCATTCCAATCCATTCCATTCCAATCCATTCCATTCTACTCGGGTAGATTCCATTCCATTCCATTCCATTCCATTCCATTCCATTCCTTTCCATTCCATTCCATTCCATTCGATTCCATTCGATTCCATTCCATTCCATTCCATTCCAATCCATTCCATTCTACTCGGGTTGATTCCATTCCATTCCATTCCATTCCACTCCATTCCATTCCATTCCAATCCATTCCATTCTACTCGGGTTGATTCCATTCCATTCCATTCCATTCCATTCCATTCCATTCCATTCCATTCCATTCTATTACTTTCCATTCCATTCCATTCCATTCGATTCCATTCTATTCCATTCGATTCCATTCCATTAAATTCCATTCCATTCCATTCCATTCCATTCCATTCCATTCCATTCAATTCCATTCCATTCCATTCCATTCGATTCCATTCCATTCCGTTCTTCTCGGGTTGATTCCATTCCATTCCATTCCATTCCATTCCATTCCATTCCATTCCATTCCATTCCATTCCATTCGATTCCATTCGATTCCATTCCATTCCATTCCATTCCAATCCATTCCATTCTACTCGGGTTGATTCCATTCCATTCCATTCCATTCCATTCCATTCCATTCCATTCCATTCCATTCCATTCCATTCCAATCCATTCCATTCTACTCGTGTTGATTTGATTCCATTCCATTCCGTTCCATTCCATTCCATTCCATTCCATTCCATTCCAGTCCATTCCAATCCATTCCATTCTACTCGGGTTGATTTGATTCCATTCCATTCCATTCCATTCCATTCCAGTCCATTCCAATCCATTCCATTCTACTCGGGTTGATTCCATTCCATTCCATTCCATTCCATTCCATTCCATTCCATTCCATTCCATTCAGTTCCATTCCGTTCCTTTCTACTCGTTTTGACTCCATTGAGTTCCGTTCCGTTCCGTTTCGTCCCGTCCCGTCCCGTCCCATCCCGTCCCGTCCCATCCCGTCTCGTGCCGTTGTACTCTGGTTGATTACATTCCATTACGTTCCGTTCCTTTCCGTTCCGTTCCATTCCGTTCCACACGGGTTGATTCAATTCCATTCTATTACATTGAATTCCATTCCATTCCATTCCATTCCATTCTACTCGGATTGATTCCATTCCATTCCATTCCATTCCAGTCCACTCCAATCCATTCCATTCTACTCGGGTTGATTCCAGTCCATTCCATTCCGTTCCATTCCATTCCATTCCATTCCAATCCATTCCTTTCTACTCGGGTTGATTCCATTCCATTCCATTCCATTCCATTCCATTCCATTCGATTCCATTCCATTCCAATCCATTCCATTCTACTCGTGTAGATTCCATTCCTTTCCATTCCATTCCATTCCATTCCATTCCATTCCATTCCATTCCATTCTGTTCCGTTCCATTCCATTCGATTCCATTCCATTCCATTCCAATCCATTCCATTCAACTCGGGTTGATTTGATTCCATTCCATTCCATTCCATTCCATTCCATTCCATTCCAGTCCATTCCAATCCATTCCATTCTACTCGGGTTGATTCCATTCCATTCCATTCCATTCCATTCCATTCCATTCCAATCCATTCCATTCTACTCGGGTTGATTCCATTCCATTCCATTCCATTCTATTCCACTCCATTCCATTTCATTCCATTCCATTCCATTCCATTCCATTCCGATCCATTCCATTCTTCTCTGGTTTATTCCATTCCATTCCATTCCATTCCATTCCATTCCATTCCATTCCATTCCAATCCATTCCATTCTACTCGGGTTGATTCCACTCCGTTCCTTTCCATTCCATTCCATTCCATTCCATTCCATTCCATTCCGTTCCATTCCATTCCATTCCATTCCATTCGTTTCCATTCCTTTCCATTCCATTCCGTTCCATTCCATTCCATTCCGTTCTACTCGGGTTGATCCCATTCTATTCCATTCCATTCCATTCGATTCCATTCGATTCCATTCCACTCGATTCCATTAAATTCCATTCCATTCCATTCCATTCCGTTCCATTCCATTACGTTCTACTCGGGAAGATTTCATTCTATTCCATTCCATTCCATTCCATTCCTTTCCATTCCATTCCATTCCATTCGAATCCATTCGATTCCATTCCATTCCATTCCATTCCAATCCATTCCGTTCTACTCGGGTTGATTCCATTCCATTCCATTCCATTCCATTCCATTCCATTCCATTCCATTCCATTCGATTCCATTCGATTCCATTCCATTCCATTCCTTTAAATTCCCTTCCATTCCATTCCATTCCATTAAATTCCATTGCATTCCATTCCATTCCATTCCGTTCTACTCGGGTTGATTCCATTCCATCCCATTCCATTCCATTCCATTCCATTCCATTCCATTCCATTTCAATCCATTCCATTCTCCTCGGGTTGATTCCATTCCATTCCATTCCATTCCATTCCATTCCATTCCATTCCATTCCATTCCAGTCCATTCCAATCCATTCCATTCTACTCGGGTTGATTCCATTCAATTTCATTCCATTCCATTCCATTCCATTCCATTCCATTCCATTCCATTCCTTTCGATTCCATTCCATTCCATTCCTTCCATTCCATTCCATTCCATTCCATTCCATTCCATTCTATTGCATTCCATTCCATTCCATTCCATTCTGTTCTACTCGGGTTGATTCCAATCTATTCCATTCCATTCCATTCCGTTACCTTCCATTCCATTCCATTCCATTCCATTCCGTTCCATTCCATTCCATTCCATTCCAGTCCATTCCAATCCATTCCATTCTACTCGGGTTGATTCCATTCCATTCCATTCCATTCCATTCCATTCCATTCCATTCCATTCGGTTCCATTCCATTCCATTCCATTCCATTCCATTCCATTAAATTTTATTCCATTCCATTCCATTCCATTCCTTTCCTTTCCATTCCATTCCATTCCATTCCATTACGTTGTACTCGGGTTGATTTCATTCCATTCCTTTCCATTCCATTCCATTCCATTCCATTCCATTCCATTCCATTCCACTCAATTCCATTCCATTCCATTCCATTCCATTCCATTCCATTCCATTCCATTCCATTCCATTCCATTCCAATCCATTCCGTTCTACTCGGGTTGATTCCTTTCCATTCCATTCCATTCCAATCGATTCCATTCCATTCCATTTCAATCCATTCCATTCTACTCGGGTTGATTCCATTCCATTCCATTCCATTCCATTCCATTCCATTCCATTCCATTCCATTTCAATCCATTCCATTCTCCTCGGGTTGATTCCATTCCATTCCATTCCATTCCATTCCATTCCATTCCATTCCATTCCATTCCATTCCAGTCCATTCCAATCCATTCCATTCTACTCGGGTTGATTCCATTCAATTTCATTCCATTCCATTCCATTCCATTCCATTCCATTCCATTCCATTCCTTTCGATTCCATTCCATTCCATTCCTTCCATTCCATTCCATTCCATTCCATTCCATTCCATTCCATTCCATTCCATTCTATTGCATTCCATTCCATTCCATTCCATTCTGTTCTACTCGGGTTGATTCCAATCTATTCCATTCCATTCCATTCCGTTACCTTCCATTCCATTCCATTCCATTCCATTCCGTTCCATTCCATTCCATTCCATTCCAGTCCATTCCAATCCATTCCATTCTACTCGGGTTGATTCCATTCCATTCCATTCCATTCCATTCCATTCCATTCGGTTCCATTCCATTCCATTCCATTCCATTCCATTCCATTAAATTTTATTCCATTCCATTCCATTCCATTCCTTTCCTTTCCATTCCATTCCATTCCATTCCATTACGTTGTACTCGGGTTGATTTCATTCCATTCCTTTCCATTCCATTCCATTCCATTCCATTCCATTCCATTCCATTCCATTCCACTCAATTCCATTCCATTCCATTCCATTCCATTCCATTCCATTCCATTCCATTCCATTCCGTTCCATTCCAATCCATTCCGTTCTACTCGGGTTGATTCCTTTCCATTCCATTCCATTCCAATCGATTCCATTCCATTCCATTTCAATCCATTCCATTCTACTCGGGTTGATTCCATTCCATTCCATTCCATTCCATTCCATTCCATTCCATTCCATTCCATTCCCTTCCATTCCAATCCATTCCATTCTACTCGGGTTGATTCCATTCAATTCCATTCCATTCCATTCCATTCCATTGAATTTTATTCCATTCCATTCCATTCCATTCCTTTCCATTCCATTCCATTCCATTCCATTCCATTACGTTCTACTCGGGTTGATTTCATTCCATTCCATTCCATTCCATTCCATTCCATTCCATTCCATTCCATTCCATTCCTTTCGATTCCATACGATTCCATTCCATTCCATTCCATTCCAATCCATTCCGTTCTACTCGGGTTGATTCCATTCCATTCCATTCCATTCCATTCGATTCCATTCCATTCCATTTCAATCCATTCCATTCTACTCGGGTTGATTCCATTCCATTCCATTCCATTCCATTCCATTCCATTCCATTCCATTCCATTCCATTCCATTCCTTTCCTTTCCATTCCATTCCATTCCATTCCATTACGTTGTACTCGGGTTGATTTCATTCCATTCCATTCCATTCCATTCCATTCCATTCCACTCGATTCCATTCCATTCCATTCCATTCGATTCCATTCCATTCCAATCCATTCCGTTCTACTCGGGTTGATTCCATTCCATTCCATTCCATTCCATTCCATTCAATTCCATTCCATTCCATTCCAGTCCATTCCAATCCATTCCATTCTACTCGGGTTGATTCCAATCCATTCCATTCCATTCCATTCCATTCCATTCCATTCCATTACATTCCTTTCAATTCCATTCCATTCCATTCCATTCCATTCCATTCCATTCCATTCCATTCCATTCTATTGCATTCCATTCCGTTCCATTCCATTCCGTTCTACTCGGGTTGAATCCAATCTATTCCATTCCATTCTATTCCGTTACATTCCATTCCATTCCATTCCATTCCATTCCGTTCCATTCCATTCCATTCCATTCCAGTCCATTCCAATCCATTCCATTCTACTCGGGTTGATTCCATTCCATTCCATTCCATTCCATTACATTGCATTGCAATCCATTCAATTCTACTTGGGTTGATACCATTCCATTCCATTCCATTCCATTCCATTCCATTCCATTCCATTCCATTCCATTCGATACCATTCCATTCCATTCCATTCCATTAAATTTTATTCCATTCCATTCCATTCCATTCCATTCCATTCCATTCCATTCCATTCCATTCCATTCCAATCCATTCCATTCAACTCGGGTTGATTCCATTCAATTCCATTCCATTCCATTCCATTCCATTAAATTTTATTCCATTCCATTCCATTCCATTCCTTTCCATTCCATTCCATTCCATTCCATTCCATTACGTTCTACTCGGGTAGATTCCATTCCATTCCATTCCATTCCATTCCATTCCATTCCATTCCATTCCATTCCATTCCATTCCGTTCCGTTCCATTCCATTCGATTCCATTCCATTCCAATCCAATCCATTCCATTCTACTCGTTTTGATTTCATTCCATTCCATTCCATTCCGTTCCTTTCTACTCGGGTTGACTCCATTGAGTTCCATTCCGTTCTCTTCCGTCCCGTCCCGTCCCGTCCCATCCCGTCCCGACCCGTCCCGACCAGTGCCATTGTTCTCCGGTTGATTCCATTCCATTCCATTCCGTTCCTTTCCGTTCCGTTCCATTCCGTTCCACACGGGTTGATTCAATTCCATTCTATTCTATTCCATTCCATTCCATTCCATTCCATTCCATTGCATTCTACTCTGGTTGATTCCATGCCGTTCCGTTCCGTTCCATTCCGTTCCACCCCGACCCGTCCCGTACCGTCCCGTCCCGTCCCATCCCGTTCCGATCTGCTCGGGTTGATTCCGTTCCATTCCGTTCCGTTCCTTTCCTTTCCGTTCCGTTCCATTCCGTTCCACGCGGGTTGATGCAATTCCATTCTATTACATTGAATTCATTCCATTCCATTCCATTCCATTCTACTCGGATTGATTCCATTCCATTAAATTCCATTCCAGTCCATTCCAATCCATTCCATTCTACTCGGGTTGATTCCATTCCATTCCATTCCATTCCATTCCATTCCATTCCATTCCATTCCGTTCTACTCGGGTTGATTCCATTCCATTCTATTCCATTCCATTCCATTCCATTCCATTCCATTCCATTCCATTCCATTCCAATCCATTCCATTCCAATCCATTCCATTCTACTCGGGTAGATTCCATTCCATTCCATTCCATTCCATTCCATTCCATTCCTTTCCATTCCATTCCATTCCATTCGATTCCATTCGATTCCATTCCATTCCATTCCATTCCAATCCATTCCATTCTACTCGGGTTGATTCCATTCCATTCCATTCCATTCCACTCCATTCCATTCCATTCCAATCCATTCCATTCTACTCGGGTTGATTCCATTCCATTCCATTCCATTCCATTCCATTCCATTCCATTCCATTCCATTCTATTCCTTTCCATTCCATTCCATTCCATTCGATTCCATTCTATTCCATTCGATTCCATTCCATTAAATTCCATTCCATTCCATTCCATTCCATTCCATTCCATTCCATTCAATTCCATTCCATTCCATTCCATTCGATTCCATTCCATTCCGTTCTTCTCGGGTTGATTCCATTCCATTCCATTCCATTCCATTCCATTCCATTCCATTCCATTCCATTCCATTCCATTCCATTCCATTCCATTCGATTCCATTCGATTCCATTCCATTCCATTCCATTCCAATCCATTCCATTCTACTCGGGTTGATTCCATTCCATTCCATTCCATTCCATTCCATTCCATTCCATTCCATTCCATTCCAATCCATTCCATTCTACTCGTGTTGATTTGATTCCATTCCATTCCGTTCCATTCCATTCCATTCCATTCCATTCCATTCCAGTCCATTCCAATCCATTCCATTCTACTCGGGTTGATTTGATTCCATTCCATTCCATTCCATTCCATTCCAGTCCATTCCAATCCATTCCATTCTACTCGGGTTGATTCCATTCCATTCCATTCCATTCCATTCCATTCCATTCCATTCCATTCCATTCCATTCAGTTCCATTCCGTTCCTTTCTACTCGTTTTGACTCCATTGAGTTCCGTTCCGTTCCGTTTCGTCCCGTCCCGTCCCGTCCCATCCCGTCCCGTCCCATCCCGTCTCGTGCCGTTGTACTCTGGTTGATTACATTCCATTACGTTCCGTTCCTTTCCGTTCCGTTCCATTCCGTTCCACACGGGTTGATTCAATTCCATTCTATTACATTGAATTCCATTCCATTCCATTCCATTCCATTCTACTCGGATTGATTCCATTCCATTCCATTCCATTCCAGTCCACTCCAATCCATTCCATTCTACTCGGGTTGATTCCAGTCCATTCCATTCCGTTCCATTCCATTCCATTCCATTCCAATCCATTCCTTTCTACTCGGGTTGATTCCATTCCATTCCATTCCATTCCATTCCATTCCATTCGATTCCATTCCATTCCAATCCATTCCATTCTACTCGTGTAGATTCCATTCCTTTCCATTCCATTCCATTCCATTCCATTCCATTCCATTCCATTCCATTCTGTTCCGTTCCATTCCATTCGATTCCATTCCATTCCATTCCAATCCATTCCATTCAACTCGGGTTGATTTGATTCCATTCCATTCCATTCCATTCCATTCCATTCCATTCCAGTCCATTCCAATCCATTCCATTCTACTCGGGTTGATTCCATTCCATTCCATTCCATTCCATTCCATTCCATTCCAATCCATTCCATTCTACTCGGGTTGATTCCATTCCATTCCATTCCATTCTATTCCACTCCATTCCATTTCATTCCATTCCATTCCATTCCATTCCATTCCGATCCATTCCATTCTTCTCTGGTTTATTCCATTCCATTCCATTCCATTCCATTCCATTCCATTCCATTCCATTCCAATCCATTCCATTCTACTCGGGTTGATTCCACTCCGTTCCTTTCCATTCCATTCCATTCCATTCCATTCCATTCCATTCCGTTCCATTCCATTCCATTCCATTCCATTCGTTTCCATTCCTTTCCATTCCATTCCGTTCCATTCCATTCCATTCCGTTCTACTCGGGTTGATCCCATTCTATTCCATTCCATTCCATTCGATTCCATTCGATTCCATTCCACTCGATTCCATTAAATTCCATTCCATTCCATTCCATTCCGTTCCATTTCATTACGTTCTACTCGGGAAGATTTCATTCTATTCCATTCCATTCCATTCCATTCCTTTCCATTCCATTCCATTCCATTCGAATCCATTCGATTCCATTCCATTCCATTCCATTCCAATCCATTCCGTTCTACTCGGGTTGATTCCATTCCATTCCATTCCATTCCATTCCATTCCATTCCATTCCATTCCATTCGATTCCATTCGATTCCATTCCATTCCATTCCTTTAAATTCCCTTCCATTCCATTCCATTCCATTAAATTCCATTGCATTCCATTCCATTCCATTCCGTTCTACTCGGGTTGATTCCATTCCATCCCATTCCATTCCATTCCATTCCATTCCATTCCATTCCATTTCAATCCATTCCATTCTCCTCGGGTTGATTCCATTCCATTCCATTCCATTCCATTCCATTCCATTCCATTCCATTCCATTCCAGTCCATTCCAATCCATTCCATTCTACTCGGGTTGATTCCATTCAATTTCATTCCATTCCATTCCATTCCATTCCATTCCATTCCATTCCATTCCTTTCGATTCCATTCCATTCCATTCCTTCCATTCCATTCCATTCCATTCCATTCCATTCCATTCTATTGCATTCCATTCCATTCCATTCCATTCTGTTCTACTCGGGTTGATTCCAATCTATTCCATTCCATTCCATTCCGTTACCTTCCATTCCATTCCATTCCATTCCATTCCGTTCCATTCCATTCCATTCCATTCCAGTCCATTCCAATCCATTCCATTCTACTCGGGTTGATTCCATTCCATTCCATTCCATTCCATTCCATTCCATTCCATTCCATTCCATTCGGTTCCATTCCATTCCATTCCATTCCATTCCATTCCATTAAATTTTATTCCATTCCATTCCATTCCATTCCTTTCCTTTCCATTCCATTCCATTCCATTCCATTACGTTGTACTCGGGTTGATTTCATTCCATTCCTTTCCATTCCATTCCATTCCATTCCATTCCATTCCATTCCATTCCACTCAATTCCATTCCATTCCATTCCATTCCATTCCATTCCATTCCATTCCATTCCATTCCATTCCATTCCATTCCATTCCAATCCATTCCGTTCTACTCGGGTTGATTCCTTTCCATTCCATTCCATTCCAATCGATTCCATTCCATTCCATTTCAATCCATTCCATTCTACTCGGGTTGATTCCATTCCATTCCATTCCATTCCATTCCATTCCATTCCATTCCATTCCATTTCAATCCATTCCATTCTCCTCGGGTTGATTCCATTCCATTCCATTCCATTCCATTCCATTCCATTCCATTCCATTCCATTCCATTCCAGTCCATTCCAATCCATTCCATTCTACTCGGGTTGATTCCATTCAATTTCATTCCATTCCATTCCATTCCATTCCATTCCATTCCATTCCATTCCTTTCGATTCCATTCCATTCCATTCCTTCCATTCCATTCCATTCCATTCCATTCCATTCCATTCCATTCCATTCCATTCTATTGCATTCCATTCCATTCCATTCCATTCTGTTCTACTCGGGTTGATTCCAATCTATTCCATTCCATTCCATTCCGTTACCTTCCATTCCATTCCATTCCATTCCATTCCGTTCCATTCCATTCCATTCCATTCCAGTCCATTCCAATCCATTCCATTCTACTCGGGTTGATTCCATTCCATTCCATTCCATTCCATTCCATTCCATTCGGTTCCATTCCATTCCATTCCATTCCATTCCATTCCATTAAATTTTATTCCATTCCATTCCATTCCATTCCTTTCCTTTCCATTCCATTCCATTCCATTCCATTACGTTGTACTCGGGTTGATTTCATTCCATTCCTTTCCATTCCATTCCATTCCATTCCATTCCATTCCATTCCATTCCACTCAATTCCATTCCATTCCATTCCATTCCATTCCATTCCATTCCATTCCATTCCGTTCCATTCCAATCCATTCCGTTCTACTCGGGTTGATTCCTTTCCATTCCATTCCATTCCAATCGATTCCATTCCATTCCATTTCAATCCATTCCATTCTACTCGGGTTGATTCCATTCCATTCCATTCCATTCCATTCCATTCCATTCCATTCCATTCCCTTCCATTCCAATCCATTCCATTCTACTCGGGTTGATTCCATTCAATTCCATTCCATTCCATTCCATTCCATTGAATTTTATTCCATTCCATTCCATTCCATTCCTTTCCATTCCATTCCATTCCATTCCATTCCATTACGTTCTACTCGGGTTGATTTCATTCCATTCCATTCCATTCCATTCCATTCCATTCCATTCCATTCCATTCCATTCCATTCCTTTCGATTCCATACGATTCCATTCCATTCCATTCCATTCCAATCCATTCCGTTCTACTCGGGTTGATTCCATTCCATTCCATTCCATTCCATTCGATTCCATTCCATTCCATTTCAATCCATTCCATTCTACTCGGGTTGATTCCATTCCATTCCATTCCATTCCATTCCATTCCATTCCATTCCATTCCATTCCATTCCATTCCATTCCTTTCCTTTCCATTCCATTCCATTCCATTCCATTACGTTGTACTCGGGTTGATTTCATTCCATTCCATTCCATTCCATTCCATTCCATTCCACTCGATTCCATTCCATTCCATTCCATTCGATTCCATTCCATTCCAATCCATTCCGTTCTACTCGGGTTGATTCCATTCCATTCCATTCCATTCCATTCCATTCAATTCCATTCCATTCCATTCCAGTCCATTCCAATCCATTCCATTCTACTCGGGTTGATTCCAATCCATTCCATTCCATTCCATTCCATTCCATTCCATTCCATTACATTCCTTTCAATTCCATTCCATTCCATTCCATTCCATTCCATTCCATTCCATTCCATTCCATTCTATTGCATTCCATTCCGTTCCATTCCATTCCGTTCTACTCGGGTTGAATCCAATCTATTCCATTCCATTCTATTCCGTTACATTCCATTCCATTCCATTCCATTCCATTCCGTTCCATTCCATTCCATTCCATTCCAGTCCATTCCAATCCATTCCATTCTACTCGGGTTGATTCCATTCCATTCCATTCCATTCCATTACATTGCATTGCAATCCATTCAATTCTACTTGGGTTGATACCATTCCATTCCATTCCATTCCATTCCATTCCATTCCATTCCATTCCATTCCATTCCATTCGATACCATTCCATTCCATTCCATTCCATTAAATTTTATTCCATTCCATTCCATTCCATTCCTTTCCTTTAAATTCCATTCCATTCCATTCCATTACGTTCTACTCGGGTTGATTTCATTCCATTCCATTCCATTCCATTCCATTCCATTCCATTCCATTCCATTCCATTCCAATCCATTCCGTTCTACTCGGGTTGATTCCATTCCATTCCATTCCATTCCATTCGATTCCATTCCATTCCATTTCAATCCATTCCATTCTACTCGGGTTGATTCCATTCCATTCCATTCCATTCCATTCCATTCCATTCCATTCCATTCGATTCCATTCAATTCCATTCCATTCCATTCCATTCCAATCCAGTCCATTCTACTCGGGTTGATTTGATTCCATTCCATTCCATTCCATTCCATTCCATTCCATTCCATTCCATTCCATTCCATTCCATTCGATTCCATTCCATTCCATTCCAATCCATTCCATTCAACTCGGGTTGATTTGATTCCATTCCATTCCATTCCATTCCATTCCATTCCATTCCATTCGATTCCATTCGAATCCATTCCATTCCATTCCATTCCATTCCATTCCATTCCATTCCATTCCGTTCTACTCGGGTTGATTCCATTCCATTCCATTCCATTCCATTCCATTCCATTCCATGGCATTCCATTCGATTCCATTCAATTCCATTCCATTCCATTCCATTCCAATCCAGTCCATTCTACTCGGGTTGATTTGATTCGATTCCATTCCATTCCATTCCATTCCATTCCATTCCATTCCATTCCAATCCATTCCATTCAATTCGGGTTGATTTGATTCCATTCCATTCCATTCCATGCCATTCCATTCCATTCCATTCCATTCCAATCCATTCCATTCTACTCGGGTTGATTCCATTCCATTCCATTCCATTCCATTCCATTCCATTCCATTCCAATCCATTCCATTCTACTCGGGTTGATTCCATTCCATTCCATTCCATTCTATTCCACTCCATTCCATTTCATTCCATTCCATTCCATTCCATTCCATTCCAATCCATTCCATTCTTCTCTGGTTTATTCCATTCCATTCCATTCCATTCCATTCCATTCCATTCCAATCCATTCCATTCTACTCGGGTTGATTCCATTCCGTTCCTTTCCATTCCATTCCATTCCATTCCATTCCGTTCCATTCCATTCCATTCCATTCCATTCGTTTCCATTCCTTTCCATTCCATTCCATTCCATTCCATTCCATTCCGTTCCACTCGGGTTGATCCCATTCTATTCCATTCCATTCCATTCGATTCCATTCGATTCCATTCCACTCCATTCCATTAAATTCCATTCCATTCCATTCCATTCCGTTCCATTCCTTTACGTTCTACTCGGGTAGATTTCATTCTATTCCATTCCATTCCATTCCATTCCTTTCCATTCCATTCCATTCCATTCGATTCCATTTGATTCCATTCCATTCCATTCCATTCCAATCCATTCCGTTCTACTCGGGTTGATTCCATTCCATTCCATTCCATTCCATTCCATTCCATTCCATTCCATTCCATTCCATTCCATTTCAATCCACTCCTTTCTACTCGGGTTGATTCCATTCAATTCCATTCCATTCCATTCGATTCCATTCCATTCCATTCCATTCCATTCCATTCCAATCAATTCCATTCTACTCGGGTTGATTCCATTCCATTCCATTCCATTCCATTCCATTCCATTCCATTTCATTCTATTCCATTAAAGTCCATTCCATTCCATTCCATTCCATTCCATTCCATTCCATTCAATTCCATTCCATTCCATTCCATTCCATTCCATTCCATTCCATTCCATTCCATTCCATTCGATTCCATTCCATTCCATTCCATTCCATTCCATTCCATTCCATTCCATTCCATTCCGTTCTACTCGGGTTCATTCCATTCCATTCCATTCCATTCCATTCCATTCGAATCCATTCCATTCCTTTCCGTTCTACTCGGGTCCATTCCACTCCATTCCATTCCATTCGATTCCATTCTGTTCCATTCGATTCCATTCCATTCCGTTCCAATCCATTCCATTCTACTCGGGTTGATTCCATTCCATTCCATTCCATTCCATTCCATTCCATTCCATTCCATTCCATTCCATTTCATTCCAGTCCATTCCATTCGATTCCATTCCATTCCATTCCATTTCCTTGCATTCCATTCCATTCCATTCCATTCCATTCCATTCCATTCCATTCCATTCCATTCCATTCCATTCCATTCCATTCCATTCCATTCCATTCCTTTCTACTCGGCTTGATTCCATTCTATTCAATTCCATTCCGTTCGATTCCATTCGATTCCATTCGATTCCATTCGATTCCATTCCATTCCATTCCATTCCGTTCTATTCGGGTTCATTCCATTCCATTGCATTCCATTCTATTATATTCCTTTGAATTCCATTCCATTCCATTCCATTCCATTCCTTTCCATTCCATTCCATTCCATTCCATTCCATTCCATTCCATTCCATTCGATTCCATTCCATTCCATTCCATTCCGTTCTACTCGGGTTGATTCCATTCCATTCCATTCCATTCCTTTGAATTCCATTCCATTCCGTTCCATTCCATTCCATTCCATTCCATTCCATTCCATTCCATTCCATTCCGTTCAACTCAGGTTGATTCCATTCCATTCCATTCCATTCCATTCGATTCCATTCATTTCCATTCCATTCCATTCCATTCCATTCCATTCCATTCCATTCCATTCCATTCCATTCCATTCTATTGTATTGAATTCCATTGCATTCCATTCCATTAAATTCCTATCCATTCCATTCTACTCGGGTTGATTCCAATCCATTCCATTCCATTCCATTCCTTTCCATTCCATTCCATTCCATTCCATTCCATTCCATTCCATTCCATTCCATTCCGTTCTACTCGGGTTCATTCCATTCCATTTCATTCCATTCAATTCCATTCCATTCCATTCCATTCCATTCCGTTGCATTCGATTCCATTCGATTCGATTCCATTCCATTCCATTCCATTCCATTCCATTCCATTACATTACATTCCATTCCATTCCAATCCATTCCATTCTACTCGGGTAGATTCCATTCCATTCCATTCCATTCCATGCCATTCCATTCCATTCCATTCCATTCCATTCCATTCCATTCCATTCCATTCCATTCCATTCCGTTCTACTCGGGTTCATTCAATTCCATTCCATTCCATGCCATTCTATTCCATTGAATTCCATTCCATTCCATTCCATTCCGTTCCATTCCATTCCATTCCATTCCATTAAGTTCTACTCGGGTTGATTCCGTTCCATTCCATTCCATTCCATTCCATTCCATTCCATTCCATTCCATTCCAATCCATTCCATTCTACTCGGGTTGATTCCATTCCATTCCATTCCATTCCATTACGTTCCATTCCATTCCATTCCATTCGGTTCCATTCGATTCCATTCCATTTCAATCCATTCGATTCCATTCCGTTCCGTTTCGTTCCGCTCCGATCGTTCCGTTCTATTCGGGTTGATTCCATTCTATTCCACTCCATTCCATTCGATTCCATTCCATTCCATTCGATTCCATTCCATTCCATTCCATTCCATTCCATTCCATTCCATTGCATTCTATTCTATTGAATTCCATTCCATTCCATTCCATTGCATTCCATTCCAATCCATTCCATTCTACTCGGGTTGATTCCATTCCATTCCATTCCATTCCATTCCATTCCATTCCAATCCATTCCATTCTACTCAGGTTGATTCCATTAAATTCCATTCCATTCCATTCCATTCCATTCCATTCCTTTCCATTCCATTCGGTTCCATTCGATTCCATTCGATTCCATTCTATTTCACTCCATTCCATTCGATTCCATTCGATTCCATTCGATTCCATTCGATTCCATTCCATTCCATTCCATTCTATTCCATTCCATTCCATTCCATTCCATTCCATTCCATTTCATTCTATTCCATTAAATTCCATTCCATTCCATTCCATTCCATTCCATTCCATTCCATTCCATTCCATTCCATTCCATTCCATTCGATTCCATTCCATTCCATTCCATTCCATTCCATTCCATTCCATTCCATTCCATTCCATTCCATTCCATTCCATTCCATTCTATTCCATTGAATTCCATTTCATTCCATTCCATTCCATTCCATTCCATTCCATTCCATTCCATTCCATTCCATTCCGTTCTACTCGGGTTGATTCCATTCCATTCCATTCCATTCCATTCCATTCCATTCCATTGAATTCCATTCCATTCCATTCCATTCCATTCCGTTCTACTCGGGTTGATCCAATTCCATTCCATTCCATTCCATTTCATTCCATTCCATTCCATTGAATTCCGTTCCATTCCATTCCATTCCATTCCATTCCATTCCATTCCATTCCATTCCATTCCATTCCGTTCTACTCGGGTTGATTTCATTCCATTCCATTCCATTCTATTCCATTCCATTCCATTCCATTCGATTCCATTCGATTCCATTCGATTCCATTCCATTCCATTCAATTCCATTCCATTCCATTCCATTCCTTTCAATTCTATTCTATTGAATTCCATTCCATTCCATTCCATTCCATTCCATTCCAATTCATTCCATTCTACTCGGGTTCACTACATTCCATTCCATTCCATTCTATTCCATTGAATTCCATTCCATTCCATTCCATTCCATTCCATTCCATTCCATTCCATTAAATTCCATTCCATTCCATTCCATTCCATTCCATTCCATTCCATTCCATTCCATTCCATTCCATTCCATTCCATTCCATTCCGTTCTACTCGGGTTCATTCCATTCCATTCCATTCCATTCCATTCTATTCCATTGAATTCCATTCCATTCCGTTCCATTCCGTTCCATTCCATTCCATTCCATTCCATTAAGTTCTACTCGGGTTGATTCCATTCCATTCCATTCCATTCCATTCCATTCCATTCGATTCCATTCCATTCCATTCCATTCCATTCCATTCGATTCCATTCCATTCCATTCCATTCCATTCCATTCTATTGTATTGAATTCCACTGCATTCCATTCCATTAAATTCCTATCAATTCCATTCTACTCGGGTTGATTCCAATCCATTCCATTCCATTCCATTCCTTTCCATTCCATTCCATTCCATTCCATTCCATTCCATTCCATTCCATTCCATTCCATTCCATTCCATTCCGTTCTACTCGGGTTCATTCCATTCCATTTCATTCCATTCAATTCCATTCCATTCCATTCCATTCCATTCCGTCCCATTCGATTCCATTCGATTCCATTCCATTCCATTCCATTCCATTCCATTCCATTCCATTCCATTCCATTCCATTCTACTCGGGTAGATTCCATTCCATTCCATTCCATTCCATGCCATTCCATTCCATTCCATTCCATTCCATTCCATTCCATTCCATTCCATTCCATTCCGTTCTACTCGGGTTCATTCCATTCCATTCCATTGCATGCCATTCTATTCCATTGAATTCCATTCCATTCCATTCCATTCCGTTCCATTCCATTCCATTCCATTCCATTAAGTTCTACTCGGGTTGATTCCATTCCATTCCATTCCATTCCATTCCATTCCATTCCATTCCATTCCATTCCATTCCATTCCAATCCATTCCATTCTACTCGGGTTGATTCCATTCCATTCCATTCCATTCCATTACGTTCCATTCCATTCCATTCCATTCGGTTCCATTCGATTCCATTCGATTCCATTCCATTTCAATCCATTCGATTCCATTCCGTTCCGTTTCGTTCCGCTCCGATCGTTCCGTTCTATTGGGGTTGATTCCATTCTATTCCACTCCATTCCATTCGATTCCATTCCATTCCATTCGATTCCACTCCATTTGACTCCATTCCATTCCATTCCATTCCATTCCATTCTATTCTATTGAATTCCATTCCATTCCATTCCATTGCATTCCATTCCAATCCATTCCATTCTACTCGGGTTGATTCCATTCCATTCCATTCCATTCCATTACGTTCCATTCCATTCCATTCCATTCGGTTCCATTCGATTCCATTCGATTCCATTCCATTTCAATCCATTCGATTCCATTCCGTTCCGTTTCGTTCCGCTCCGATCGTTCCGTTCTATTCGGGTTGATTCCATTCTATTCCACTCCATTCCATTCGATTCCATTCCATTCCATTCGATTCCACTCCATTTGATTCCATTCCATTCCATTCCATTCCATTCCATTCTATTCTATTGAATTCCATTCCATTCCATTCCATTGCATTCCATTCCAATCCATTCCATTCTACTCGGGTTGATTCCATTCCATTCCATTCCATTCCATTCCATTCCAATCCATTCCATTCTACTCGGGTTGATTCCATTAAATTCCATTCCATTCCATTCCATTCCCTTCCTTTCCATTCCATTCGGTTCCATTCGATTCCATTCGATTCCATTCTATTTCACTCCATTCCATTCGATTCCATTCGATTCCATTCGATTCCATTCGATTCCATTCCATTCCATTCCATTCCATTCCATTCCATTCCATTCCATTTCATTCTATTCCATTAAAGTCCATTCCATTCCATTCCATTCCATTCCATTCCATTCCATTCCATTCCATTCCATTCCATTGCATTCGATTCCATTCCATTCCATTCCATTCCATTCCATTCCATTCCATTCCATTCGATTCCATTCCATTCCATTCCATTCCATTCCATTCCATTCCATTCCATTCCATTCCATTCCATTCCATTCCATTCCGTTCTACTCGGGTTCATTCCATTCCATTCCATTCCATTCCATTCCATTCGAATCCATTCCATTCCTTTCCGTTCTACTCGGGTCCATTCCACTCCATTCCATTCCATTCGATTCCATTCTGTTCCATTCGATTCCATTCCATTCCATTCCAATCCATTCCATTCTACTCGGGTTGATTCCATTCCATTCCATTCCATTCCATTCCATTCCATTCCATTCCATTTCATTCCAGTCCATTCCATTCGATTCCATTCCATTCCATTCCATTTCATTGCCTTCCATTCCATTCCATTCCATTCCATTCCATTCCATTCCATTCCATTCCATTCCATTCCATTCCATTCCATTCCATTCCATTCCATTCCATTCCTTTCTACTCGGCTTGATTCCATTCTATTCCATTCCATTCCGTTCGATTCCATTCGATTCCATTCGATTCCATTCCATTCCATGCCATTCCGTTCTACTCGGGTTCATTCCATTCCATTGCATTCCATTCTATTATATTCCTTTGAATTCCATTCCATTCCATTCCATTCCATTCCTTTCCATTCCATTCCATTCCATTCCATTCCATTCCATTCCGTTCTACTCGGGTTGATTCCATTCCATTCCATTCCATTCCTTTGAATTCCATTCCATTCCATTCCATTCCATTCCATTCCGTTCAACTCGGGTTGATTCCATTCCATTCCATTCCATTCCATTCGATTCCATTCATTTCCATTCCATTCCATTCCATTCCATTCCATTCCATTCCATTCAATTCTATTGTATTGAATTCCATTGCATTCCATTCCATTAAATTCCTATCCATTCCATTCTACTCGGGTTGATTCCAATCCATTCCATTCCATTCCATTCCATTCCATTCCATTCCATTCCATTCCATTCCATTCCATTCCATTCCATTCCATTCCATTCCGTTCTACTCGGGTTCATTCCATT
Source organism: Gorilla gorilla gorilla (assembly GCF_029281585.2). NCBI lineage: Eukaryota > Metazoa > Chordata > Mammalia > Primates > Hominidae > Gorilla > Gorilla gorilla. Next base: position 19,630,650 of record NC_073241.2, read on the forward strand.
CCATTTCATTCCATTCAATTCCATTCCATTCCATTCCATTCCATTCCATTCCGTTCCATTCGATTCCATTCGATTCCATTCCATTCCATTCCATTCCATTCCATTACATTACATTACATTACATTACATTCCAATCCATTCCATTCTACTCGGGTAGATTCCATTCCATTCCATTCCATTCCATGCCCTTCCATTCCATTCCATTCCATTCCATTCCATTCCATTCCATTCCATTCCATTCCGTTCTACTCGGGTTCATTCCATTCCATTCCATTCCATTCCATTCTATTCCATTGAATTCCATTCCATTCCATTCCATTCCGTTCCATTCCATTCCATTCCATTCCATTAAGTTCTACTCGGGTTGATTCCATTCCATTCCATTCCATTCCATTCCATTCCATTCCATTCCATTCCATTCCAATCCATTCCATTCTACTCGGGTTGATTCCATTCCATTCCATTCCATTCCATTACGTTCCATTCCATTCCATTCCATTCGGTTCCATTCGATTCCATTCGATTCCATTCCATTTCAATCCATTCGATTCCATTCCGTTCCGTTTCGTTCCGCTCCGATCGTTCCGTTCTATTCGGGTTGATTCCATTCTATTCCACTCCATTCCATTCGATTCCATTCCATTCCATTCGATTCCATTCCATTCCATTCCATTCCATTCCATTCCATTGCATTCTATTCTATTGAATTCCATTCCATTCCATTCCATTCCATTGCATTCCATTCCAATCCATTCCATTCTACTCGGGTTGATTCCATTCCATTCCATTCCATTCCATTCCATTCCATTCCAATCCATTCCATTCTACTCGGGTTGATTCCATTAAATTCCATTCCATTCCATTCCATTCCATTCCTTTCCATTCCATTCGGTTCCATTCGATTCCATTCGATTCCATTCTATTTCACTCCATTCCATTCGATTCCATTCGATTCCATTCGATTCCATTCGATTCCATTCCATTCCATTCCATTCCATTCCATTCTATTCCATTCCATTCCATTCCATTCCATTCCATTCCATTTCATTCTATTCCATTAAATTCCATTCCATTCCATTCCATTCCATTCCATTCCATTCCATTCCATTCCATTCCATTCCATTCCATTCCATTTCATTCTATTCCATTAAATTCCATTCCATTCCATTCCATTCCATTCCATTCCATTCCATTCCATTGCATTCGATTCCATTCCATTCCATTCCATTCCATTCCATTCCATTCGATTCCATTCGATTCGATTCCATTCCATTCCATTCCATTCCATTCCATTCCATTCCATTCCATTCCATTCGATTCCATTCGATTCCATTCCATTCCATTCCATTCCATTCCAATCCATTCCATTCTACTCGGGTTGATTCCATTCCATTCCATTCCATTCCATTCCCTTCCTTTCCATTCCATTCGGTTCCATTCGATTTTTTCGATTCCATTCTATTTCACTCCATTCCATTCGATTCCATTCGATTCCATTCGATTCCATTCCATTCCATTCCATTCCATTCCATTTCATTCTATTCCATTAAATTCCATTCCATTCCATTCCATTCCATTCCATTTCATTCCATTCCATTCCGTTCTACTCGGGTTGATTCCATTCCATTCCATTCCGTTCCATTCCATTCCATTCCATTCCATTCCCTTCCATTCCATTCCATTCGGTTCCATTCGATTCCATTCGATTCCATTCCATTTCACTCCATTCCATTCCATTCTGTTCCGTTCCGTTCCATTCCGTTCCGTTCTATTCGGGTTGATTCCATTCTATTCCACTCCATTCCATTCGATTCCATTCGATTCGATTCGATTCCATTCCATTCCAATCCATTCCATTCCATTCCATTCCATTCCATTCGATTGCATTCGATTCCATTCCATTCCATTCCATTCCATTCCATTCAATTCCATTCCATTCCTTTCCGTTCTACTCGGGTTCATTCCTTTCCATTCCATTCCATTCCATTCTATTCCATTGAATTCCATTCCATTCCATTCCATTCCATTCCATTCCATTCCATTCCATTCCATTCTATTCCATTCCATTCCGTTCTACTCGGGTTGATCCAATTCCATTCCTTTCCATTCCATTCCATTCCATTCCATTGAAATCCGTTCCATTCCATTCCATTCTATTCCATTCCATTCCATTCCATTCCATTCCATTCCAATCCATTCCATTCCATTCCGTTTTACTCGGGTTGATTTCATTCCATTCCATTCCATTCTATTCCATTCCATTCCATTCCATTCGATTCCATTCGATTCCATTCGATTCCATTTGATTCCATTCCATTCCATTCCATTCCATTCCATTCCATTCCTTTCAATTCTATTCTATTTAATTCCATTCCATTCCATTCCATTCCATTGCAATCCATTCCATTCTACTCGGGTTCACTCCATTCCATTCCATTCCATTCTATTCCATTGAATTCCATTCCATTCCATTCCATTCCATTCCATGCCATTCCATTCCATTCCATTAAATTCCATTCCATTCCATTCCATTCCATTCCATTAAGTTCTACTCGGGTTGATTCCATTCCATTCCATTCCATTCCATTCCATTCCATTCCATTCCATTCCATTCCATTCCAATCCATTCCAATCCATTCCATTCTACTCGGGTTGACTCCATTCCATTCCATTCCATTCCATTCCATTCCATTCCCTTCCTTTCCATTCCATTCGGTTCCATTCGATTCTTTCGATTCCATTCTATTTCACTCCATTCCATTCGATTCCATTCGATTCCATTCCATTCCGTTCCATTCCATTCCATTCCATTCCATTCCATTCCATTCTATTCCATTAAATTCCATTCCATTCCATTCCATTCCATTCCATTCCATTCCATTCCATTCCATTCCATTCCATTGCATTCGATTCCATTCCATTCCATTCCATTCCATTCGATTCCATTCGATTCCATTCGATTCCATTCCAATCCATTCCATTCCATTCCATTCCATTCCATTCCATTCCTTTCAATTCTATTCTATTGAATTCCATTCCATTCCATTCCATTCCATTCCAATCCATTCCATTCTACTCGGGTTCACTCCATTCCATTCCATTCCATTCTATTCCATAGAATTCCATTCCATTCCATTCCATTCCATTCCATTCCGTTCCATTCCATTCCATTCCAATCCATTCCATTCTACTCGGGTTGATTCCATTGCATTCCATTCCATTCCATTACGTTCCATTCCATTCCATTCCATTCGGTTCCATTCGATTCCATTCGATTCCATTCCATTTCAATCCATTCGATTCCATTCCTTTCTGTTTCGGTCCGCTCCGATCGTTCCGTTCTATTCGGGTTGATTCCATTCAATTCCACTCCATTCCATTCGATTCCATTCCATTCCATTCGATTCCATTCCATTCCATTCCATTCCATTCCATTCTATTCTATTGAATTCCATTCCATTCCATTCCATTCCATTCCATTCCATTCCAATCCATTCCATCCTACTCGGGTTCATTCCATTCCATTCCATTCCATTCCATTCTATTCCATTGAATTCCATTCCATGCCGTTCCATTCCGTTCCATTCCATTCCATTCCATTCCATTAAGTTCTACTCGGGTTGATTCCATTCCATTCCATTCCATTCCATTCCATTCCATTCCATTCCATTCCATTCGATTCCATTCGATTCCATTCCATTCCATTCCAATCCATTCCATTCCATTCCAATCCATTCCATTCTACTCGGGTTGATTCCATTCCATTCCATTCCATTCCATTCCATTCCATTCCATTCCATTCCATTCCGTTCCGTTCAACTCGGGTTGATTCCATTCCATTCCATTCCATTCCATTCGATTCCATTCAACTCCATTCGATTCCATTCCATTCCATTCCATTGCATTACATTCCATTCCATTCCAACCCATTCCATACTACTCGGGTTGATTCCATTCCAATCCATTCCATTCCATTCCATTCCATTCCATTCCCTTCCATTCCATTCCATTCAGTACCATTCGATTCCATTCGATTCCATTCCATTTCAATCCATTCCATTCCGTTCCGTTCCGTTCCGTTCCTTTCCGTTCTGTTCTATTCGGGTTGATTCCATTCTATTCCACTCCATTCCATTCGATTCCATTCGATTCCATTCGATTCCATTCCATTCCATTCCATTCCATTAAATTCCTATCCATTCCATTCTACTCGGGTTGATTCCAATCCATTCCATTCCATTCCATTCCATTCCATTCCATTCCATTCCATTCCATTCCATTCTATTCTATTGAATTCCATTCTATTCCATTCCATTCCATTCCATTCCATTCCAATCCATTCCATTCTTCTCGGGTTGATTCCATTCAATTCCATTCCATTCCATTCCATTCCCTTCCTTTCCATTCCATTCGGTTCCATTCGATTTTTTCGATTCCATTCTATTTCACTCCATTCCATTCGATTCCATTCGATTCCATTCGATTCCATTCCATTCCATTCCACTCCATTCCATTTCATTCTATTCCATTAAATTCCATTCCATTCCATTCCATTCGATTCCATTCCATTCCATTCCATTCCATTCCTTTCAATTCTATTCTATTGAATTCCATTCCATTCCATTCCATTCCATTCCATTCCATTCCAATCCATTCCATTCTACTCGGGTTGATTCCATTCCATTCCATTCCATTCCATTACGTTCCATTCCATTCCATTCCATTCGGTTCCATTCGATTCCATTCGATTCCGTTCCATTTCAATCCATTCGACTCAATTCCGTTCCGTTTCGTTCCGTTCCGATCGTTCCGTTCTATTCGGGTTGATTCCATTCTATTCCACTCCATTCCATTCGATTCCATTCCATTCCATTCGATTACATTCCATTCCATTCCATTCCATTCCATTCCATTCTATTCTATTGAATTCCATTCCATTCCATTCCATTCCATTCCATTCCAATCCATTCCATTCTTCTCGGGTTGATTCCATTCCATTCCATTCCATTCCATTCCATTCCATTCCATTCCATTCCAATCCATTCCATTCTACTCGGGTTGATTCCATTCCATTCCATTCCATTCCATTCCCTTCCTTTCCATTCCATTCGGTTCCATTCGATTTTTTCGATTCCATTCTATTTCACTCCATTCCATTCGATTCCATTCGATTCCATTCGATTCCATTCCATTCCATTCCATTTCATTCTATTCCATTAAATTCCATTCCATTCCATTCCATTTCATTCCATTCCATTCCATTCCATTCCATTGCATTCGATTCCATTCCATTCCATTCCATTCCATTCCATTCCATTCGATTCCATTCGATTCCATTCCATTCCATTCGATTCCATTCCATTCCATTCGATTCCATTCCATTCCATTCCATTCCATTCCATTCCATTCCATTCCATTCCATTCCATTCGATTCCATTCCATTCCATTCCATTCCATTCCATTCCATTCCATTCCATTCCATTCCATTCCATGCCGTTCTACTCGTGTTCATTCCATTCCATTCCATTCCATTCCATTCTATTCCCTTGAATTCCATTCCATTCCATTCCATTCCATTCCATTCCATTCCATTCCATTCCATTCCATTCCATTCCGTTCCATTCCGTTCTACTCGGGTTGATTCCATTCCATTCCATTCCATTCCATTCCATTCCATTCCATTTAATTCCATTCCATTCCATTCCATTCCATTCCATTCCATTCCATTCCATTCCATTCCATTCCGTTTTACTCGGGTTGATTCCATTCCATTTCATTCCATCCCATTCCATTCGATTCCATTCGATTCCATTCGATTCCATTCCATTCAATTCCATTCCATTCCATTCTATTCTATTGAATTCCATTCCATTCCATTCCATTCCATTCCTTTCCATTGCGCTCTACTCGGGATCATTCCATTCGATTCCATTCCATTCCATTCCATTCCATTCCATTCCATTCCATTCCGTTCTACTCGGGTCCATTCCATTCCATTCCATTCCACTCGATTCCATTCCATTCCATTCGATTCCATTCCATTCCATTCCATTCCAATCCATTCCATTCTACTCGGGTTGATTCCATTCGATTCCATTCCACTCCATTCCATTCCATTCCCTTCCATTCCATTCCATTCGGTTCCATTCGATTCCATTCGATTCCATTCCATTTCACTCCAATCCATTCCATTCTGTTCCGTTCCGTTCCATTCCGTTCCGTTCTATTCGGGTTGATTCCATTCTATTCCACTCCATTCCATTCGATTCCATTCGATTCGATTCCATTCCATTCCATTCCATTCCATTCCATTCCATTCCATTCCATTCCATTCGATTCCATTCGATTCCATTCCATTCCATTCCATTCCATTCCATTTCAATCCATTCCATTCTACTCGGGTTGATTCCTTTCCATTCCATTCCATTCCATTCCATTCCATTCCATTCCATTCCATTCCATTCCCTTCCATTCCATTCCATTCGGTTCCATTCGATTCCATTCGATTCCATTCCATTTCACTCCATTCCATTCCATTCTGTTCCGTTCCGTTCCATTCCGTTCCGTTCTATTCGGGTTGATTCCATTCTATTCCACTCCATTCCATTCGATTCCATTCGATTTGATTCGATTCCATTCCATTCCATTCCATTCCATTCCATTCCATTCCATTCCATTCGATTCCATTCCATTCCATTCCATTCCGTTCCATTCCATTCCATTCCATTCAATTCCATTCCATTCCTTTCCGTTCTACTCAGGTTCATTCCATTCCATTCCATTCCATTCCATTCTATTCCATTGAATTCCATTCCATTCCATTCCATTCCATTCCATTCCATTCCATTCCATTCCATTCCATTCCATTCCATTCCATTCCATTCCGTTCTACTCGGGTTGATCCAATTCCATTCCTTTCCATTCCATTCCATTCCATTCCATTGAATTCCGTTCCATTCCATTCCATTCCATTCCATTCCATTCCATTCCATTCCAATCCATTCCATTCCATTCCGTTCTACTCGGGTTGATTTCATTCCATTCCATTCCATTCTATTCCATTCCATTCCATTCCATTCGATTCCATTCGATTCCATTTGATTCCATTCGATTCCATTCCATTCCATTCCATTCCATTCCATTCCATTCCATTCCATTCCATTCCTTTCAATTCTATTCTATTGAATTCCATTCCATTCCATTCCATTCCATTCCAATCCATTCCATTCTACTCGGGTTCCCTCCATTCCATTCCATTCCATTCTATTCCATTGAATTCCATTCCATTCCATTCCATTCCATTCCATTAAATTCCATTCCATTCCATTCCATTCCATTCCATTAAGTTCTACTCGGGTTGATTCCATTCCATTCCATTCCATTCCATTCCATTCCATTCCATTCCATTCCATTCCATTCCCTTCCTTTCCATTCCATTCGGTTCCATTCGATTCTTTCGATTCCATTCTATTTCACTCCATTCCATTCGATTCCATTCGATTCCATTCGATTCCATTCCATTCCATTCCATTCCATTCCATTCCATTCCATTCCATTTCATTCTATTCCATTAAATTCCATTCCATTCCATTCCATTCAATTCCATTCCATTCCATACCATTCCATTCCATTGCATTCGATTCCATTCCATTCCATTCCATTCCATACGATTCCATTCGATTCCATTCGATTCCATTCCATTCCATTCCATTCCATTCCATTCCATTCCTTTCAATTCTATTCTATTGAATTCCATTCCATTCCATTCCATTCCATTCCAATCCATTCCATTCTACTCGGGTTCACTCCATTCCATTCCATTCCATTCTATTCCATTGAATTCCATTCCATTCCATTCCATTCCAATCCATTCCATTCTACTCGGGTTGATTCCATTGCATTCCATTCCATTCCATTACGTTCCATTCCATTCCATTCCATTCGGTTCCATTCGATTCCATTCGATTCCATTCCATTTCAGTCCATTCGATTCCATTCCTTTCCATTTCGGTCCGCTCCGATCGTTCCGTTCTATTCGGGTTGATTCCATTCTATTCCACTCCATTCCATTCGATTCCATTCCATTCCATTCGATTCCATTCCATTCCATTCCATTCCATTCCATTCTATTCTATTGAATTCCATTCCATTCCATTCCATTCCATTCCATTCCATTCCATTCCAATCCATTCCATCCTACTCGGGTTCATTCCATTCCATTCCATTCCATTCCATTCTATTCCATTGAATTCCATTCCATGCCGTTCCATTCCGTTCCATTCCATTCCATTCCATTCCATTAAGTTCTACTCTGGTTGATTCCATTCCATTCCATTCCATTCCATTCCATTCCATTCCATTCCATTCCATTCCATTCGATTCCATTCCATTCCATTCCATTCCATTCCATTCCAATCCATTCCATTCTACTCGGGTTGATTCCATTCCATTCCATTCCATTCCATTCCTTTCCATTCCATTCGATTCAATTCGATTCCATTCCATTCCATTCCATTCCATTCCATTCCATTCCATTCCAATCCATTCCATTCTACTCGGGTTGATTCCATTCCATTCCATTCCATTCCGTTCAACTCGGGTTGATTCCATTCCATTCCATTCCATTCCATTCGATTCCATTCAATTCCATTCGATTCCATTCCATTCCATTCCATTGCATTCCATTCCATTCCATTCAAACCCATTCCATTCTACTCGGGTTGATTCCTTTCCATTCCATTCCATTCCATTCCATTCCATTCCATTCCATTCCATTCCATTCCATTCCCTTCCATTCCATTCCATTCGGTACAATTCGATTCCATTCAATTCCATTCCATTTCAATCCATTCCATTCCTTTCCGTTCCGTTCCGTTCCTTTCAGTTCTGTTCTATTCGGGTTGATTCCATTGTATTCCACTCCATTCCATTCGATTCCATTCGATTCCATTCGATTCCATTCCATTCCATTCCATTCCATTAAATTCCTATCCATTCCATTCTACTCGGGTTGATTCCAATCCATTCCATTCCATTCCATTCCATTCCATTCCATTCCATTCCATTCCATTCCATTCCATTCCATTCCGTTCTACTCGGATTCATTCCTTTCCATTCCATTCCATTCCATTCCATTCCATTCCATTCCATTCCATTCGATTCCATTCGATACCATTCGATTCCATTCCATTCCATTCAATTCCATTCCATTCCATTCCATTCCAATCCATTCCATTCTACTCGGGTAGATTCCATTCCATTCCATTCCATTCCATGCCATTCCATTCCATTCCATTCCATTCCATTCCTTTCCATTCCATTCCATTCCATTCCATTAAGTTCTACTCGGGTTGATTCCATTCCATTCCATTCCATTCCATTCCATTCCATTCCATTCCATTCGATTCCATTCCATTCCATTCCATTCCATTCCAATCCATTCCATTCTACTCGGGTTGATTCCATTCCATTCCATTCCATTCCATTACGTTCCATTCCATTCCATTCCATTCGGTTCCATTCGATTCCATTCGATTCCATTCCATTTCAATCCATTCGATTCCATTCCGTTCCGTTTCGTTCCGCTCCGATCGTTCCGTTCTATTCGGGTTGATTCCATTCTGTTCCACTCCATTCCATTCGATTCCATTCCATTCCATTCCATTCGATTCCATTCCATTCCATTCCATTCCATTCCATTCCATTCCATTCCATTCCATTCCATTCTATTCTATTGAATTCCATTCCATTCCATTCCATTCCATTCCAATCCATTCCATTCTTCTCGGGTTGATTCCATTCCATTCCATTCCATTCCATTACGTTCCATTCCATTCCATTCCATTCGGTTCCATTCGATTCCATTCGATTCCATTCCATTTCAATCCATTCGATTCCATTCCGATCCGTTTCGTTCCGCTCCGATCGTTCCGTTCTATTCGGGTTGATTCCATTCTATTCCACTCCATTCCATTCGATTCCATTCCATTCCATTCCATTCCATTCCATTCCATTCCATTCCATTCCATTCCATTCTATTCTATTGAATTCTATTCCATTCCTTTCCATTCCATTCCATTCCAATCCATTCCATTCTTCTCGGGTTGATTCCATTCAATTCCATTCCATTTCATTCCATTCCATTCCATTCCATTCCATTGCATTCGATTCCATTCCATTCCATTCCATTCTATTCTATTGAATTCCACTCCATTCCATTCGATTCCATTCCATTCCATTCGATTCCTTTCCATTTCATTCCATTCCATTCCATTCCATTCCATTCCATTCCATTCCATTCTATTCTATTGAATTCCATTCCATTCCATTCCATTCCAATCCATTCCATTCTTCTCAGGTTGATTCCATTCCATTCCATTCCATTCCATTCCATTCCATTCCATTCCATTCAATTCCATTCCAATCCATTCCATTCTACTCGGGTTGATTCCATTCCTTTCCATTCCATTCCATTCCATTCCCTTCCTTTCCATTCCATTCGGTTCCATTCGATTCTTTTGATTCCATTCTATTTCACTCCATTCCATTCGATTCCATTCGATTCCATTCGATTCCATTCCATTCCATTCCATTGCATTCCATTCCATTCCATTCCATTCCATTTCATTCTATTCAATTAAATTCCATTCCATTCCATTCCATTCCATTCCATTCCATTCCATTCCATTCCATTCCATTCCATTCCATTCCGTTCTACTGGGGTTGATTCCATTCCATTCCATTCCATTCCATTCCATTCCATTCCATTTAATTCCATTCCATTCCATTCCATTCCATTCCATTCCATTCCATTCCATTCCATTCCGTTTTACTCGGGTTGATTCCATTCCATTCCATTCCATCCCATTCCATTCGATTCCATTCGATTCCATTCGATTCCATTCCATTCAATTCCATTACATTCCATTCTATTCTATTGAATTCCATTCCATTCCATTCCATTCCATTCCTTTCCATTGCGCTCTACTCGGGATCATTCCATTCGATTCCATTCCATTCCATTCCATTCCATTCCATTCCATTCCATTCCGTTCTACTCGGGTCCATTCCATTGCATTCCATTCCACTCGATTCCATTCCATTCCATTCGATTCCATTCCATTCCATTCCATTCCAATCCATTCCATTCTACTCGGGTTGATTCCATTCGATTCCATTCCACTCCATTCCATTCCATTCCCTTCCATTCCATTCCATTCGGTTCCATTCGATTCCATTCGATTCCATTCCATTTCACTCCAATCCATTCCATTCTGTTCCGTTCCGTTCCATTCCGTTCCGTTCTATTCGGGTTGATTCCATTCTATTCCACTCCATTCCATTCGATTCCATTCGATTCGATTCCATTCCATTCCATTCCATTCCATTCCATTCCATTCCATTACATTACATTCGATTCCATTCGATTCCATTCCATTCCATTCCATTCCATTCCATTTCAATCCATTCCATTCTACTCGGGTTGATTCCTTTCCATTCCATTCCATTCCATTCCATTCCATTCCATTCCATTCCCTTCCATTCCATTCCATTCGGTTCCATTCGATTCCATTCGATTCCATTCCATTTCACTCCATTCCATTCCATTCTGTTCCGTTCCGTTCCATTCCGTTCCGTTCTATTCGGGTTGATTCCATTCTATTCCACTCCATTCCATTCGATTCCATTCGATTCGATTCGATTCCATTCCATTCCATTCCATTCCATTCCATTCCATTCCATTCCATTCGATTCCATTCCATTCCATTCCATTCCGTTCCATTCCATTCCATTCCATTCAATTCCATTCCATTCCTTTCCGTTCTACTCAGGTTCATTCCATTCCATTCCATTCCATTCCATTCTATTCCATTGAATTCCATTCCATTCCATTCCATTCCATTCCATTCCATTCCATTCCATTCCATTCCATTCCATTCCGTTCTACTCGGGTTGATCCAATTCCATTCCTTTCCATTCCATTCCATTCCATTCCATTGAATTCCGTTCCATTCCATTCCATTCCATTCCATTCCATTCCATTCCATTCCATTCCAATCCATTCCATTCCATTCCGTTCTACTCGGGTTGATTTCATTCCATTCCATTCCATTCTATTCCATTTAATTCCATTCCATTCGATTCCATTCGATTACATTCGATTCCATTCGATTCCATTCCATTCCATTCCATTCCATTCCATTCCATTCCATTCCATTCCTTTCAATTCTATTCTATTGAATTCCATTCCATTCCATTCCATTCCATTCCATTCCAATCCATTCCATTCTACTCGGGTTCCCTCCATTCCATTCCATTCCATTCTATTCCATTGAATTCCATTCCATTCCATCCCATTCCATTCCATTCGATTCCATTCCATTCCATTAAATTCCATTCCATTCCATTCCATTCCATTCCATTAAGTTCTACTCGGGTTGATTCCATTCCATTCCATTCCATTCCATTCCATTCCATTCCATTCCATTCCATTCCAATCCATTCCAATCCATTCCATTCTACTCGGGTTGACTCCATTCCATTCCATTCCATTCCATTCCATTCCATTCCCTTCCTTTCCATTCCATTCGGTTCCATTCGATTCTTTCGATTCCATTCTATTTCACTCCATTCCATTCGATTCCATTCGATTCCATTCGATTCCATTCCATTCCATTCCATTCCATTCCATTGAATTCCGTTCCATTCCATTCCATTCCATTCCATTCCATTCCATTCCATTCCATTCCATTCGATTCCATTCGATTCGATTCCATTCCATTCCATTCCATTCCATTCCATTCCATTCCATTCCATTCGATTCCATTCGATTCCATTCCATTCCATTCCATTCCATTCCAATCCATTCCATTCTACTCGGGTTGATTCCATTCCATTCCATTCCATTCCATTCCCTTCCTTTCCATTCCATTCGGTTCCATTCGATTTTTTCGATTCCATTCTATTTCACTCCATTCCATTCGATTCCATTCGATTCCATTCGATTCCATTCCATTCCATTCCATTCCATTCCATTCCATTTCATTCTATTCCATTAAATTCCATTCCATTCCATTCCATTCCATTCCATTCCATTTCATTCCATTCCATTCCGTTCTACTCGGGTTGATTCCATTCCATTCCATTCCATTCCATTCCATTCCATTCCATTCCATTCCCTTCCATTCCATTCCATTCGGTTCCATTCGATTCCATTCGATTCCATTCCATTTCACTCCATTCCATTCCATTCTGTTCCGTTCCGTTCCATTCCGTTCCGTTCTATTCGGGTTGATTCCATTCTTTTCCACTCCATTCCATTCGATTCCATTCGATTCGATTCGATTCCATTCCATTCCAATCCATTCCATTCCATTCCATTCCATTCCATTCGATTGCATTCGATTCCATTCCATTCCATTCCATTCCATTCCATTCAATTCCATTCCATTCCTTTCCGTTCTACTCGGGTTCATTCCTTTCCATTCCATTCCATTCCATTCTATTCCATTGAATTCCATTCCATTCCATTCCATTCCATTCCATTCCATTCCATTCCATTCCATTCTATTCCATTCCATTCCGTTCTACTCGGGTTGATCCAATTCCATTCCTTTCCATTCCATTCCATTCCATTCCATTGAATTCCGTTCCATTCCATTCCATTCTATTCCATTGCATTCCATTCCATTCCATTCCATTCCAATCCATTCCATTCCATTCCGTTTTACTCGGGTTGATTTCATTCCATTCCATTCCATTCTATTCCATTCCATTCCATTCCATTCGATTCCATTCGATTCCATTCGATTCCATTTGATTCCATTCCATTCCATTCCATTCCATTCCATTCCATTCCTTTCAATTCTATTCTATTGAATTCCATTCCATTCCATTCCATTCCATTCCAATCCATTCCATTCTACTCGGGTTCACTCCATTCCATTCCATTCCATTCTATTCCATTGAATTCCATTCCATTCCATTCCATTCCATTCCATGCCATTCCATTCCATTCCATTAAATTCCATTCCATTCCATTCCATTCCATTCCATTAAGTTCTACTCGGGTTGATTCCATTCCATTCCATTCCATTCCATTCCATTCCATTCCATTCCATTCCATTCCATTCCAATCCATTCCAATCCATTCCATTCTACTCGGGTTGACTCCATTCCATTCCATTCCATTCCATTCCATTCCATTCCCTTCCTTTCCATTCCATTCGGTTCCATTCGATTCTTTCGATTCCATTCTATTTCACTCCATTCCATTCGATTCCATTCGATTCCATTCCATTCCATTCCATTCCATTCCATTCCATTCCATTCCATTCCATTCCATTCCATTCTATTCCATTAAATTCCATTCCATTCCATTCCATTCCATTCCATTCCATTCCATTCCATTCGATTCCATTCGATTCCATTCGATTCCATTCCAATCCATTCCATTCCATTCCATTCCATTCCATTCCATTCCTTTCAATTCTATTCTATTGAATTCCATTCCATTCCATTCCATTCCATTCCAATCCATTCCATTCTACTCGGGTTCACTCCATTCCATTCCATTCCATTCTATTCCATAGAATTCCATTCCATTCCATTCCATTCCATTCCATTCCGTTCCATTCCATTCCATTCCAATCCATTCCATTCTACTCGGGTTGATTCCATTGCATTCCATTCCATTCCATTACGTTCCATTCCATTCCATTCCATTCGGTTCCATTCGATTCCATTCGATTCCATTCCATTTCAATCCATTCGATTCCATTCCTTTCTGTTTCGGTCCGCTCCGATCGTTCCGTTCTATTCGGGTTGATTCCATTCAATTCCACTCCATTCCATTCGATTCCATTCCATTCCATTCGATTCCATTCCATTCCATTCCATTCCATTCCATTCTATTCTATTGAATTCCATTCCATTCCATTCCATTCCATTCCATTCCATTCCAATCCATTCCATCCTACTCGGGTTCATTCCATTCCATTCCATTCCATTCCATTCTATTCCATTGAATTCCATTCCATGCCGTTCCATTCCGTTCCATTCCATTCCATTCCATTCCATTAAGTTCTACTCGGGTTGATTCCATTCCATTCCATTCCATTCCATTCCATTCCATTCCATTCCATTCCATTCCATTCCATTCCATTCCATTCCATTCCATTCCAATCCATTCCATTCTACTCGGGTTGATTCCATTCCATTCCATTCCATTCCATTCCATTCCATTCCATTCCATTCCATTCCGTTCCGTTCAACTCGGGTTGATTCCATTCCATTCCATTCCATTCCATTCGATTCCATTCAATTCCATTCGATTCCATTCCATTCCATTCCATTGCATTCCATTCCATTCCATTCCAACCCATTCCATTCTACTCGGGTTGATTCCATTCCATTCCATTCCATTCCATTCCATTCCATTCCATTCCATTCCCTTCCATTCCATTCCATTCAGTACCATTCGATTCCATTCGATTCCATTCCATTTCAATCCATTCCATTCCGTTCCGTTCCGTTCCGTTCCTTTCCGTTCTGTTCTATTCGGGTTGATTCCATTCTATTCCACTCCATTCCATTCGATTCCATTCGATTCCATTCGATTCAATTCCATTCCATTCCATTCCATTTCAATCCATTCCATTCTACTCGGGTTGATTCCTTTCCATTCCATTCCATTCCATTCCATTCCATTCCATTCCCTTCCATTCCATTCCATTCGGTTCCATTCGATTCCATTCGATTCCATTCCATTTCACTCCATTCCATTCCATTCTGTTCCGTTCCGTTCCATTCCGTTCCGTTCTATTCGGGTTGATTCCTTTCTATTCCACTCCATTCCATTCGATTCCATTCGATTTGATTCGATTCCATTCCATTCCATTCCATTCCATTCCATTCCATTCGATTCCATTCGATTCCATTCCATTCCATTCCATTCCGTTCCATTCCATTCCATTGCATTCAATTCCATTCCATTCCTTTCCGTTCTACTCAGGTTCATTCCATTCCATTCCATTCCATTCCATTCTATTCCATTGAATTCCATTCCATTCCATTCCATTCCATTCCATTCCATTCCATTCCATTCCATTCCATTCCATTCCATTCCGTTCTACTCGGGTTGATCCAATTCCATTCCTTTCCATTCCATTCCATTCCATTCCATTGAATTCCGTTCCATTCCATTCCATTCCATTCCATTCCATTCCATTCCATTCCATTCCAATCCATTCCATTCCATTCCGTTCTACTCGGGTTGATTTCATTCCATTCCATTCCATTCTATTCCATTCCATTCCATTCCATTCGATTCCATTCGATTCCATTCGATTCCATTCGATTCCATTCCATTCCATTCCATTCCATTCCATTCCATTCCATTCCATTCCTTTCAATTCTATTCTATTGAATTCCATTCCATTCCATTCCATTCCATTCCAATCCATTCCATTCTACTCGGGTTCCCTCCATTCCATTCCATTCCATTCTATTCCATTGAATTCCATTCCATTCCATTCCATTCCATTCCATTCCATTCCATTCCATTCCATTAAATTCCATTCCATTCCATTCCATTCCATTCCATTACGTTCTACTCGGGTTGATTCCATTCCATTCCATTCCATTCCATTCCATTCCATTCCATTCCATTCCATTCCATTCCATTCCATTCCAATCCATTCCAATCCATTCCATTCTACTCAGGTTGACTCCATTCCATTCCATTCCATTCCATTCCATTCCATTCCCTTCCTTTCCATTCCATTCGGTTCCATTCGATTCTTTCGATTCCATTCTATTTCACTCCATTCCATTCGATTCCATTCGATTCCATTCGATTCCATTCCATTCCATTCCATTCCATTCCATTCCATTCCATTCCATTTCATTCTATTCCATTAAATTCCATTCCATTCCATTCCATTCCATTCCATTCCATTCCATACCATTCCATTCCATTGCATTCGATTCCATTCCATTCCATTCCATTCCATACGATTCCATTCGATTCCATTCGATTCCACTCCATTCCATTCCATTCCATTCCATTCCATTCCTTTCAATTCTATTCTATTGAATTCCATTCCATTCCATTCCATTCCATTCCAATCGATTCCATTCTACTCGGGTTCACTCCATTCCATTCCATTCCATTCTATTCCATTGAATTCCATTCCATTCCATTCCATTCCAATCCATTCCATTCTACTCGGGTTGATTCCATTGCATTCCATTCCATTCCATTACGTTCCATTCCATTCCATTCCATTCGGTTCCATTCGATTCCATTCGATTCCATTCCATTTCAATCCATTCGATTCCATTCCTTTCCATTTCGGTCCGCTCCGATCGTTCCGTTCTATTCGGGTTGATTCCATTCTATTCCACTCCATTCCATTCGATTCCATTCCATTCCATTCGATTCCATTCCATTCCATTCCATTCCATTCCATTCTATACTATTGAATTCCATTCCATTCCATTCCATTCCATTCCATTCCATTCCATTCCAATCCATTCCATCCTACTCGGGTTCATTCCATTCCATTCCATTCCATTCCATTCTATTCCATTGAATTCCATTCCATGCCGTTCCATTCCGTTCCATTCCATTCCATTCCATTCCATTAAGTTCTACTCTGGTTGATTCCATTCCATTCCATTCCATTCCATTCCATTCCATTCCATTCGATTCCATTCGATTCCATTCCATTCCATTCCATTCCAATCCATTCCATTCTACTCGGGTTGATTCCATTCCATTCCATTCCATTCCATTCCTTTCCATTCCATTCGATTCAATTCGATTCCATTCCATTCCATTCCATTCCATTCCATTCCATTCCATTCCAATCCATTCCATTCTACTCGGGTTGATTCCATTCCATTCCATTCCATTCCGTTCAACTCGGGTTGATTCCATTCCATTCCATTCCATTCCATTCGATTCCATTCAATTCCATTCGATTCCATTCCATTCCATTCCATTGCATTCCATTCCATTCCATTCCAACCCATTCCATTCTACTCGGGTTGATTCCTTTCCATTCCATTCCATTCCATTCCATTCCATTCCATTCCATTCCATTCCATTCCCTTCCATTCCATTCCATTCGGTACCATTCGATTCCATTCGATTCCATTCCATTTCAATCCATTCCATTCCTTTCCGTTCCGTTCCGTTCCTTTCAGTTCTGTTCTATTCGGGTTGATTCCATTGTATTCCACTCCATTCCATTCGATTCCATTCGATTCCATTCGATTCCATTCCATTCCATTAAATTCCTATCCATTCCATTCTACTCGGGTTGATTCCAATCCATTCCATTCCATTCCATTCCATTCCATTCCATTCCATTCCATTCCATTCCATTCCATTCCATTCCGTTCTACTCGGATTCATTCCTTTCCATTCCATTCCATTCCATTCAATTCCATTCCATTCCATTCCATTCCATTCCATTCGATTCCATTCGATTCCATTCGATTCCATTCCATTCCATTCAATTCCATTCCATTCCATTCCATTCCAATCCATTCCATTCTACTCGGGTAGATTCCATTCCATTCCATTCCATTCCATGCCATTCCATTCCATTCCATTCCATTCCATTCCTTTCCATTCCATTCCATTCCATTCCCTTCCTTTCCATTCCATTCGGTTCCATTCGATTCTTTTGATTCCATTCTATTTCACTCCATTCCATTCGATTCCATTCGATTCCATTCGATTCCATTCCATTCCATTCCATTGCATTCCATTAAATTCCATTCCATTCCATTTCATTCTATTCAATTAAATTCCATTCCATTCCATTCCATTCCATTCCATTCCATTCCATTCCATTCCATTCCATTCCATTCCGTTCTACTCGGGTTGATTCCATTCCATTCCATTCCATTCCATTCCATTCCATTCCATTCCATTTAATTCCATTCCATTCCATTCCATTCCATTCCATTCCATTCCATTCCATTCCATTCCGTTTTACTCGGGTTGATTCCATTCCATTCCATTCCATCCCATTCCATTCGATTCCATTCGATTCCATTCGATTCCATTCCATTCAATTCCATTCCATTCCATTCTATTCTATTGAATTCCATTCCATTCCATTCCATTCCATTCCTTTCCATTGCGCTCTACTCGGGATCATTCCATTCGATTCCATTCCATTCCATTCCATTCCATTCCATTCCATTCCGTTCTACTCGGGTCCATTCCATTCCATTCCATTCCACTCGATTCCATTCCATTCCATTCGATTCCATTCCATTCCATTCCATTCCAATCCATTCCATTCTACTCGGGTTGATTCCATTCGATTCCATTCCACTCCATTCCATTCCATTCCCTTCCATTCCATTCCATTCGGTTCCATTCGATTCCATTCGATTCCATTCCATTTCACTCCAATCCATTCCATTCTGTTCCGTTCCGTTCCATTCCGTTCCGTTCTATTCGGGTTGATTCCATTCTATTCCACTCCATTCCATTCGATTCCATTCGATTCGATTCCATTCCATTCCATTCCATTCCATTCCATTCCATTCCATTACATTACATTCGATTCCATTCGATTCAATTCCATTCCATTCCATTCCATTCCATTTCAATCCATTCCATTCTACTCGAGTTGATTCCTTTCCATTCCATTCCATTCCATTCCATTCCATTCCATTCCCTTCCATTCCATTCCATTCGGTTCCATTCGATTCCATTCGATTCCATTCCATTTCACTCCATTCCATTCCATTCTGTTCCGTTCCGTTCCATTCCGTTCCGTTCTATTCGGGTTGATTCCATTTTATTCCACTCCATTCCATTCGATTCCATTCGATTCGATTCGATTCCATTCCATTCCATTCCATTCCATTCCATTCCATTCCATTCCATTCGATTCCATTCCATTCCATTCCATTCCGTTCCATTCCATTCCATTCCATTCAATTCCATTCCATTCCTTTCCGTTCTACTCAGGTTCATTCCATTCCATTCCATTCCATTCCGTTCTACTCGGGTTGATCCAATTCCATTCCTTTCCATTCCATTCCATTCCATTCCATTGAATTCCATTCCATTCCATTCCATTCCATTCCATTCCATTCCATTCCATTCCATTCCAATCCATTACATTCCATTCCGTTCTACTCGGGTTGATTTCATTCCATTCCATTCCATTCTATTCCATTTAATTCCATTCCATTCGATTCCATTCGATTACATTCGATTCCATTCGATTCCATTCCATTCCATTCCATTCCATTCCATTCCATTCCATTCCTTTCAATTCTATTCTATTGAATTCCATTCCATTCCATTCCATTCCATTCCAATCCATTCCATTCTACTCGGGTTCCCTCCATTCCATTCCATTCCATTCTATTCCATTGAATTCCATTCCATTCCATCCCATTCCATTCCATTCGATTCCATTCCATTCCATTAAATTCCATTCCATTCCATTCCATTCCATTCCATTAAGTTCTACTCGGGTTGATTCCATTCCATTCCATTCCATTCCATTCCATTCCATTCCATTCCATTCCATTCCATTCCATTCCATTCCATTCCATTCCGTTCTACTCGGGTTGATTCCATTCCATTCCATTCCATTCCATTCCATTCCATTCCATTTAATTCCATTCCATTCCATTCCATTCCATTCCATTCCATTCCATTCCATTCCATTCCATTCCGTTTTACTCGGGTTGATTCCATTCCATTCCATTCCATCCCATTCCATTCGATTCCATTCGATTCCATTCGATTCCATTCCATTCAATTCCATTCCATTCCATTCTATTCTATTGAATTCCATTCCATTCCATTCCATTCCATTCCATTCCTTTCCATTGCGCTCTACTCTGGATCATTCCATTCGATTCCATTCCATTCCATTCCATTCCATTCCATTCCATTCCGTTCTACTCGGGTCCATTCCATTCCATTCCATTCCACTCGATTCCATTCCATTCCATTCGATTCCATTCCATTCCATTCCATTCCAATCCATTCCATTCTACTCGGGTTGATTCCATTCGATTCCATTCCACTCCATTCCATTCCATTCCCTTCCATTCCATTCCATTCGGTTCCATTCGATTCCATTCGATTCCATTCCATTTCACTCCAATCCATTCCATTCTGTTCCGTTCCGTTCCATTCCGTTCCGTTCTATTCGGGTTGATTCCATTCTATTCCACTCCATTCCATTCGATTCCATTCGACTCGATTCCATTCCATTCCATTCCATTCCATTCCATTCCATTCCATTACATTACATTCGATTCCATTCGATTCCATTCGATTCAATTCCATTCCATTCCATTCCATTTCAATCCATTCCATTCCACTCGGGTTGATTCCTTTCCATTCCATTCCATTCCATTCCATTCCATTCCATTCCCTTCCATTCCATTCCATTCGGTTCCATTCGATTCCATTCGATTCCATTCCATTTCACTCCATTCCATTCCATTCTGTTCCGTTCCGTTCCATTCCGTTCCGTTCTATTCGGGTTGATTCCATTCTATTCCACTCCATTCCATTCGATTCCATTCGATTCGATTCCATTCCATTCCATTCCATTCCATTCCATTCCATTCCATTCCATTCGATTCCATTCCATTCCATTCCATTCCGTTCCATTCCATTCCATTCCATTCAATTCCATTCCATTCCTTTCCGTTCTACTCAGGTTCATTCCATTCCATTCCATTCCATTCCATTCTATTCCATTGAATTCCATTCCATTCCATTCCATTCCATTCCATTCCATTCCATTCCATTCCATTCCATTCCATTCCGTTCTACTCGGGTTGATCCAATTCCATTCCTTTCCATTCCATTCCATTCCATTCCATTGAATTCCGTTCCATTCCATTCCATTCCATTCCATTCCATTCCATTCCATTCCAATCCATTCCATTCCATTCCGTTCTACTCGGGTTGATTTCATTCCATTCCATTCCATTCTATTCCATTTAATTCCATTCCATTCGATTCCATTCGATTACATTCGATTCCATTCGATTCCATTCCATTCCATTCCATTCCATTCCATTCCATTCCATTCCTTTCAATTCTATTCTATTGAATTCCATTCCATTCCATTCCATTCCATTCCAATCCATTCCATTCTACTCGGGTTCCCTCCATTCCATTCCATTCCATTCTATTCCATTGAATTCCATTCCATTCCATCCCATTCCATTCCATTCGATTCCATTCCATTCCATTAAATTCCATTCCATTCCATTCCATTCCATTCCATTAAGTTCTACTCGGGTTGATTCCATTCCATTCCATTCCATTCCATTCCATTCCATTCCATTCCATTCCATTCCAATCCATTCCAATCCATTCCATTCTACTCGGGTTGACTCCATTCCATTCCATTCCATTCCATTCCATTCCATTCCCTTCCTTTCCATTCCATTCGGTTCCATTCGATTCTTTCGATTCCATTCTATTTCACTCCATTCCATTCGATTCCATTCGATTCCATTCGATTCCATTCCATTCCATTCCATTCCATTCCATTGAATTCCGTTCCATTCCATTCCATTCCATTCCATTCCATTCCATTCCATTCCATTCCATTCGATTCCATTCGATTCGATTCCATTCCATTCCATTCCATTCCATTCCATTCCATTCCATTCCATTCGATTCCATTCGATTCCATTCCATTCCATTCCATTCCATTCCAATCCATTCCATTCTACTCGGGTTGATTCCATTCCATTCCATTCCATTCCATTCCCTTCCTTTCCATTCCATTCGGTTCCATTCGATTTTTTCGATTCCATTCTATTTCACTCCATTCCATTCGATTCCATTCGATTCCATTCGATTCCATTCCATTCCATTCCATTCCATTCCATTCCATTTCATTCTATTCCATTAAATTCCATTCCATTCCATTCCATTCCATTCCATTCCATTTCATTCCATTCCATTCCGTTCTACTCGGGTTGATTCCATTCCATTCCATTCCATTCCATTCCATTCCATTCCATTCCATTCCCTTCCATTCCATTCCATTCGGTTCCATTCGATTCCATTCGATTCCATTCCATTTCACTCCATTCCATTCCATTCTGTTCCGTTCCGTTCCATTCCGTTCCGTTCTATTCGGGTTGATTCCATTCTTTTCCACTCCATTCCATTCGATTCCATTCGATTCGATTCGATTCCATTCCATTCCAATCCATTCCATTCCATTCCATTCCATTCCATTCGATTGCATTCGATTCCATTCCATTCCATTCCATTCCATTCCATTCAATTCCATTCCATTCCTTTCCGTTCTACTCGGGTTCATTCCTTTCCATTCCATTCCATTCCATTCTATTCCATTGAATTCCATTCCATTCCATTCCATTCCATTCCATTCCATTCCATTCCATTCCATTCTATTCCATTCCATTCCGTTCTACTCGGGTTGATCCAATTCCATTCCTTTCCATTCCATTCCATTCCATTCCATTGAATTCCGTTCCATTCCATTCCATTCTATTCCATTGCATTCCATTCCATTCCATTCCATTCCAATCCATTCCATTCCATTCCGTTTTACTCGGGTTGATTTCATTCCATTCCATTCCATTCTATTCCATTCCATTCCATTCCATTCGATTCCATTCGATTCCATTCGATTCCATTTGATTCCATTCCATTCCATTCCATTCCATTCCATTCCATTCCTTTCAATTCTATTCTATTGAATTCCATTCCATTCCATTCCATTCCATTCCAATCCATTCCATTCTACTCGGGTTCACTCCATTCCATTCCATTCCATTCTATTCCATTGAATTCCATTCCATTCCATTCCATTCCATTCCATGCCATTCCATTCCATTCCATTAAATTCCATTCCATTCCATTCCATTCCATTCCATTAAGTTCTACTCGGGTTGATTCCATTCCATTCCATTCCATTCCATTCCATTCCATTCCATTCCATTCCATTCCATTCCAATCCATTCCAATCCATTCCATTCTACTCGGGTTGACTCCATTCCATTCCATTCCATTCCATTCCATTCCATTCCCTTCCTTTCCATTCCATTCGGTTCCATTCGATTCTTTCGATTCCATTCTATTTCACTCCATTCCATTCGATTCCATTCGATTCCATTCCATTCCATTCCATTCCATTCCATTCCATTCCATTCCATTCCATTCCATTCCATTCTATTCCATTAAATTCCATTCCATTCCATTCCATTCCATTCCATTCCATTCCATTCCATTCGATTCCATTCGATTCCATTCGATTCCATTCCAATCCATTCCATTCCATTCCATTCCATTCCATTCCATTCCTTTCAATTCTATTCTATTGAATTCCATTCCATTCCATTCCATTCCATTCCAATCCATTCCATTCTACTCGGGTTCACTCCATTCCATTCCATTCCATTCTATTCCATAGAATTCCATTCCATTCCATTCCATTCCATTCCATTCCGTTCCATTCCATTCCATTCCAATCCATTCCATTCTACTCGGGTTGATTCCATTGCATTCCATTCCATTCCATTACGTTCCATTCCATTCCATTCCATTCGGTTCCATTCGATTCCATTCGATTCCATTCCATTTCAATCCATTCGATTCCATTCCTTTCTGTTTCGGTCCGCTCCGATCGTTCCGTTCTATTCGGGTTGATTCCATTCAATTCCACTCCATTCCATTCGATTCCATTCCATTCCATTCGATTCCATTCCATTCCATTCCATTCCATTCCATTCTATTCTATTGAATTCCATTCCATTCCATTCCATTCCATTCCATTCCATTCCAATCCATTCCATCCTACTCGGGTTCATTCCATTCCATTCCATTCCATTCCATTCTATTCCATTGAATTCCATTCCATGCCGTTCCATTCCGTTCCATTCCATTCCATTCCATTCCATTAAGTTCTACTCGGGTTGATTCCATTCCATTCCATTCCATTCCATTCCATTCCATTCCATTCCATTCCATTCCATTCCATTCCATTCCATTCCATTCCATTCCATTCCAATCCATTCCATTCTACTCGGGTTGATTCCATTCCATTCCATTCCATTCCATTCCATTCCATTCCATTCCATTCCATTCCGTTCCGTTCAACTCGGGTTGATTCCATTCCATTCCATTCCATTCCATTCGATTCCATTCAATTCCATTCGATTCCATTCCATTCCATTCCATTGCATTCCATTCCATTCCATTCCAACCCATTCCATTCTACTCGGGTTGATTCCATTCCATTCCATTCCATTCCATTCCATTCCATTCCATTCCATTCCCTTCCATTCCATTCCATTCAGTACCATTCGATTCCATTCGATTCCATTCCATTTCAATCCATTCCATTCCGTTCCGTTCCGTTCCGTTCCTTTCCGTTCTGTTCTATTCGGGTTGATTCCATTCTATTCCACTCCATTCCATTCGATTCCATTCGATTCCATTCGATTCAATTCCATTCCATTCCATTCCATTTCAATCCATTCCATTCTACTCGGGTTGATTCCTTTCCATTCCATTCCATTCCATTCCATTCCATTCCATTCCCTTCCATTCCATTCCATTCGGTTCCATTCGATTCCATTCGATTCCATTCCATTTCACTCCATTCCATTCCATTCTGTTCCGTTCCGTTCCATTCCGTTCCGTTCTATTCGGGTTGATTCCTTTCTATTCCACTCCATTCCATTCGATTCCATTCGATTTGATTCGATTCCATTCCATTCCATTCCATTCCATTCCATTCCATTCGATTCCATTCGATTCCATTCCATTCCATTCCATTCCGTTCCATTCCATTCCATTGCATTCAATTCCATTCCATTCCTTTCCGTTCTACTCAGGTTCATTCCATTCCATTCCATTCCATTCCATTCTATTCCATTGAATTCCATTCCATTCCATTCCATTCCATTCCATTCCATTCCATTCCATTCCATTCCATTCCATTCCATTCCGTTCTACTCGGGTTGATCCAATTCCATTCCTTTCCATTCCATTCCATTCCATTCCATTGAATTCCGTTCCATTCCATTCCATTCCATTCCATTCCATTCCATTCCATTCCATTCCAATCCATTCCATTCCATTCCGTTCTACTCGGGTTGATTTCATTCCATTCCATTCCATTCTATTCCATTCCATTCCATTCCATTCGATTCCATTCGATTCCATTCGATTCCATTCGATTCCATTCCATTCCATTCCATTCCATTCCATTCCATTCCATTCCATTCCTTTCAATTCTATTCTATTGAATTCCATTCCATTCCATTCCATTCCATTCCAATCCATTCCATTCTACTCGGGTTCCCTCCATTCCATTCCATTCCATTCTATTCCATTGAATTCCATTCCATTCCATTCCATTCCATTCCATTCCATTCCATTCCATTCCATTAAATTCCATTCCATTCCATTCCATTCCATTCCATTACGTTCTACTCGGGTTGATTCCATTCCATTCCATTCCATTCCATTCCATTCCATTCCATTCCATTCCATTCCATTCCATTCCATTCCAATCCATTCCAATCCATTCCATTCTACTCAGGTTGACTCCATTCCATTCCATTCCATTCCATTCCATTCCATTCCCTTCCTTTCCATTCCATTCGGTTCCATTCGATTCTTTCGATTCCATTCTATTTCACTCCATTCCATTCGATTCCATTCGATTCCATTCGATTCCATTCCATTCCATTCCATTCCATTCCATTCCATTCCATTCCATTTCATTCTATTCCATTAAATTCCATTCCATTCCATTCCATTCCATTCCATTCCATTCCATACCATTCCATTCCATTGCATTCGATTCCATTCCATTCCATTCCATTCCATACGATTCCATTCGATTCCATTCGATTCCACTCCATTCCATTCCATTCCATTCCATTCCATTCCTTTCAATTCTATTCTATTGAATTCCATTCCATTCCATTCCATTCCATTCCAATCGATTCCATTCTACTCGGGTTCACTCCATTCCATTCCATTCCATTCTATTCCATTGAATTCCATTCCATTCCATTCCATTCCAATCCATTCCATTCTACTCGGGTTGATTCCATTGCATTCCATTCCATTCCATTACGTTCCATTCCATTCCATTCCATTCGGTTCCATTCGATTCCATTCGATTCCATTCCATTTCAATCCATTCGATTCCATTCCTTTCCATTTCGGTCCGCTCCGATCGTTCCGTTCTATTCGGGTTGATTCCATTCTATTCCACTCCATTCCATTCGATTCCATTCCATTCCATTCGATTCCATTCCATTCCATTCCATTCCATTCCATTCTATACTATTGAATTCCATTCCATTCCATTCCATTCCATTCCATTCCATTCCATTCCAATCCATTCCATCCTACTCGGGTTCATTCCATTCCATTCCATTCCATTCCATTCTATTCCATTGAATTCCATTCCATGCCGTTCCATTCCGTTCCATTCCATTCCATTCCATTCCATTAAGTTCTACTCTGGTTGATTCCATTCCATTCCATTCCATTCCATTCCATTCCATTCCATTCGATTCCATTCGATTCCATTCCATTCCATTCCATTCCAATCCATTCCATTCTACTCGGGTTGATTCCATTCCATTCCATTCCATTCCATTCCTTTCCATTCCATTCGATTCAATTCGATTCCATTCCATTCCATTCCATTCCATTCCATTCCATTCCATTCCAATCCATTCCATTCTACTCGGGTTGATTCCATTCCATTCCATTCCATTCCGTTCAACTCGGGTTGATTCCATTCCATTCCATTCCATTCCATTCGATTCCATTCAATTCCATTCGATTCCATTCCATTCCATTCCATTGCATTCCATTCCATTCCATTCCAACCCATTCCATTCTACTCGGGTTGATTCCTTTCCATTCCATTCCATTCCATTCCATTCCATTCCATTCCATTCCATTCCATTCCCTTCCATTCCATTCCATTCGGTACCATTCGATTCCATTCGATTCCATTCCATTTCAATCCATTCCATTCCTTTCCGTTCCGTTCCGTTCCTTTCAGTTCTGTTCTATTCGGGTTGATTCCATTGTATTCCACTCCATTCCATTCGATTCCATTCGATTCCATTCGATTCCATTCCATTCCATTAAATTCCTATCCATTCCATTCTACTCGGGTTGATTCCAATCCATTCCATTCCATTCCATTCCATTCCATTCCATTCCATTCCATTCCATTCCATTCCATTCCATTCCGTTCTACTCGGATTCATTCCTTTCCATTCCATTCCATTCCATTCAATTCCATTCCATTCCATTCCATTCCATTCCATTCGATTCCATTCGATTCCATTCGATTCCATTCCATTCCATTCAATTCCATTCCATTCCATTCCATTCCAATCCATTCCATTCTACTCGGGTAGATTCCATTCCATTCCATTCCATTCCATGCCATTCCATTCCATTCCATTCCATTCCATTCCTTTCCATTCCATTCCATTCCATTCCCTTCCTTTCCATTCCATTCGGTTCCATTCGATTCTTTTGATTCCATTCTATTTCACTCCATTCCATTCGATTCCATTCGATTCCATTCGATTCCATTCCATTCCATTCCATTGCATTCCATTAAATTCCATTCCATTCCATTTCATTCTATTCAATTAAATTCCATTCCATTCCATTCCATTCCATTCCATTCCATTCCATTCCATTCCATTCCATTCCATTCCGTTCTACTCGGGTTGATTCCATTCCATTCCATTCCATTCCATTCCATTCCATTCCATTCCATTTAATTCCATTCCATTCCATTCCATTCCATTCCATTCCATTCCATTCCATTCCATTCCGTTTTACTCGGGTTGATTCCATTCCATTCCATTCCATCCCATTCCATTCGATTCCATTCGATTCCATTCGATTCCATTCCATTCAATTCCATTCCATTCCATTCTATTCTATTGAATTCCATTCCATTCCATTCCATTCCATTCCTTTCCATTGCGCTCTACTCGGGATCATTCCATTCGATTCCATTCCATTCCATTCCATTCCATTCCATTCCATTCCGTTCTACTCGGGTCCATTCCATTCCATTCCATTCCACTCGATTCCATTCCATTCCATTCGATTCCATTCCATTCCATTCCATTCCAATCCATTCCATTCTACTCGGGTTGATTCCATTCGATTCCATTCCACTCCATTCCATTCCATTCCCTTCCATTCCATTCCATTCGGTTCCATTCGATTCCATTCGATTCCATTCCATTTCACTCCAATCCATTCCATTCTGTTCCGTTCCGTTCCATTCCGTTCCGTTCTATTCGGGTTGATTCCATTCTATTCCACTCCATTCCATTCGATTCCATTCGATTCGATTCCATTCCATTCCATTCCATTCCATTCCATTCCATTCCATTACATTACATTCGATTCCATTCGATTCAATTCCATTCCATTCCATTCCATTCCATTTCAATCCATTCCATTCTACTCGAGTTGATTCCTTTCCATTCCATTCCATTCCATTCCATTCCATTCCATTCCCTTCCATTCCATTCCATTCGGTTCCATTCGATTCCATTCGATTCCATTCCATTTCACTCCATTCCATTCCATTCTGTTCCGTTCCGTTCCATTCCGTTCCGTTCTATTCGGGTTGATTCCATTTTATTCCACTCCATTCCATTCGATTCCATTCGATTCGATTCGATTCCATTCCATTCCATTCCATTCCATTCCATTCCATTCCATTCCATTCGATTCCATTCCATTCCATTCCATTCCGTTCCATTCCATTCCATTCCATTCAATTCCATTCCATTCCTTTCCGTTCTACTCAGGTTCATTCCATTCCATTCCATTCCATTCCGTTCTACTCGGGTTGATCCAATTCCATTCCTTTCCATTCCATTCCATTCCATTCCATTGAATTCCATTCCATTCCATTCCATTCCATTCCATTCCATTCCATTCCATTCCATTCCAATCCATTACATTCCATTCCGTTCTACTCGGGTTGATTTCATTCCATTCCATTCCATTCTATTCCATTTAATTCCATTCCATTCGATTCCATTCGATTACATTCGATTCCATTCGATTCCATTCCATTCCATTCCATTCCATTCCATTCCATTCCATTCCTTTCAATTCTATTCTATTGAATTCCATTCCATTCCATTCCATTCCATTCCAATCCATTCCATTCTACTCGGGTTCCCTCCATTCCATTCCATTCCATTCTATTCCATTGAATTCCATTCCATTCCATCCCATTCCATTCCATTCGATTCCATTCCATTCCATTAAATTCCATTCCATTCCATTCCATTCCATTCCATTAAGTTCTACTCGGGTTGATTCCATTCCATTCCATTCCATTCCATTCCATTCCATTCCATTCCATTCCATTCCATTCCATTCCATTCCATTCCATTCCGTTCTACTCGGGTTGATTCCATTCCATTCCATTCCATTCCATTCCATTCCATTCCATTTAATTCCATTCCATTCCATTCCATTCCATTCCATTCCATTCCATTCCATTCCATTCCATTCCGTTTTACTCGGGTTGATTCCATTCCATTCCATTCCATCCCATTCCATTCGATTCCATTCGATTCCATTCGATTCCATTCCATTCAATTCCATTCCATTCCATTCTATTCTATTGAATTCCATTCCATTCCATTCCATTCCATTCCATTCCTTTCCATTGCGCTCTACTCTGGATCATTCCATTCGATTCCATTCCATTCCATTCCATTCCATTCCATTCCATTCCGTTCTACTCGGGTCCATTCCATTCCATTCCATTCCACTCGATTCCATTCCATTCCATTCGATTCCATTCCATTCCATTCCATTCCAATCCATTCCATTCTACTCGGGTTGATTCCATTCGATTCCATTCCACTCCATTCCATTCCATTCCCTTCCATTCCATTCCATTCGGTTCCATTCGATTCCATTCGATTCCATTCCATTTCACTCCAATCCATTCCATTCTGTTCCGTTCCGTTCCATTCCGTTCCGTTCTATTCGGGTTGATTCCATTCTATTCCACTCCATTCCATTCGATTCCATTCGACTCGATTCCATTCCATTCCATTCCATTCCATTCCATTCCATTCCATTACATTACATTCGATTCCATTCGATTCCATTCGATTCAATTCCATTCCATTCCATTCCATTTCAATCCATTCCATTCCACTCGGGTTGATTCCTTTCCATTCCATTCCATTCCATTCCATTCCATTCCATTCCCTTCCATTCCATTCCATTCGGTTCCATTCGATTCCATTCGATTCCATTCCATTTCACTCCATTCCATTCCATTCTGTTCCGTTCCGTTCCATTCCGTTCCGTTCTATTCGGGTTGATTCCATTCTATTCCACTCCATTCCATTCGATTCCATTCGATTCGATTCCATTCCATTCCATTCCATTCCATTCCATTCCATTCCATTCCATTCGATTCCATTCCATTCCATTCCATTCCGTTCCATTCCATTCCATTCCATTCAATTCCATTCCATTCCTTTCCGTTCTACTCAGGTTCATTCCATTCCATTCCATTCCATTCCATTCTATTCCATTGAATTCCATTCCATTCCATTCCATTCCATTCCATTCCATTCCATTCCATTCCATTCCATTCCATTCCGTTCTACTCGGGTTGATCCAATTCCATTCCTTTCCATTCCATTCCATTCCATTCCATTGAATTCCGTTCCATTCCATTCCATTCCATTCCATTCCATTCCATTCCATTCCAATCCATTCCATTCCATTCCGTTCTACTCGGGTTGATTTCATTCCATTCCATTCCATTCTATTCCATTTAATTCCATTCCATTCGATTCCATTCGATTACATTCGATTCCATTCGATTCCATTCCATTCCATTCCATTCCATTCCATTCCATTCCATTCCTTTCAATTCTATTCTATTGAATTCCATTCCATTCCATTCCATTCCATTCCAATCCATTCCATTCTACTCGGGTTCCCTCCATTCCATTCCATTCCATTCTATTCCATTGAATTCCATTCCATTCCATCCCATTCCATTCCATTCGATTCCATTCCATTCCATTAAATTCCATTCCATTCCATTCCATTCCATTCCATTAAGTTCTACTCGGGTTGATTCCATTCCATTCCATTCCATTCCATTCCATTCCATTCCATTCCATTCCATTCCATTCCATTCCAATCCATTCCAATCCAATCCATTCTACTCGGGTTGACTCCATTCCATTCCATTCCATTCCATTCCATTCCATTCCCTTCCTTTCCATTCCATTCGGTTCCATTCGATTCTTTCGATTCCATTCTATTTCACTCCATTCCATTCGATTCCATTCGATTCCATTCGATTCCATTCCATTCCATTCCATTCCATTCCATTCCATTCCATTCCATTTCATTCTATTCCATTAAATTCCATTCCATTCCATTCCATTCCATTCCATTCCATTCCATTCCATTCCATTCCATTCCATTGCATTCGATTCCATTCCATTCCATTCCATTCCATTCGATTCCATTCGATTCCATTCGATTCCATTCCATTCCATTCCATTCCATTCCATTCCTTTCAATTCTATTCTATTGAATTCCATTCCATTCCATTCCATTCCATTCCAATCCATTCCATTCTACTCGGGTTCACTCCATTCCATTCCATTCCATTCTATTCCATTGAATTCCATTCCATTCCATTCCATTCCAATCCATTCCATTCTACTCGGGTTGATTCCATTGCATTCCATTCCATTCCATTACGTTCCATTCCATTCCATTCCATTCCATTCCATTCCATTCTATTCTATTGAATTCCATTCCATTCCATTCCATTCCATTCCATTCCATTCCATTCCATTCCAATCCATTCCATCCTACTCGGGTTCATTCCATTCCATTCCATTCCATTCCATTCTATTCCATTGAATTGCATTCCATGCCGTTCCATTCCGTTCCATTCCATTCCATTCCATTCCATTAAGTTCTACTCTGGTTGATTCCATTCCATTCCATTCCATTCCATTCCATTCCATTCCATTCGATTCCATTCGATTCCATTCCATTCCATTCCATTCCATTCCATTCCATTCCATTCCAATCCATTCCATTCTACTCGGGTTGATTCCATTCCATTCCATTCCATTCCATTCCATTCCATTCCATTCGATTCCATTCGATTCCATTCCATTCCATTCCATTCCATTCCATTCCAATCCATTCCATTCTACTCGGGTTGATTCCATTCCATTCCATTCCATTCCGTTCAACTCGGGTTGATTCCATTCCATTCCATTCCATTCCATTCGATTCCATTCAATTCCATTCGATTCCATTCCATTCCATTCCATTGCATTCCATTCCATTCCATTCCAACCCATTCCATTCTACTCGGGTTGATTCCTTTCCATTCCATTCCATTCCATTCCATTCCATTCCATTCCATTCCATTCCATTCCAATCCATTCCATTCAACTCGGGTTGATTCCATTCCATTCCATTCCATTCCATTCCATTCCATTCCATTCCATTCCATTCCATTCCATTCCATTCCATTCCATTCCATTCCATTCCGTTCTACTCGGGTTCATTCCATTCCATTCCATTTCTTTCGATTCCATTCCATTCCATTCCATAGCATTCCATTCCATACTTTCTACTCGGGTTGATCATTCCATTCCATTCCATTCCATTCCATTCCGTTCCGTTCTGCTCGGGTTGATTCCATTCTATTCCATTCCATTCCTCTCGATTCCATTCGATTCCATTCCATTCCATTGCATTCCTTTCCATTCCATTCCATTCCATTCCATTCTATTCCATTGAATTCCATTCCATTCCATTCCATTCCATTCCATTCCATTCCAGTCCATTCCATTACATTACATTACATTACATTATATTACATTCTATTCCATTCCGTTCTACTCGGGTTGATTCCATTGAGTTCCGTTCCGTTCCGTTCCCTCCAGTCCCGTCCCGTCCCGTCCCATCTCGTCACGTGCCGTTGTGCTCGGGTTGATTCCATTCCATTCCATTCCATTCCATTCTACTCGGATTGATTCCATTCCATTCCATTCCATTCCAGTCCATTCCATTCCGTTCTACTCGGGTTGATTCCATTCGGTTCCATTCCATTCCACTCGATTCCATTCGATTCCGTTCGATTCCATTCCATTCCATTCCATTCCATTCCATTCCATTCCATTCCATTCTATTCCATGGAATTCCATTCCATTCCATTCTATTCCATTCCATTCCATTCCATTCCATTCCGTTCTACTCGTGTTGATTCCACTCCATTCCATTCCATTCCATTCTATTCTACTCGGGTTTATTCCATGCCTTTCCGTTCCGTTCCTTTGCGACCCATCCCGACCCTTCCCGTCCCGTCCCGTCCCGTCCCATTCCGTTCCATTCTGCTCGGGTTGATTCCGTTCCATTCCGTTCCGTTCCTTTCCGTTCCGTTCCATTGGTTCCACGCGGGTTGATTCAATTCCTTTCTATTACACTGAATTCCATTCCATTCAATTCCATTCCATTCCATTCCATTCTACTCGGATTGATTCCGTTCCATTCCATTCCATTCCAGCCCATTCCATTCCATTCTATTCCATTGAATTCCATTCTTTTCCATTCCATTCCATTCCATTCCATTCCATTGTTATTCAATTGAATTCCATTCCATTCCATTCCATTCCATTCCATTCCATTCCATTCCATTCCATTCCATTCCATTCCATTCCATTCCATTCCGTTCTACTCGGGTTGATTCCCTTCCATTCCATTCCATTCGGTTCCATTCGATTCCATTCGATTCCATTCCATTTCACTCCATTCCATTCCATTCTGTTCCGTTCCGTTCCATTCCGTTCCGTTCTATTCGGGTTGATTCCATTCTATTCCACTCCATTCCATTCGATTCCATTCGATTCGATTCGATTCCATTCCATTCCATTCCATTCCATTCCATTCCATTCCATTCCATTCGATTCCATTCCATTCCATTCCATTCCGTTCCATTCCATTCCATTCCATTCAATTCCATTCCATTCCTTTCCGTTCTACTCAGGTTCATTCCATTCCATTCCATTCCATTCCGTTCTACTCGGGTTGATCCAATTCCATTCCTTTCCATTCCATTCCATTCCATTCCATTGAATTCCATTCCATTCCATTCCATTCCATTCCATTCCATTCCATTCCATTCCATTCCAATCCATTACATTCCATTCCGTTCTACTCGGGTTGATTTCATTCCATTCCATTCCATTCTATTCCATTTAATTCCATTCCATTCGATTCCATTCGATTACATTCGATTCCATTCGATTCCATTCCATTCCATTCCATTCCATTCCATTCCATTCCATTCCTTTCAATTCTATTCTATTGAATTCCATTCCATTCCATTCCATTCCATTCCAATCCATTCCATTCTACTCGGGTTCCCTCCATTCCATTCCATTCCATTCTATTCCATTGAATTCCATTCCATTCCATCCCATTCCATTCCATTCGATTCCATTCCATTCCATTAAATTCCATTCCATTCCATTCCATTCCATTCCATTAAGTTCTACTCGGGTTGATTCCATTCCATTCCATTCCGTTCCATTCCATTCCAGTCCAATCCATTCCACTCTAGTCGGGTTGATTCCATTCCATTCCATTCCATTCCATTCCATTCCATTCCATTCCATTCCATTCCATTCCGTTCTACTCGGTTTGATCATTCCATTCCATGCCATTCCATTCCATTCCATTCCATTCCATTCCATTCCATTCCATTCCATTCCATTCCATTCCATTCCATTCCATTCCGTTCTACTCGGGTTCATTCCATTCCATTCCATTCCATTCCATTCCATTCCATTCCATTCCGTTCTACTCGGGTTGACCATTCCATTCCATTCGATTCCATTCCATTCCATTCCATTCCATTCCTTTCCTTTCCATTCCATTCCATTCCGTTCCGTTGTACTCGGGTTGATTTCCATTCCATTCCATTCCATTCCATTCCATTCTATTCGATTCCATTCCATTCCATGCCATTCCATTCCATTCCATTCCATTCCATTCCATTCCATTCCATTCCATTCCATTCCATTCCGTTCTGCTCGGGTTGATTCCATTCTATTCCATTCCATTCCACTCGATTCCATTCGATTCCATTCTATTCCATTCCATTCCACTCCATTCCATTCCATTCCATTCTATTAAATTGAATTCCGTTCCATTCCATTGCATTCTATTACATTCCGTTCAACTCGGGTTGATGATTCCATTCCATTCCATTCCGTTCCATTCCATTCCATTCCATTCCATTCCATTCCATTCCATTCCATTCCATTCCTTTCTACTTGGGTTCATTTCCTTCCATTCCATTCCATTCCATTCCATTCCATTCCATTACATTCCATTCCATTCCGTTTTACTCGGGTCCATTCCATTCCATTCGATTCCGTTCCATTCTATTCCATTCCTTTCCGTTCCATTCTACTCGGGTTAATTCCATTCCATTCCATTCCATTCCTTTCCATTCGATTCCATTCCATTCCATTCCATTCCATTCCATTCCATTCCATTCCATTCCATTCCATTCCATTCTGTTCTACTCGGGTTGATTCCATTCTATTCCATTCCATTCCATTCGATTCCATTCGATTCCATTCCATTCCATTGCATTCCATTCCATTCCATTCCATTCTATTCCATTGAATTCCATTCCATTCCATTCCATTCCAGTCCATTCCATTCCATTCCATTCCATTCCATTCCATTCCATTCTATTCCATTCCGTTCAACTCGGGTTGATTCCATTGAGTTCCGTTCCGTTCCGTTCCCTCCCGTCCCGTCCCGTCCCGTGCCGTCCCGTCACGTGCCATTGTGCTCGGGTTGATTCCATTCCATTCCATTCCGTTCCTTTCCGTTCCGTTCCATTCCGTTCCACGCGGGTTGATTCAATTCCATTCTATTCTATTCCATTCCATTCCATTCCATTCCATTCCAGTCCATTCCATTCTACTCGGGTTGATTCCATGCCGTTCCGTTCCGTTCCATTCCGTCCCATCCCGACACTTCCCGTCCCGTCCCGTCCCGTCCCATCCCGTTCCATTCTGCTCGGGTTGATTCCGTTCCATTCCGTTCCGTTCCTTGCCGTTCCGTTCCATTCCGTTCCACGCGGGTTGATTCAATTCCATTCTATTACACTGAATTCCATTCCATTCCATTCCGTTCCATTCTACTCGGACTGATTCCATTCCATTCCATTCCATTCCATTCCATTCCATTCCATTCCATTCCATTCCATTCCATTCCATTCCATTCCGTTCAACTCGGGTTCGATCCATTCCATTCCATTCCATTCCATTCCATTCCATTCCATTCCATTCCGTTCTAATCGGGTTGATCATTCCATTCCATTCGATTCCATTCCATTCCATTCCATTCCATTCCTTTCCATTCCATTCCATTCCATTCCGTTCCGTTCTACTCGGGTTGATTTCCATTCCATTCCGTTCCATTCCATTCCATTCCATTCCATTCCATTCCATTCCATTCCATTCCATTTAATTCCTTTCTACTCGGGTTCATTTCATTCCATTCCATTCCATTCCATTCCATTCCGTTCTACTCGGCTCCATTCCATTCCATTCCGTTCCA
Source organism: Gorilla gorilla gorilla (assembly GCF_029281585.2). Taxonomy (NCBI): domain Eukaryota; kingdom Metazoa; phylum Chordata; class Mammalia; order Primates; family Hominidae; genus Gorilla; species Gorilla gorilla. The sequence continues at coordinate 19,668,382 of NC_073241.2, forward strand.
TTCCATTCCATTCCTTTCCGTTCCGTTCTACTCGGGTTAATTCCATTCCATTCCATTCCATTCCTTTCCATTCGATTCCATTCCATTCCATTCCATTCAATTCCATTCCATTCTGTTCTACTCGGGTTGATTCCATTCTATTCCATTCCATTCCATTCGATTCCATTCGATTCCATTCCATTCCATTGCATTCCATTCCATTCCATTCCATTCTATTCCATTGAATTCCATTCCATTCCATTCCATTCCATTCCATTCCATTCCATTCCATTCCATTCCATTCCATTCCATTCCATTACTTTACATTACATTCTATTCCATTCCGTTCTACTCGGGTTGATTCCATTGAGTTCCGTTCCGTTCCGTTCCCTCCCGTCCCGTCCCGTCCCGTCCCGTCCCGTCCCGTCACGTGCCGTTGTGCTCGGGTTGATTCCATTCCATTCCATTCAGTTCCTTTCCGTTCCGTTCCATTCCGTTCCACGCTGGTTGATTCAATTCCATTCTATTCTATTCCATTCCATTCCATTCCATTCCATTCCATTCCTTTCCATTCCATTCCAATCCATTCTACTCGGGTTGATTCCATGCCGTTCCGTTCCGTTCCATTGCGTCCCATCCCGACACTTCCCGTCCCGTCTCGTCCCGTCCCATCCCGTTCCTTTCTCCTCGGGTTGATTCCGTTCAATTCCGTTCCGTTCCTTGCCGTTCCGTTCCATTCCGTTCCACGCGGGTTGATTCAATTCCATTCTATTACACTGAATTCCATTCCATTCCATTCCGTTCCATTCTACTCGGATTGATTCCATTCCATTCCATTCCATTCTAGTCCATTCCATTCCGTTCTACTCGGGTTGATTCCATTCCATTCCATTCCATTCCATTCGATTCCATTCGATTCCATTCGATTCCATTCTATTCCATTCCATTCCACTCCATTCCATTCCATTCCATTCTATTCCATTGAATTCCATTCCATTCCATTGCATTCCATTACATTCCGTTCTACTCGGGTTGATGATTCCATTCCATTCCATTCCGTTCCATTCCATTCCATTCCATTCCATTCCATTCCATTCCATTCCATTCCATTCCATTCCATTCCTTTCTACTCGGGTTCATTTCATTCCTTTCCATTCCATTCCATTCCATTCCGTTCTACTCGGGTCCATTCCATTCCATTCCGTTCCATTCCATTCCATTCCTTTCCGTTCCGTTCTACTCGGGTTAATTCCATTCCATTCCATTCCATTCCTTTCCATTCGATTCCATTCCATTCCATTCCATTCCATTCCATTCAATTCCATTCCATTCTGTTCTACTCGGGTTGATTCCGTTCTATTCCATTCCATTCCATTCGATTCCATTCGATTCCATTCCATTCCATTGCATTCCATTCCATTCCATTCCATTCCATTCCATTCTATTCTATTCCATTGAATTCCATTCCATTCCATTCCATTCCATTCCATTCCATTCCATTCCATTCCATTCCATTCCATTCCATTACTTTACATTCCATTCTATTCCATTCCGTTCTACTCGGGTTGATTCCATTGAGTTCCGTTCCGTTCCGTTCCCTCCCGTCCCGTCCCGTCCCTTCCCGTCCCGTGCCGTCACGTGCCGTTGTGCTCGGGTTGATTCCATTCCATTCCATTCCGTTCCTTTCCGTTCCGTTCCATTCCGTTCCACGCGGGTTGATTCAATTCCATTCTATTCTATTCCATTCCATTTCATTCCATTCCATTCCTTTCCATTCCATTCCATTCCATTCTACTCGGGTTGATTCCATGCCGTTCCGTTCCGTTCCATTCCGTCCCATCCCGACACTTCCCGTCCCGTCCCGTCCCGTCCCATCCCGTTCCGTTCTGCTCGGGTTGATTCCGTTCCATTCCGTTCCGTTCCTTGCCGTTCCGTTCCATTCCATTCCACGCGGGTTGATTCAATTCCATTCTATTAAACTGAATTCCATTCCATTCCATTCCGTTCCATTCTACTCGGATTGATTCCATTCCATTCCATTCCATTCCAGTCCATTCCATTCCGTTCTACTCGGGTTGATTCCATTCTGTTCCATTCCATTCCATTCGATTCCATTCGATTCCTTTCGATTCCATTCCATTCCATTCCATTCTATTCCATTGAATTCCATTCCATTCCATTCTATTCCATTCGATTCCGTTCCATTCCATTCCGTTCTACTCGGGTTGATTCCATTCCTTTCCATTCTATTCCTTTCCATTCCATTCCATTCCATTCCATTCCATTCGATTCCATTCCATTCCATTCCATTCCATTCCATTCCAATCCATTCCATTCAACTCGGGTTGATTACATTCCATTCCATTCCATTCCATTCCATTCCAATCCATTCCATTCAACTCGGGTTGATTCCATTCCATTCCATTCCATTCCATTCCATTCCATTCCATTCCATTCCATTCCATTCCATTCTGTTCCGTTCCATTCGATTCCATTCCATTGCGTTCTACTCGGGTTGATTCCATTCCATTCCATTCCATTCCATTCCATTCCATTCCATTCCATTCCATTCCATTCCGCTCTACTCGCGTTCATTCCATTCCATTCCATTTCATTCCATTCCATTCCATTCCATTCCATTCCATTCCATTCCATTCCATTCCGTTCTACTCGGGTTGATCTTTCCATTCCATTCCATTCCATTCCATTCCATTCCGTTCCGTTCCGTTCTACTCGGGTTGATTTCCATTCCATTCCATTCCATTCCATTCCATTCCATTCTATTCGATTCCATTCCATTCCATTCCATTCTATTCCATTCCATTCCATTCCATTCCATTCCATTCCATTCCATTCCATTCCATTCCGTTCAACTCAGGTTCATTTCATTCCATTCCATTCCGTTCCATTCCATTCCATTCCATTCCATTCCATTCCATTCCATTCCATTCCGTTCTACTCGGTTTGATCATTCCATTCCATGCCATTCCATTCCATTCCATTCCATTCCATTCCATTCCATTCCATTCCATTCCGTTCTACTCGGGTTCATTCCATTCCATTCCATTCCATTCCATTCCGTTCTACTCGGGTTGACCATTCCATTCCATTCGATTCCATTCCATTCCTTTCCATTCCATTCCATTCCATTCCTTTCCTTTCCATTCCATTCCATTCCGTTCCGTTCTACTCGGGTTGATTTCCACTCCATTCCATTCCATTCCATTCCATTCTATTCGATTCCATTCCTTTCCATGCCATTCCATTCCATTCCATTCCATTCCATTCCATTCCATTCCATTCCGTTCTGCTCGGGTTGATTCCATTCTATTCCATTCCATTCCTCTCGATTCCATTCGATTCCATTCTATTCCATTCCATTCCACTCCATTCCATTCCATTCTATTCCATTGAATTCCGTTCCATTCCATTGCATTCCTTTACATTCCGTTCTACTCGGGTTGATGATTCCATTCCATTCCGTTCCGTTCCATTCCATTCCATTCCATTCCATTCCATTCCATTCCATTCCATTCCTTTCTACTCGGGTTCTTTTCATTCCATTCCATTCCATTCCATTCCATCCCATTCCATTCCATTCCATTCCGTTCTACTCGGGTCCATTCCATTCCATTCCTTTCCGTTCCATTCCATTCCATTCCTTTCCGTTCCGTTCTACTCGGGTTAATTCCATTCCATTCCATTCCATTCCTTTCCATTCGATTCCATTCCATTCCATTCGATTCCATTCGATTCCATTCCATTCCATTCCAATCCATTCCATTCCATTCCATTCTATTCCATTGAATTCCATTCCATTGCATTCCATTCCAGTCCATTCCATTCCATTCCATTCCATTCCATTCCATTCCATTCCATTCCATTCCATTCTATTCCATTCCGTTCTACTCGGGTTGATTCCATTGAGTTCCGTTCCGTTCCGTTCCCTCCCGTCCCGTCCCGTCCCGTGCCGTCCCGTCACGTGCCGTTGTGCTCGGCTTGATTCCATTCCATTCCATTCCGTTCCTTTCCGTTCCGTTCCATTCCGTTCCACGCGGGTTGATTCAATTCCATTCTATTCTATTCCATTCCATTCCATTCCATTCCATTCCATTCCATTCCATTCCATTCCATTCCATTCTACTCGGGTTGATTCCATGCCGTTCCGTTCCGTTCCATTCCGTCCCATCCCGACACTTCCCGTCCCGTCCCGTCCCGTCCCATCCCGTTCCATTCTGCTCGGGTTGATTCCGTTCCATTCCGTTCCGTTCCTTGCCGTTCCGTTCCATTCCGTTCCACGCGGGATGATGCAATTCCATTCTATTACACTGAATTCCATTCCATTCCATTCCGTTCCATTCTACTCGGACTGATTCCATTCCATTCCATTCCATTCCATTCCATTCCATTCCATTCCATTCCATTCCGTTCTACTCGGGTTCATTCCATTCCATTCCATTCCATTCCATTCCATTCCATTCCATTCCATTCCGTTCTACTCGGGTTGATCATTCCATTCCATGCGATTCCATTCCATTCCATTCCATTCCATTCCATTCCATTCCATTCCTTTCCATTCCATTCCATTCCATTCCGTTCCGTTCTACTCGGGTTGATTTCCATTCCATTCCATTCCCTTCCATTCCATTCCATTCCATTCCATTCCATTCCATTCCATTCCATTCCATTCTATTCGATTCCATTCCATTCCATTCCATTCCATTCCGTTCTACTCGGGTTCATTCCATTCCATTCCATTCCATTCCATTCCATTCCATTCCATTCCGTTCGACTCGGGTTGATCATTCCATTCCATTCGATTCCATTCCATTCCATTCCATTCCATTCCATTCCATTCCTTTCCATTCCATTCCATTCCATTCCGTTCCGTTCTTCTCTGGTTGATTTCCATTCCATTCCATTCCCTTCCATTCCATTCCATTCCATTCCATTCCATTCCATTCCATTCCATTCCATTCCATTCCATTCCATTCCATTCCATTCCATTCCATTCCATTCCATTCCATTCCATTCCATTCCATTCCATTCCTTTCTGCTCGGGTTGATTCCATTCTATTCCATTCCATTCCACTCGATTCCATTCGATTCCATTCTATTCCATTCCATTCCACTCCATTCCATTCCATTCCATTCTATTCCATTGAATTCCATTCCATTCCATTGCATTCCATTACAGTCCGTTCTACTCGGGTTGATGATTCCATTCCATTCCATTCCGTTCCATTCCATTCCATTCCATTCCATTCCATTCCATTCCATTCCATTCCATTCCATTCCGTTCTACTCGGGTCCACTCCATTCCATTCCATTCCGTTCCACTCCATTCCACTACTTTCCGTTCCGTTCTACTCGGGTTAATTCCATTCCATTCCATTCCATTCCATTCCTTTCCATTCGATTCCATTCCATTCCATTCCATTCCATTCCATTCCATTCCATTCCCTTCCATTCCATTCCATTCTGTTCTACTCGGGTTGATTCCATTCTATTCCATTCCATTCCATTCGATACCATTCGATTCCATTCCATTCCATTGCATTCCATTCCATTCCATTCCATTCCATTCCATTCCATTCCATTCCATTGAATTCCATTCCATTCCATTCCATTCCATTCCATTCCATTCCATTCCATTCCATTCCATTCCATTCCATTCCATTCCATTCTATTCCATTCCGTTCTATTCGGGTTGATTCCATTGAGTTCCGTTCCTTTCCGTTCCCTCCCGTCCCGTCCCGTCCCGTCCCGTCCCGTCCCGTCCCGTCCCGTGCCGTTGTGCTCGGGTTGATTCCATTCCATTCCATTAAGTTCCTTTCCGTTCCGTTCCATTCCATTCCACGTTGGTTGATTCAATTCCATTCTATTCTATTCCATTCCATTCCATTCCATTCCATTCCATTCCATTCCATTCCTTTCCATTCCATTCTACTCGGGTTGATTCCATGCCGTTCCGTTCCGTTCCATTCCGTCCCATCCCGACACTTCCCGTCCCGTCCCGTCCCGTCCCATCCCGTTCCGTTCTGCTCGGGTTGATTCCGTTCCATTCCGTTCTGTTCCTTGCCGTTCCGTTCCATTCCGTTCCACGCGGGTTGATTCAATTCCATTCTATTACAATGAATTCCATTCCGTTCCATTCCGTTCCATTCTACTCCGATTGATTCCATTCCATTCCATTCCATTCCATTCCAGTCCATTCCATTCCGTTCTACTCGGGTTGATTCCATTCTGTTCCATTCCATTCCATTCGATTCCATTCGATTCCATTCGATTCCATTCCATTCCATTCCATTCCATTCCATTCTATTCCATTGAATTCCATTCCATTCCATTCTATTCCATTCCATTCCATTCCATTCCATTCCGTTCTACTCGGGTTGATTCCACTCCTTTCCATTCCATTCCATTCCATTCCATTCCTTTCCATTCCATTCCATTCCATTCCATTCCATTCTATTCCATTCATTTCTACTCGGGTTGATTCCATTGAGTTCCGTTCCGTTCCGTTCCCTCCCGTCCCGTCCCGTCCCGTCCCGTCCCGTCCCGTCCCGTCACGTTCCGTTGTGCTCGGGTTGATTCCATTCCATTCCATTCCGTTCCTTTCCGTTCCGTTCCATTCCGTTCCACGTGGTTTGATTCAATTCCATTCTATTCTATAACATTCCATTCCATTCCATTCCATTCCATTCCATTCCATTCCATTCTACTCGGGTTGATTCCATGCCGTTCCGTTCCGTTCCATTCCGTCCCATCCCGACACTTCCCGTCCCGTCCCGTCCCGTCCCATCCCGTTCCGTTCTGCTCGGGTTGATTCCGATCCATTCCGTTCTGTTCCTTGCCGTTCCGTTCCATTCCGTTCCACGCGGGTTGATTCAATTCCATTCTATTACAAAGAATTCCATTCCGTTCCATTCCGTTCCATTCTACTCCGATTGATTCCATTCCATTCCATTCCATTCCAGTCCATTCCATTCCGTTCTACTCGGGTTGATTCCATTCTGTTCCATTCCATTCCATTCGATTCCATTCGATTCCATTCGATTCCATTCCATTCCATTCCATTCCATTCCATTCCATTCTATTCCATTGAATTCCATTCCATTCCATTCTATTCCATTCCATTCCATTCCATTCCATTCCATTCCGTTCTACTCGGGTTGATTCCATTCCTTTCCATTCCATTCCATTCCATTCCATTCCATTCCATTCGATTCCATTCGATTCCATTCCATTCCATTCCATTCCATTCCAATCCATTCCATTCAACTCGGGTTGATTACATTCCATTCCATTCCATTCCATTCCATTCCAATCCATTCCATTCAACTCGGGTTGATTCCATTCCATTCCATTCCATTCCATTCCATTCCATTCCATTCCATTCCGTTCCATTCGATTCCATTGAATTCCATTCCATTCCATTCGATTCCATTCTATTCCATTCCATTCCGTTCCGTTCTACTCGGGTTGATTTCCATTCCATTCCATTCCATTCCATTCTATTCGATTCCATTCCATTCCATTCCATTCCATTCCATTCCATTCCATTCCATTCCATTCCATTCCATTCAACTCAGGTTGATTACATTCCATTCCATTCCATTCCATTCCATTCCATTCCATTCCAATCCATTCCATTCAACTCGGGTTGATTCCATTCCTTTCCATTCCATTCCATTCCTTTCCTTTCCATTCCATTCCATTCCGTTCTACTCGCGTTCATTCCATTCCATTCCATTTCATTCCATTCCATTCCATTCCATTCCATTCCATTCCATTCCATTCCATTCCATTCCGTTCTACTCGGGTTGATCATTCCATTCCATTCCATTCCATTCCATTCCATTCCATTCCGTTCCGTTCTACTCGGGTTGATTTCCATTCCATTCCATTCCATTCCATTCCATTCCATTCCATTCTATTCGATTCCATTCCATTCCATTCCATTCTATTCCATTCCATTCCATTCCATTCCATTCCTTTCCGTTCTGCTCGGGTTGATTCCATTCTATTCCATTCCATTCCGCTCGATTCCATTCGATTCCATTCTATTCCATTCCTTTCCACTCCATTCCATTCCAATCCTTTCTATTCCATTGAATTCCATTCCATTACATTGCATTCCATTACATTCCATTCTACTCGGGTTAATCATTCCATTCCATTCCATTCCATTCCATTCCATTCCATTCCACTCCACTCCATTCCATTCCACTCCACTCCATTCCATTCCATTCCATTCCATTCCATTCCATTCCATTCCATTCCATTCCATTCCATTCCATTCCGTTCTACTCGGGTTCATTTCATACCATTCCATTCCGTTCCATTCCATTCCATTCCATTCCATTCCATTACATTCCGTTCTACTCGGGTCCATTCCATTCCATTCCATTCCATTCCATTCCATTCCATTCCATTCCATTCCATTCCGTTCTACTCGGTTTGATCATTCCATTCCATGCCATTCCATTCCATTCCATTCCATTCCATTCCATTCCATTCCATTCCATTCCATTCCATTCCATTCCTTTCCGTTCTACTCGGGTTCATTCCATTCCATTCCATTCCATTCCATTCCTTTCCATTCCATTCCATTCCGTTCTACTCGGGTTGACCATTCCATTCCATTCGATTCCATTCCATTCCATTCCATTCCATTCCATTCCATTCCATTCCTTTCCTTTCCATTCCATTCCATTCCGTTCCGTTCTACTCGGGTTGATTTCCACTCCATTCCATTCTATTCCATTCCATTCTATTCGATTCCATTCCATTCCATGCCATTCCATTCCATTCCATTCCATTCCATTCCATTCCATTCCATTCCATTCCGTTCTGCTCGGGTTGATTCCATTCTATTCCATTCCATTCCTCTCGATTCCATTCGATTCCATTCTATTCCATTCCATTCCACTCCATTCCATTCCATTCCATTCTATTCCATTGAATTCCGTTCCATTCCATTGCATTCCATTACATTCCGTTCTACTCGGGTTGATGATTCCATTCCATTCCGTTCCGTTCCATTCCATTCCATTCCATTCCATTCCATTCCATTCCATTCCATTCCATTCCATTCCATTCCATTCCATTCCATTCCATTCCATTCCGTTCTACTCGGGTCCATTCCATTCCATTCCATTCCGTTCCATTCCATTCCATTCCTTTCCGTTCCGTACTACTCGGGTTAATTCCATTCCATTCCATTCCATTCCTTTCCATTCTATTCCATTCCATTCCATTCGATTCCATTCGATTCCATTCCATTCCATTGCATTCCATTCCATTCCATTCCATTCTATTCCATTGAATTCCATTCCATTCCATTCCATTCCATTCCATTCCATTCCATTCCATTCCATTCCATTTCATTCTATTCCATTCCGTTCTACTCGGGTTGATTCCATTGAGTTCCATTCCGTTCCGTTCCCTCCCGTCCCGTCCCGTCCCGTGCCGTCCCGTCACGTGCCGTTGTGCTCGGCTTGATTCCATTCCATTCCAATCCGTTCCTTTCCGTTCCGTTCCATTCCGTTCCACGCGGGTTGATACAATTCCATTCTATTCTATTCCATTCCATTCCATTCCATTCCATTCCATTCCATTCCATTCCATTCTACTCGGGTTGATTCCATGCCGTTCCGTTCCGTTCCATTCCGTCCCATCCCGACACTTCCCGTCCCGTCCCGTCCCGTCCCATCCCGTTCCATTCTGCTCGGGTTGATTCCGTTCCATTCCGTTCCGTTCCTTGCAGTTCCGTTCCATTCCGTTCCACGAGGGATGATTCAATTCCATTATATTACACTGAATTCCATTCCATTCCATTCCGTTCCATTCTACTCTGACTGATTCCATTCCATTCCATTCCATTCCATTCCATTCCATTCCATTCCATTCCATTCCATTCCGTTCTTCTCGGGTTCATTCCATTCCATTCCATTCCATTCCATTCCATTCCATTCCATTCCATTCCATTCCGTTCTACTCGGGTTGATCATTCCATTCCATTCGATTCCATTCCATTCCATTCCATTCCATTCCATTCCTTTCCATTCCATTCCATTCCATTCCGTTCCGTTCTACTCGGGTTGATTTCCATTCCATTCCATTCCATTCCATTCCATTCCATTCCATTCCATTCTATTCGATTCCATTCCATTCCATTCCATTCCATTCCATTCCATTCCATTCCATTCCATTCCATTCCGTTCTGCTCGGGTTGATTCCATTCTATTCCATTCCATTCCACTCGATTCCATTCGATTCCATTCTATTCCATTCCATTCCACTCCATTCCATTCCACTCCATTCTATTCCATTGAATTCCATTCCATTCCATTGCATTCCATTACATTCCGTTCTACTCGGGTTGATGATTCCATTCCATTCCATTCCGTTCCATTCCATTCCATTCCATTCCATTCCATTCCATTCCATTCCATTCCATTCCGTTCTACTCGGGTCCATTCCATTCCATTCCATTCCGTTCCATTCCATTCCATTCCTTTCCGTTCCGTTCTACTCGGGTTATTTCCATTCCATTCCATTCCATTCCATTCCTTTCCATTCGATTCCATTCCGTTCCATTCCATTCCATTCCATTCCATTCCATTCCATTCTGTTCTACTCGGGTTGATTCCATTCTATTCCATTCCATTCCATTCGATACCATTCGATTCCATTCCATTCCATTGCATTCCATTCCATTCCATTCCATTCCATTCCATTCCAAAGAATTCCATTCCATTCCATTCCATTCCATTCCATTCCATTCCATTCCATTCCATTCCATTCTATTCCATTCCGTTCTACTCGGGTTGATTCCATTGAGTTCCGTTCCGTTCCGTTCTCTCCCGTCCTGTCCCGTCCCGTCCCGTCCCGTCCCGTCACGTGCCGTTGTGCTCGGGTTGATTCCATTCCATTCCCTTCCGTTCCTTTCCGTTCCGTTCCATTCCGTTCCACGTGGGTTGATTCACTTCCATTCTATTCTATTCCATTCCATTCCATTCTATTCCTTTCTACTCGGGTTCATTTCATTCCATTCCATTCCATTCCATTCCATTCCATTCCATTCCATTCCATTCCGTTCTACTCGGGTCCATTCCATTCCATTCCATTCCGTTCCTTTCCATTCCATTCCTTTCCGTTCCGTTCTACTCGGGTTAATTCCATTCCATTCCATTCCATTCCTTTCCATTCCATTCCATTCCATTCCATTCCATTCCATTCCATTCCATTCCATTCCATTCCATTCCGTTCTACTCGGGTTCATTCCAATCCATTCCATTCCATTCCATTCCATTCAATTCCATTCCATTCCATTCCGTTCTACTCGGGTTGATCATTCCATTCCATTCGATTCCATTCCATTCCATTCCTTTCCATTCCATTCCATTCCATTCCGTTCCGTTCTACTCGGGTTGATTTCCATTCCATTCCATTCCATTCCATTCCATTCCATTCCATTCCATTCCATTCCATTCCATTCCATTCCGTTCTGCTCGGGTTGATTCCATTCTGTTCCATTCCATTCCACTCGATTCCATTCGATTCCATTCTATTCCATTCCATTCCACTCCATTCCATTCCATTCCATTCTATTCCAATGAATTCCATTCCATTCCATTGCATTCCAATACATTCCGTTCTACTCGGGTTGATGATTCCATTCCATTCCATTCCGTTCCATTCCATTCCATTCCATTCCATTCCATTCCATTCCATTCCATTCCATTCCGTTCTACTCGGGTCCATTCCATTCCATTCCGTTCTGTTCCATTCCATTCCATTCCTTTCCGTTCCGTTCTACTCGGGTTAATTCCATTCCATTCCATTCCATTCCATTCCATTCCTTTCCATTCCATTCCATTCCATTCCATTCCATTCCATTCCATTCCATTCCCTTCCATTCCATTCCATTCTGTTCTACTCGGGTTGATTCCATTCTATTCCATTCCATTCCATTCGATACCATTCGATTCCATTCCATTCCATTGCATTCCATTCCATTCCTTTCCATTCCATTCCATTCCAAAGAATTCCATTCCATTCCATTCCATTCCATTCCATTCCATTCCACTCCATTCCATTCCATTCCATTCTATTCCATTCCATTCTATTCCATTCCGTTCTACTCGGGTTGATTCCATTGAGTTCCGTTCCGTTCCGTTCTCCCCCGTCCCGTCCCGTCCCGTCCCGTCCCGTCACGTGCCGTTGTGCTCGGGTTGATTCCATTCCATTCCATTCCGTTCCTTTCCATTCCGTTCCATTCCGTTCCACGTGGGTTGATTCAATTCCATTCTATTCTATTCCATTCCATTCCATTCCATTCCATTCCATTCCATTCCTTTCTACTCGGGTTCATTTCATTCCATTCCATTCCATTCCATTCCATTCCATTCCATTCCTTTCTACTCGGGTCCATTCCATTCCATTCCATTCCGCTCCATTCCATTCCATTCCATTCTATTCCATTCCGTTCTACTCGGGTTGATTCCATTGAGTTCCGTTCCGTTCCGTTCCCTCCCGTCCCGTCCCGTCCCGTCCCGTCCCGTCCCGTCACGTGCCGTTGTGCTCGGGTTGATTCCATTCCATTCCATTCCGTTCCTTTCCGTTCCGTTCCATTCCGTTCCACGCGGGTTGATTCAATTCCATTCTATTCTATTCCATTCCATTCCATTCCATTCCAGTCCATTCCGTTCTGCTCGGGTTGATTCCATTCTATTCCATTCTATTCCTCTCGATTCCATTCGATTCCATTTTATTCCATTCCATTCCACTCCATTCCATTCCATTCCATTCTATTCCATTGAATTCCGTTCCATTCCATTGCATTCCATTACATTCCGTTATACTCGGGTTGATGATTCCATTCCATTCCGTTCCGTTCCATTCCATTCCATTCCATTCCATTCCATTCCATTCCATTCCATTCCATTCCATTCCTTTCTACTCCGGTTCTTTTCATTCCATTCCATTCCATTCCATTCCATTCCATTCCATTCCATTCCATTCCATTCCATTCCATTCCGTTCTACTCTGGTTGAATTCATTCCTTTCCATTGCATTCCATTCCATTCCATTCCATTCTATGCCATTCGATTCCATTCCATTCCATTTCAATCCATTCCGTTCTACTCGTGTTGATTCCATTCCATTCCATTCCATTCCATTCCATTCCATTCCATTCCATTCCATTCCAGTCCATTCCAATCCATTCCATTCTACTAGGGTTGATTCCATTCTATTCCATTCCATTCCATTGGATTCCATTCCATTCCATTCCATTCCATTCCGTTCCATTCGATTCGATTCCATTCCATTTCAATCCATTCCATTGGATTCCATTCCATTCCATTCCATTCCATTCCATTCCATTCCATTCCTTTCCATTCCATTCCATTCCATTCCGTTCTACTCGGGTTGATTCCATTCTATTCCATTCCATTCCATTCGATTCCATTCCATTCCATTCGATTCCATTCCATTCCATTCCATTAAATTTCATTCCATTCCATTCCATTCCATTCCTTTCCATTCCATTCCATTCCATTCCGTTCGATTCCATTCCATTCCATTCCAATCCAATCCATTCCATTCTACTCGGGTTGATTCCATTCCATTCCATTCCATTCCATTCCATTCCATTCCATTCCATTCCGTTCCATTCCAATCCATTCCATTCTACTCGGGTTGATTCCATTCCATTTCATTCCATTCCATTCCATTCCATTCCAATCCATTCCATTCTACTCGGGTTGATTCCATTCCATTCCATTCTATTCCATTCCATTCCATTCCATTCCATTCCATTCCATTCCATTCCATTCCAATCCATTCCATTCAACTCGGGTTGATTCCATTCCATTCCATTCCATTCCATTCCATTCCATTCCATTCCATTCCATTAAATTTTATTCCATTCCATTCCATTCCATTCCTTTCCATTCCATTCCATTCCATTACGTTCTACTCGGGTTGATTTCATTCCATTCCATTCCATTCCATTCCATTCCATTCCATTCCATTCCGTTCCATTCCTTTCGATTCCATACGATTCCATTCCATTCCATTCCATTCCAATCAATTCCGTTCTACTCGGGTTGATTCCATTCCATTCCATTCCATTCCATTCCATTCCATTCCATTCCATTTCAATCCATTCCATTCTACTCGGGTTGATTCCATTCCATTCCATTTCATTCCATTCCATTCAATTCCATTCCATTCCATTCCAGTCCATTCCAATCCATTCCATTCTACTCGGGTTGATTCCATTCCATTCCATTCCATTCCATTCCATTCCATTCCATTCCTTTCGATTCCATTCCATTCCATTCCATTCCATTCCATTCCATTCCATTCCAATCCATTCCATTCCATTCCATTCCATTCCATTCCATTCCATTCCATTCTATTGCATTCCATTCCATTCCATTCCATTCCGTTCTACTCGGGTTGATTCCAATCTATTCCATTCCATTCTATTCCGTTACATTCCATTCCATTCCATTCCATTCCATTCCATTCCGTTCCATTCCATTACATTCCATTCCAGTCCATTCCAATCCATTCCATTCTACTCGGGTTGATTCCATTCCATTCCATTCCATTCCATTACATTCCATTCCAAACCATTCCATTCTACTTGGGTTGATACCATTCCATTCCATTCCATTCCATTCCATTCCTTTCCATTCCATTCGATTCCATTCCATTCCATTCCATTCCATTAAATTTTATTCCATTCCATTCCATTCCATTCCTTTCCATTCCATTCCATTCCATTCCATTCCATTACGTTCTACTCGGGTTGATTTCATTCCATTCCATTCCATTCCATTCCATTCCATTCCATTCCATTCCATTCCTTTCGATTCCATACGATTCCATTCCATTCCATTCCATTCCAATCCATTCCGTCCTACTCGGGTTGATTCCATTCCATTCCATTCCATTCCATTCCATTCCATTTCAATCCATTCCATTCTACTCGGGTTGATTCCATTCCATTCCATTCCATTCCATTCCATTCCATTCCGTTCCATTCCAGTCCATTCCTATCCATTCCATTCTGCTCGGGTTGATTCCATTCCGTTCCATTCCATTCCATTCCATTCCATTCCATTCCATTCCATTCGATTCCATTCCATTCCATTCCATTCCATTCCATTCCATTCCATTCCATTCCATTCCATTCCATTACATTCCATTCCATTCCGTTCTACTCGGGTTGATTCCATTCCATTCCATTCCATTCCATTCCATTCCATTCCATTCCATTGGATTCCATTCCATTGGATTCCATTCAATTCCATTCCATTCCATTCCATTCCAATCCAGTCCATTCTACTCGGGTTGATTTGATTCCATTCCATTCCATTCCATTCCATTCCATTCCATTCCATTCCATTCCATTCCATTCCATTCCATTCCAATCCATTCCATTCAACTCGGGTTGATTTGATTCCATTCCATTCCATTCCATTCCATTCCATTCCATTCCATTCGATTCCATTCGATTCCATTCCATTCCATTCCATTAAATTCCATTCCATTCCATTCCATTCCATTCCATTCCATTCCATTCCATTCCGTTCTACTCGGGTTGATTCCATTCCATTCCATTCCATTCCATTCCATTCCATTCCATTCCATTCCATTCCATTCAATTCCATTCCATTCCATTCCGTTCCATTCCAATCCACTCCAATCTACTCGGGTTGATTCCATTCCATTCCATTCCATTCCATTCCATTCCAATCCATTCCGTTCTACTCGGGTTGATTCCATTCCATTCCATTCCATTCCATTCCATTCCGTTCCATTCCAATCCATTCCATTCTACTCGGGTTGATTCCATTCCATTCCATTCCATTCCATTCCATTCCATTCCATTCCAATCCATTCCATTCTACTCGGGTTGATTCCATTCCATTCCATTCCATTCCATTCCATTCCATTCCATTCCATTCCATTCCAATCCATTCCATTCAACTCTGGTTGATTCCATTCCATTCCATTGCATTCCATTCCATTCCATTAAATTTTATTCCATTTCATTCCATTCCATTCCTTTCCATTCCATTCCATTCCATTCCATTCCATTCCATTCCATTCCTTTCGATTCCATACGATTCCATTCCATTCCATTCCATTCCAATCCATTCCGTTCTACTCGGGTTGATTCCATTCCATCCCATTCCATTCCATTCCATTCCATTCCATTCCATTCCATTCCATTCCATTTCAATCCATTCCATTCTCCTCGGGTTTATTCCATTCCATTCCTTTCCATTCCATTCCATTCCATTCCATTCCATTCCATTCCATTCCATTCAAGTCCATTCCAATCCATTCCATTCTACTCGGGTTGATTCCATTCCATTCCATTCCATTCCATTCCATTCCATTCCATTCCATTCCATTCCATTCCATTCCATTCCTTTCGATTCCATTCCATTCCATTCCATTCCATTCCATTCCATTCCATTCCATTCCATTCCATTCCATTCCATTCTATTGCATTCCATTCCATTCCATTCCATTCTGTTCTACTCGGGTTGATTCCAATCTATTCCATTCCATTCCATTCCGTTACATTCCATTCCATTCCATTCCATTCCATTCCGTTCCATTCCATTCCATTCCATTCCAGTCCATTCCAATCCATTCCATTCTACTCGGGTTGATTCCATTCCATTCCATTCCATTCCATTCCATTCCATTCCATTCCAATCCATTCCATTCTACTTGTGTTGATTCCATTCCATTCCATTCCATTCCATTCCATTCCATTCCATTCCATTCCATTCAATTCGGTTCCATTCCATTCCATTCCATTCCATTCCATTCCATTAAATTTTATTCCATTCCATTCCATTCCATTCCTTTCCTTTCCATTCCATTCCATTCCATTCCATTACGTTGTACTCGGGTTGATTTCATTCCATTCCATTCCATTCCATTCCATTCCATTCCATTCCATTCCACTCGATTCCATTCCATCCCATTCCATTCGATTCCATTCCATTCCAATCCATTCCGTTCTACTCGGGTTGATTCCATTCCATTCCATTCCATTCCATTCGATTCCATTCCATTCCATTTCAATCCATTCCATTCTACTCGGGTTGATTCCATTCCATTCCATTCCATTCCATTCCATTCCATTCCATTCCATTCCATTCCATTCCAATCCATTCCATTCAACTCGGGTTGATTCCATTCCATTCCATTCCATTCCATTCCATTCCATTCCATTCCATTCCATTCCATTCCATTCCAATCCATTCCATTCAACTCGGGTTGATTCCATTCAATTCCATTCCATTCCATTCCATTCCATTAAATTTTATTCCATTCCATTCCATTCCATTCCTTTCCATTCCATTCCATTCCATTCCATTCCATTCCATTCCATTCCATTCCATTCCGTTCTACTCGGGTCCATTCCATTCCATTCCATTCCGTTCCTTTCCATTCCATTCCTTTCCGTTCCGTTCTACTCGGGTTAATTCCATTCCATTCCATTCCATTCCTTTCCATTCCATTCCATTCCATTCCATTCCATTCCATTCCATTCCATTCCATTCCATTCCATTCCGTTCTACTCGGGTTCATTCCAATCCATTCCATTCCATTCCATTCCATTCAATTCCATTCCATTCCATTCCGTTCTACTCGGGTTGATCATTCCATTCCATTCGATTCCATTCCATTCCATTCCTTTCCATTCCATTCCATTCCATTCCGTTCCGTTCTACTCGGGTTGATTTCCATTCCATTCCATTCCATTCCATTCCATTCCATTCCATTCCATTCCATTCCATTCCATTCCGTTCTGCTCGGGTTGATTCCATTCTGTTCCATTCCATTCCACTCGATTCCATTCGATTCCATTCTATTCCATTCCATTCCACTCCATTCCATTCCATTCCATTCTATTCCAATGAATTCCATTCCATTCCATTGCATTCCAATACATTCCGTTCTACTCGGGTTGATGATTCCATTCCATTCCATTCCGTTCCATTCCATTCCATTCCATTCCATTCCATTCCATTCCATTCCATTCCATTCCATTCCGTTCTACTCGGGTCCATTCCATTCCATTCCGTTCTGTTCCATTCCATTCCATTCCTTTCCGTTCCGTTCTACTCGGGTTAATTCCATTCCATTCCATTCCATTCCATTCCATTCCTTTCCATTCCATTCCATTCCATTCCATTCCATTCCATTCCATTCCATTCCATTCCCTTCCATTCCATTCCATTCTGTTCTACTCGGGTTGATTCCATTCTATTCCATTCCATTCCATTCGATACCATTCGATTCCATTCCATTCCATTGCATTCCATTCCATTCCTTTCCATTCCATTCCATTCCAAAGAATTCCATTCCATTCCATTCCATTCCATTCCATTCCATTCCACTCCATTCCATTCCATTCCATTCTATTCCATTCCATTCTATTCCATTCCGTTCTACTCGGGTTGATTCCATTGAGTTCCGTTCCGTTCCGTTCTCCCCCGTCCCGTCCCGTCCCGTCCCGTCCCGTCACGTGCCGTTGTGCTCGGGTTGATTCCATTCCATTCCATTCCGTTCCTTTCCGTTCCGTTCCATTCCGTTCCACGTGGGTTGATTCAATTCCATTCTATTCTATTCCATTCCATTCCATTCCATTCCATTCCATTCCATTCCTTTCTACTCGGGTTCATTTCATTCCATTCCATTCCATTCCATTCCATTCCATTCCATTCCTTTCTACTCGGGTCCATTCCATTCCTTTCCATTCCGCTCCATTCCATTCCATTCCATTCTATTCCATTCCGTTCTACTCGGGTTGATTCCATTGAGTTCCGTTCCGTTCCGTTCCCTCCCGTCCCGTCCCGTCCCGTCCCGTCCCGTCCCGTCACGTGCCGTTGTGCTCGGGTTGATTCCATTCCATTCCATTCCGTTCCTTTCCGTTCCGTTCCATTCCGTTCCACGCGGGTTGATTCAATTCCATTCTATTCTATTCCATTCCATTCCATTCCATTCCAGTCCATTCCGTTCTGCTCGGGTTGATTCCATTCTATTCCATTCTATTCCTCTCGATTCCATTCGATTCCATTTTATTCCATTCCATTCCACTCCATTCCATTCCATTCCATTCTATTCCATTGAATTCCGTTCCATTCCATTGCATTCCATTACATTCCGTTATACTCGGGTTGATGATTCCATTCCATTCCGTTCCGTTCCATTCCATTCCATTCCATTCCATTCCATTCCATTCCATTCCATTCCATTCCATTCCTTTCTACTCCGGTTCTTTTCATTCCATTCCATTCCATTCCATTCCATTCCATTCCATTCCATTCCATTCCATTCCATTCCATTCCGTTCTACTCTGGTTGAATTCATTCCTTTCCATTGCATTCCATTCCATTCCATTCCATTCTATGCCATTCGATTCCATTCCATTCCATTTCAATCCATTCCGTTCTACTCGTGTTGATTCCATTCCATTCCATTCCATTCCATTCCATTCCATTCCATTCCATTCCATTCCAGTCCATTCCAATCCATTCCATTCTACTAGGGTTGATTCCATTCTATTCCATTCCATTCCATTGGATTCCATTCCATTCCATTCCATTCCATTCCGTTCCATTCGATTCGATTCCATTCCATTTCAATCCATTCCATTGGATTCCATTCCATTCCATTCCATTCCATTCCATTCCATTCCATTCCTTTCCATTCCATTCCATTCCATTCCGTTCTACTCGGGTTAATTCCATTCTATTCCATTCCATTCCATTCGATTCCATTCGATTCCATTCGATTCCATTCCATTCCATTCCATTAAATTTCATTCCATTCCATTCCATTCCATTCCTTTCCATTCCATTCCATTCCATTCCGTTCGATTCCATTCCATTCCATTCCAATCCAATCCATTCCATTCTACTCGGGTTGATTCCATTCCATTCCATTCCATTCCATTCCATTCCATTCCATTCCATTCCGTTCCATTCCAATCCATTCCATTCTACTCGGGTTGATTCCATTCCATTTCATTCCATTCCATTCCATTCCATTCCAATCCATTCCATTCTACTCGGGTTGATTCCATTCCATTCCATTCTATTCCATTCCATTCCATTCCATTCCATTCCATTCCATTCCATTCCATTCCATTCCAATCCATTCCATTCAACTCGGGTTGATTCCATTCCATTCCATTCCATTCCATTCCATTCCATTCCATTCCATTCCATTAAATTTTATTCCATTCCATTCCATTCCATTCCTTTCCATTCCATTCCATTCCATTACGTTCTACTCGGGTTGATTTCATTCCATTCCATTCCATTCCATTCCATTCCATTCCATTCCATTCCGTTCCATTCCTTTCGATTCCATACGATTCCATTCCATTCCATTCCATTCCAATCAATTCCGTTCTACTCGGGTTGATTCCATTCCATTCCATTCCATTCCATTCCATTCCATTCCATTCCATTTCAATCCATTCCATTCTACTCGGGTTGATTCCATTCCATTCCATTCCATTCCATTCCATTCAATTCCATTCCATTCCATTCCAGTCCATTCCAATCCATTCCATTCTACTCGGGTTGATTCCATTCCATTCCATTCCATTCCATTCCATTCCATTCCATTCCTTTCGATTCCATTCCATTCCATTCCATTCCATTCCATTCCATTCCATTCCAATCCATTCCATTCCATTCCATTCCATTCCATTCCATTCCATTCTATTGCATTCCATTCCATTCCATTCCATTCCGTTCTACTCGGGTTGATTCCAATCTATTCCATTCCATTCTATTCCGTTACATTCCATTCCATTCCATTCCATTCCATTCCATTCCGTTCCATTCCATTACATTCCATTCCAGTCCATTCCAATCCATTCCATTCTACTCGGGTTGATTCCATTCCATTCCATTCCATTCCATTCCATTCCATTCCAAACCATTCCATTCTACTTGGGTTGATACCATTCCATTCCATTCCATTCCATTCCATTCCTTTCCATTCCATTCGATTCCATTCCATTCCATTCCATTCCATTAAATTTTATTCCATTCCATTCCATTCCATTCCTTTCCATTCCATTCCATTCCATTCCATTCCATTCCATTACGTTCTACTCGGGTTGATTTCATTCCATTCCATTCCATTCCATTCCATTCCATTCCATTCCATTCCATTCCTTTCGATTCCATACGATTCCATTCCATTCCATTCCATTCCAATCCATTCCGTCCTACTCGGGTTGATTCCATTCCATTCCATTCCATTCCATTCCATTCCATTTCAATCCATTCCATTCTACTCGGGTTGATTCCATTCCATTCCATTCCATTCCATTCCATTCCATTCCGTTCCATTCCAGTCCATTCCTATCCATTCCATTCTGCTCGGGTTGATTCCATTCCGTTCCATTCCATTCCATTCCATTCCATTCCATTCCATTCCATTCGATTCCATTCCATTCCATTCCATTCCATTCCATTCCATTCCATTCCATTCCATTCCATTACATTCCATTCCATTCCGTTCTACTCGGGTTGATTCCATTCCATTCCATTCCATTCCATTCCATTCCATTCCATTCCATTGGATTCCATTCCATTGGATTCCATTCAATTCCATTCCATTCCATTCCATTCCAATCCAGTCCATTCTACTCGGGTTGATTTGATTCCATTCCATTCCATTCCATTCCATTCCATTCCATTCCATTCCATTCCATTCCATTCCATTCCATTCCAATCCATTCCATTCAACTCGGGTTGATTTGATTCCATTCCATTCCATTCCATTCCATTCCATTCCATTCCATTCGATTCCATTCGATTCCATTCCATTCCATTCCATTAAATTCCATTCCATTCCATTCCATTCCATTCCATTCCATTCCATTCCATTCCGTTCTACTCGGGTTGATTCCATTCCATTCCATTCCATTCCATTCCATTCCATTCCATTCCATTCCATTCAATTCCATTCCATTCCATTCCGTTCCATTCCAATCCACTCCATTCTACTCGGGTTGATTCCATTCCATTCCATTCCATTCCATTCCATTCCAATCCATTCCGTTCTACTCGGGTTGATTCCATTCCATTCCATTCCATTCCATTCCATTCCGTTCCATTCCAATCCATTCCATTCTACTCGGGTTGATTCCATTCCATTCCATTCCATTCCATTCCATTCCATTCCATTCCAATCCATTCCATTCTACTCGGGTTGATTCCATTCCATTCCATTCCATTCCATTCCATTCCATTCCATTCCATTCCATTCCAATCCATTCCATTCAACTCTGGTTGATTCCATTCCATTCCATTGCATTCCATTCCATTCCATTAAATTTTATTCCATTTCATTCCATTCCATTCCTTTCCATTCCATTCCATTCCATTCCATTCCATTCCATTCCATTCCTTTCGATTCCATACGATTCCATTCCATTCCATTCCATTCCAATCCATTCCGTTCTACTCGGGTTGATTCCATTCCATCCCATTCCATTCCATTCCATTCCATTCCATTCCATTCCATTCCATTCCATTTCAATCCATTCCATTCTCCTCGGGTTTATTCCATTCCATTCCTTTCCATTCCATTCCATTCCATTCCATTCCATTCCATTCCATTCCATTCAAGTCCATTCCAATCCATTCCATTCTACTCGGGTTGATTCCATTCCATTCCATTCCATTCCATTCCATTCCATTCCATTCCATTCCATTCCATTCCATTCCATTCCTTTCGATTCCATTCCATTCCATTCCATTCCATTCCATTCCATTCCATTCCATTCCATTCCATTCCATTCCATTCTATTGCATTCCATTCCATTCCATTCCATTCTGTTCTACTCGGGTTGATTCCAATCTATTCCATTCCATTCCATTCCGTTACATTCCATTCCATTCCATTCCATTCCATTCCGTTCCATTCCATTCCATTCCATTCCAGTCCATTCCAATCCATTCCATTCTACTCGGGTTGATTCCATTCCATTCCATTCCATTCCATTCCATTCCATTCCATTCCAATCCATTCCATTCTACTTGTGTTGATTCCATTCCATTCCATTCCATTCCATTCCATTCCATTCCATTCCATTCAATTCGGTTCCATTCCATTCCATTCCATTCCATTCCATTCCATTAAATTTTATTCCATTCCATTAAATTCCATTCCTTTCCTTTCCATTCCATTCCATTCCATTCCATTACGTTGTACTCGGGTTGATTTCATTCCATTCCATTCCATTCCATTCCATTCCATTCCATTCCATTCCACTCGATTCCATTCCATCCCATTCCATTCGATTCCATTCCATTCCAATCCATTCCGTTCTACTCGGGTTGATTCCATTCCATTCCATTCCATTCCATTCGATTCCATTCCATTCCATTTCAATCCATTCCATTCTACTCGGGTTGATTCCATTCCATTCCATTCCATTCCATTCCATTCCATTCCATTCCATTCCATTCCATTCCAATCCATTCCATTCAACTCGGGTTGATTCCATTCCATTCCATTCCATTCCATTCCATTCCATTCCATTCCATTCCATTCCATTCCATTCCAATCCATTCCATTCAACTCGGGTTGATTCCATTCAATTCCATTCCATTCCATTCCATTCCATTAAATTTTATTCCATTCCATTCCATTCCATTCCTTTCCATTCCATTCCATTCCATTCCATTCCATTACGTTCTACTCGGGTTGATTTCATTGCATTCCATTCCATTCCATTCCATTCCATTCCATTCCATTCCATTCCATTCCATTCCTTTCGATTCCATACGATTCCATTCCATTCCATTCCATTCCAATCCATTCCGTTCTACTCGGGTAGATTCCATTCCATTCCATTCCATTCCATTCGATTCCATTCCGTTCCATTTCAATCCATTCCATTCTACTCGGGTTGATTCCATTCCATTCCATTCCATTCCATTCCATTCCATTCCATTCCATTCCATTCCATTCCATTCCAGTCGATTCCTATCCATTCCATTCTACTCGGGTTGATTCCATTCCGTTCCATTCCATTCCATTCCATTCCATTCCATTCCATTCCTTTTGATTCCATTCCATTCCATTCCATTCCATTCCATTCCATTCCATTCCATTCCATTCCATTCCATTCCATTCCATTCCATTCTATTGCATTCCATTCCATTCCATTCCATTCCGTTCTACTCGGGTTGATTCCAATCTATTCCATTCCATTCCATTCCTTTACATTCCATTCCATTCCATTCCATTCCATTCCATTCCATTCCATTCCATTCCATTCCATTCCAGTCCATTCCAATCAATTCCATTCTACTCGAGTTGATTCCATTCCATTCCATTCCATTACATTACATTCCATTCCAATCCATTCCATTCTACTCGGGTCGATTCCATTCCATTCCATTCCATTCCATTCCATTCCATTCCATTAAATTTTATTCCATTCCATTCCATTCCATTCCTTTCCATTCCATTCCATTCCATTCCATTCCATTCCATTCCATTCCATTCGATTCCATTCCATTCCATTCCATTCCAATCCTTTCCGTTCTACTCGGGTTGATTCCATTCCATTCCATTCCATTCCATTCCATTGCATTCCATTCCATTCCATTCCATTCCATTCCATTCGATTCCATTCGATTCCATTCCATTCCATTCCTTTAAATTCCCTTCCATTCCATTCCATTCCATTAAATTCCATTGCGTTCCATTCCATTCCATTCCATTCCGTTCTACTCGGGTTGATTCCATTCCATTCCATTCCATTCCATTCCATTCCATTCCATTCGATTCCATTCGAATCCATTCCATTCCATTCCATTCCATTCCATTCCATTCCATTCCATTCCATTCCATTTGATTCCATTCCATTCCATTCCATTCCAATCCATTCCATTCTACTCGGGTTGATTCCATTCCATTCCATTCCATTCCATTCCATTCCATTCCATTCCACTCCATTCCATTCCATTCAATTCCATTCCATTCCATTCCATTTGATTCCATTCCATTCCATTCCAATCCATTCCATTCTACTCGGGTTGATTTGATTCCATTCCATTCCATTCCAGTCCAGTCCAGTCCATTCCAATCCATTCCATTCTCCTCGGGTTGATTCCATTCCATTCCATTCCATTCCATTCCATTCCATTCCATTCCATTCCAATCCATTCCATTCTACTCGGGTTGATTCCATTCCATTCCATTCCATTCTATTCCACTCAATTCCATTTCATTCCATTCCATTCAATTCCATTCCATTCCATTCCATTCCATTCCAATCCATTCCATTCTACTCGGGTTGATTTGATTCCATTCCATTCCATTCCATTCCATTCCATTCCATTCCATTCCATTCCAGTCCATTCCAATCCATTCCATTCTACTCGGCTTGATTTGATTCCATTCCATTCCATTCCATTCCATTCCAGTCCATTCCAATCCATTCCATTCTTCTCGGGTTGATTCCATTCCATTCCATTCCATTCCATTCCATTCCATTCCGTTCTACTCTGGTTGAATTCATTCCTTTCCATTGCATTCCATTCCATTCCATTCCATTCTATGCCATTCGATTCCATTCCATTCCATTTCAATCCATTCCGTTCTACTCGGGTTGATTCCATTCCTTTCCATTCCATTCCATTCCATTCCATTCCAGTCCATTCCAATCCATTCCATTCTACTCGGGTTGATTCCATTCGATTCCATTCCATTCCATTGGATTCCATTCCATTCCATTCCATTCCATTCCATTCCGTTCCATTCGATTCGATTCCATTCCATTCCAATCCATTCCATTCCATTCCATTCCATTCCATTCCATTCCATTCCTTTCCATTCCATTGGATTCCATTCCATTCCATTCCATTCCATTCCATTCCATTCCATTCCATTCCTTTCCATTCCATTCCATTCCATTCCGTTCTACTCGGGTTGATTCCATTCTATTAGATTCCATTCCATTCGATTCCATTCGATTCCATTCGATTCCATTCCATTCCATTCCATTAAATTTCATTCCATTCCTTTCCATTCCATTCCATTCCATTCCATTCCATTCCATTCCGTTCGATTCCATTCCATTCCATTCCAATCCAATCCATTCCATTCTACTCGGGTTGATTCCATTCCATTCCATTCCATTCCATTCCATTCCGTTCCATTCCAATCCATTCCATTCTACTCGGGTTGATTCCATTCCATTCCATTCCATTCCATTCCATTCCATTCCATTCCATTCCATTCCATTCCATTCCAGTCGATTCCTATCCATTCCATTCTACTCGGGTTGATTCCATTCCGTTCCATTCCATTCCATTCCATTCCATTCCATTCCATTCCTTTTGATTCCATTCCATTCCATTCCATTCCATTCCATTCCATTCCATTCCATTCCATTCCATTCCATTCCATTCCATTCTATTGCATTCCATTCCATTCCATTCCATTCCGTTCTACTCGGGTTGATTCCAATCTATTCCATTCCATTCCATTCCTTTACATTCCATTCCATTCCATTCCATTCCATTCCATTCCATTCCATTCCATTCCATTCCATTCCAGTCCATTCCAATCAATTCCATTCTACTCGAGTTGATTCCATTCCATTCCATTCCATTCGATTCCATTCCATTCCAATCCATTCCATTCTACTCGGGTCGATTCCATTCCATTCCATTCCATTCCATTCCATTCCATTCCATTAAATTTTATTCCATTCCATTCCATTCCATTCCTTTCCATTCCATTCCGTTCCATTCCATTCCATTCCATTCCATTCCATTCGATTCCATTCCATTCCATTCCATTCCAATCCTTTCCGTTCTACTCGGGTTGATTCCATTCCATTCCATTCCATTCCATTCCATTGCATTCCATTAAATTCCATTCCATTCCATTCCATTCGATTCCATTCGATTCCATTCCATTCCATTCCTTTAAATTCCCTTCCATTCCATTCCATTCCATTAAATTCCATTGCGTTCCATTCCATTCCATTCCATTCCGTTCTACTCGGGTTGATTCCATTCCATTCCATTCCATTCCATTCCATTCCATTCCATTCGATTCCATTCGAATCCATTCCATTCCATTCCATTCCATTCCATTCCATTTGATTCCATTCCATTCCATTCCATTCCAATCCATTCCATTCTACTCGGGTTGATTCCATTCCATTCCATTCCATTCCATTCCATTCCATTCCATTCCACTCCATTCCATTCCATTCAATTCCATTCCATTCCATTCCATTTGATTCCATTCCATTCCATTCCAATCCATTCCATTCTACTCGGGTTGATTTGATTCCATTCCATTCCATTCCAGTCCAGTCCAGTCCATTCCAATCCATTCCATTCTCCTCGGGTTGATTCCATTCCATTCCATTCCATTCCATTCCATTCCATTCCATTCCATTCCATTCCAATCCATTCCATTCTACTCGGGTTGATTCCATTCCATTCCATTCCATTCTATTCCACTCAATTCCATTTCATTCCATTCCATTCCATTCCATTCCATTCCATTCCATTCCATTCCAATCCATTCCATTCTACTCGGGTTGATTTGATTCCATTCCATTCCATTCCATTCCATTCCATTCCATTCCATTCCATTCCAGTCCATTCCAATCCATTCCATTCTACTCGGCTTGATTTGATTCCATTCCATTCCATTCCATTCCATTCCAGTCCATTCCAATCCATTCCATTCTTCTCGGGTTGATTCCATTCCATTCCATTCCATTCCATTCCATTCCATTCCGTTCTACTCTGGTTGAATTCATTCCTTTCCATTGCATTCCATTCCATTCCATTCCATTCTATGCCATTCGATTCCATTCCATTCCATTTCAATCCATTCCGTTCTACTCGGGTTGATTCCATTCCTTTCCATTCCATTCCATTCCATTCCATTCCAGTCCATTCCAATCCATTCCATTCTACTCGGGTTGATTCCATTCGATTCCATTCCATTCCATTGGATTCCATTCCATTCCATTCCATTCC
This sequence comes from Gorilla gorilla gorilla, assembly GCF_029281585.2. Taxonomy (NCBI): domain Eukaryota; kingdom Metazoa; phylum Chordata; class Mammalia; order Primates; family Hominidae; genus Gorilla; species Gorilla gorilla. The sequence continues at coordinate 19,696,464 of NC_073241.2, forward strand.
ATTCCATTCCGTTCCATTCGATTCGATTCCATTCCATTCCAATCCATTCCATTCCATTCCATTCCATTCCATTCCATTCCATTCCATTCCTTTCCATTCCATTGGATTCCATTCCATTCCATTCCATTCCATTCCATTCCATTCCATTCCATTCCTTTCCATTCCATTCCATTCCATTCCGTTCTACTCGGGTTGATTCCATTCTATTAGATTCCATTCCATTCGATTCCATTCGATTCCATTCGATTCCATTCCATTCCATTCCATTAAATTTCATTCCATTCCTTTCCATTCCATTCCATTCCATTCCATTCCATTCCATTCCGTTCGATTCCATTCCATTCCATTCCAATCCAATCCATTCCATTCTACTCGGGTTGATTCCATTCCATTCCATTCCATTCCATTCCATTCCGTTCCATTCCAATCCATTCCATTCTACTCGGGTTGATTCCATTCCATTCCATTCCATTCCATTCCATTCCATTCCAATCCATTCCATTCTACTCGGGTTGATTGCATTCCATTCCATTCCATTCCATTCCATTCCATTCCATTCCATTCCAATCCATTCCATTCTACTCGGGTTGATTCCATTCCATTCCATTCCATTCCATTCCATTCCATTCCATTCCATTCCATTAAATTTTATTCCATTCCATTCCATTCCATTCCTTTCCATTCCATTCCATTCCATTACGTTCTACTAGGGTTGATTTCATTCCATTCCATTCCATTCCATTCCATTCCATTCCATTCCATTCCATTCCATTCCATTCCATTCCTTTCGATTCCATACGATTCCATTCCATTCCATTCCATTCCAATCCATTCCGTTCTACTCGGGTTGATTCCATTCCATTCCATTCCATTCCATTCGATTCCATTCCATTCCATTTCAATCCATTCCATTCTACTCGGGTTGATTCCATTCCATTCCATTCCATTCCATTCCATTCCATTCCATTCCATTCCATTACTTTCCTTTCCATTCCATTCCATTCCATTCCATTACGTTCTACTCGGGTTGATTTCATTCCATGCCATTCCATTCCATTCCATTCCAATCCATTCCGTTCTACTCGGGTTGATTCCATTCCATTCCATTCCATTCCATTCGATTCCATTCCATTCCATTTCAATCCATTCCATTCTACTCGGGTTGATTCCATTCCATTCCATTCCATTCCATTCCATTCCATTCCATTCCATTCCATTCCGTTCCATTCCATTCCATTCCATTCCAGTCCATTCCAATCCATTCCATTCTACTCGGGTTGATTCCATTCCATTCCATTCCATTCCATTCCATTCCATTCCATTCCATTCCAATCCATTCCATTCTACTTGTGTTGATTCCATTCCATTCCATTCCATTCCATTCCATTCCATTCCATTCAATTCGGTTCCATTCCATTCCATTCCATTCCATTCCATTCCATTAAATTTTATTCCATTCCATTCCATTCCATTCCTTTCCTTTCCATTCCATTCCATTCCATTCCATTACGTTGTACTCGGGTTGATTTCATTCCATTCCATTCCATTCCATTCCATTCCATTCCATTCCATTCCACTCGATTCCATTCCATCCCATTCCATTCGATTCCATTCCATTCCAATCCATTCCGTTCTACTCGGGTTGATTCCATTCCATTCCATTCCATTCCATTCCATTCCATTCCATTCCATTTCAATCCATTCCATTCTACTCGGGTTGATTCCATTCCATTCCATTCCATTCCATTCCATTCCATTCCATTCCATTCCATTCCATTCCAATCCATTCCATTCAACTCGGGTTGATTCCATTCCATTCCATTCCATTCCATTCCATTCCATTCCATTCCATTCCAATCCATTCCATTCAACTCGGGTTGATTCCATTCAATTCCATTCCATTCCATTCCATTCCATTAAATTTTATTCCATTCCATTCCATTCCATTCCTTTCCATTCCATTCCATTCCATTCCATTCCATTACGTTCTACTCGGGTTGATTTCATTGCATTCCATTCCATTCCATTCCATTCCATTCCATTCCATTCCATTCCATTCCATTCCTTTCGATTCCATACGATTCCATTCCATTCCATTCCATTCCAATCCACTCCGTTCTACTCGGGTAGATTCCATTCCATTCCATTCCATTCCATTCGATTCCATTCCATTCCATTTCAATCCATTCCATTCTACTCGGGTTGATTCCATTCCATTCCATTCCATTCCATTCCATTCCATTCCATTCCATTCCATTCCATTCCATTCCAGTCCATTCCTATCCATTCCATTCTACTCGGGTTGATTCCATTCCGTTCCATTCCATTCCATTCCATTCCATTCCATTCCATTCCTTTTGATTCCATTCCATTCCATTCCATTCCATTCCATTCCATTCCATTCCATTCCATTCCATTCCATTCTATTGCATTCCATTCCATTCCATTCCATTCCGTTCTACTCGGGTTGATTCCAATCTATTCCATTCCATTCCATTCCTTTACATTCCATTCCATTCCATTCCATTCCATTCCATTCCATTCCATTCCATTCCATTCCATTCCATTCCATTCCATACCAGTCCATTCCAATCAATTCCATTCTACTCGAGTTGATTCCATTCCATTCCATTCCATTCCATTACATTCCATTCCAATCCATTCCATTCTACTCGGGTCGATTCCATTCCATTCCATTCCATTCCATTCCATTCCATTCCATTCGATTCCATTCCATTCCATTCCATTCCATTCCATTCCATTAAATTTTATTCCATTCCATTCCATTCCATTCCTTTCCATTCCATTCCATTCCATTCCATTCCATTCCATTCCATTCCATTCCATTCGATTCCATTCCATTCCATTCCATTCCAATCCTTTCCGTTCTACTCGGGTTGATTCCATTCCATTCAATTCCATTCCATTCCATTGCATTCCATTCCATTCCATTCCATTCCATTCCATTCGATTCCATTCGATTCCATTCCATTCCATTCCTTTAAATTCCCTTCCATTCCATTCCATTCCATTAAATTCCATTGCGTTCCATTCCATTCCATTCCATTCCGTTCTACTCGGGTTGACTCCATTCCATTCCATTCCATTCCATTCCATTCCATTCCATTCGATTCCATTCGAATCCATTCCATTCCATTCCATTCCATTCCATTCCATTCCATTCCATTCCATTTGATTCCATTCCATTCCATTCCATTCCAATCCATTCCATTCTACTCGGGTTGATTCCATTCCATTCCATTCCATTCCATTCCATTCCATTCCATTCCATTCCATTCCATTCCATTCAATTCCATTCCATTCCATTCCATTTGATTCCATTCCATTCCATTCCAATCCATTCCATTCTACTCGGGTTGATTTGATTCCATTCCATTCCATTCCAGTCCAGTCCAGTCCATTCCAATCCATTCCATTCTACTCGGGTTGATTCCATTCCATTCCATTCCATTCCATTCCATTCCATTCCATTCCATTCCAATCCATTCCATTCTACTCGGGTTGATTCCATTCCATTCCATTCCATTCTATTCCACTCCATTCCATTTCATTCCATTCCATTCCATTCCATTCCATTCCATTCCATTCCATTCCATTCCATTCCATTCCAATCCATTCCATTCTACTCGGGTTGATTTGATTCCATTCCATTCCATTCCATTCCATTCCATTCCATTCCATTCCATTCCATTCCAGTCCATTCCAATCCATTTCATTCTACTCGGCTTGATTTGATTCCATTCCATTCCATTCCATTCCATTCCAGTCCATTCCAGTCCATTCCATTCCATTCCATTCTTCTCGGGTTGATTCCATTCCATTCCATTCCATTCCATTCCATTCCATTCCGTTCTACTCTGGTTGAATTCATTCCTTTCCATTGCATTCCATTCCATTCCATTCCATTCTATGCCATTCGATTCCATTCCATTCCATTTCAATCCATTCCGTTCTACTCGGGTTGATTCCATTCCTTTCCATTCCATTCCATTCCATTCCATTCCAGTCCATTCCAATCCATTCCATTCTACTCGGGTTGATTCCATTCGATTCCATTCCATTCCATTGGATTCCATTCCATTCCATTCCATTCCATTCCATTCCGTTCCATTCGATTCGATTCCATTCCATTCCAATCCATTCCATTCCATTCCATTCCATTCCATTCCATTCCTTTCCATTCCATTGGATTCCATTCCATTCCATTCCATTCCATTCCATTCCATTCCATTCCATTCCATTCCATTCCATTCCATTCCATTCCTTTCCATTCCATTCCATTCCATTCCGTTCTACTCGGGTTGATTCCATTCTATTAGATTCCATTCCATTCGATTCCATTCGATTCCATTCGATTCCATTCCATTCCATTCCATTAAATTTCATTCCATTCCTTTCCATTCCATTCCATTCCATTCCATTCCATTCCGTTCGATTCCATTCCATTCCATTCCAATCCAATCCATTCCATTCTACTCGGGTTGATTCCATTCCATTCCATTCCATTCCATTCCATTCCATTCCGTTCCATTCCAATCCATTCCATTCTACTCGGGTTGATTCCATTCCATTCCATTCCATTCCATTCCATTCCATTCCAATCCATTCCATTCTACTCGGGTTGATTGCATTCCATTCCATTCCATTCCATTCCATTCCATTCCATTCCAATCCATTCCATTCTACTCGGGTTGATTCCATTCCATTCCATTCCATTCCATTCCATTCCATTCCATTCCATTCCATTCCATTCCATTCCATTAAATTTTATTCCATTCCATTCCATTCCATTCCTTTCCATTCCATTCCATTCCATTACGTTCTACTCGGGTTGATTTCATTCCATTCCATTCCATTCCATTCCATTCCATTCCATTCCATTCCATTCCATTCCTTTCGATTCCATACGATTCCATTCCATTCCATTCCATTCCAATCCATTCCGTTCTACTCGGGTTGATTCCATTCCATTCCATTCCATTCCATTCGATTCCATTCCATTCCATTTCAATCCATTCCATTCTACTCGGGTTGATTCCATTCCATTCCATTCCATTCCATTCCATTCCATTCCATTCCATTCCATTCCATTACTTTCCTTTCCATTCCATTCCATTCCATTCCATTACGTTCTACTCGGGTTGATTTCATTCCATGCCATTCCATTCCATTCCATTCCAATCCATTCCGTTCTACTCGGGTTGATTCCATTCCATTCCATTCCATTCCATTCGATTCCATTCCATTCCATTTCAATCCATTCCATTCTACTCGGGTTGATTCCATTCCATTCCATTCCATTCCATTCCATTCCATTCCATTCCATTCCATTCCATTCCATTCCTTTCCATTCCATTCCATTCCATTCCGTTCTACTCGGGTTGATTCCATTCTATTCCTTTCCATTCCATTCGATTCCATTCGATTCCATTCGATTCCATTCCATTCCATTCCATTAAATTTCATTCCATTCCATTCCATTCCATTCCATTCCATTCCATTCCATTCCATTCCATTCCGTTCGATTCCATTCCATTCCATTCCAATCCAATCCATTCCATTCTACTCGGGTTGATTCCATTCCATTCCATTCCATTCCATTCCATTCCATTCCATTCCATTCCATTCCATTCCAATCCATTCCATTCCAATCCATTCCATTCTAGTCCGGTAGATTCCATTCCATTACATTCCTTTCCATTCCATTCCATTCCATTCCATTCCATTCCATTCGATTCCATTCGATTCCATTCCATTCCATTCCATTCCATTCCATTCCATTCAATTCCATTCCATTCCATTCCATTCCATTCCATTGCATTCCCATCCATTCCATTCTACTCGGGTTGATTTGATTCCATTCCATTCCATTCCATTCCACTTCAATCCATTCCATTCGATTCCATTCCATTCCAATCCATTCCATTCCATTCCATTCCATTTCATTCCATTCCATTCCATTCCATTCCATTCCATTCCATTCCATTCCATTCCATTCCGTTCGATTCCATTCCATTCCATTCCAATCCAATCCATTCCATTCTACTCGGGTTGATTCCATTCCATTCCATTCCATTCCATTCCATTCCATTCCATTGCATTCCATTCCATTCCGTTCTGCTCGGGTTGATTCCATTCTATTCCATTCCATTCCACTCGATTCCATTCGATTCCATTCTATTCCATTCCATTCCACTCCATTCCATTCCATTCCATTCTATTCCATTGAATTCCATTCCATTCCATTGCATTCCATTACATTCCGTTCTACTCGGGTTGATGATTCCATTCCATTCCATTCCATTCCATTCCATTCCATTCCATTCCATTCCATTCCATTCCATTCCATTCAACTCGGGTTGATTCCATTCCATTCCATTCCATTCCATTCCATTCCAATCCATTCCATTCAACTCGGGTTGATTCCATTCCTTTCCATTCCATTCCATTCCATTCCTTTCCATTCCATTCCATTCCTTTCTACTCGCGTTCATTCCATTCCATTCCATTTCATTCCATTCCATTCCATTCCATTCCATTCCAGTCCATTCCTATCCATTCCATTCTACTCGGGTTGATTCCATTCCGTTCCATTCCATTCCATTCCATTCCATTCCATTCCATTCCTTTTGATTCCATTCCATTCCATTCCATTCCATTCCATTCCATTCCATTCCATTCCATTCCATTCCATTCCATTCCATTCTATTGCATTCCATTCCATTCCATTCCATTCCGTTCTACTCGGGTTGATTCCAATCTATTCCATTCCATTCCATTCCTTTACATTCCATTCCATTCCATTCCATTCCATTCCATTCCATTCCATTCCATTCCAGTCCATTCCAATCAATTCCATTCTACTCGAGTTGATTCCATTCCATTCCATTCCATTCCATTACATTCCATTCCAATCCATTCCATTCTACTCGGGTCGATTCCATTCCATTCCATTCCATTCCATTCCATTCCATTCCATTCGATTCCATTCCATTCCATTCCATTCCATTCCATTCCATTCCATTAAATTTTATTCCATTCCATTCCATTCCATTCCTTTCCATTCCATTCCATTCCATTCCATTCCATTCCATTCCATTCCATTCCATTCGATTCCATTCCATTCCATTCCATTCCAATCCTTTCCGTTCTACTCGGGTTGATTCCATTCCATTCCATTCCATTCCATTCCATTGCATTCCATTCCATTCCATTCCATTCCATTCCATTCGATTCCATTCGATTCCATTCCATTCCATTCCTTTAAATTCCCTTCCATTCCATTCCATTCCATTAAATTCCATTGCGTTCCATTCCATTCCATTCCATTCCGTTCTACTCGGGTTGATTTCATTCCATTCCATTCCATTCCATTCCATTCCATTCCATTCGATTCCATTCGAATCCATTCCATTCCATTCCATTCCATTCCATTCCATTCCATTCCATTCCATTCCATTTGATTCCATTCCATTCCATTCCATTCCAATCCATTCCATTCTACTCGGGTTGATTCCATTCCATTCCATTCCATTCCATTCCATTCCATTCCATTCCATTCCATTCCATTCCATTCAATTCCATTCCATTCCATTCCATTTGATTCCATTCCATTCCATTCCAATCCATTCCATTCTACTCGGGTTGATTCCATTCCGTTCCATTCCATTCCATTCCATTCCATTCCATTCCATTCCTTTTGATTCCATTCCATTCCATTCCATTCCATTCCATTCCATTCCATTCCATTCCATTCCATTCCATTCCATTCCATTCTATTGCATTCCATTCCATTCCATTCCATTCCGTTCTACTCGGGTTGATTCCAATCTATTCCATTCCATTCCATTCCTTTACATTCCATTCCATTCCATTCCATTCCATTCCATTCCATTCCATTCCATTCCATTCCATTCCATTCCAGTCCATTCCAATCAATTCCATTCTACTCGAGTTGATTCCATTCCATTCCATTCCATTCCATTACATTCCATTCCAATCCATTCCATTCTACTCGGGTCGATTCCATTCCATTCCATTCCATTCCATTCCATTCCATTCCATTCGATTCCATTCCATTCCATTCCATTCCATTCCATTCCATTAAATTTTATTCCATTCCATTCCATTCCATTCCTTTCCATTCCATTCCATTCCATTCCATTCCATTCCATTCCATTCCATTCGATTCCATTCCCTTCCATTCCATTCCAATCCTTTCCGTTCTACTCGGGTTGATTCCATTCCATTCCATTCCATTCCATTCCATTGCATTCCATTCCATTCCATTCCATTCCATTCCATTCGATTCCATTCGATTCCATGCCATTCCATTCCTTTAAATTCCCTTCCATTCCATTCCATTCCATTAAATTCCATTGCGTTCCATTCCATTCCATTCCATTCCGTTCTACTCGGGTTGATTCCATTCCATTCCATTCCATTCCATTCCATTCCATTCCATTCCATTCGATTCCATTCGAATCCATTCCATTCCATTCCATTCCATTCCATTCCATTCCATTCCATTCCATTCCATTTGATTCCATTCCATTCCATTCCATTCCAATCCATTCCATTCTACTCGGGTTGATTCCATTCCATTCCATTCCATTCCATTCCATTCCATTCCATTCCATTCCATTCCATTCAATTCCATTCCATTCCATTCCATTTGATTCCATTCCATTCCATTCCAATCCATTCCATTCTACTCGGGTTGATTTGATTCCATTCCATTCCATTCCAGTCCAGTCCAGTCCATTCCAATCCATTCCATTCTACTCGGGTTGATTCCATTCCATTCCATTCCATTCCATTCCATTCCATTCCATTCCATTCCATTCCAATCCATTCCATTCTACTCGGGTTGATTCCATTCCATTCCATTCCATTCTATTCCACTCCATTCCATTTCATTCCATTCCATTCCATTCCATTCCATTCCATTCCATTCCATTCCAATCCATTCCATTCTACTCGGGTTGATTTGATTCCATTCCATTCCATTCCATTCCATTCCATTCCATTCCATTCCAGTCCATTCCAATCCATTCCATTCTACTCGGCTTGATTTGATTCCATTCCATTCCATTCCATTCCATTCCAGTCCATTCCAATCCATTCCATTCTTCTCGGGTTGATTCCATTCCATTCCATTCCATTCCATTCCATTCCATTCCGTTCTACTCTGGTTGAAATCATTCCTTTCCATTGCATTCCATTCCATTCCATTCCATTCTATGCCATATGATTCCATTCCATTCCATTTCAATCCATTCCGTTCTACTCGGGTTGATTCCATTCCTTTCCATTCCATTCCATTCCATTCCATTCCAGTCCATTCCAATCCATTCCATTCTACTCGGGTTGATTCCATTCGATTCCATTCCATTCCATTGGATTCCATTCCATTCCATTCCATTCCATTCCATTCCGTTCCATTCGATTCGATTCCATTCCATTCCAATCCATTCCATTCCATTCCATTCCATTCCATTCCATTCCTTTCCATTCCATTGGATTCCATTCCATTCCATTCCATTCCATTCCATTCCATTCCATTCCATTCCATTCCATTCCATTCCATTCCATTCCTTTCCATTCCATTCCATTCCATTCCGTTCTACTCGGGTTGATTCCATTCTATTAGATTCCATTCCATTCGATTCCATTCGATTCCATTCGATTCCATTCCATTCCATTCCATTAAATTTCATTCCATTCCTTTCCATTCCATTCCATTCCATTCCATTCCATTCCGTTCGATTCCATTCCATTCCATTCCAATCCAATCCATTCCATTCTACTCGGGTTGATTCCATTCCATTCCATTCCATTCCATTCCATTCCGTTCCATTCCAATCCATTCCATTCTACTCGGGTTGATTCCATTCCATTCCATTCCATTCCATTCCATTCCATTCCAATCCATTCCATTCTACTCGGGTTGATTGCATTCCATTCCATTCCATTCCATTCCATTCCATTCCATTCCATTCCAATCCATTCCATTCTACTCGGGTTGATTCCATTCCATTCCATTCCATTCCATTCCATTCCATTCCATTCCATTCCATTCCATTCCATTAAATTTTATTCCATTCCATTCCATTCCATTCCTTTCCATTCCATTCCATTCCATTACGTTCTACTCGGGTTGATTTCATTCCATTCCATTCCATTCCATTCCATTCCATTCCATTCCATTCCATTCCATTCCTTTCGATTCCATACGATTCCATTCCATTCCATTCCATTCCAATCCATTCCGTTCTACTCGGGTTGATTCCATTCCATTCCATTCCATTCCATTCGATTCCATTCCATTCCATTTCAATCCATTCCATTCTACTCGGGTTGATTCCATTCCATTCCATTCCATTCCATTCCATTCCATTCCATTCCATTCCATTCCATTACTTTCCTTTCCATTCCATTCCATTCCATTCCATTACGTTCTACTCGGGTTGATTTCATTCCATGCCATTCCATTCCATTCCATTCCAATCCATTCCGTTCTACTCGGGTTGATTCCATTCCATTCCATTCCATTCCATTCGATTCCATTCCATTCCATTTCAATCCATTCCATTCTACTCGGGTTGATTCCATTCCATTCCATTCCATTCCATTCCATTCCATTCCATTCCATTCCATTCCATTCCATTCCTTTCCATTCCATTCCATTCCATTCCGTTCTACTCGGGTTGATTCCATTCTATTCCTTTCCATTCCATTCGATTCCATTCGATTCCATTCGATTCCATTCCATTCCATTCCATTAAATTTCATTCCATTCCATTCCATTCCATTCCATTCCATTCCATTCCATTCCATTCCATTCCGTTCGATTCCATTCCATTCCATTCCAATCCAATCCATTCCATTCTACTCGGGTTGACTCCATTCCATTCCATTCCATTCCATTCCATTCCATTCCATTCCATTCCATTCCATTCCAATCCATTCCATTCCAATCCATTCCATTCTAGTCCGGTAGATTCCATTCCATTACATTCCTTTCCATTCCATTCCATTCCATTCCATTCCATTCCATTCGATTCCATTCGATTCCATTCCATTCCATTCCATTCCATTCCATTCCATTCAATTCCATTCCATTCCATTCCATTCCATTCCATTGCATTCCCATCCATTCCATTCTACTCGGGTTGATTTGATTCCATTCCATTCCATTCCATTCCATTTCAATCCATTCCATTCGATTCCATTCCATTCCAATCCATTCCATTCCATTCCATTCCATTTCATTCCATTCCATTCCATTCCATTCCATTCCATTCCATTCCATTCCATTCCATTCCGTTCGATTCCATTCCATTCCATTCCAATCCAATCCATTCCATTCTACTCGGGTTGATTCCATTCCATTCCATTCCATTCCATTCCATTCCATTCCATTCCATTGCATTCCATTCCATTCCGTTCTGCTCGGGTTGATTCCATTCTATTCCATTCCATTCCACTCGATTCCATTCGATTCCATTCTATTCCATTCCATTCCACTCCATTCCATTCCATTCCATTCTATTCCATTGAATTCCATTCCATTCCATTGCATTCCATTACATTCCGTTCTACTCGGGTTGATGATTCCATTCCATTCCATTCCATTCCATTCCATTCCATTCCATTCCATTCCATTCCATTCCATTCCATTCAACTCGGGTTGATTCCATTCCATTCCATTCCATTCCATTCCATTCCAATCCATTCCATTCAACTCGGGTTGATTCCATTCCTTTCCATTCCATTCCATTCCATTCCTTTCCATTCCATTCCATTCCTTTCTACTCGCGTTCATTCCATTCCATTCCATTTCATTCCATTCCATTCCATTCCATTCCATTCCAGTCCATTCCTATCCATTCCATTCTACTCGGGTTGATTCCATTCCGTTCCATTCCATTCCATTCCATTCCATTCCATTCCATTCCTTTTGATTCCATTCCATTCCATTCCATTCCATTCCATTCCATTCCATTCCATTCCATTCCATTCCATTCCATTCCATTCCATTCTATTGCATTCCATTCCATTCCATTCCATTCCGTTCTACTCGGGTTGATTCCAATCTATTCCATTCCATTCCATTCCTTTACATTCCATTCCATTCCATTCCATTCCATTCCATTCCATTCCATTCCATTCCATTCCAGTCCATTCCAATCAATTCCATTCTACTCGAGTTGATTCCATTCCATTCCATTCCATTCCATTACATTCCATTCCAATCCATTCCATTCTACTCGGGTCGATTCCATTCCATTCCATTCCATTCCATTCCATTCCATTCCATTCGATTCCATTCCATTCCATTCCATTCCATTCCATTCCATTCCATTAAATTTTATTCCATTCCATTCCATTCCATTCCTTTCCATTCCATTCCATTCCATTCCATTCCATTCCATTCCATTCCATTCCATTCGATTCCATTCCATTCCATTCCATTCCAATCCTTTCCGTTCTACTCGGGTTGATTCCATTCCATTCCATTCCATTCCATTCCATTGCATTCCATTCCATTCCATTCCATTCCATTCCATTCGATTCCATTCGATTCCATTCCATTCCATTCCTTTAAATTCCCTTCCATTCCATTCCATTCCATTAAATTCCATTGCGTTCCATTCCATTCCATTCCATTCCGTTCTACTCGGGTTGATTTCATTCCATTCCATTCCATTCCATTCCATTCCATTCCATTCGATTCCATTCGAATCCATTCCATTCCATTCCATTCCATTCCATTCCATTCCATTCCATTCCATTCCATTTGATTCCATTCCATTCCATTCCATTCCAATCCATTCCATTCTACTCGGGTTGATTCCATTCCATTCCATTCCATTCCATTCCATTCCATTCCATTCCATTCCATTCCATTCCATTCAATTCCATTCCATTCCATTCCATTTGATTCCATTCCATTCCATTCCAATCCATTCCATTCTACTCGGGTTTTTTTGATTCCATTCCATTCCATTCCAGTCCAGTCCAGTCCATTCCAATCCATTCCATTCTACTCGGGTTGATTCCATTCCATTCCATTCCATTCCATTCCATTCCATTCCATTCCATTCCATTCCAATCCATTCCATTCTACTCGGGTTGATTCCATTCCATTCCATTCCATTCTATTCCACTCCATTCCATTTCATTCCATTCCATTCCATTCCATTCCATTCCATTCCATTCCATTCCATTCCAATCCATTCCATTCTACTCGGGTTGATTTGATTCCATTCCATTCCATTCCATTCCATTCCATTCCATTCCATTCCATTCCATTCCAGTCCATTCCAATCCATTCCATTCTACTCGGCTTGATTTGATTCCATTCCATTCCATTCCATTCCATTCCAGTCCATTCCAATCCATTCCATTCTTCTCGGGTTGATTCCATTCCATTCCATTCCATTCCATTCCATTCCATTCCATTCCGTTCTACTCTGGTTGAATTCATTCCTTTCCATTGCATTCCATTCCATTCCATTCCATTCTATGCCATTCGATTCCATTCCATTCCATTTCAATCCATTCCGTTCTACTCGGGTTGATTCCATTCCTTTCCATTCCATTCCATTCCATTCCATTCCAGTCCATTCCAATCCATTCCATTCTACTCGGGTTGATTCCATTCGATTCCATTCCATTCCATTGGATTCCATTCCATTCCATTCCATTCCATTCCATTCCGTTCCATTCGATTCGATTCCATTCCATTCCAATCCATTCCATTCCATTCCATTCCATTCCATTCCATTCCATTCCTTTCCATTCCATTGGATTCCATTCCATTCCATTCCATTCCATTCCATTCCATTCCATTCCATTCCATTCCTTTCCATTCCATTCCATTCCATTCCGTTCTACTCGGGTTGATTCCATTCTATTAGATTCCATTCCATTCGATTCCATTCGATTCCATTCGATTCCATTCCATTCCATTCCATTAAATTTCATTCCATTCCTTTCCATTCCATTCCATTCCATTCCGTTCGATTCCATTCCATTCCATTCCAATCCAATCCATTCCATTCTACTCGGGTTGATTCCATTCCATTCCATTCCATTCCATTCTATTCCGTTCCATTCCAATCCATTCCATTCAACTCGGGTTGATTCCATTCCTTTCCATTCCATTCCATTCCATTCCTTTCCATTCCATTCCATTCCATTCCATTCTACTCGGGTTGATTGCATTCCATTCCATTCCATTCCATTCCATTCCATTCCATTCCAATCCATTCCATTCTACTCGGGTTGATTCCATTCCATTCCATTCCATTCCATTCCATTCCATTCCATTCCATTCCATTCCATTCCATTCCATTAAATTTTATTCCATTCCATTCCATTCCATTCCTTTCCATTCCATTCCATTCCATTACGTTCTACTCGGGTTGATTTCATTCCATTCCATTCCATTCCATTCCATTCCATTCCGTTCTACTCGGGTTGATTCCATTCCATTCCATTCCATTCCATTCGATTCCATTCCATTCCATTTCAATCCATTCCATTCTACTCGGGTTGATTCCATTCCATTCCATTCCATTCCATTCCATTCCATTCCATTCCATTCCATTCCATTCCATTCCATTCCATTCCTTTCCATTCCATTCCATTCCATTCCGTTCTACTCGGGTTGATTCCATTCTATTCCTTTCCATTCCATTCGATTCCATTCGATTCCATTCGATTCCATTCCATTCCATTCCATTAAATTTCATTCCATTCCATTCCATTCCATTCCATTCCATTCCATTCCATTCCGTTCGATTCCATTCCATTCCATTCCAATCCAATCCATTCCATTCTACTCTGGTTGATTCCATTCCATTCCATTCCATTCCATTCCATTCCATTCCATTCCATTCCATTCCATTCCAATCCATTCCATTCCAATCCATTCCATTCTAGTCCGGTAGATTCCATTCCATTACATTCCTTTCCATTCCATTCCATTCCATTCCATTCCATTCCATTCGATTCCATTCGATTCCATTCCATTCCATTCCATTCCATTCCATTCCATTCAATTCCATTCCATTCCATTCCATTCCATTCCATTGCATTCCAATCCATTCCATTCTACTCGGGTTGATTTGATTCCATTCCATTCCATTCCATTCCATTTCAATCCATTCCATTCGATTCCATTCCATTCCAATCCATTCCATTCCATTCCATTCCATTTCATTCCATTCCATTCCATTCCATTCCATTCCATTCCATTCCATTCCATTCCGTTCGATTCCATTCCATTCCATTCCAATCCAATCCATTCCATTTTACTCGGGTTGATTCCATTCCATTCCATTCCATTCCATTCCATTCCATTCCATTACTTTCCTTTCCATTCCATTCCATTCCATTCCATTACGTTCTACTCGGGTTGATTTCATTCCATGCCATTCCATTCCATTCCATTCCAATCCATTCCGTTCTACTCGGGTTGATTCCATTCCATTCCATTCCATTCCATTCGATTCCATTCCATTCCATTTCAATCCATTCCATTCTACTCGGGTTGATTCCATTCCATTCCATTCCATTCCATTCCATTCCATTCCATTCCATTCCATTCCATTCCATTCCATTCCTTTCCATTCCATTCCATTCCATTCCGTTCTACTCGGGTTGATTCCATTCTATTCCTTTCCATTCCATTCGATTCCATTCGATTCCATTCGATTCCATTCCATTCCATTCCATTAAATTTCATTCCATTCCATTCCATTCCATTCCATTCCATTCCATTCCATTCCGTTCGATTCCATTCCATTCCATTCCAATCCAATCCATTCCATTCTACTCTGGTTGATTCCATTCCATTCCATTCCATTCCATTCCATTCCATTCCATTCCATTCCAAT
Source organism: Gorilla gorilla gorilla (assembly GCF_029281585.2). Lineage (NCBI taxonomy): Eukaryota > Metazoa > Chordata > Mammalia > Primates > Hominidae > Gorilla > Gorilla gorilla. The sequence goes on from NC_073241.2 coordinate 19,712,393, forward strand.
CCATTCCATTCCAATCCATTCCATTCTAGTCCGGTAGATTCCATTCCATTACATTCCTTTCCATTCCATTCCATTCCATTCCATTCCATTCCATTCGATTCCATTCGATTCCATTCCATTCCATTCCATTCCATTCCATTCCATTCAATTCCATTCCATTCCATTCCATTCCATTCCATTGCATTCCAATCCATTCCATTCTACTCGGGTTGATTTGATTCCATTCCATTCCATTCCATTCCATTTCAATCCATTCCATTCGATTCCATTCCATTCCAATCCATTCCATTCCATTCCATTCCATTTCATTCCATTCCATTCCATTCCATTCCATTCCATTCCATTCCATTCCATTCCGTTCGATTCCATTCCATTCCATTCCAATCCAATCCATTCCATTTTACTCGGGTTGATTCCATTCCATTCCTTTCCATTCCATTCCATTCCATTGCATTCCATTCCATTCCGTTCTGCTCGGGTTGATTCCATTCTATTCCATTCCATTCCACTCGATTCCATTCGATTCCATTCTATTCCATTCCATTCCACTCCATTCCATTCCATTCCATTCTATTCCATTGAATTCCATTCCATTCCATTGCATTCCATTACATTCCGTTCTACTCGGGTTGATGATTCCATTCCATTCCATTCCATTCCATTCCATTCCATTCCATTCCATTCCATTCCATTCCATTCCATTCAACTCGGGTTGATTCCATTCCATTCCATTCCATTCCATTCCATTCCAATCCATTCCATTCAACTCGGGTTGATTCCATTCCTTTCCATTCCATTCCATTCCATTCCTTTCCATTCCATTCCATTCCGTTCTACTCGCGTTCATTCCATTCCATTCCATTTCATTCCATTCCATTCCATTCCATTCCATTCCATTCCATTCCATTCCATTCCATTCCATTCCGTTCTACTCCGGTTGATCATTCCATTCCATTCCATTCCATTCCATTCCATTCCATTCCATTCCGTTCCGTTCTACTCGGGTTGATTTCCATTCCATTCCATTCCATTCCATTCCATTCTATTCGATTCCATTCCATTCCATTCCATTCTATTCCATTCCATTCCATTCCATTCCATTCCTTTCCGTTCTGCTCGGGTTGATTCCATTCTATTCCATTCCATTCCGCTCGATTCCATTCGATTCCATTCTATTCCATTCCATTCCACTCCATTCCATTCCAATCCTTTCTATTCCATTGAATTCCATTCCATTCCATTGCATTCCATTACATTCCATTCTACTCGTGTTAATCATTCCATTCCATTCCATTCCATTCCATTCCATTCCATTCCATTCCACTCCACTCCATTCCATTCCATTCCATTCCATTCCATTCCATTCCATTCCATTCCATTCCATTCCATTCCGTTCTACTCGGGTTCATTTCATTCCATTCCATTCCGTTCCATTCCATTCCATTCCATTCCATTACATTACATTCCGTTCTACTCGGGTCCATTCCATTCCAATCCATTCCATTCCATTCCATTCCATTCCATTCCGTTCTACTCGGTTTGACCATTCCATTCCATGCCATTCCATTCCATTCCATTCCATTCCATTCCATTCCATTCCATTCCATTCCATTCCATTCCATTCCATTCCATTCCATTCCTTTCCGTTCTACTCGGGTTCATTCCATTCCATTCCATTCCATTCCTTTCCATTCCATTCCATTCCGTTCTACTCGGGTTGACCATTCCGTTCCATTCGATTCCATTCCATTCCATTCCATTCCATTCCATTCCTTTCCTTTCCATTCCATTCCATTCCGTTCCGTTCTACTCGGGTTGATTTCCACTCCATTCCATTCCATTCCATTCCATTCTATTCGATTCCATTCCATTCCATGCCATTCCATTCCATTCCATTCCATTCCATTCCATTCCATTCCATTCCAGTCCATTCCGTTCTGCTCGGGTTGATTCCATTCTATTCCATTCTATTCCTCTCGATTCCATTCGATTCCATTCTATTCCATTCCATTCCACTCCATTCCATTCCATTCCATTCTATTCCATTGAATTCCGTTCCATTCCATTGCATTCCATTACTTTCCGTTCTACTCGGGTTGATGATTCCATTCCATTCCGTTCCGTTCCATTCCATTCCATTCCATTCCATTCCATTCCATTCCATTCCATTCCTTTCTACTCCGGTTCTTTTCATTCCATTCCATTCCATTCCATTCCATTCCATTCCATTCCATTCCATTCCGTTCTACTCTGGTTGAATTCATTCCTTTCCATTGCATTCCATTCCATTCCATTCCATTCTATGCCATTCGATTCCATTCCATTCCATTTCAATCCATTCCGTTCTACTCGGGTTGATTCCATTCCATTCCATTCCATTCCATTCCATTCCATTCCATTCCATTCCAGTCCATTCCAATCCATTCCATTCTACTAGGGTTGATTCCATTCGATTCCATTCCATTCCATTGGATTCCATTCCATTCCATTCCATTCCATTCCATTCCGTTCCATTCGATTCGATTCCATTCCATTCCAATCAATTCCATTCCATTCCATTCCATTCCATTCCATTCCTTTCCATTCCATTGGATTCCATTCCATTCCATTCCATTCCATTCCATTCCATTCCATTCCATTCCTTTCCATTCCATTCCATTCCATTCCGTTCTACTCGGGTTGATTCCATTCTATTCCATTCCATTCCATTCCATTCCATTCGATTCCATTCGATTCCATTCCATTCCATTCCATTAAATTTCATTCCATTCCATTCCATTCCATTCCTTTCCATTCCATTCCATTCCATTCCGTTCGATTCCATTCCATTCCATTCCAATCCAATCCATTCCATTCTACTCGGGTTGATTCCATTCCATTCCATTCCATTCCATTCCATTCCATTCCATTCCGTTCCATTCCAATCCATTCCATTCTACTCGGGTTGATTCCATTCCATTTCATTCCATTCCATTCCATTCCATTCCAATCCATTCCATTCTACTCGGGTTGATTCCATTCCATTCCATTCTATTCCATTCCATTCCATTCCATTCCATTCCATTCCATTCCATTCCATTCCGTTCTACTCGGGTTCATTTCACTCCATTCCATTCCGTTCCATTCCATTCCATTCCATTCCATTCCATTACATTCCGTTCTACTCGGGTCCATTCCATTCCAATCCATTCCATTCCATTCCATTCCATTCCATTCCGTTCTACTCGGTTTGATCATTCCATTCCATGCCATTCCATTCCATTCCATTCCATTCCATTCCATTCCATTCCATTCCATTCCATTCCATTCCATTCCTTTCCGTTCTACTCGGGTTCATTCCATTCCATTCCATTCCATTCCTTTCCATTCCATTCCATTCCGTTCTACTCGGGTTGACCATTCCGTTCCATTCGATTCCATTCCATTCCATTCCATTCCATTCCATTCCATTCCATTCCATTCCATTCCTTTCCTTTCCATTCCATTCCATTCCGTTCCGTTCTACTCGGGTTGATTTCCACTCCATTCCATTCCATTCCATTCCATTCTATTCGATTCCATTCCATTCCATGCCATTCCATTCCATTCCATTCCATTTCATTCCATTCCAGTCCATTCCGTTCTGCTCGGTTTGATTCCATTCTATTCCATTCTATTCCTCTCGATTCCATTCGATTCCATTTTATTCCATTCCATTCCACTCCATTCCATTCCATTCCATTCTATTCCATTGAATTCCGTTCCATTCCATTGCATTCCATTACATTCCGTTCTACTCGGGTGGATGATTCCATTCCATTCCGTTCCGTTCCATTCCATTCCATTCCATTCCATTCCATTCCATTCCATTCCATTCCATTCCATTCCATTCCATTCTACTCCGGTTCTTTTCATTCCATTCCATTCCATTCCATTCCATTCCATTCCATTCCATTCCATTCCATTCCGTTCTACTCTGGTTGAATTCATTCCTTTCCATTGCATTCCATTCCATTCCATTCCATTCTATGCCATTCGATTCCATTCCATTCCATTTCAATCCATTCCGTTCTACTCGGGTTGATTCCATTCCATTCCATTCCATTCCATTCCATTCCATTCCATTCCATTCCATTCCATTCCAGTCCATTCCAATCCATTCCATTTTACTAGGGTTGATTCCATTCGATTCCATTCCATTCCATTGGATTCCATTCCATTCCATTCCATTCCATTCCGTTCCATTCGATTCGATTCCATTCCATTCCAATCCATTCCATTCCATTCCATTCCATTCCATTCCATTCCTTTCCATTCCATTGGATTCCATTCCATTCCATTCCATTCCATTCCATTCCATTCCATTCCTTTCCATTCCATTCCATTCCATTCCGTTCTACTCGGGTTGATTCCATTCTGTTCCATTCCATTCCATTCGATTCCATTCGATTCCATTCGATTCCATTCCATTCCATTCCATTAAATTTCATTCCATTCCATTCCATTCCATTCCTTTCCATTCCATTCCATTCCATTCCGTTCGATTCCATTCCATTCCATTCCAATCCAATCCATTCCATTCTACTCGGGTTGATTCCATTCCATTCCATTCCATTCCATTCCATTCCATTCCATTCCATTCCGTTCCATTCCAATCCATTCCATTCTACTCGGGTTGATTCCATTCCATTTCATTCCATTCCATTCCATTCCATTCCAATCCATTCCATTCTACTCGGGTTGATTCCATTCCATTCCATTCTATTCCATTCCATTCCATTCCATTCCATTCCATTCCATTCCAATCCATTCCATTCAACTCGGGTTGATTCCATTCAATTCCATTCCATTCCATTCCATTCCATTCCATTCCATTCCATTAAATTTTATTCCATTCCATTCCATTCCATTCCTTTCCATTCCATTCCATTCCATTACGTTCTACTCGGGTTGATTTCATTCCATTCCATTCCATTCCATTCCATTCCATTAAATTCCATTCCATTCCATTCCTTTCGATTCCATACGATTCCATTCCATTCCATTCCATTCCAATCAATTCCGTTCTACTCGGGTTGATTCCATTCCATTCCATTCCATTCCATTCCATTCGATTCCATTCCATTCCATTTCAATCCATTCCATTCTACTCGGGTTGATTCCATTCCATTCCATTCCATTCCATTCCATTCAATTCCATTCCATTCCATTCCAGTCCATTCCAATCCATTCCATTCTACTCGGGTTGATTCCATTCCATTCCATTCCATTCCATTCCATTCCATTCCATTCCATTCCTTTCGATTCCATTCCATTCCATTCCATTCCATTCCATTCCATTCCATTCCAATCCATTCCATTCCATTCCATTCCATTCCATTCCATTCCATTCTATTGCATTCCATTCCATTCCATTCCATTCCGTTCTACTCGGGTTGATTCCAATCTATTCCATTCCATTCTATTCCGTTACATTCCATTCCATTCCATTCCATTCCATTCCGTTCCATTCCATTCCATTCCATTCCAGTCCATTCCAATCCATTCCATTCTACTCGGGTTGATTCCATTCCATTCCATTCCATTCCATTACATTACATTCCAAACCATTCCATTCTACTTGGGTTGATACCATTCCATTCCATTCCATTCCATTCCATTCCATTCCAGTCCATTCCAATCCATTCCATTCTACTAGGGTTGATTCCATTCGATTCCATTCCATTCCATTGGATTCCATTCCATTCCATTCCATTCCATTCCATTCCGTTCCATTCGATTCGATTCCATTCCATTCCAATCCATTCCATTCCATTCCATTCCATTCCATTCCATTCCATTCCTTTCCATTCCATTGGATTCCATTCCATTCCATTCCATTCCATTCCATTCCATTCCATTCCTTTCCATTCCATTCCATTCCATTCCGTTCTACTCGGGTTGATTCCATTCTATTCCATTCCATTCCATTCGATTCCATTCGATTCCATTCGATTCCATTCCATTCCATTCCATTAAATTTCATTCCATTCCATTCCATTCCATTCCTTTCCATTCCATTCCATTCCATTCCGTTCGATTCCATTCCATTCCATTCCAATCCAATCCATTCCATTCTACTCGGGTTGATTCCATTCCATTCCATTCCATTCCATTCCATTCCATTCCATTCCGTTCCATTCCAATCCATTCCATTCTACTCGGGTTGATTCCATTCCATTTCATTCCATTCCATTCCATTCCATTCCAATCCATTCCATTCTACTCGGGTTGATTCCATTCCATTCCATTCTATTCCATTCCATTCCATTCCATTCCATTCCATTCCATTCCTTTCCACTCCGTTCTACTCGGGTTCATTTCATTCCATTCCATTCCGTTCCATTCCATTCCATTCCATTCCATTACATTACATTCCGTTCTACTCGGGTCCATTCCATTCCAATCCATTCCATTCCATTCCATTCCATTCCATTCCGTTCTACTAGGTTTGATCATTCCATTCCATGCCATTCCATTCCATTCCATTCCATTCCATTCCATTCCATTCCATTCCATTCCATTCCATTCCATTCCATTCCATTCCTTTCCGTTCTACTCGGGTTCATTCCATTCCATTCCATTCCATTCCTTTCCATTCCATTCCATTCCGTTCTACTCGGGTTGACCATTCCGTTCCATTCGATTCCATTCCATTCCATTCCATTCCATTCCATTCCATTCCATTCCATTCCATTCCATTCCTTTCCTTTCCATTCCATTCCATTCCGTTCCGTTCTACTCGGGTTGATTTCCACTCCATTCCATTCCATTCCATTCCATTCTATTCGATTCCATTCCATTCCATGCCATTCCATTCCATTCCATTCCATTCCATTCCATTCCAGTCCATTCCGTTCTGCTCGGGTTGATTCCATTCTATTCCATTCTATTCCTCTCGATTCCATTCGATTCCATTTTATTCCATTCCATTCCACTCCATTCCATTCCATTCCATTCTATTCCATTGAATTCCGTTCCATTCCATTGCATTCCATTACATTCCGTTCTACTCGGGTTGATGATTCCATTCCATTCCGTTCCGTTCCATTCCATTCCATTCCATTCCATTCCATTCCATTCCATTCCATTCCATTCCATTCCATTCCATTCCTTTCTACTCCGGTTCTTTTCATTCCATTCCATTCCATTCCATTCCATTCCATTCCATTCCATTCCATTCCATTCCGTTCTACTCTGTTTGAATTCATTCCTTTCCATTGCATTCCATTCCATTCCATTCCATTCTATGCCATTCGATTCCATTCCATTCCATTTCAATCCATTCCGTTCTACTCGGGTTGATTCCATTCCATTCCATTCCATTCCATTCCATTCCATTCCATTCCATTCCAGTCCATTCCAATCCATTCCATTCTACTATGGTTGATTCCATTCGATTCCATTCCATTCCATTGGATTCCATTCCATTCCATTCCATTCCATTCCGTTCCATTCGATTCGATTCCATTCCATTCCAATCCATTCCATTCCATTCCATTCCATTCCATTCCATTCCTTTCCATTCCATTGGATTCCATTCCATTCCATTCCATTCCATTCCATTCCGTTCTACTCGGGTTGATTCCATTCTATTCCATTCCATTCCATTCGATTCCATTCGATTCCATTCGATTCCATTCCATTCCATTCCATTAAATTTCATTCCATTCCATTCCATTCCATTCCTTTCCATTCCATTCCATTCCATTCCGTTCGATTCCATTCCATTCCATTCCAATCCAATCCATTCCATTCTACTCGGGTTGATTCCATTCCATTCCATTCCATTCCATTCCATTCCATTCCATTCCGTTCCATTCCAATCCATTCCATTCTACTTGGGTTGATTCCATTCCATTTCATTCCATTCCATTCCATTCCATTCCAATCCATTCCATTCTACTCGGGTTGATTCCATTCCATTCCATTCTATTCCATTCCATTCCATTCCATTCCATTCTATTCCATTCCAATCCATTCCATTCAACTCGGGTTGATTCCATTCCATTCCATTCCATTCCATTCCATTCCATTCCATTCCATTCCATTAAATTTTATTCCATTCCATTCCATTCCATTCCTTTCCATTCCATTCCATTCCATTACGTTCTACTCGGGTTGATTTCATTCCATTCCATTCCATTCCATTCCATTCCATTAAATTCCATTCCATTCCATTCCTTTCGATTCCATACGATTCCATTCCATTCCATTCCATTCCAATCAATTCCGTTCTACTCGGGTTGATTCCATTCCATTCCATTCCATTCCATTCGATTCCATTCCATTCCATTTCAATCCATTCCATTCTACTCGGGTTGATTCCATTCCATTCCATTCCATTCCATTCCATTCAATTCCATTCCATTCCATTCCAGTCCATTCCAATCCATTCCATTCTACTCGGGTTGATTCCATTCCATTCCATTCCATTCCATTCCATTCCATTCCATTCCTTTCGATTCCATTCCATTCCATTCCATTCCATTCCATTCCATTCCATTCCAATCCATTCCATTCCATTCCATTCCATTCCATTCCATTCCATTCCATTCCATTCCATTCTATTGCATTCCATTCCATTCCATTCCATTCCGTTCTACTCGGGTTGATTCCAATCTATTCCATTCCATTCTATTCCGTTACATTCCATTCCATTCCATTCCATTCCATTCCGTTCCATTCCATTGCATTCCATTCCAGTCCATTCCAATCCATTCCATTCTACTCGGGTTGATTCCATTCCATTCCATTCCATTCCATTACATTCCATTCCAAACCATTCCATTCTACTTGGGTTGATACCATTCCATTCCATTCCATTCCATTCCATTCCATTCCATTCCATTCCATTCGATTCCATTCCATTCCATTAAATATTATTCCATTCCATTCCATTCCATTCCTTTCCATTCCATTCCATTCCATTCCATTCCATTACGTTCTACTCGGGTTGATTTCATTCCATTCCATTCCATTCCATTCCATTCCATTCCATTCAATTCCTTTCGATTCCATACGATTCCATTCCATTCCATTCCATTCCAATCCATTCCGTTCTACTCGGGTTGATTCCATTCCATTCCATTCCATTCCATTTCAATCCATTCCATTCTACTCGGGTTGATTCCATTCCATTCCATTCCATTCCATTCCATTCCATTCCATTCCATTCCATTCCATTCCAGTCCATTCCTATCCATTCCATTCTGCTCGGGTTGATTCCATTCCGTTCCATTCCATTCCATTCCATTCCATTCCATTCCATTCCATTCCATTCCATTCCATTCCATTCCATTCCATTCCGTTCTACTCGGGTTGATTCCATTCCATTCCATTCCATTCCATTCCATTCCATTCCATTCCATTCCATTCCATTCCATTCCATTGGATTCCATTCAAGTCCATTCCATTCCATTCCATTCCAATCCAGTCCATTCTACTCGGGTTGATTTGATTCCATTCCATTCCATTCCATTCCATTCCATTCCATTCCATTCCATTCCATTCCATTCCATTCCATTCAATTCCTTTCGATTCCATACGATTCCATTCCATTCCATTCCATTCCAATCCATTCCGTTCTACTCGGGTTGATTCCATTCCATTCCATTCCATTCCATTCCATTCCATTCCATTCCATTCCATTCCATTTCAATCCATTCCATTCTACTCGGGTTGATTCCATTCCATTCCATTCCATTCCATTCCATTCCATTCCATTCCATTCCAGTCCATTCCTATCCATTCCATTCTGCTCGGGTTGATTCCATTCCGTTCCATTCCATTCCATTCCATTCCATTCCATTCCATTCCAGTCCATTCCAATCCATTCCATTCTACTAGGGTTGATTCCATTTGATTCCATTCCATTCCATTGGATTCCATTCCGTTCCATTCCATTCCATTCCGTTCCATTCGATTCGATTCCATTCCATTCCAATCCATTCCATTCCATTCCATTCCATTCCATTCCATTCCATTCCATTCCATTCCAGTCCATTCCAATCCATTCCATTCTACTAGGGTTGATTCCATTCGATTCCATTCCATTCCATTGGATTCCATTCCATTCCATTCCATTCCATTCCGTTCCATTCGATTCGATTCCATTCCATTCCAATCCATTCCATTCCATTCCATTCCATTCCATTCCATTCCTTTCCATTCCATTGGATTCCATTCCATTCCATTCCATTCCATTCCATTCCGTTCTACTCGGGTTGATTCCATTCTATTCCATTCCATTCCATTCGATTCCATTCGATTCCATTCGATTCCATTCCATTCCATTCCATTAAATTTCATTCCATTCCATTCCATTCCATTCCTTTCCATTCCATTCCATTCCATTCCGTTCGATTCCATTCCATTCCATTCCAATCCAATCCATTCCATTCTACTCGGGTTGATTTCATTCCATTCCATTCCATTCCATTCCATTCCATTCCATTCCGTTCCATTCCAATCCATTCCATTCTACTCGGGTTGATTCCATTCCATTTCATTCCATTCCATTCCATTCCATTCCAATCCATTCCATTCTACTCGGGTTGATTCCATTCCATTCCATTCTATTCCATTCCATTCCATTCCATTCCATTCCATTCCATTCCATTCCAATCCATTCCATTCAACTCGGGTTGATTCCATTCCATTCCATTCCATTCCATTCCATTCCATTCCATTCCATTAAATTTTATTCCATTCCATTCCATTCCATTCCTTTCCATTCCATTCCATTCCATTACGTTCTACTCGGGTTGATTTCATTCCATTCCATTCCATTCCATTCCATTCCATTAAATTCCATTCCATTCCATTCCTTTCGATTCCATACGATTCCATTCCATTCCATTCCATTCCAATCAATTCCGTTCTACTCGGGTTGATTCCATTCCATTCCATTCCATTCCATTCGATTCCATTCCATTCCATTTCAATCCATTCCATTCTACTCGGGTTGATTCCATTCCATTCCATTCCATTCCATTCCATTCAATTCCATTCCATTCCATTCCAGTCCATTCCAATCCATTCCATTCTACTCGGGTTGATTCCATTCCATTCCATTCCATTCCATTCCATTCCATTCCATTCCTTTCGATTCCATTCCATTCCATTCCATTCCATTCCATTCCATTCCATTCCAATCCATTCCAATCCATTCCATTCCATTCCATTCCATTCCATTCCATTCTATTGCATTCCATTCCATTCCATTCCATTCCGTTCTACTCGGGTTGATTCCAATCTATTCCATTCCATTCTATTCCGTTACATTCCATTCCATTCCATTCCATTCCATTCTGTTCCATTCCATTGCATTCCATTCCAGTCCATTCCAATCCATTCCATTCTACTCGGGTTGATTCCATTCCATTCCATTCCATTCCATTACATTCCATTCCAAACCATTCCATTCTACTTGGGTTGATACCATTCCATTCCATTCCATTCCATTCCATTCCATTCCATTCCATTCCTTTCGATTCCATTCCATTCCATTAAATATTATTCCATTCCATTCCATTCCATTCCTTTCCATTCCATTCCATTCCATTCCATTCCATTACGTTCTACTCGGGTTGATTTCATTCCATTCCATTCCATTCCATTCCATTCCATTCCATTCAATTCCTTTCGATTCCATACGATTCCATTCCATTCCATTCCATTCCAATCCATTCCGTTCTACTCGGGTTGATTCCATTCCATTCCATTCCATTCCATTCCATTCCATTTCAATCCATTCCATTCTACTCGGGTTGATTCCATTCCATTCCATTCCATTCCATTCCATTCCATTCCATTCCATTCCATTCCAGTCCATTCCTATCCATTCCATTCTGCTCGGGTTGATTCCATTCCGTTCCATTCCATTCCATTCCATTCCATTCCATTCCATTCCATTCCATTCCATTCCATTCCATTCCATTCCATTCCGTTCTACTCGGGTTGATTCCATTCCATTCCATTCCATTCCATTCCATTCCATTCCATTCCATTCCATTCCATTCCATTGGATTCCATTCAAGTCCATTCCATTCCATTCCATTCCAATCCAGTCCATTCTACTCGGGTTGATTTGATTCCATTCCATTCCATTCCATTCCATTCCATTCCATTCCATTCCATTCCATTCCATTCCATTCCATTCCATTCAATTCCTTTCGATTCCATACGATTCCATTCCATTCCATTCCATTCCAATCCATTCCGTTCTACTCGGGTTGATTCCATTCCATTCCATTCCATTCCATTCCATTCCATTTCAATCCATTCCATTCTACTCGGGTTGATTCCATTCCATTCCATTCCATTCCATTCCATTCCATTCCATTCCAGTCCATTCCTATCCATTGCATTCTGCTCGGGTTGATTCCATTCCGTTCCATTCCATTCCATTCCATTCCATTCCATTCCATTTGATTCCATTCCATTCCATTCCATTCCATTCCATTCCATTCCATTCCATTCCATTCCATTCCGTTCTACTCGGGATGATTCCATTCCATTCCATTCCATTCCATTCCATTCTATTCGATTCCATTCCATTCCATGCCATTCCATTCCATTCCATTCCATTCCATTCCATTCCAGTCCATTCCGTTCTGCTCGGGTTGATTCCATTCTATTCCATTCTATTCCTCTCGATTCCATTCGATTCCATTTTATTCCATTCCATTCCACTCCATTCCATTCCATTCCACTCTATTCCATTGAATTCCGTTCCATTCCATTGCATTCCATTACATTCCGTTCTACTCGGGTTGATGATTCCATTCCATTCCGTTCCGTTCCATTCCATTCCATTCCATTCCATTCCATTCCATTCCATTCCATTCCATTCCATTCCATTCCATTCCTTTCTACTCCGGTTCTTTTCATTCCATTCCATTCCATTCCATTCCATTCCATTCCATTCCATTCCATACCGTTCTACTCTGGTTGAATTCATTCCTTTCCATTGCATTGCATTCCATTCCATTCCATTCTATGCCATTCGATTCCATTCCATTCCATTTCAATCCATTCCGTTCTACTCGGGTTGATTCCATTCCATTCCATTCCATTCCATTCCATTCCATTCCATTCCATTCCAGTCCATTCCAATCCATTCCATTCTACTAGGGTTGATTCCATTCGATTCCATTCCATTCCATTGGATTCCATTCCATTCCATTCCATTCCATTCCGTTCCATTCGATTCGATTCCATTCCATTCCAATCCATTCCATTCCATTCCATTCCATTCCATTCCATTCCTTTCCATTCCATTGGATTCCATTCCATTCCATTCCATTCCATTCCATTCCATTCCATTCCTTTCCATTCCATTCCATTCCATTCCGTTCTACTCGGGTTGATTCCATTCTATTCCATTCCATTCCATTCGATTCCATTCGATTCCATTCGATTCCATTCCATTCCATTCCATTAAATTTCATTCCATTCCATTCCATTCCATTCCTTTCCATTCCATTCCATTCCATTCCGTTCGATTCCATTCCATTCCATTCCAATCCAATCCATTCCATTCTACTCGGGTTGATTCCATTCCATTCCATTCCATTCCATTCCATTCCATTCCATTCCGTTCCATTCCAATCCATTCCATTCTACTCGGGTTGATTCCATTCCATTTCATTCCATTCCATTCCATTCCATTCCAATCCATTCCATTCTACTCGGGTTGATTCCATTCCATTCCATTCTATTCCTTTCCATTCCATTCCATTCCATTCCATTCCATTCCATTCCAATCCATTCCATTCAACTCGGGTTGATTCCATTCAATTCCATTCCATTCCATTCCATTCCATTCCATTCCATTAAATTTTATTCCATTCCATTCCATTCCATTCCTTTCCATTCCATTCCATTCCATTACGTTCTACTCGGGTTGATTTCATTCCATTCCATTCCATTCCATTCCATTCCATTATATTCCATTCCATTCCATTCCTTTCGATTCCATACGATTCCATTCCATTCCATTCCATTCCAATCAATTCCGTTCTACTCGGGTTGATTCCATTCCATTCCATTCCATTCCATTCCATTCCATTCCATTCCATTTCAATCCATTCCATTCTACTCGGGTTGATTCCATTCCATTCCATTCCATTCCATTCCATTCCATTCAATTCCATTCCATTCCATTCCAGTCCATTCCAATCCATTCCATTCTACTCGGGTTGATTCCATTCCATTCCATTCCATTCCATTCCATTCCATTCCATTCCATTCCTTTCGATTCCATTCCATTCCATTCCATTCCATTCCATTCCATTCCATTCCAATCCATTCCATTCCATTCCATTCCATTCCATTCCATTCCATTCTATTGCATTCCATTCCATTCCATTCCATTCCGTTCTACTCGGGTTGATTCCAATCTATTCCATTCCATTCTATTCTGTTACATTCCATTCCATTCCATTCCATTCCATTCCGTTCCACTCCATTCCATTCCATTCCAGTCCATTCCAATCCATTCCATTCTACTCGGGTTGATTCCATTCCATTCCATTCCATTCCATTACATTCCATTCCAAACCATTCCATTCTACTTGGGTTGATACCATTCCATTCCATTCCATTCCATTCCATTCCATTCCATTCCATTCCATTCCATTCGATTCCATTCCATTCCATTCCATTCCATTAAATTTTATTCCATTCCATTCCATTCCATTCCTTTCCATTCCATTCCATTCCATTCCATTCCATTACGTTCTACTCGGGTTGATTTCATTCCATTCCATTCCATTCCATTCCATTCCATTCCATTCAATTCCTTTCGATTCCATACGATTCCATTCCATTCCATTCCATTCCAATCCATTCCGTTCTACTCGGGTTGATTCCATTCCATTCCATTCCATTCCATTCCATTCCATTCCATTCCAGTCCATTCCTATCCATTCCATTCTGCTCGGGTTGATTCCATTCCGTTCCATTCCATTCCATTCCATTCCATTCCATTCCATTCCATTCCATTCCATTCCATTCCATTCCATTCCGTTCTACTCGGGTTGATTCCATTCCATTCCATTCCATTCCATTCCATTCCATTCCATTCCATTCCATTCCATTCCATTCCATTGGATTCCATTCAAGTCCATTCCATTCCATTCCATTCCAATCCAGTCCATTCTACTCGGGTTGATTTGATTCCATTCCATTGCATTCCATTCCATTCCATTCCATTCCATTCCATTCCATTCCATTCCATTCAATTCCTTTCGATTCCATACGATTCCATTCCATTCCATTCCATTCCAATCCATTCCGTTCTACTCGGGTTGATTCCATTCCATTCCATTCCATTCCATTCCATTCCATTTCAATCCATTCCATTCTACTCGGGTTGATTCCATTCCATTCCATTCCTTTCCATTCCATTCCATTCCATTCCATTCCAGTCCATTCCTATCCATTCCATTCTGCTCGGGTTGATTCCATTCCGTTCCATTCCATTCCATTCCATTCCATTCCATTCCATTCGATTCCATTCCATTCCATTCCATTCCATTCCATTCCATTCCATTCCATTCCATTCCATTTCATTCCATTCCATTCCATTCCATTCCGTTCTACTCGGGTTGATTCCATTCCATTCCATTCCATTCCATTCCATTCCATTCCATTCCATTCCATTCCATTGGATTCCATTCAATTCCATTCCAATCCATTCCATTCCAATCCAGTCCATTCTACTCGGGTTGATTTGATTCCATTCCATTCCATTCCATTCCATTCCATTCCATTCCATTCCATTCCATTCCATTCCATTCCATTCCAATCCATTCCATTCAACTCGGGTTGATTTGATTCCATTCCATTCCATTCCATTCCATTCCATTCCATTCCATTCGATTCCACTCGATTCCATTCCATTCCATTCCATTAAATTCCATTCCATTCCATTCCATTCCATTCCATTCCATTCCATTCCATTCCATTCCATTCCGTTCTACTCGGGTTCATTCCATTCCATTCCATTCCATTCCTTTCCATTCCATTCCATTCCGTTCTACTCGGGTTGACCATTCCGTTCCATTCGATTCCATTCCATTCCATTCCATTCCATTCCATTCCATTCCATTCCATTCCTTTCCTTTCCATTCCATTCCATTCCGTTCCGTTCTACTCGGGTTGATTTCCACTCCATTCCATTCCATTCCATTCCATTCTATTCGATTCCATTCCATTCCATGCCATTCCATTCCATTCCATTCCATTCCATTCCATTCCAGTCCATTCCGTTCTGCTCGGGTTGATTCCATTCTATTCCATTCTATTCCTCTCGATTCCATTCGATTCCATTTTATTCCATTCCATTCCACTCCATTCCATTCCATTCCATTCTATTCCATTGAATTCCGTTCCATTCCATTGCATTCCATTACATTCCGTTCTACTCGGGTTGATGATTCCATTCCATTCCGTTCCGTTCCATTCCATTCCATTCCATTCCATTCCATTCCATTCCATTCCATTCCATTCCATTCCATTCCTTTCTACTCCGGTTCTTTTCATTCCATTCCATTCCATTCCATTCCATTCCATTCCATTCCATTCCATTCCGTTCTACTCTGGTTGAATTCATTCCTTTCCATTGCATTCCATTCCATTCCATTCCATTCTATGCCATTCGATTCCATTCCATTCCATTTCAATCCATTCCGTTCTACTCGGGTTGATTCCATTCCATTCCATTCCATTCCATTCCATTCCATTCCATTCCAGTCCATTCCAATCCATTCCATTCTACTAGGGTTGATTCCATTCGATTCCATTCCATTCCATTGGATTCCATTCCATTCCATTCCATTCCATTCCGTTCCATTCGATTCGATTCCATTCCATTCCAATCCATTCCATTCCATTCCATTCCATTCCATTCCATTCCTTTCCATTCCATTGGATTCCATTCCATTCCATTCCATTCCATTCCATTCCATTCCATTCCATTCCTTTCCATTCCATTCCATTCCATTCCGTTCTACTCGGGTTGATTCCATTCTATTCCATTCCATTCCATTCCATTCCATTCGATTCCATTCGATTCCATTCCATTCCATTCCATTAAATTTCATTCCATTCCATTCCATTCCATTCCTTTCCATTCCATTCCATTCCATTCCGTTCGATTCCATTCCATTCCATTCCAATCCAATCCATTCCATTCTACTCGGGTTGATTCCATTCCATTCCATTCCATTCCATTCCATTCCATTCCATTCCGTTCCAGTCCAATCCATTCCATTCTACTCGGGTTGATTCCATTCCATTTCATTCCATTCCATTCCATTCCATTCCAATCCATTCCATTCTACTCGGGTTGATTCCATTCCATTCCATTCTATTCCATTCCATTCCATTCCATTCCATTCCATTCCATTCCAATCCATTCCATTCAACTCGGGTTGATTCCATTCAATTCCATTCCATTCCATTCCATTCCATTCCATTCCATTAAATTTTATTCCATTCCATTCCATTCCATTCCTTTCCATTCCATTCCATTCCATTACGTTCTACTCGGGTTGATTTCATTCCATTCCATTCCATTCCATTCCATTCCATTCCATTCCATTCCATTCCATTCCATTCCTTTCGATTCCATACGATTCCATTCCATTCCATTCCATTCCAATCAATTCCGTTCTACTCGGGTTGATTCCATTCCATTCCATTCCATTCCATTCGATTCCATTCCATTCCATTTCAATCAATTCCATTCTACTCGGGTTGATTCCATTCCATTCCATTCCATTCCATTCCATTCAATTCCATTCCATTCCATTCCAGTCCATTCCAATCCATTCCATTCTACTCGGGTTGATTCCATTCCATTCCATTCCATTCCATTCCATTCCATTCCATTCCTTTCGATTCCATTCCATTCCATTCCATTCCATTCCATTCCATTCCATTCCAATCCATTCCATTCCATTCCATTCCATTCCATTCCATTCCATTCTATTGCATTCCATTCCATTCCATTCCATTCCGTTCTACTCGGGTTGATTCCAATCTATTCCATTCCATTCTATTCCGTTACATTCCATTCCATTCCATTCCATTCCATTCCGTTCCATTCCATTCCATTCCATTCCAGTCCATTCCAATCCATTCCATTCTACTCGGGTTGATTCCATTCCATTCCATTCCATTCCATTACATTCCATTCCAAACCATTCCATTCTACTTGGGTTGATACCATTCCATTCCATTCCATTCCTTTCCATTCCATTCGATTCCATTCCATTCCATTCCATTCCATTAAATTTTATTCCATTCCATTCCATTCCATTCCTTTCCATTCCATTCCATTCCATTCCATTCCATTACGTTCTACTCGGGTTGATTTCATTCCATTCCATTCCATTCCATTCCATTCCATTCCATTCCTTTCCTTTCGATTCCATACGATTCCATTCCATTCCATTCCATTCCAATCCATTCCGTTCTACTCGGGTTGATTCCATTCCATTCCATTCCATTCCATTTCAATCCATTCCATTCTACTCGGGTTGATTCCATTCCATTCCATTCCATTCCATTCCATTCCATTCCATTCCATTCCAGTCCATTCCTATCCATTCCATTCTGCTCGGGTTGATTCCATTCCGTTCCATTCCATTCCATTCCATTCCATTCCATTCCATTCCATTCCATCCCATTCCATTCCATTCCATTCCATTCCATTCCATTCCATTCCGTTCTACTCGGGTTGATTCCATTCCATTCCATTCCATTCCATTCCATTCCATTCCATTCCATTCCATTCCATTCCATTCCATTCCATTCCATTGGATTCCATTCAATTCCATTCCATTCCATTCCATTCCAATCCAGTCCATTCTACTCGGGTTGATTTGATTCCATTCCATTCCATTCCATTCCATTCCATTCCATTCCATTCCATTCCATTCCATTCCATTCCATTCAACTCGGGTTGATTTGATTCCATTCCATTCCATTCCATTCCATTCCATTCCATTCGATTCCATTCGATTCCATTCCATTCCATTCCATTAAATTCCATTCCATTCCATTCCATTCCATTCCATTCCATTCCATTCCATTCCATTCCATTCCGTTCTACTCGGGTTGATTCCATTCCATTCCATTCCATTCCATTCCATTCCATTCCATTCCATTCGATTCCATTCAATTCCATTCCATTCCATTCCGTTCCATTCCAATCCACTCCATTCTACTCGGGTTGATTCCATTCCATTCCATTCCATTCCATTCCATTCCAATCCATTCCGTTCTACTCGGGTTGATTCCATTTCATTCCATTCCATTCCATTCCATTCCATTCCATTCCGTTCCATTCCAATCCATTCCATTCTACTCGGGTTGATTCCATTCCATTCCATTCCATTCCATTCCATTCCATTCCATTCCAATCCATTCCATTCTACTCGGGTTGATTCCATTCCATTCCATTCCATTCCATTCCATTCCATTCCATTCCATTCAAATCCATTCCATTCAACTCGGGTTGATTCCATTCCATTCCATTGCATTCCATTCCATTCCATTAAATTTTATTCCATTCCATTCCATTCCATTCCATTCCATTCTATTGCATTCCATTCCATTCCATTCCATTCTGTTCTACTCGGGTTGATTCCAATCTATTCCATTCCATTCCATTCCGTTACATTCCATTCCATTCCATTCCATTCCATTCAGTTCCATTCCATTCCATTCCATTCCAGTCCATTCCAATCCATTCCATTCTACTCGGGTTGATTCCATTCCATTCCATTCCATTCCATTCCATTCCTTTCCATTCCATTGGATTCCATTCCATTCCATTCCATTCCATTCCATTCCATTCCATTCCATTCCTTTCCATTCCATTCCATTCCATTCCGTTCTACTCGGGTTGATTCCATTCTATTCCATTCCATTCCATTCGATTCCATTCGATTCCATTCGATTCCATTCCATTCCATTCCATTAAATTTCATTCCATTCCATTCCATTCCATTCCTTTCCATTCCATTCCATTCCATTCCGTTCGATTCCATTCCATTCCATTCCAATCCAATCCATTCCATTCTACTCGGGTTGATTCCATTCCATTCCATTCCATTCCATTCCATTCCATTCCGTTCCATTCCAATCCATTCCATTCTACTCGGGTTGATTCCATTCCATTTCATTCCATTCCATTCCATTCCATTCCAATCCATTCCATTCTACTCGGGTTGATTCCATTCCATTCCATTCTATTCCATTCCATTCCATTCCATTCCATTCCATTCCATTCCAATCCATTCCATTCAACTCGGGTTGATTCCATTCAATTCCATTCCATTCCATTCCATTCCATTCCATTCCATTCCATTAAATTTTATTCCATTCCATTCCATTCCATTCCTTTCCATTCCATTCCATTCCATTACGTTCTACTCGGGTTGATTTCATTCCATTCCATTCCATTCCATTCCATTCCATTATATTCCATTCCATTCCATTCCTTTCGATTCCATACGATTCCATTCCATTCCATTCCATTCCAATCAATTCCGTTCTACTCGGGTTGATTCCATTCCATTCCATTCCATTCCATTCCATTCCATTCCATTCCATTTCAATCCATTCCATTCTACTCGGGTTGATTCCATTCCATTCCATTCCATTCCATTCCATTCAATTCCATTCCATTCCATTCCAGTCCATTCCAATCCATTCCATTCTACTCGGGTTGATTCCATTCCATTCCATTCCATTCCATTCCATTCCATTCCATTCCTTTCGTTTCCATTCCATTCCATTCCATTCCATTCCATTCCATTCCATTCCAATCCATTCCATTCCATTCCATTCCATTCCATTCCATTCCATTCTATTGCATTCCATTCCATTCCATTCCATTCCGTTCTACTCGGGTTGATTCCAATCTATTCCATTCCATTCTATTCCGTTACATTCCATTCCATTCCATTCCATTCCATTCCGTTCCACTCCATTCCATTCCATTCCAGTCCATTCCAATCCATTCCATTCTACTCGGGTTGATTCCATTCCATTCCATTCCATTCCGTTACATTCCATTCCAAACCATTCCATTCTACTTGGGTTGATACCATTCCATTCCATTCCATTCCATTCCATTCCATTCCATTCCATTCGATTCCATTCCATTCCATTCCATTCCATTAAATTTTATTCCATTCCATTCCATTCCATTCCTTTCCATTCCATTCCATTCCATTCCATTCCATTACGTTCTACTCGGGTTGATTTCATTCCATTCCATTCCATTCCATTCCATTCCATTCCATTCAATTCCTTTCGATTCCATACGATTCCATTCCATTCCATTCCATTCCAATCCATTCCGTTCTACTCGGGTTGATTCCATTCCATTCCATTCCATTCCATTCCATTCCAGTCCATTCCTATCCATTCCATTCTGCTCGGGTTGATTCCATTCCGTTCCATTCCATTCCATTCCATTCCATTCCATTCCATTCCATTCCATTCCATTCCATTCCATTCCATTCCATTCCATTCCGTTCTACTCGGGTTGATTCCATTCCATTCCATTCCATTCCATTCCATTCCATTCCATTCCATTCCATTACATTCCATTCCATTGGATTCCATTCAAGTCCATTCCATTCCATTCCATTCCAATCCAGTCCATTCTACTCGGGTTGATTTGATTCCATTCCATTGCATTCCATTCCATTCCATTCCATTCCATTCCATTCCATTCCATTCAATTCCTTTCGATTCCATACGATTCCATTCCATTCCATTCCATTCCAATCCATTCCGTTCTACTCGGGTTGATTCCATTCCATTCCATTCCATTCCATTCCATTCCATTCCATTTCAATCCATTCCATTCTACTCGGGTTGATTCCATTCCATTCCATTCCTTTCCATTCCATTCCATTCCATTCCATTCCAGTCCATTCCTATCCATTCCATTCTGCTCGGGTTGATTCCATTCCGTTCCATTCCATTCCATTCCATTCCATTCCATTCCATTCGATTCCATTCCATTCCATTCCATTCCATTCCATTCCATTCCATTCCATTCCATTCCATTCCATTCCATTCCATTCCGTTCTACTCGGGTTGATTCCATTCCATTCCATTCCATTCCATTCCATTCCATTCCATTCCATTCCATTGGATTCCATTCAATTCCATTCCAATCCATTCCATTCCAATCCAGTCCATTCTACTCGGGTTGATTTGATTCCATTCCATTCCATTCCATTCCATTCCATTCCATTCCATTCCATTCCATTCCATTCCATTCCATTCCATTCCATTCCAATCCATTCCATTCAACTCGGGTTGATTTGATTCCATTCCATTCCATTCCATTCCATTCCATTCCATTCCATTCGATTCCATTCGATTCCATTCCATTCCATTCCATTAAATTCCATTCCATTCCATTCCATTCCATTCCATTCCATTCCATTCCATTCAATTCCATTCCATTCCGTTCTACTCGGGTTCATTCCATTCCATTCCATTCCATTCCTTTCCATTCCATTCCATTCCGTTCTACTCGGGTTGACCATTCCGTTCCATTCGATTCCATTCCATTCCATTCCATTCCATTCCATTCCATTCCATTCCATTCCATTCCTTTCCTTTCCATTCCATTCCATTCCGTTCCGTTCTACTCGGGTTGATTTCCACTCCATTCCATTCCATTCCATTCCATTCTATTCGATTCCATTCCATTCCATGCCATTCCATTCCATTCCATTCCATTCCATTCCATTCCAGTCCATTCCGTTCTGCTCGGGTTGATTCCATTCTATTCCATTCTATTCCTCTCGATTCCATTCGATTCCATTTTATTCCATTCCATTCCACTCCATTCCATTCCATTCCATTCTATTCCATTGAATTCCGTTCCATTCCATTGCATTCCATTACATTCCGTTCTACTCGGGTTGATGATTCCATTCCATTCCGTTCCGTTCCATTCCATTCCATTCCATTCCATTCCATTCCATTCCATTCCATTCCATTCCATTCCATTTCAATCCATTCCATTCTACTCGGGTTGATTCCATTCCATTCCATTCCATTCCATTCCATTCAATTCCATTCCATTCCATTCCAGTCCATTCCAATCCATTCCATTCTACTCGGGTTGATTCCATTCCATTCCATTCCATTCCATTCCATTCCATTCCATTCCTTTCGATTCCATTCCATTCCATTCCATTCCATTCCATTCCATTCCATTCCAATCCATTCCATTCCATTCCATTCCATTCCATTCCATTCCATTCCATTCTATTGCATTCCATTCCATTCCATTCCATTCCGTTCTACTCGGGTTGATTCCAATCTATTCCATTCCATTCTATTCCGTTACATTCCATTCCATTCCATTCCATTCCATTCCGTTCCACTCCATTCCATTCCATTCCAGTCCATTCCAATCCATTCCATTCTACTCGGGTTGATTCCATTCCATTCCATTCCATTCCATTACATTCCATTCCAAACCATTCCATTCTACTTGGGTTGATACCATTCCATTCCATTCCATTCCATTCCATTCCATTCCATTCCATTCGATTCCATTCCATTCCATTCCATTCCATTAAATTTTATTCCATTCCATTCCATTCCATTCCTTTCCATTCCATTCCATTCCATTCCATTCCATTACGTTCTACTCAGGTTGATTTCATTCCATTCCATTCCATTCCATTCCATTCCATTCCATTCAATTCCTTTCGATTCCATACGATTCCATTCCATTCCATTCCATTCCAATCCATACCGTTCTACTAGGGTTGATTCCATTCCATTCCATTCCATTCCATTCCATTCCATTCCATTCCAGTCCATTCCTATCCATTCCATTCTGCTAGGGTTGATTCCATTCCGTTCCATTTCATTCCATTCCATTCCATTCCATTCCATTCCATTCCATTCCATTCCATTCCATTCCGTTCTACTCGGGCTGATTCCATTCCATTCCATTCCATTCCATTCCATTCCATTCCATTCCATTCCATTCCATTCCATTCCATTGGATTCCATTCAAGTCCATTCCATTCCATTCCATTCCAATCCAGTCCATTCTACTCGGGTTGATTTGATTCCATTCCATTGCATTCCATTCCATTCCATTCCATTCCATTCCATTCCATTCCATTCCATTCAATTCCTTTCGATTCCATACGATTCCATTCCATTCCATTCCATTCCAATCCATTCCGTTCTACTCGGGTTGATTCCATTCCATTCCATTCCATTCCATTCCATTCCATTTCAATCCATTCCATTCTACTCGGGTTGATTCCATTCCATTCCATTCCTTTCCATTCCATTCCATTCCATTCCATTCCAGTCCATTCCTATCCATTCCATTCTGCTCGGGTTGATTCCATTCCGTTCCATTCCATTCCATTCCATTCCATTCCATTCCATTCGATTCCATTCCATTCCATTCCATTCCATTCCATTCCATTCCATTCCATTCCATTCCATTCCATTCCATTCCATTCCATTCCATTCCATTCCGTTCTACTCGGGTTGATTCCATTCCATTCCATTCCATTCCATTCCATTCCATTCCATTCCATTCCATTGGATTCCATTCAATTCCATTCCAATCCATTCCATTCCAATCCAGTCCATTCTACTCGGGTTGATTTGATTCCATTCCATTCCATTCCATTCCATTCCATTCCATTCCATTCCATTCCATTCCATTCCATTCCATTCCATTCCATTCCAATCCATTCCATTCAACTCGGGTTGATTTGATTCCATTCCATTCCATTCCATTCCATTCCATTCCATTCCATTCGATTCCATTCGATTCCATTCCATTCCATTCCATTAAATTCCATTCCATTCCATTCCATTCCATTCCATTCCATTCCATTCCATTCCATTCCATTCCATTCCGTTCTACTCGGGTTCATTCCATTCCATTCCATTCCATTCCTTTCCATTCCATTCCATTCCGTTCTACTCGGGTTGACCATTCCGTTCCATTCGATTCCATTCCATTCCATTCCATTCCATTCCATTCCATTGCATTCCATTCCTTTCCTTTCCATTCCATTCCATTCCGTTCCGTTCTACTCGGGTTGATTTCCACTCCATTCCATTCCATTCCATTCCATTCTATTCGATTCCATTCCATTCCATGCCATTCCATTCCATTCCATTCCATTCCATTCCATTCCAGTCCATTCCGTTCTGCTCGGGTTGATTCCATTCTATTCCATTCTATTCCTCTCTATTCCATTCGATTCCATTTTATTCCATTCCATTCCACTCCATTCCATTCCATTCCATTCTATTCCATTGAATTCCGTTCCATTCCATTGCATTCCATTACATTCCGTTCTACTCGGGTTGATGATTCCATTCCATTCCGTTCCGTTCCATTCCATTCCATTCCATTCCATTCCATTCCATTCCATTCCATTCCATTCCATTCCATTCCTTTCTACTCCGGTTCTTTTCATTCCATTCCATTCCATTCCATTCCATTCCATTCCATTCCATTCCATTCCATTCCGTTCTACTCTGGTTGAATTCATTCCTTTCCATTGCATTCCATTCCATTCCATTCCATTCTATGCCATTCGATTCCATTCCATTCCATTTCAATCCATTCCGTTCTACTCGGGTTGATTCCATTCCATTCCATTCCATTCCATTCCATTCCATTCCATTCCAGTCCATTCCAATCCATTCCATTCTACTAGGGTTGATTCCATTCGATTCCATTCCATTCCATTGGATTCCATTCCATTCCATTCCATTCCATTCCGTTCCATTCGATTCGATTCCATTCCATTCCAATCCATTCCATTCCATTCCATTCCATTCCATTCCATTCCTTTCCATTCCATTGGATTCCATTCCATTCCATTCCATTCCATTCCATTCCATTCCATTCCATTCCTTTCCATTCCATTCCATTCCATTCCGTTCTACTCGGGTTGATTCCATTCTATTCCATTCCATTCCATTCGATTCCATTCGATTCCATTCGATTCCATTCCATTCCATTCCATTAAATTTCATTCCATTCCATTCCATTCCATTCCTTTCCATTCCATTCCATTCCATTCCGTTCGATTCCATTCCATTCCATTCCAATCCAATCCATTCCATTCTACTCGGGTTGATTCCATTCCATTCCATTCCATTCCATTCCATTCCATTCCATTCCGTTCCAGTCCAATCCATTCCATTCTACTCGGGTTGATTCCATTCCATTTCATTCCATTCCATTCCATTCCATTCCAATCCATTCCATTCTACTCGGGTTGATTCCATTCCATTCCATTCTATTCCATTCCATTCCATTCCATTCCATTCCATTCCATTCCAATCCATTCCATTCAACTCGGGTTGATTCCATTCCATTCCATTCCATTCCATTCCATTCCATTCCATTCCATTAAATTTTATTCCATTCCATTCCATTCCATTCCTATCCATTCCATTCCATTCCATTACGTTCTACTCGGGTTGATTTCATTCCATTCCATTCCATTCCATTCCATTCCATTATATTCCATTCCATTCCATTCCTTTCGATTCCATACGATTCCATTCCATTCCATTCCATTCCAATCAATTCCGTTCTACTCGGGTTGATTCCATTCCATTCCATTCCATTCTATTCCATTCCATTCCATTCCATTTCAATCCATTCCATTCTACTCGGGTTGATTCCATTCCATTCCATTCCATTCCATTCCATTCAATTCCATTCCATTCCATTCCAGTCCATTCCAATCCATTCCATTCTACTCGGGTTGATTCCATTCCATTCCATTCCATTCCATTCCATTCCATTCCATTCCATTCCTTTCGTTTCCATTCCATTCCATTCCATTCCATTCCATTCCATTCCATTCCAATCCATTCCATTCCATTCCATTCCATTCCATTCCATTCTATTGCATTCCATTCCATTCCATTCCATTCCGTTCTACTCGGGTTGATTCCAATCTATTCCATTCCATTCTATTCCGTTACATTCCATTCCATTCCATTCCATTCCATTCCGTTCCACTCCATTCCATTCCATTCCAGTCCATTCCAATCCATTCCATTCTACTCGGGTTGATTCCATTCCATTCCATTCCATTCCATTACATTCCATTCCAAACCATTCCATTCTACTTGGGTTGATACCATTCCATTCCATTCCATTCCATTCCATTCCATTCCATTCCATTCCATTCCATTCGATTCCATTCCATTCCATTCCATTCCATTAAATTTTATTCCATTCCATTCCATTCCATTCCTTTCCATTCCATTCCATTCCATTCCATTCCATTACGTTCTACTCGGGTTGATTTCATTCCATTCCATTCCATTCCATTCCATTCCATTCCATTCCATTCAATTCCTTTCGATTCCATACGATTCCATTCCATTCCATTCCATTCCAATCCATTCCGTTCTACTCGGGTTGATTCCATTCCATTCCATTCCATTCCATTCCATTCCAGTCCATTCCTATCCATTCCATTCTGCTCGGGTTGATTCCATTCCGTTCCATTCCATTCCATTCCATTCCATTCCATTCCATTCCATTCCATTCCATTCCATTCCATTCCATTCCATTCCGTTCTACTCGGGTTGATTCCATTCCATTCCATTCCATTCCATTCCATTCCATTCCATTCCATTCCATTCCATTCCATTCCATTGGATTCCATTCAAGTCCATTCCATTCCATTCCATTCCAATCCAGTCCATTCTACTCGGGTTGATTTGATTCCATTCCATTGCATTCCATTCCATTCCATTCCATTCCATTCCATTCCATTCCATTCAATTCCTTTCGATTCCATACGATTCCATTCCATTCCATTCCATTCCAATCCATTCCGTTCTACTCGGGTTGATTCCATTCCATTCCATTCCATTCCATTCCATTCCATTTCAATCCATTCCATTCTACTCGGGTTGATTCCATTCCATTCCATTCCTTTCCATTCCATTCCATTCCATTCCATTCCAGTCCATTCCTATCCATTCCATTCTGCTCGGGTTGATTCCATTCCGTTCCATTCCATTCCATTCCATTCCATTCCATTCCATTCGATTCCATTCCATTCCATTCCATTCCATTCCATTCCATTCCATTCCATTCCATTCCATTCCATTCCATTCCATTCCATTCCATTCCATTCCATTCCGTTCTACTCGGGTTGATTCCATTCCATTCCATTCCATTCCATTCCATTCCATTCCATTCCATTCCATTCCATTGGATTCCATTCAATTCCATTCCAATCCATTCCATTCCAATCCAGTCCATTCTACTCGGGTTGATTTGATTCCATTCCATTCCATTCCATTCCATTCCATTCCATTCCATTCCATTCCATTCCATTCCATTCCATTCCATTCCATTCCATTCCAATCCATTCCATTCAACTCGGGTTGATTTGATTCCATTCCATTCCATTCCATTCCATTCCATTCCATTCCATTCGATTCCATTCGATTCCATTCCATTCCATTCCATTAAATTCCATTCCATTCCATTCCATTCCATTCCATTCCATTCCATTCCATTCAATTCCATTCCATTCCGTTCTACTCGGGTTCATTCCATTCCATTCCATTCCATTCCTTTCCATTCCATTCCATTCCGTTCTACTCGGGTTGACCATTCCGTTCCATTCGATTCCATTCCATTCCATTCCATTCCATTCCATTCCATTCCATTCCATTCCATTCCTTTCCTTTCCATTCCATTCCATTCCGTTCCGTTCTACTCGGGTTGATTTCCACTCCATTCCATTCCATTCCATTCCATTCTATTCGATTCCATTCCATTCCATGCCATTCCATTCCATTCCATTCCATTCCATTCCATTCCAGTCCATTCCGTTCTGCTCGGGTTGATTCCATTCTATTCCATTCTATTCCTCTCGATTCCATTCGATTCCATTTTATTCCATTCCATTCCACTCCATTCCATTCCATTCCATTCTATTCCATTGAATTCCGTTCCATTCCATTGCATTCCATTACATTCCGTTCTACTCGGGTTGATGATTCCATTCCATTCCGTTCCGTTCCATTCCATTCCATTCCATTCCATTCCATTCCATTCCATTCCATTCCATTCCATTCCATTCCATTTCAATCCATTCCATTCTACTCGGGTTGATTCCATTCCATTCCATTCCATTCCATTCCATTCAATTCCATTCCATTCCATTCCAGTCCATTCCAATCCATTCCATTCTACTCGGGTTGATTCCATTCCATTCCATTCCATTCCATTCCATTCCATTCCATTCCATTCCTTTCGATTCCATTCCATTCCATTCCATTCCATTCCATTCCATTCCATTCCAATCCATTCCATTCCATTCCATTCCATTCCATTCCATTCCATTCTATTGCATTCCATTCCATTCCATTCCATTCCGTTCTACTCGGGTTGATTCCAATCTATTCCATTCCATTCTATTCCGTTACATTCCATTCCATTCCATTCCATTCCATTCCGTTCCACTCCATTCCATTCCATTCCAGTCCATTCCAATCCATTCCATTCTACTCGGGTTGATTCCATTCCATTCCATTCCATTACATTACATTCCATTCCAAACCATTCCATTCTACTTGGGTTGATACCATTCCATTCCATTCCATTCCATTCCATTCCATTCCATTCCATTCCATTCGATTCCATTCCATTCCATTCCATTCCATTAAATTTTATTCCATTCCATTCCATTCCATTCCTTTCCATTCCATTCCATTCCATTCCATTCCATTACGTTCTACTCGGGTTGATTTCATTCCATTCCATTCCATTCCATTCCATTCCATTCCATTCAATTCCTTTCGATTCCATACGATTCCATTCCATTCCATTCCATTCCAATCCATTCCGTTCTACTCGGGTTGATTCCATTCCATTCCATTCCATTCCATTCCTTTCCATTCCATTCCAGTCCATTCCTATCCATTCCATTCTGCTAGGGTTGATTCCATTCCGTTCCATTCCATTCCATTCCATTCCATTCCATTCCATTCCATTCCATTCCATTCCATTCCATTCCGTTCTACTCGGGCTGATTCCATTCCATTCCATTCCATTCCATTCCATTCCATTTCAATCCATTCCATTCTACTCGGGTTGATTCCATTCCATTCCATTCCTTTCCATTCCATTCCATTCCATTCCATTCCAGTCCATTCCTATCCATTCCATTCTGCTCGGGTTGATTCCATTCCGTTCCATTCCATTCCATTCCATTCCATTCCATTCCATTCGATTCCATTCCATTCCATTCCATTCCATTCCATTCCATTCCATTCCATTCCATTCCATTCCATTCCATTCCATTCCATTCCATTCCATTCCATTCCATTCCATTCCGTTCTACTCGGGTTGATTCCATTCCATTCCATTCCATTCCATTCCATTCCATTCCATTCCATTCCATTCCATTGGATTCCATTCAATTCCATTCCAATCCATTCCATTCCAATCCAGTCCATTCTACTCGGGTTGATTTGATTCCATTCCATTCCATTCCATTCCATTCCATTCCATTCCATTCCATTCCATTCCATTCCATTCCATTCCATTCCATTCCATTCCAATCCATTCCATTCAACTCGGGTTGATTTGATTCCATTCCATTCCATTCCATTCCATTCCATTCGATTCCATTCGATTCCATTCCATTCCATTCCATTAAATTCCATTCCATTCCATTCCATTCCATTCCATTCCATTCCATTCCATTCAATTCCATTCCATTCCGTTCTACTCGGGTTCATTCCATTCCATTCCATTCCATTCCTTTCCATTCCATTCCATTCCGTTCTACTCGGGTTGACCATTCCGTTCCATTCGATTCCATTCCATTCCATTCCATTCCATTCCATTCCATTCCATTCCATTCCATTCCTTTCCTTTCCATTCCATTCCATTCCGTTCCGTTCTACTCGGGTTGATTTCCACTCCATTCCATTCCATTCCATTCCATTCTATTCGATTCCATTCCATTCCATGCCATTCCATTCCATTCCATTCCATTCCATTCCATTCCATTCCAGTCCATTCCGTTCTGCTCGGGTTGATTCCATTCTATTCCATTCTATTCCTCTCGATTCCATTCGATTCCATTTTATTCCATTCCATTCCACTCCATTCCATTCCATTCCATTCTATTCCATTGAATTCCGTTCCATTCCATTGCATTCCATTACATTCCGTTCTACTCGGGTTGATGATTCCATTCCATTCCGTTCCGTTCCATTCCATTCCATTCCATTCCATTCCATTCCATTCCATTCCATTCCATTCCATTCCATTCCATTTCAATCCATTCCATTCTACTCGGGTTGATTCCATTCCATTCCATTCCATTCCATTCCATTCAATTCCATTCCATTCCATTCCAGTCCATTCCAATCCATTCCATTCTACTCGGGTTGATTCCATTCCATTCCATTCCATTCCATTCCATTCCATTCCATTCCATTCCTTTCGATTCCATTCCATTCCATTCCATTCCATTCCATTCCATTCCATTCCAATCCATTCCATTCCATTCCATTCCATTCCATTCCATTCCATTCCATTCTATTGCATTCCATTCCATTCCATTCCATTCCGTTCTACTCGGGTTGATTCCAATCTATTCCATTCCATTCTATTCCGTTACATTCCATTCCATTCCATTCCATTCCATTCCGTTCCACTCCATTCCATTCCATTCCAGTCCATTCCAATCCATTCCATTCTACTCGGGTTGATTCCATTCCATTCCATTCCATTACATTACATTCCATTCCAAACCATTCCATTCTACTTGGGTTGATACCATTCCATTCCATTCCATTCCATTCCATTCCATTCCATTCCATTCCATTCGATTCCATTCCATTCCATTCCATTCCATTAAATTTTATTCCATTCCATTCCATTCCATTCCTTTCCATTCCATTCCATTCCATTCCATTCCATTACGTTCTACTCGGGTTGATTTCATTCCATTCCATTCCATTCCATTCCATTCCATTCCATTCAATTCCTTTCGATTCCATACGATTCCATTCCATTCCATTCCATTCCAATCCATTCCGTTCTACTCGGGTTGATTCCATTCCATTCCATTCCATTCCATTCCTTTCCATTCCATTCCAGTCCATTCCTATCCATTCCATTCTGCTAGGGTTGATTCCATTCCGTTCCATTCCATTCCATTCCATTCCATTCCATTCCATTCCATTCCATTCCATTCCATTCCATTCCGTTCTACTCGGGCTGATTCCATTCCATTCCATTCCATTCCATTCCATTCCATTCCATTCCATTCCATTCCATTCCATTCCATTGGATTCCATTCAAGTCCATTCCATTCCATTCCATTCCAATCCAGTCCATTCTACTCGGGTTGATTTGATTCCATTCCATTGCATTCCATTCCATTCCATTCCATTCCATTCCATTCCATTCCATTCCATTCAATTCCTTTCGATTCCATACGATTCCATTCCATTCCATTCCATTCCAATCCATTCCGTTCTACTCGGGTTGATTCCATTCCATTCCATTCCATTCCATTCCATTCCATTTCAATCCATTCCATTCTACTCGGGTTGATTCCATTCCATTCCATTCCTTTCCATTCCATTCCATTCCATTCCATTCCAGTCCATTCCTATCCATTCCATTCTGCTCGGGTTGATTCCATTCCGTTCCATTCCATTCCATTCCATTCCATTCCATTCCATTCCATTCCATTCCATTCCATTCCATTCCATTCCATTCCATTCCATTCCATTCCATTCCATTCCATTCCATTTCATTCCATTCCATTCCATTCCATTCCGTTCTACTCGGGTTGATTCCATTCCATTCCATTCCATTCCATTCCATTCCATTCCATTCCATTCCATTGGATTCCATTCAATTCCATTCCAATCCATTCCATTCCAATCCAGTCCATTCTACTCGGGTTGATTTGATTCCATTCCATTCCATTCCATTCCATTCCATTCCATTCCATTCCATTCCATTCCATTCCATTCCATTCCAATCCATTCCATTCAACTCGGGTTGATTTGATTCCATTCCATTCCATTCCATTCCATTCCATTCGATTCCATTCGATTCCATTCCATTCCATTCCATTAAATTCCATTCCATTCCATTCCATTCCATTCCATTCCATTCCATTCCATTCCATTCCATTCCATTCCGTTCTACTCGGGTTCATTCCATTCCATTCCATTCCATTCCTTTCCATTCCATTCCATTCCGTTCTACTCGGGTTGACCATTCCGTTCCATTCGATTCCATTCCATTCCATTCCATTCCATTCCATTCCATTCCATTCCATTCCTTTCCTTTCCATTCCATTCCATTCCGTTCCGTTCTACTCGGGTTGATTTCCACTCCATTCCATTCCATTCCATTCCATTCTATTCGATTCCATTCCATTCCATGCCATTCCATTCCATTCCATTCCATTCCATTCCAGTCCATTCCGTTCTGCTCGGGTTGATTCCATTCTATTCCATTCTATTCCTCTCGATTCCATTCGATTCCATTTTATTCCATTCCATTCCACTCCATTCCATTCCATTCCATTCTATTCCATTGAATTCCGTTCCATTCCATTGCATTCCATTACATTCCGTTCTACTCGGGTTGATGATTCCATTCCATTCCGTTCCGTTCCATTCCATTCCATTCCATTCCATTCCATTCCATTCCATTCCATTCCATTCCATTCCATTCCTTTCTACTCCGGTTCTTTTCATTCCATTCCATTCCATTCCATTCCATTCCATTCCATTCCATTCCATTCCATTCCGTTCTACTCTGGTTGAATTCATTCCTTTCCATTGCATTCCATTCCATTCCATTCCATTCTATGCCATTCGATTCCATTCCATTCCATTTCAATCCATTCCGTTCTACTCGGGTTGATTCCATTCCATTCCATTCCATTCCATTCCATTCCATTCCATTCCAGTCCATTCCAATCCATTCCATTCTACTAGGGTTGATTCCATTCGATTCCATTCCATTCCATTGGATTCCATTCCATTCCATTCCATTCCATTCCGTTCCATTCGATTCGATTCCATTCCATTCCAATCCATTCCATTCCATTCCATTCCATTCCATTCCATTCCTTTCCATTCCATTGGATTCCATTCCATTCCATTCCATTCCATTCCATTCCATTCCATTCCATTCCTTTCCATTCCATTCCATTCCATTCCGTTCTACTCGGGTTGATTCCATTCTATTCCATTCCATTCCATTCGATTCCATTCGATTCCATTCGATTCCATTCCATTCCATTCCATTAAATTTCATTCCATTCCATTCCATTCCATTCCTTTCCATTCCATTCCATTCCATTCCGTTCGAATCCATTCCATTCCATTCCAATCCAATCCATTCCATTCTACTCGGGTTGATTCCATTCCATTCCATTCCATTCCATTCCATTCCATTCCATTCCGTTCCAGTCCAATCCATTCCATTCTACTCGGGTTGATTCCATTCCATTTCATTCCATTCCATTCCATTCCATTCCAATCCATTCCATTCTACTCGGGTTGATTCCATTCCATTCCATTCTATTCCATTCCATTCCATTCCATTCCATTCCATTCCATTCCATTCCAATCCATTCCATTCAACTCGGGTTGATTCCATTCAATTCCATTCCATTCCATTCCATTCCATTCCATTCCATTAAATTTTATTCCATTCCATTCCATTCCATTCCTTTCCATTCCATTCCATTCCATTACGTTCTACTCGGGTTGATTTCATTCCATTCCATTCCATTCCATTCCATTCCATTCCATTCCATTCCATTCCATTCCTTTCGATTCCATACGATTCCATTCCATTCCATTCCATTCCAATCAATTCCGTTCTACTCGGGTTGATTCCATTCCATTCCATTCCATTCCATTCGATTCCATTCCATTCCATTTCAATCAATTCCATTCTACTCGGGTTGATTCCATTCCATTCCATTCCATTCCATTCCATTCAATTCCATTCCATTCCATTCCAGTCCATTCCAATCCATTCCATTCTACTCGGGTTGATTCCATTCCATTCCATTCCATTCCATTCCATTCCATTCCATTCCATTCCTTTCGATTCCATTCCATTCCATTCCATTCCATTCCATTCCATTCCATTCCAATCCATTCCATTCCATTCCATTCCATTCCATTCCATTCCATTCTATTGCATTCCATTCCATTCCATTCCATTCCGTTCTACTCGGGTTGATTCCAATCTATTCCTTTCCATTCTATTCCGTTACATTCCATTCCATTCCATTCCATTCCATTCCGTTCCATTCCATTCCATTCCATTCCAGTCCATTCCAATCCATTCCATTCTACTCGGGTTGATTCCATTCCATTCCATTCCATTCCATTACATTCCATTCCAAACCATTCCATTCTACTTGGGTTGATACCATTCCATTCCATTCCATTCCTTTCCATTCCATTCGATTCCATTCCATTCCATTCCATTCCATTAAATTTTATTCCATTCCATTCCATTCCATTCCTTTCCATTCCATTCCATTCCATTCCATTCCATTACGTTCTACTCGGGTTGATTTCATTCCATTCCATTCCATTCCATTCCATTCCATTCCTTTCGATTCCATACGATTCCATTCCATTCCATTCCATTCCAATCCATTCCGTTCTACTCGGGTTGATTCCATTCCATTCCATTCCATTCCATTTCAATCCATTCCATTCTACTCGGGTTGATTCCATTCCATTCCATTCCATTCCATTCCATTCCATTCCATTCCAGTCCATTCCTATCCATTCCATTCTGCTCGGGTTGATTCCATTCCGTTCCATTCCATTCCATTCCATTCCATTCCATTCCATTCCATTCCATTCCATTCCATTCCATTCCATTCCGTTCTACTCGGGTTGATTCCATTCCATTCCATTCCATTCCATTCCATTCCATTCCATTCCATTCCATTCCATTCCATTCCATTCCATTGGATTCCATTCAATTCCATTCCATTCCATTCCATTCCAATCCAGTCCATTCTACTCGGGTTGATTTGATTCCATTCCATTCCATTCCATTCCATTCCATTCCATTCCATTCCATTCCATTCCATTCCATTCCATTCCATTCCATTCCAATCCATTCCATTCAACTCGGGTTGATTTGATTCCATTCCATTCCATTCCATTCCATTCCATTCCATTCGATTCCATTCGATTCCATTCCATTCCATTCCATTAAATTCCATTCCATTCCATTCCATTCCATTCCATTCCATTCCATTCCATTCCATTCCGTTCTACTCGGGTTGATTCCATTCCATTCCATTCCATTCCATTCCATTCCATTCCATTCCATTCCATTCGATTCCATTCAATTCCATTCCATTCCATTCCGTTCCATTCCAATCCACTCCATTCTACTCGGGTTGATTCCATTCCATTCCATTCCATTCCATTCCATTCCAATCCATTCCGTTCTACTCGGGTTGATTCCATTTCATTCCATTCCATTCCATTCCATTCCATTCCATTCCGTTCCATTCCAATCCATTCCATTCTACTCGGGTTGATTCCATTCCATTCCATTCCATTCCATTCCATTCCATTCCATTCCAATCCATTCCATTCTACTCGGGTTGATTCCATTCCATTCCATTCCATTCCATTCCATTCCATTCCATTCCATTCAAATCCATTCCATTCAACTCGGGTTGATTCCATTCCATTCCATTGCATTCCATTCCATTCCATTAAATTTTATTCCATTCCATTCCATTCCATTCCATTCCATTCTATTGCATTCCATTCCATTCCATTCCATTCTGTTCTACTCGGGTTGATTCCAATCTATTCCATTCCATTCCATTCCGTTACATTCCATTCCATTCCATTCCATTCCATTCCGTTCCATTCCATTCCATTCCATTCCAGTCCATTCCAATCCATTCCATTCTACTCGGGTTGATTCCATTCCATTCCATTCCATTCCATTCCATTCCTTTCCATTCCATTGGATTCCATTCCATTCCATTCCATTCCATTCCATTCCATTCCATTCCATTCCTTTCCATTCCATTCCATTCCATTCCGTTCTACTCGGGTTGATTCCATTCTATTCCATTCCATTCCATTCGATTCCATTCGATTCCATTCGATTCCATTCCATTCCATTCCATTAAATTTCATTCCATTCCATTCCATTCCATTCCTTTCCATTCCATTCCATTCCATTCCGTTCGATTCCATTCCATTCCATTCCAATCCAATCCATTCCATTCTACTCGGGTTGATTCCATTCCATTCCATTCCATTCCATTCCATTCCGTTCCATTCCAATCCATTCCATTCTACTCGGGTTGATTCCATTCCATTTCATTCCATTCCATTCCATTCCATTCCAATCCATTCCATTCTACTCGGGTTGATTCCATTCCATTCCATTCTATTCCATTCCATTCCATTCCATTCCATTCCATTCCATTCCAATCCATTCCATTCAACTCGGGTTGATTCCATTCAATTCCATTCCATTCCATTCCATTCCATTCCATTCCATTAAATTTTATTCCATTCCATTCCATTCCATTCCTTTCCATTCCATTCCATTCCATTACGTTCTACTCGGGTTGATTTCATTCCATTCCATTCCATTCCATTCCATTCCATTATATTCCATTCCATTCCATTCCTTTCGATTCCATACGATTCCATTCCATTCCATTCCATTCCAATCAATTCCGTTCTACTCGGGTTGATTCCATTCCATTCCATTCCATTCCATTCCATTCCATTCCATTCCATTCCATTCCATTTCAATCCATTCCATTCTACTCGGGTTGATTCCATTCCATTCCATTCCATTCCATTCCATTCAATTCCATTCCATTCCATTCCATTCCATTCCAGTCCATTCCAATCCATTCCATTCTACTCGGGTTGATTCCATTCCATTCCATTCCATTCCATTCCATTCCATTCCATTCCATTCCTTTCGTTTCCATTCCATTCCATTCCATTCCATTCCATTCCATTCCATTCCATTCCAATCCATTCCATTCCATTCCATTCCATTCCATTCCATTCCATTCTATTGCATTCCATTCCATTCCATTCCATTCCGTTCTACTCGGGTTGATTCCAATCTATTCCATTCCATTCTATTCCGTTACATTCCATTCCATTCCATTCCATTCCATTCCGTTCCACTCCATTCCATTCCATTCCAGTCCATTCCAATCCATTCCATTCTACTCGGGTTGATTCCATTCCATTCCATTCCATTCCATTACATTCCATTCCAAACCATTCCATTCTACTTGGGTTGATACCATTCCATTCCATTCCATTCCATTCCATTCCATTCCATTCCATTCCATTCGATTCCATTCCATTCCATTCCATTCCATTAAATTTTATTCCATTCCATTCCATTCCATTCCTTTCCATTCCATTCCATTCCATTCCATTCCATTACGTTCTACTCGGGTTGATTTCATTCCATTCCATTCCATTCCATTCCATTCCATTCCATTCCATTCCATTCAATTCCTTTCGATTCCATACGATTCCATTCCATTCCATTCCATTCCAATCCATTCCGTTCTACTCGGGTTGATTCCATTCCATTCCATTCCATTCCATTCCATTCCAGTCCATTCCTATCCATTCCATTCTGCTCGGGTTGATTCCATTCCGTTCCATTCCATTCCATTCCATTCCATTCCATTCCATTCCATTCCATTCCATTCCATTCCATTCCATTCCATTCCATTCCATTCCATTCCGTTCTACTCGGGTTGATTCCATTCCATTCCATTCCATTCCATTCCATTCCATTCCATTCCATTCCATTCCATTCCATTGGATTCCATTCAAGTCCATTCCATTCCATTCCATTCCAATCCAGTCCATTCTACTCGGGTTGATTTGATTCCATTCCATTGCATTCCATTCCATTCCATTCCATTCCATTCCATTCCATTCCATTCAATTCCTTTCGATTCCATACGATTCCATTCCATTCCATTCCATTCCAATCCATTCCGTTCTACTCGGGTTGATTCCATTCCATTCCATTCCATTCCATTCCATTCCATTTCAATCCATTCCATTCTACTCGGGTTGATTCCATTCCATTCCATTCCTTTCCATTCCATTCCATTCCATTCCATTCCAGTCCATTCCTATCCATTCCATTCTGCTCGGGTTGATTCCATTCCGTTCCATTCCATTCCATTCCATTCCATTCCATTCCATTCGATTCCATTCCATTCCATTCCATTCCATTCCATTCCATTCCATTCCATTCCATTCCATTCCATTCCATTCCATTCCATTCCGTTCTACTCGGGTTGATTCCATTCCATTCCATTCCATTCCATTCCATTCCATTCCATTCCATTCCATTGGATTCCATTCAATTCCATTCCAATCCATTCCATTCCAATCCAGTCCATTCTACTCGGGTTGATTTGATTCCATTCCATTCCATTCCATTCCATTCCATTCCATTCCATTCCATTCCATTCCATTCCATTCCATTCCATTCCAATCCATTCCATTCAACTCGGGTTGATTTGTTTCCATTCCATTCCATTCCATTCCATTCCATTCCATTCCATTCGATTCCATTCGATTCCATTCCATTCCATTCCATTAAATTCCATTCCATTCCATTCCATTCCATTCCATTCCATTCCATTCCATTCAATTCCATTCCATTCCGTTCTACTCGGGTTCATTCCATTCCATTCCATTCCATTCCTTTCCATTCCATTCCATTCCGTTCTACTCGGGTTGACCATTCCGTTCCATTCGATTCCATTCCATTCCATTCCATTCCATTCCATTCCATTCCATTCCATTCCTTTCCTTTCCATTCCATTCCATTCCGTTCCGTTCTACTCGGGTTGATTTCCACTCCATTCCATTCCATTCCATTCCATTCTATTCGATTCCATTCCATTCCATGCCATTCCATTCCATTCCATTCCATTCCATTCCATTCCAGTCCATTCCGTTCTGCTCGGGTTGATTCCATTCTATTCCATTCTATTCCTCTCGATTCCATTCGATTCCATTTTATTCCATTCCATTCCACTCCATTCCATTCCATTCCATTCTATTCCATTGAATTCCGTTCCATTCCATTGCATTCCATTACATTCCGTTCTACTCGGGTTGATGATTCCATTCCATTCCGTTCCGTTCCATTCCATTCCATTCCATTCCATTCCATTCCATTCCATTCCATTCCATTCCATTCCATTCCTTTCTACTCCGGTTCTTTTCATTCCATTCCATTCCATTCCATTCCATTCCATTCCATTCCATTCCATTCCATTCCATTCCATTCCGTTCTACTCTGGTTGAATTCATTCCTTTCCATTGCATTCCATTCCATTCCATTCCATTCTATGCCATTCGATTCCATTCCATTCCATTTCAATCCATTCCGTTCTACTCGGGTTGATTCCATTCCATTCCATTCCATTCCATTCCATTCCATTCCATTCCAGTCCATTCCAATCCATTCCATTCTACTAGGGTTGATTCCATTCGATTCCATTCCATTCCATTGGATTCCATTCCATTCCATTCCATTCCATTCCGTTCCATTCGATTCGATTCCATTCCATTCCAATCCATTCCATTCCATTCCATTCCATTCCATTCCATTCCTTTCCATTCCATTGGATTCCATTCCATTCCATTCCATTCCATTCCATTCCATTCCTTTCCATTCCATTCCATTCCATTCCGTTCTACTCGGGTTGATTCCATTCTATTCCATTCCATTCCATTCGATTCCATTCGATTCCATTCGATTCCATTCCATTCCATTCCATTAAATTTCATTCCATTCCATTCCATTCCATTCCTTTCCATTCCATTCCATTCCATTCCGTTCGATTCCATTCCATTCCATTCCAATCCAATCCATTCCATTCTACTCGGGTTGATTCCATTCCATTCCATTCCATTCCATTCCATTCCATTCCATTCCATTCCATTCCGTTCCAGTCCAATCCATTCCATTCTACTCGGGTTGATTCCATTCCATTTCATTCCATTCCATTCCATTCCATTCCAATCCATTCCATTCTACTCGGGTTGATTCCATTCCATTCCATTCTATTCCATTCCATAACATTCCATTCCATTCCATTCCATTCCAATCCATTCCATTCAACTCGGGTTGATTCCATTCAATTCCATTCCATTCCATTCCATTCCATTCCATTCCATTCCATTAAATTTTATTCCATTCCATTCCATTCCATTCCTTTCCATTCCATTCCATTCCATTACGTTCTACTCGGGTTGATTCCATTCCATTCCATTCCATTCCATTCCATTCCATTCCATTCCATTCCATTCCATTCCATTCCATTCCTTTCGATTCCATACGATTCCATTCCATTCCATTCCATTCCAATCAATTCCGTTCTACTCGGGTTGATTCCATTCCATTCCATTCCATTCCATTCGATTCCATTCCATTCCATTTCAATCCATTCCATTCTACTCGGGTTGATTCCATTCCATTCCATTCCATTCCATTCCATTCAATTCCATTCCATTCCATTCCAGTCCATTCCAATCCATTCCATTCTACTCGGGTTGATTCCATTCCATTCCATTCCATTCCATTCCATTCCTTTCGATTCCATTCCATTCCATTCCATTCCATTCCATTCCATTCCAATCCATTCCATTCCATTCCATTCCATTCCATTCCATTCCATTCTATTGCATTCCATTCCATTCCATTCCATTCCGTTCTACTCGGGTTGATTCCAATCTATTCCATTCCATTCTATTCCGTTACATTCCATTCCATTCCATTCCATTCCATTCCGTTCCATTCCATTCCATTCCATTCCAGTCCATTCCAATCCATTCCATTCTACTCGGGTTGATTCCATTCCATTCCATTCCATTCCATTACATTCCATTCCAAACCATTCCATTCTACTTGGGTTGATACCATTCCATTCCATTCCATTCCTTTCCATTCCATTCGATTCCATTCCATTCCATTCCATTCCATTAAATTTTATTCCATTCCATTCCATTCCATTCCTTTCCATTCCATTCCATTCCATTCCATTCCATTACGTTCTACTCGGGTTGATTTCATTCCATTCCATTCCATTCCATTCCATTCCATTCCATTCCATTCCATTCCTTTCGATTCCATACGATTCCATTCCATTCCATTCCATTCCAATCCATTCCGTTCTACTCGGGTTGATTCCATTCCATTCCATTCCATTCCATTTCAATCCATTCCATTCTACTCGGGTTGATTCCATTCCATTCCATTCCATTCCATTCCATTCCATTCCATTCCATTCCATTCCAG
The DNA here is from genome assembly GCF_029281585.2 of Gorilla gorilla gorilla. Lineage (NCBI taxonomy): Eukaryota > Metazoa > Chordata > Mammalia > Primates > Hominidae > Gorilla > Gorilla gorilla. The sequence continues at coordinate 19,754,874 of NC_073241.2, forward strand.
TCCATTCCTATCCATTCCATTCTGCTCGGGTTGATTCCATTCCGTTCCATTCCATTCCATTCCATTCCATTCAATTCCATTCCATTCCATTCCATTCCATTCCATTCCATTCCATTCCATTCCATTCCATTCCATTCCATTCCATTCCATTCCATTCCGTTCTACTCGGGTTGATTCCATTCCATTCCATTCCATTCCATTCCATTCCATTCCATTCCATTCCATTCCATTCCATTCCATTCCATTGGATTCCATTCAATTCCATTCCATTCCATTCCATTCCAATCCAGTCCATTCTACTCGGGTTGATTTGATTCCATTCCATTCCATTCCATTCCATTCCATTCCATTCCATTCCATTCCATTCCATTCCAATCCATTCCATTCAACTCGGGTTGATTTGATTCCATTCCATTCCATTCCATTCCATTCCATTCCATTCGATTCCATTCGATTCCATTCCATTCCATTCCATTAAATTCCATTCCATTCCATTCCATTCCATTCCATTCCATTCCATTCCATTCCATTCCGTTCTACTCGGGTTGATTCCATTCCATTCCATTCCATTCCATTCCATTCCATTCCATTCCATTCCATTCCATTCGATTCCATTCAATTCCATTCCATTCCATTCCGTTCCATTCCAATCCACTCCATTCTACTCGGGTTGATTCCATTCCATTCCATTCCATTCCATTCCATTCCAATCCATTCCGTTCTACTCGGGTTGATTCCATTTCATTCCATTCCATTCCATTCCATTCCATTCCATTCCATTCCGTTCCATTCCAATCCATTCCATTCTACTAGGGTTGATTCCATTCCATTCCATTCCATTCCATTCCATTCCATTCCATTCCATTCCATTCCAATCCATTCCATTCTACTCGGGTTGATTCCATTCCATTCCATTCCATTCCATTCCATTCCATTCCATTCCATTCAAATCCATTCCATTCAACTCGGGTTGATTCCATTCCATTCCATTGCATTCCATTCCATTCCATTAAATTTTATTCCATTCCATTCCATTCCATTCCATTCTATTGCATTCCATTCCATTCCATTCCATTCTGTTCTACTCGGGTTGATTCCAATCTATTCCATTCCATTCCATTCCGTTACATTCCATTCCATTCCATTCCATTCCATTCTGTTCCATTCCATTCCATTCCATTCCATTGCATTCCATTCCATTCCATTCCATTCCATTCCATTCGATTCCATTCGATTCCATTCCATTCCATTCCTTTAAATTCCCTTCCATTCCATTCCATTCCATTAAATTCCATTGCGTTCCATTCCATTCCATTCCATTCCGTTCTACTCGGGTTGATTCCATTCCATTCCATTCCATTCCATTCCATTCCATTCGATTCCATTCGAATCCATTACATTCCATTCCATTCCATTCCATTCCATTCGATTCCATTCGATTCCATTCCATTCCATTCCATTCCAATCCATTCCATTCTACTCGGGTTGATTCCATTCCATTCCATTCCATTCCATTCCATTCCATTCCATTCCATTCCATTCCATTCCATTCAATTCCATTCCATTCCATTCCATTTGATTCCATTCCATTCCATTCCAATCCATTCCATTCTACTCGGGTTGATTTGATTCCATTCCATTCCATTCCAGTCCAGTCCAGTCCATTCCAATCCATTCCATTCTACTCGGGTTGATTCCATTCCATTCCATTCCATTCCATTCCATTCCATTCCATTCCATTCCAATCCATTCCATTCTACTCGGGTTGATTCCATTCCATTCCATTCCATTCTATTCCACTCCATTCCATTTCATTCCATTCCATTCCATTCCATTCCATTCCATTCCATTCCATTCCAATCCATTCCATTCTACTCGGGTTGATTCCATTCCATTCCATTCCATTACATTACATTCCATTCCAAACCATTCCATTCTACTTGGGTTGATACCATTCCATTCCATTCCATTCCTTTCCATTCCATTCGATTCCATTCCATTCCATTCCATTCCATTAAATTTTATTCCATTCCATTCCATTCCATTCCTTTCCATTCCATTCCATTCCATTCCATTCCATTACGTTCTACTCGGGTTGATTTCATTCCATTCCATTCCATTCCATTCCATTCCATTCCATTCCATTCCATTCCTTTCGATTCCATACGATTCCATTCCATTCCATTCCATTCCAATCCATTCCGTTCTACTCGGGTTGATTCCATTCCATTCCATTCCATTCCATTTCAATCCATTCCATTCTACTCGGGTTGATTCCATTCCATTCCATTCCATTCCATTCCATTCCATTCCATTCCATTCCAGTCCATTCCTATCCATTCCATTCTGCTCGGGTTGATTCCATTCCGTTCCATTCCATTCCATTCCATTCCATTCAATTCCATTCCATTCCATTCCATTCCATTCCATTCCATTCCATTCCATTCCATTCCATTCCATTCCATTCCATTCCATTCCATTCCGTTCTACTCGGGTTGATTCCATTCCATTCCATTCCATTCCATTCCATTCCATTCCATTCCATTCCATTCCATTCCATTCCATTCCATTGGATTCCATTCAATTCCATTCCATTCCATTCCATTCCAATCCAGTCCATTCTACTCGGGTTGATTTGATTCCATTCCATTCCATTCCATTCCATTCCATTCCATTCCATTCCATTCCATTCCATTCCATTCCATTCCATTCCATTCCAATCCATTCCATTCAACTCGGGTTGATTTGATTCCATTCCATTCCATTCCATTCCATTCCATTCCATTCGATTCCATTCGATTCCATTCCATTCCATTCCATTAAATTCCATTCCATTCCATTCCATTCCATTCCATTCCATTCCATTCCATTCCATTCCGTTCTACTCGGGTTGATTCCATTCCATTCCATTCCATTCCATTCCATTCCATTCCATTCCATTCCATTCCATTCGATTCCATTCAATTCCATTCCATTCCATTCCGTTCCATTCCAATCCACTCCATTCTACTCGGGTTGATTCCATTCCATTCCATTCCATTCCATTCCATTCCAATCCATTCCGTTCTACTCGGGTTGATTCCATTTCATTCCATTCCATTCCATTCCATTCCATTCCATTCCATTCCGTTCCATTCCAATCCATTCCATTCTACTAGGGTTGATTCCATTCCATTCCATTCCATTCCATTCCATTCCATTCCATTCCATTCCATTCCAATCCATTCCATTCTACTCGGGTTGATTCCATTCCATTCCATTCCATTCCATTCCATTCCATTCCATTCCATTCAAATCCATTCCATTCAACTCGGGTTGATTCCATTCCATTCCATTGCATTCCATTCCATTCCATTAAATTTTATTCCATTCCATTCCATTCCATTCCATTCTATTGCATTCCATTCCATTCCATTCCATTCTGTTCTACTCGGGTTGATTCCAATCTATTCCATTCCATTCCATTCCGTTACATTCCATTCCATTCCATTCCATTCCATTCTGTTCCATTCCATTCCATTCCATTCCATTGCATTCCATTCCATTCCATTCCATTCCATTCCATTCGATTCCATTCGATTCCATTCCATTCCATTCCTTTAAATTCCCTTCCATTCCATTCCATTCCATTAAATTCCATTGCGTTCCATTCCATTCCATTCCATTCCGTTCTACTCGGGTTGATTCCATTCCATTCCATTCCATTCCATTCCATTCCATTCGATTCCATTCGAATCCATTACATTCCATTCCATTCCATTCCATTCCATTCGATTCCATTCGATTCCATTCCATTCCATTCCATTCCAATCCATTCCATTCTACTCGGGTTGATTCCATTCCATTCCATTCCATTCCATTCCATTCCATTCCATTCCATTCCATTCCATTCCATTCAATTCCATTCCATTCCATTCCATTTGATTCCATTCCATTCCATTCCAATCCATTCCATTCTACTCGGGTTGATTTGATTCCATTCCATTCCATTCCAGTCCAGTCCAGTCCATTCCAATCCATTCCATTCTACTCGGGTTGATTCCATTCCATTCCATTCCATTCCATTCCATTCCATTCCATTCCATTCCAATCCATTCCATTCTACTCGGGTTGATTCCATTCCATTCCATTCCATTCTATTCCACTCCATTCCATTTCATTCCATTCCATTCCATTCCATTCCATTCCATTCCATTCCATTCCAATCCATTCCATTCTACTCGGGTTGATTTGATTCCATTCCATTCCATTCCATTCCATTCCATTCCATTCCAGTCCATTCCAATCCATTCCATTCTACTCGGCTTGATTTGATTCCATTCCATTCCATTCCATTCCATTCCAGTCCATTCCAATCCATTCCATTCTTCTCGGGTTGATTCCATTCCATTCCATTCCATTCCATTCCATTCCATTCCGTTCTACTCTGGTTGAATTCATTCCTTTCCATTGCATTCCATTCCATTCCATTCCATTCTATGCCATTCGATTCCATTCCATTCCATTTCAATCCATTCCGTTCTACTCGGGTTGATTCCATTCCTTTCCATTCCATTCCATTCCATTCCATTCCAGTCCATTCCAATCCATTCCATTCTACTCGGGTTGATTCCATTCGATTCCATTCCATTCCATTGGATTCCATTCCATTCCATTCCATTCCATTCCATTCCGTTCCATTCGATTCGATTCCATTCCATTCCAATCCATTCCATTCCATTCCATTCCATTCCATTCCATTCCATTCCTTTCCATTCCATTGGATTCCATTCCATTCCATTCCATTCCATTCCATTCCATTCCATTCCATTCCATTCCATTCCTTTCCATTCCATTCCATTCCATTCCATTCTACTCGGGTTGATTCCATTCTATTAGATTCCATTCCATTCGATTCCATTCGATTCCATTCGATTCCATTCCATTCCATTCCATTAAATTTCATTCCATTCCATTCCATTCCATTCCATTCCATTCCATTCCATTCCGTTCGATTCCATTCCATTCCATTCCAATCCAATCCATTCCATTCTACTCGGGTTGATTCCATTCCATTCCATTCCATTCCATTCCATTCCGTTCCATTCCAATCCATTCCATTCTACTCGGGTTGATTCCATTCCATTCCATTCCATTCCATTCCATTCCATTCCAATCCATTCCATTCTACTCGGGTTGATTGCATTCCATTCCATTCCATTCCATTCCATTCCATTCCATTCCAATCCATTCCATTCTACTCGGGTTGATTCCATTCCATTCCATTCCATTCCATTCCATTCCATTCCATTCCATTCCATTCCATTCCATTAAATTTTATTCCATTCCATTCCATTCCATTCCTTTCCATTCCATTCCATTCCATTACGTTCTACTCGGGTTGATTTCATTCCATTCCATTCCATTCCATTCCATTCCATTCCATTCCATTCCATTCCATTCCATTCCTTTCGATTCCATACGATTCCATTCCATTCCATTCCATTCCAATCCATTCCGTTCTACTCGGGTTGATTCCATTCCATTCCATTCCATTCCATTCGATTCCATTCCATTCCATTTCAATCCATTCCATTCTACTCGGGTTGATTCCATTCCATTCCATTGCATTCCATTCCATTCCATTCCATTCCATTCCATTCGATTCCATTCGATTCCATTGCATTCCATTCCTTTAAATTCCCTTCCATTCCATTCCATTCCATTAAATTCCATTGCGTTCCATTCCATTCCATTCCATTCCGTTCTACTCGGGTTGATTCCATTCCATTCCATTCCATTCCATTCCATTCCATTCGATTCCATTCGAATCCATTCCATTCCATTCCATTCCATTCCATTCCATTCCATTCCATTCGATTCCATTCCATTCCATTCCATTCCATTCCATTCCAATCCATTCCATTCTACTCGGGTTGATTCCATTCCATTCCATTCCATTCCATTCCATTCCATTCCATTCCATTCCATTCCATTCCATTCCATTCCATTCCATTCAATTCCATTCCATTCCATTGCATTTGATTCCATTCCATTCCATTCCAATCCATTCCATTCTACTCGGGTTGATTTGATTCCATTCCATTCCATTCCAGTCCAGTCCAGTCCATTCGAATCCATTCCATTCTACTCGGGTTGATTCCATTCCATTCCATTCCATTCCATTCCATTCCATTCCATTCCAATCCATTCCATTCTACTCGGGTTGATTCCATTCCATTCCATTCCATTCTATTCCACTCCATTCCATTTCATTCCATTCCATTCCATTCCATTCCATTCCATTCCATTCCATTCCAATCCATTCCATTCTACTCGGGTTGATTTGATTCCATTCCATTCCATTCCATTCCATTCCATTCCATTCCAGTCCATTCCAATCCATTCCATTCTACTCGGCTTGATTTGATTCCATTCCATTCCATTCCATTCCATTCCAGTCCATTCCAATCCATTCCATTCTTCTCGGGTTGATTCCATTCCATTCCATTCCATTCCATTCCATTCCATTCCATTCCGTTCTACTCTGGTTGAATTCATTCCTTTCCATTGCATTCCATTCCATTCCATTCCATTCTATGCCATTCGATTCCATTCCATTCCATTTCAATCCATTCCGTTCTACTCGGGTTGATTCCATTCCTTTCCATTCCATTCCATTCCATTCCATTCCAGTCCATTCCAATCCATTCCATTCTACTCGGGTTGATTCCATTCGATTCCATTCCATTCCATTGGATTCCATTCCATTCCATTCCATTCCATTCCATTCCGTTCCATTCGATTCGATTCCATTCCATTCCAATCCATTCCATTCCATTCCATTCCATTCCATTCCATTCCATTCCATTCCTTTCCATTCCATTGGATTCCATTCCATTCCATTCCATTCCATTCCATTCCATTCCTTTCCATTCCATTCCATTCCTTTCCATTCCATTCCATTCCATTCCATTCTACTCGGGTTGATTCCATTCTATTAGATTCCATTCCATTCGATTCCATTCGATTCCATTCGATTCCATTCCATTCCATTCCATTAAATTTCATTCCATTCCATTCCATTCCATTCCATTCCATTCCATTCCATTCCGTTCGATTCCATTCCATTCCATTCCAATCCAATCCATTCCATTCTACTCGGGTTGATTCCATTCCATTCCATTCCATTCCATTCCATTCCGTTCCATTCCAATCCATTCCATTCTACTCGGGTTGATTCCATTCCATTCCATTCCATTCCATTCCATTCCATTCCAATCCATTCCATTCTACTCGGGTTGATTGCATTCCATTCCATTCCATTCCATTCCATTCCATTCCATTCCAATCCATTCCATTCTACTCGGGTTGATTCCATTCCATTCCATTCCATTCCATTCCATTCCATTCCATTCCATTCCATTAAATTTTATTCCATTCCATTCCATTCCATTCCTTTCCATTCCATTCCATTCCATTACGTTCTACTCGGGTTGATTTCATTCCATTCCATTCCATTCCATTCCATTCCATTCCATTCCATTCCATTCCATTCCTTTCGATTCCATACGATTCCATTCCATTCCATTCCATTCCAATCCATTCCGTTCTACTCGGGATGATTCCATTCCATTCCATTCCATTCCATTCGATTCCATTCCATTCCATTTCAATCCATTCCATTCTACTCGGGTTGATTCCATTCCATTCCATTCCATTCCATTCCATTCCATTCCATTCCATTCCATTCCATTCCATTCCATTCCATTACTTTCCTTTCCATTCCATTCCATTCCATTCCATTACGTTCTACTCGGGTTGATTTCATTCCATGCCATTCCATTCCATTCCATTCCAATCCATTCCGTTCTACTCGGGTTGATTCCATTCCATTCCATTCCATTCGATTCCTTTCCATTCCATTCCATTTCAATCCATTCCATTCTACTCGGGTTGATTCCATTCCATTCCATTCCATTCCATTCCATTCCATTCCATTCCATTCCATTCCATTCCTTTCCATTCCATTCCATTCCATTCCGTTCTACTCGGGTTGATTCCATTCTATTCCATTCCATTCCATTCGATTCCATTCGATTCCATTCGATTCCATTCCATTCCATTCCATTAAATTTCATTCCATTCCCTTCCATTCCATTCCATTCCATTCCATTCCATTCCGTTCGATTCCATTCCATTCCATTCCAATCCAATCCATTCCATTCTACTCGGGTTGATTCCATTCCATTCCATTCCATTCCATTCCATTCCATTCCATTCCGTTCCATTCCAATCCATTCCATTCTACTCGGGTTGATTCCATTCCATTCCATTCCATTCCATTCCATTCCATTCCAATCCATTCCATTCTACTCGGGTTGATTGCATTCCATTCCATTCCATTCCATTCCATTCCATTCCATTCCAATCCATTCCATTCTACTCGGGTTGATTCCATTCCATTCAATTCCATTCCATTCCATTCCATTCAATTCCATTCCATTAAATTTTATTCCATTCCATTCCATTCCATTCCTTTCCATTCCATTCCATTCCATTACGTTCTACTCGGGTTGATTTCATTCCATTCCATTCCATTCCATTCCATTCCATTCCATTCCATTCCATTCCATTCCATTACTTTCGATTCCATACGATTCCATTCCATTCCATTCCATTCCAATCCATTCCGTTCTACTCGGGTTGATTCCATTCCATTCCATTCCATTCCATTCGATTCCATTCCATTCCATTTCAATCCATTCCATTCTATTCGGGTTGATTCCATTCCATTCCATTCCATTCCATTCCATTCCATTCCATTCCATTCCATTACTTTCCTTTCCATTCCATTCCATTCCATTCCATTACGTTCTACTCGGGTTGGTTTCATTCCATGCCATTCCATTTCATTCCATTCCAATCCATTCCGTTCTACTCGGGTTTATTCCATTCCATTCCATTCCATTCCATTCCATTCCATTCCATTCCATTCCATTTCAATCCATTCCATTCTACTCGGGTTGATTCCATTCCATTCCATTCCATTCCATTCCATTCCATTCCATTCCATTCCATTCGATTCCATTCCATTCCATTCCGTTCTACTCGGGTTGATTCTATTCCATTCCATTCCATTCCATTCCATTCCATTCCATTCCATTCCATTCCAGTCCATTCCAATCCATTCCATTCTACTCGGGTTGATTCCATTCCATTCCATTCCATTCCATTCCATTCCATTCCATTCCATTCCATTCCATTCCATTCCTTTCGATTCCATTCCATTCCATTCCATTCCATTCCATTCCATTCCATTCCATTCCATTCCATTCCATTCTATTGCATTCCATTCCATTCCATTCCATTCCGTTCTACTCGGGTTGATTCCAATCTATTCCATTCCATTCCATTCCGTTACATTCCATTCCATTCCATTCCATTCCATTCCATTCCTTTCCATTCCATTCCATTCCATTCCAGTCCATTCCAATCCATTCCATTCTACTCGGGTTGATTCCATTCCATTCCATTCCATTCCATTCCATTCCATTACATTCCATTCCAATCCATTCCATTCTACTCGGGTTGATTCCATTCCATTCCATTCCATTCCATTCCATTCCATTCCATTCCATTCCATTCCATTCCATTCCTTTCCTTTCCATTCCATTCCATTCCATTCCATTACGTTCTACTCGGGTTGATTTCATTCCATTCCATTCCATTCCATTCCATTCCATTCCGTTCCATTCCATTCCATTCCATTCTATTCCATTTCAATCCATTCCATTCTACTCGGGTTGATTCCATTCCATTCCATTTGATTCCATTCCATTCCATTCCATTCCATTCCATTCCATTCCATTCTGTTCTACTCGGGTTGATTTCATTCTATTCCATTCCATTCCATTCCCTTCCATTCCATTCCATTCAATTCCATTCGATTCCAATCCATTCCATTCCATTAAATTCCATTCCATTCCATTCAATTCCTTTCCATTCCATTCCATTCCATTCCATTCCATTCCATTCCATTCCATTCCATTCCGTTCTACTCGGGTTGATTCCATTCCATTCCATTCCATTCCATTCCATTCCATTCCATTCAATTCCATTCCATTCCATTCCATTCCAATCCATTCCATTCCAATCCATTCCATTCTACTCCGGTAGATTCCATTCCATTACATTCCTTTCCATTCCATTCCATTCCATTCCATTCCATTCCATTCGATTCCATTCGATTCCATTCCATTCCATTCCATTCCATTCCATTCCATTCAATTCCATTCCATTCCATTCCATTCCATTCCATTGCATTCCAATCCATTCCATTCTACTCGGGTTGATTTGATTCCATTCCATTCCATTCCATTCCATTTCAATCCATTCCATTCGATTCCATTCCATTCCAATCCATTCCCTTCCATTCCATTCCATTTCATTCCATTCCATTCCATTCCATTCCATTCCATTCCATTCCATTCCGTTCGATTCCATTCCATCCCATTCAAATCCAATCCATTCCATTCTACTCGGGTTGATTCCATTCCATTCCATTCCATTCCATTCCATTCCATTCCATTGCATTCCATTCCATTCCGTTCTGCTCGGGTTGATTCCATTCTATTCCATTCCATTCCACTCGATTCCATTCGATTCCATTCTATTCCATTCCATTCCACTCCATTCCATTCCATTCCATTCTATTCCATTGAATTCCATTCCATTCCATTGCATTCCATTACATTCCGTTCTACTCGGGTTGATGATTCCATTCCATTCCATTCCATTCCATTCCATTCCATTCCATTCCATTCCATTCCATTCCATTCCATTCCATTCAACTCGGGTTGATTACATTCCATTCCATTCCATTCCATTCCATTCCAATCCATTCCATTCAACTCGGGTTGATTCCATTCCTTTCCATTCCATTCCATTCCATTCCTTTCCATTCCATTCCATTCCGTTCTACTCGCGTTCATTCCATTCCATTCCATTTCATTCCATTCCATTCCATTCCATTCCATTCCATTCCATTCCATTCCATTCCATTCCATTCCGTTCTACTCCGGTTGATCATTCCATTCCATTCCATTCCATTCCATTCCATTCCATTCCATTCCATTCCGTTCCGTTCTACTCGGGTTGATTTCCATTCCATTCCATTCCATTCCATTCCATTCCATTCCATTCCATTCCATTCTATTCGATTCCATTCCATTCCATTCCATTCTATTCCATTCCATTCCATTCCATTCCATTCCTTTCCGTTCTGCTCGGGTTGATTCCATTCTATTCCATTCCATTCCGCTCGATTCCATTCGATTCCATTCTATTCCATTCCATTCCACTCCATTCCATTCCAATCCTTTCTATTCCATTGAATTCCATTCCATTCCATTGCATTCCATTACATTCCATTCTACTCGGGTTAATCATTCCATTCCATTCCATTCTATTCCATTCCATTCCATTCCATTCCATTCCACTCCACTCCATTCCATTCCATTCCATTCCATTCCATTCCATTCCATTCCATTCCATTCCATTCCATTCCATTCCATTCCGTTCTACTCGGGTTCATTTCATTCCATTCCATTCCGTTCCATTCCATTCCATTCCATTCCATTCCATTACATTACATTCCGTTCTACTCGGGTCCATTCCATTCCAATCCATTCCATTCCATTCCATTCCATTCCATTCCGTTCTACTCGGTTTGATCATTCCATTCCATGCCATTCCATTCCATTCCATTCCATTCCATTCCATTCCATTCCATTCCATTCCATTCCATTCCATTCCATTCCATTCCATTCCTTTCCGTTCTACTCGGGTTCATTCCATTCCATTCCATTCCATTCCTTTCCATTCCATTCCATTCCGTTCTACTCGGGTTGACCATTCCGTTCCATTCGATTCCATTCCATTCCATTCCATTCCATTCCATTCCTTTCCTTTCCATTCCATTCCATTCCGTTCCGTTCTACTCGGGTTGATTTCCACTCCATTCCATTCCATTCCATTCCATTCTATTCGATTCCATTCCATTCCATGCCATTCCATTCCATTCCATTCCATTCCATTCCATTCCATTCCATTCCATTCCAGTCCATTCCGTTCTGCTCGGGTTGATTCCATTCTATTCCATTCTATTCCTCTCGATTCCATTCGATTCCATTCTATTCCATTCCATTCCACTCCATTCCATTCCATTCCATTCTATTCCATTGAATTCCGTTCCATTCCATTGCACTCCATTACATTCCGTTCTACTCGGGTTGATGATTCCATTCCATTCCGTTCCGTTCCATTCCATTCCATTCCATTCCATTCCATTCCATTCCATTCCATTCCATTCCATTCCATTCCTTTCTACTCCGGTTCTTTTCATTCCATTCCATTCCATTCCATTCCATTCCATTCCATTCCATTCCATTCCGTTCTACTCTGGTTGAATTCATTCCTTTCCATTGCATTCCATTCCATTCCATTCCATTCTATGCCATTCGATTCCATTCCATTCCATTTCAATCCATTCCGTTCTACTCGGGTTGATTCCATTCCATTCCATTCCATTCCATTCCATTCCATTCCATTCCAGTCCATTCCAATCCATTCCATTCTACTAGGGTTGATTCCATTCGATTCCATTCCATTCCATTGGATTCCATTCCATTCCATTCCATTCCATTCCGTTCCATTCGATTCGATTCCATTCCATTCCAATCCATTCCATTCCATTCCATTCCATTCCATTCCATTCCTTTCCATTCCATTGGATTCCATTCCATTCCATTCCATTCCATTCCATTCCATTCCATTCCATTCCATTCCTTTCCATTCCATTCCATTACATTCCATTCTACTCGGGTTGATTCCATTCTATTCCATTCCATTCCATTCGATTCCATTCGATTCCATTCGATTCCATTCCATTCCATTCCATTAAATTTCATTCCATTCCATTCCATTCCATTCCTTTCCATTCCATTCCATTCCATTCCGTTCGATTCCATTCCATTCCATTCCAATCCAATCCATTCCATTCTACTCGGGTTGATTCCATTCCATTCCATTCCATTCCATTCCATTACATTCCATTCCGTTCCATTCCAATCCATTCCATTCTACTCGGGTTGATTCCATTCCATTTCATTCCATTCCATTCCATTCCATTCCTTTCCGTTCTACTCGGGTTCATTCCATTCCATTCCATTCCATTCCTTTCCATTCCATTCCATTCCGTTCTACTCGGGTTGACCATTCCGTTCGATTCGATTCCATTCCATTCCATTCCATTCCATTCCATTCCTTTCCTTTCCATTCCATTCCATTCCGTTCCGTTCTACTCGGGTTGATTTCCACTCCATTCCATTCCATTCCATTCCATTCTATTCGATTCCATTCCATTCCATGCCATTCCATTCCATTCCATTCCATTCCATTCCAGTCCATTCCGTTCTGCTCGGGTTGATTCCATTCTATTCCATTCTATTCCTCTCGATTCCATTCGATTCCATTCTATTCCATTCCATTCCACTCCATTCCATTCCATTCCATTCTATTCTATTGAATTCCGTTCCATTCCATTGCATTCCATTACATTCCGTTCTACTCGGGTTGATGATTCCATTCCATTCCGTTCCGTTCCATTCCATTCCATTCCATTCCATTCCATTCCATTCCATTCCATTCCATTCCTTTCTACTCCGGTTCTTTTCATTCCATTCCATTCCATTCCATTCCATTCCGTTCTACTCTGGTTGAATTCATTCCTTTCCATTGCATTCCATTCCATTCCATTCCATTCTATGCCATTCGATTCCATTCCATTCCATTTCAATCCATTCCGTTCTACTCGGGTTGATTCCATTCCATTCCATTCCATTCCATTCCATTCCATTCCATTCCATTCCAGTCCATTCCAATCCATTCCATTCTACTAGGGTTGATTCCATTCGATTCCATTCCATTCCATTGGATTCCATTCCATTCCATTCCATTCCATTCCGTTCCATTCGATTCGATTCCATTCCATTCCAATCCATTCCATTCCATTCCATTCCATTCCATTCCATTCCTTTCCATTCCATTGGATTCCATTCCATTCCATTCCATTCCATTCCATTCCATTCCATTCCATTCCATTCCTTTCCATTCCATTCCATTCCATTCCGTTCTACTCGGGTTGATTCCATTCTATTCCATTCAATTCCATTCGATTCCATTCGATTCCATTCGATTCCATTCCATTCCATTCCATTAAATTGCATTCCATTCCATTCCATTCCATTCCTTTCCATTCCATTCCATTCCATTCCGTTCGATTCCATTCCATTCCATTCCAATCCAATCCATTCCATTCTACTCGGGTTTATTCCATTCCATTCCATTCCATTCCATTCCATTCCATTCCATTCCATTCCGTTCCATTCCAATCCATTCCATTCTACTCGGGTTGATTCCATTCCATTTCATTCCATTCCATTCCATTCCATTCCAATCCATTCCATTCTACTCGGGTTGATTCCATTCCATTCCATTCTATTCCATTCCATTCCATTCCATTCCATTCCATTCCATTCCATTCCATTCCATTCCATTCCGTTCTACTCGGGTTCATTTCATTCCATTCCATTCCGTTCCAATCCATTCCATTCCATTCCATTCCATTACATTCCGTTCTACTCGGGTCCATTCAATTCCAATCCATTCCTTTCCATTCCATTCCATTCCATTCCGTTCTACTCGGTTTGATCATTCCATTCCATGCCATTCCATTCCATTCCATTCCATTCCATTCCATTCCATTCCATTCCATTCCATTCCATTCCTTTCCGTTCTACTCGGGTTCATTCCATTCCATTCCATTCCATTCCTTTCCATTCCATTCCATTCCGTTCTACTCAGGTTGACCATTCCGTTCCATTCGATTCCATTCCATTCCATTCCATTCCATTCCATTCCATTCCATTCCATTCCATTCCTTTCCTTTCCATTCCATTCCATTCCGTTCCGTTCTACTCGGGTTGATTTCCACTCCATTCCATTCCATTCCATTCCATTCTATTCGATTCCATTCCATTCCATGCCATTCCATTCCATTCCATTCCATTCCATTCCATTCCAGTCCATTCCGTTCTGCTCGGGTTGATTCCATTCTATTCCATTCTATTCCTCTCGATTCCATTCGATTCCATTTTATTCCATTCCATTCCACTCCATTCCATTCCATTCCATTCTATTCCATTGAATTCCGTTCCATTCCATTGCATTCCATTACATTCCGTTATACTCGGGTTGATGATTCCATTCCATTCCGTTCCGTTCCATTCCATTCCATTCCATTCCATTCCATTCCATTCCATTCCATTCCATTCCATTCCATTCCATTCCTTTCTACTCCGGTTCTTTTCATTCCATTCCATTCCATTCCATTCCATTCCATTCCATTCCATTCCATTCCATTCCGTTCTACTCTGGTTGAATTCATTCCTTTCCATTGCATTCCATTCCATTCCATTCCATTCTATGCCATTCGATTCCATTCCATTCCATTTCAATCCATTCCGTTCTACTCGGGTTGATTCCATTCCATTCCATTCCATTCCATTCCATTCCATTCCATTCCATTCCAGTCCATTCCAATCCATTCCATTCTACTAGGGTTGATTCCATTCGATTCCATTCCATTCCATTGGATTCCATTCCATTCCATTCCATTCCATTCCGTTCCATTCGATTCGATTCCATTCCATTCCAATCCATTCCATTCCATTCCATTCCATTCCATTCCATTTCTTTCCATTCCATTGGATTCCATTCCATTCCATTCCATTCCATTCCATTCCATTCCATTCCTTTCCATTCCATTCCATTCCATTCCGTTCTACTCGGGTTGATTCCATTCTATTCCATTCCATTCCATTCGATTCCATTCGATTCCATTCGATTCCATTCCATTCCATTCCATTAAATTTCATTCCATTCCATTCCATTCCATTCCTTTCCATTCCATTCCATTCCATTCCGTTCGATTCCATTCCATTCCATTCCAATCCAATCCATTCCATTCTACTCGGGTTGATTCCATTCCATTCCATTCCATTCCATTCCATTCCATTCCATTCCGTTCCATTCCAATCCATTCCTTTCTACTCGGGTTGATTCCATTCCATTTCATTCCATTCCATTCCATTCCATTCCAATCCATTCCATTCTACTCGGGTTGATTCCATTCCATTCCATTCTATTCCATTCCATTCCATTCCATTCCATTCCATCCCATTCCAATCCATTCCATTCAACTCGGGTTGATTCCATTCAATTCCATTCCATTCCATTCCATTCCATTCCATTCCATTAAATTTTGTTCCATTCCATTCCATTCCATTCCTTTCCATTCCATTCCATTCCATTACGTTCTACTCGGGTTGATTTCATTCCATTCCATTCCATTCCATTCCATTCCATTCCATTCCATTCCATTCCATTCCATTCCATTCCATTCCTTTCGAATCCATACGATTCCATTCCATTCCATTCCATTCCAATCAATTCCGTTCTACTCGGGTTGATTCCATTCCATTCCATTCCATTCCATTCGATTCCATTCCATTCCATTTCAATCCATTCCATTCTACTCGGGTTGATTCCATTCCATTCCATTCCATTCCATTCCATTCAATTCCATTCCATTCCATTCCAGTCCATTCCAATCCATTCCATTCTACTCGGGTTGATTCCATTCCATTCCATTCCATTCCATTCCATTCCATTCCATTCCATTCCTTTCGATTCCATTCCATTCCATTCCATTCCATTCCATTCCATTCCATTCCATTCCAATCCATTCCATTCCATTCCATTCCATTCCATTCCATTCCATTCCATTCCATTCTATTGCATTCCATTCCATTCCATTCCATTCCGTTCTACTCGGGTTGATTCCAATCTATTCCGTTACATTCCATTCCATTCCATTCCATTCCATTCCGTTCCATTCCATTCCATTCCATTCCAGTCCATTCCAATCCATTCCATTCTACTCGGGTTGATTCCATTCCATTCCATTCCATTCCATTACATTCCATTCCAAACCATTCCATTCTACTTGGGTTGATACCATTCCATTCCATTCCATTCCATTCCATTCCATTCCATTCCATTCCATTCCATTCCATTCCATTCCATTCCATTATATTTTATTCCATTCCATTCCATTCCATTCCTTTCCATTCCATTCCATTCCATTCCATTCCATTACGTTCTACTCGGGTTGATTTCATTCCATTCCATTCCATTCCATTCCATTCCATTCCATTCCATTCAATTCCTTTCGATTCCATACGATTCCATTCCATTCCATTCCATTCCAATCCATTCCGTTCTACTCGGGTTGATTCCATTCCATTCCATTCCATTCCATTCCATTCCATTTCAATCCATTCCATTCTACTCGGGTTGATTCCATTCCATTCCATTCCATTCCATTCCATTCCATTCCATTCCATTCCAGTCCATTCCTATCCATTCCATTCTGCTCGGGTTGATTCCATTCCGTTCCATTCCATTCCATTCCATTCCATTCCATTCCATTCCATTCCATTCCATTCCATTCCATTCCATTCCATTCCATTCCATTCCATTCCATTCCATTCCATTCCATTCCGTTCTACTCGGGTTGATTCCATTCCATTCCATTCCATTCCATTCCATTCCATTCCATTCCATTCCATTCCATAGGATTCCATTCAATTCCATTCCATTCCATTCCATTCCAATCCAGTCCATTATACTCGGGTTGATTTGATTCCATTCCATTCCATTCCATTCCATTCCATTCTATTCGATTCCATTCCATTCCATGCCATTCCATTCCATTCCATTCCATTCCATTCCATTCCATTCCAGTCCATTCCGTTCTGCTCGGGTTGATTCCATTCTATTCCATTCTATTCCTCTCGATTCCATTCGATTCCATTCTATTCCATTCCATTCCACTCCATTCCATTCCATTCCATTCTATTCCATTGAATTCCGTTCCATTCCATTGCATTCCATTACATTCCGTTCTACTCGGGTTGATGATTCCATTCCATTCCGTTCCGTTCCATTCCATTCCATTCCATTCCATTCCATTCCATTCCATTCCATTCCATTCCATTCCATTCCTTTCTACTCTGGTTCTTTTCATTCCATTCCATTCCATTCCATTCCATTCCATTCCATTCCGTTCTACTCTGGTTGAATTCATTCCTTTCCATTGCATTCCATTCCATTCCATTCCATTCTATGCCATTCGATTCCATTCCATTCCATTTCAATCCATTCCGTTCTACTCGTGTTGATTCCATTCCATTCCATTCCATTCCATTCCATTCCATTCCATTCCAGTCCATTCCAATCCATTCCATTCTACTAGGGTTGATTCCATTCGATTCCATTCCATTCCATTGGATTCCATTCCATTCCATTCCATTCCATTCCATTCCATTCCATTCCATTCCATTCCTTTCTACTCTGGTTCTTTTCATTCCATTCCATTCCATTCCATTCCATTCCATTCCATTCCATTCCATTCCGTTCTACTCTGGTTGAATTCATTCCTTTCCATTGCATTCCATTCCATTCCATTCCATTCTATGCCATTCGATTCCATTCCATTCCATTTCAATCCATTCCGTTCTACTCGGGTTGATTCCATTCCATTCCATTCCATTCCATTCCATTCCATTCCATTCCATTCCATTCCAGTCCATTCCAATCCATTCCATTCTACTAGGGTTGATTCCATTCGATTCCATTCCATTCCATTGGATTCCATTCCATTCCATTCCATTCCATTCCGTTCCATTCGATTCGATTCCATTCCATTCCAATCCATTCCATTCCATTCCATTCCATTCCATTCCATTCCATTTCTTTCCATTCCATTGGATTCCATTCCATTCCATTCCATTCCATTCCATTCCATTCCATTCCTTTCCATTCCATTCCATTCCATTCCGTTCTACTCGGGTTGATTCCATTCTATTCCATTCCATTCCATTCGATTCCATTCGATTCCATTCGATTCCATTCCATTCCATTCCATTAAATTTCATTCCATTCCATTCCATTCCATTCCTTTCCATTCCATTCCATTCCATTCCGTTCGATTCCATTCCATTCCATTCCAATCCAATCCATTCCATTCTACTCGGGTTGATTCCATTCCATTCCATTCCATTCCATTCCATTCCATTCCATTCCGTTCCATTCCAATCCATTCCATTCTACTCGGGTTGATTCCATTCCATTCCATTCCATTCCATTCCATTCCATTCCATTCCATTCCATTCCATTCCATTCCATTCCATTCCATTCCGTTCTACTCGGGTTGATTCCATTCCATTCCATTCCATTCCATTCCATTCCATTCCATTCCATTCCATTCCATTCCATTGGATTCCATTCAATTCCATTCCATTCCATTCCATTCCAATCCAGTCCATTCTACTCGGGTTGATTTGATTCCATTCCATTCCATTCCATTCCATTCCATTCCATTCCATTCCATTCCATTCCATTCCATTCCATTCCATTCCATTCCAATCCATTCCATTCAACTCGGGTTGATTTGATTCCATTCCATTCCATTCCATTCCATTCCATTCCATTCGATTCCATTCGATTCCATTCCATTCCATTCCATTAAATTCCATTCCATTCCATTCCATTCCATTCCATTCCATTCCATTCCATTCCATTCCATTCCGTTCTACTCGGGTTCATTCCATTCCATTCCATTCCATTCCTTTCCATTCCATTCCATTCCGTTCTACTCGGGTTGACCATTCCGTTCCATTCGATTCCATTCCATTCCATTCCATTCCATTCCATTCCATTCCATTCCATTCCATTCCATTCCTTTCCTTTCCATTCCATTCCATTCCGTTCCGTTCTACTCGGGTTGATTTTCACTCCATTCCATTCCATTCCATTCCATTCTATTCGATTCCATTCCGTTCCATGCCATTCCATTCCATTCCATTCCATTCCATTCCATTCCATTCCAGTCCATTCCGTTCTGCTCGGGTTGATTCCATTCTATTCCATTCTATTCCTCTCGATTCCATTCGATTCCATTTTATTCCATTCCATTCCACTCCATTCCATTCCATTCCATTCTATTCCATTGAATTCCGTTCCATTCCATTGCATTCCATTACATTCCGTTCTACTCGGGTTGATGATTCCATTCCATTCCGTTCCGTTCCATTCCATTCCATTCCATTCCATTCCATTCCATTCCATTCCATTCCATTCCATTCCTTTCTACTCCGGTTCTTTTCATTCCATTCCATTCCATTCCATTCCATTCCATTCCATTCCATTCCATTCCATTCCATTCCGTTCTACTCAGGTTGAATTCATTCCTTTCCATTGCATTCCATTCCATTCCATTCCATTCTATGCCATTCGATTCCATTCCATTCCATTTCAATCCATTCCGTTCTACTCGGGTTGATTCCATTCCATTCCATTCCATTCCATTCCATTCCATTCCAGTCCATTCCAATCCATTCCATTCTACTAGGGTTGATTCCATTCGATTCCATTCCATTCCATTGGATTCCATTCCATTCCATTCCATTCCATTCTGTTCCATTTGATTCGATTCCATTCCATTCCAATCCATTCCATTCCATTCC
Source organism: Gorilla gorilla gorilla (assembly GCF_029281585.2). Classification (NCBI taxonomy): domain Eukaryota; kingdom Metazoa; phylum Chordata; class Mammalia; order Primates; family Hominidae; genus Gorilla; species Gorilla gorilla. Next base: position 19,775,564 of record NC_073241.2, read on the forward strand.
ATTCCATTCCATTCCATTCCTTTCCATTCCATTGGATTCCATTCCATTCCATTCCATTCCATTCCATTCCATTCCGTTCTACTCGGGTTGATTCCATTCTATTCCATTCCATTCCATTCGATTCCATTCGATTCCATTCGATTCCATTCCATTCCATTCCATTAAATTTCATTCCATTCCATTCCATTCCATTCCTTTCCATTCCATTCCATTCCATCCCATTCCATTCCGTTCGATTCCATTCCATTCCATTCCAGTCCAATCCATTCCATTCTACTCGGGTTGATTCCATTCCATTCCATTCCATTCCATTCCATTCCATTCCATTCCATTCCATTCCGTTCCATTCCAATCCATTCCATTCTACTCGGGTTGATTCCATTCCATTTCATTCCATTCCATTCCATTCCATTCCAATCCATTCCATTCTACTCGGGTTGATTCCATTCCATTTCATTCCATTCCATTCCATTCCATTCCAATCCATTCCATTCTACTCGGGTTGATTCCATTCCATTCCATTCTATTCCATTCCATTCCATTCCATTCCATTCCATCCCATTCCAATCCATTCCATTCAACTCGGGTTGATTCCATTCAATTCCATTCCATTCCATTCCATTCCATTCCATTCCATTAAATTTTGTTCCATTCCATTCCATTCCATTCCTTTCCATTCCATTCCATTCCATTACGTTCTACTCGGGTTGATTTCATTCCATTCCATTCCATTCCATTCCATTCCATTCCATTCCATTCCTTTCGATTCCATACGATTCCATTCCATTCCATTCCATTCCAATCAATTCCGTTCTACTCGGGTTGATTCCATTCCATTCCATTCCATTCCATTCGATTCCATTCCATTCCATTTCAATCCATTCCATTCTACTCGGGTTGATTCCATTCCATTCCATTCCATTCCATTCCATTCAATTCCATTCCATTCCATTCCAGTCCATTCCAATCCATTCCATTCTACTCGGGTTGATTCCATTCCATTCCATTCCATTCCATTCCATTCCATTCCATTCCATTCCTTTCGATTCCATTCCATTCCATTCCATTCCATTCCAATCCATTCCATTCCATTCCATTCCATTCCATTCCATTCTATTGCATTCCATTCCATTCCATTCCATTCCGTTCTACTCGGGTTGATTCCAATCTATTCCATTCCATTCTATTCCGTTACATTCCATTCCATTCCATTCCATTCCATTCCATTCCGTTCCATTCCATTCCATTCCATTCCAGTCCATTCCAATCCATTCCATTCTACTCGGGTTGATTCCATTCCATTCCATTCCATTCCATTACATTCCATTCCAAACCATTCCATTCTACTTGGGTTGATACCATTCCATTCCATTCCATTCCATTCCATTCCATTCCATTCCATTCGATTCCATTCCATTCCATTCCATTCCATTAAATTTTATTCCATTCCATTCCATTCCATTCCTTTCCATTCCATTCCATTCCATTCCATTCCATTACGTTCTACTCGGGTTGATTTCATTCCATTCCATTCCATTCCATTCCATTCCATTCCATTCCATTCAATTCCTTTCGATTCCATACGATTCCATTCCATTCCATTCCATTCCAATCCATTCCGTTCTACTCGGGTTGATTCCATTCCATTCCATTCCATTCCATTCCATTCCATTTCAATCCATTCCATTCTACTCGGGTTGATTCCATTCCATTCCATTCCATTCCATTCCATTCCATTCCATTCCATTCCAGTCCATTCCTATCCATTCCATTCTGCTCGGGTTGATTCCATTCCGTTCCATTCCATTCCATTCCATTCCATTCCATTCCATTCCATTCCATTCCATTCCATTCCATTCCATTCCATTCCATTCCATTCCATTCCATTCCATTCCATTCCATTCCATTCCGTTCTACTCGGGTTGATTCCATTCCATTCCATTCCATTCCATTCCATTCCATTCCATTCCATTCCATTCCATTCCATAGGATTCCATTCAATTCCATTCCATTCCATTCCATTCCAATCCAGTCCATTATACTCGGTTTGATTTGATTCCATTCCATTCCATTCCATTCCATTCCATTCCATTCCATGCCATTCCATTCCATTCCATTCAATTCCTTTCGATTCCATACGATTCCATTCCATTCCATTCCATTCCAATCCATTCCGTTCTACTCGGGTTGATTCCATTCCATTCCATTCCATTCCATTCCATTCCATTCCATTTCAATCCATTCCATTCTACTCGGGTTGATTCCATTCCATTCCATTCCATTCCATTCCATTCCATTCCATTCCATTCCATTCCAGTCCATTCCTATCCATTCCATTCTGCTCGGGTTGATTCCATTCCGTTCCATTCCATTCCATTCCATTCCATTCCATTCCATTCCATTCCATTCGATTCCATTCCATTCCATTCCATTCCATTCCATTCCATTCCATTCCATTCCATTCCATTCCATTCCATTCCGTTCTACTCGGGTTGATTCCATTCCATTCCATTCCATTCCATTCCATTCCATTCCATTCCATTCCATTCCATTCCATTCCATTGGATTCCATTCAATTCCATTCCATTCCATTCCATTCCAATCCAGTCCATTCTACTCGGGTTGATTTGATTCCATTCGATTCCATTCCATTCCATTCCATTCCATTCCATTCCATTCCATTCCATTCCATTCCATTCCATTCCATTCCAATCCATTCCATTCAACTCGGGTTGATTTGATTCCATTCCATTCCATTCCATTCCATTCCATTCCATTCGATTCCATTCGATTCCATTCCATTCCATTCCATTAAATTCCATTCCATTCCATTCCATTCCATTCCATTCCATTCCATTCCATTCCATTCCATTCCGTTCTACTCGGGTTCATTCCATTCCATTCCATTCCATTCCTTTCCATTCCATTCCATTCCGTTCTACTCGGGTTGACCATTCCGTTCCATTCGATTCCATTCCATTCCATTCCATTCCATTCCATTCCATTCCATTCCATTCCATTCCATTCCTTTCCTTTCCATTCCATTCCATTCCGTTCCGTTCTACTCGGGTTGATTTCCACTCCATTCCATTCCATTCCATTCCATTCTATTCGATTCCATTCCGTTCCATGCCATTCCATTCCATTCCATTCCATTCCATTCCATTCCATTCCAGTCCATTCCGTTCTGCTCGGGTTGATTCCATTCTATTCCATTCTATTCCTCTCGATTCCATTCGATTCCATTTTATTCCATTCCATTCCACTCCATTCCATTCCATTCCATTCTATTCCATTGAATTCCGTTCCATTCCATTGCATTCCATTACATTCCGTTCTACTCGGGTTGATGATTCCATTCCATTCCGTTCCGTTCCATTCCATTCCATTCCATTCCATTCCATTCCATTCCATTCCATTCCATTCCATTCCTTTCTACTCCGGTTCTTTTCATTCCATTCCATTCCATTCCATTCCATTCCATTCCATTCCATTCCATTCCATTCCATTCCGTTCTACTCAGGTTGAATTCATTCCTTTCCATTGCATTCCATTCCATTCCATTCCATTCTATGCCATTCGATTCCATTCCATTCCATTTCAATCCATTCCGTTCTACTCGGGTTGATTCCATTCCATTCCATTCCATTCCATTCCATTCCATTCCAGTCCATTCCAATCCATTCCATTCTACTAGGGTTGATTCCATTCGATTCCATTCCATTCCATTGGATTCCATTCCATTCCATTCCATTCCATTCTGTTCCATTTGATTCGATTCCATTCCATTCCAATCCATTCCATTCCATTCCATTCCATTCCATTCCATTCCTTTCCATTCCATTGGATTCCATTCCATTCCATTCCATTCCATTCCATTCCATTCCGTTCTACTCGGGTTGATTCCATTCTATTCCATTCCATTCCATTCGATTCCATTCGATTCCATTCGATTCCATTCCATTCCATTCCATTAAATTTCATTCCATTCCATTCCATTCCATTCCTTTCCATTCCATTCCATTCCATCCCATTCCATTCCGTTCGATTCCATTCCATTCCATTCCAATCCAATCCATTCCATTCTACTCGGGTTGATTCCATTCCATTCCATTCCATTCCATTCCATTCCATTCCATTCCATTCCATTCCGTTCCATTCCAATCCATTCCATTCTACTCGGGTTGATTCCATTCCATTTCATTCCATTCCATTCCATTCCATTCCAATCCATTCCATTCTACTCGGGTTGATTCCATTCCATTCCATTCTATTCCATTCCATTCCATTCCATTCCATTCCATTCCATTCCAATCCATTCCATTCAACTCGGGTTGATTCCATTCAATTCCATTCCATTCCATTCCATTCCATTCCATTCCATTAAATTTTATTCCATTCCATTCCATTCCATTCCTTTCCATTCCATTCCATTCCATTACGTTCTACTCGGGTTGATTTCATTCCATTCCATTCCATTCCATTCCATTCCATTCCATTCCATTCCATTCCATTCCATTCCATTCCATTCCATTCCATTCCCTTCGATTCCATACGATTCCATTCCATTCCATTCCATTCCAATCAATTCCGTTCTACTCGGGTTGATTCCATTCCATTCCATTCCATTCCATTCGATTCCATTCCATTCCATTTCAATCCATTCCATTCTACTCGGGTTGATTCCATTCCATTCCATTCCACTGCATTCAATTCCATTCCATTCCATTCCAGTCCATTCCAATCCATTCCATTCTACTCGGGTTGATTCCATTCCATTCCATTCCATTCCTTTCGATTCCATTCCATTCCATTCCATTCCATTCCATTCCATTCCATTCCATTCCAATCCATTCCATTCCATTCCATTCCATTCCATTCCATTCCATTCTATTGCATTCCATTCCATTCCATTCCATTCCGTTCTACTCGGGTTGATTCCAATCTATTCCATTCCATTCTATTCCGTTACATTCTATTCCATTCCATTCCATTCCATTCCGTTCCATTCCATTCCATTCCATTCCAGTCCATTCCAATCCATTCCATTCAACTCGGGTTGATTCCATTCCATTCCATTCCATTCCATTACATTCCATTCCAAACCATTCCATTCTACTTGGGTTGATACCATTCCATTCCATTCCATTCCATTCCATTCCTTTCCATTCCATTCGATTCCATTCCATTCCATTCCATTCCATTAAATTTTATTCCATTCCATTCCATTCCATTCCTTTCCATTCCATTCCATTCCATTCCATTCCATTACGTTCTACTCGGGTTGATTTCATTCCATTCCATTCCATTCCATTCCATTCCATTCCATTCCATTCCATTCCTTTCGATTCCATACGATTCCATTCCATTCCATTCCATTCCAATCCATTCCGTTCTACTCGGGTTGATTCCATTCCATTCAATTCCATTCCATTTCAATCCATTCCATTCTACTCGGGTTGATTCCATTCCATTCCATTCCATTCCATTCCATTCCATTCCATTCCATTCCAGTCCATTCCTATCCATTCCATTCTGCTCGGGTTGATTCCATTCCGTTCCATTCCATTCCATTCCATTCCATTCCATTCCATTCCATTCCATTCGATTCCATTCCATTCCATTCCATTCCATTCCATTCCATTCCATTCCATTCCATTCCATTCCATTCCATTCCGTTCTACTCGGGTTGATTCCATTCCATTCCATTCCATTCCATTCCATTCCATTCCATTCCATTCCATTCCATTCCATTCCATTCCATTCCATTGGATTCCATTCAATTCCATTCCATTCCATTCCATTCCAATCCAGTCCATTCTACTCGGGTTGATTTGATTCCATTCCATTCCATTCTATTCCATTCCATTCCATTCCTTTCCATTCCATTCCATTCCATTCCATTCCATTCCATTCCATTCCAATCCATTCCATTCAACTCGGGTTGATTTGATTCCATTCCATTCCATTCCAATCCATTCCATTCCATTCGATTCCATTCGATTCCATTCCATTCCATTCCATTAAATTCCATTCCATTCCATTCCATTCCATTCCATTCCATTCCATTCCATTCCATTCCATTCCATTCCGTTCTACTCGGGTTGATTCCATTCCATTCCATTCCATTCCATTCCATTCCATTCCATTCCATTCGATTCCATTCAATTCCATTCCATTCCATTCCGTTCCACTCCAATCCACTCCATTCTACTCGGGTTGATTCCATTCCATTCCATTCCATTCCATTCCATTCCAATCCATTCCGTTCTACTCGGGTTGATTCCATTCCATTCCATTCCATTCCATTCCATTCCATTCCATTCCATTCCATTCCGTTCCATTCCAATCCATTCCATTCTACTCGGGTTGATTCCATTCCATTCCATTCCATTCCATTCCATTCCATTCCATTCCAATGCATTCCATTCTACTCGGGTTGATTCCATTCCATTCCATTCCATTCCATTCCATTCCATTCCATTCCATTCCAATCCAATCCTTTCCATTCAACTCGGGTTGATTCCATTCCATTCCATTGCATTCCATTCCATTCCATTAAATTTTATTCCATTCCATTCCATTCCATTCCTTTCCATTCCATTCCATTCCATTCCATTCCATTCCATTCCTTTCGATTCCATACGATTCCATTCCATTCCATTCCATTCCAATCCATTCCGTTCTACTCGGGTTGATTCCATTCCATCCCATTCCATTCCATTCCATTCCATTCCATTCCATTCCATTCCATTTCAATCCATTCCATTCTCCTCGGGTTGATTCCATTCTATTCCATTCCATTCCATTCCATTCCTTTCCATTCCATTCCATTCCATTCCATTCAAGTCCATTCCAATCCATTCCATTCTACTCGGGTTGATTCCATTCCATTCCATTCCATTCCATTCCATTCCATTCCATTCCATTCCATTCCTTTCGATTCCATTCCATTCCATTCCATTCCATTCCATTCCATTCCATTCCATTCCATTAAATTCTATTGCATTCCATTCCATTCCATTCCATTCTGTTCTACTCGGGTTGATTCCAATCTATTCCATTCCATTCCATTCCGTTACATTCCATTCCATTCCATTCCATTCCATTCCGTTCCATTCCATTCCATTCCATTCCAGTCCATTCCAATCCATTCCATTCTACTCGGGTTGATTCCATTCCATTCCATTCCATTCCATTCCATTCCATTCCATTCCATTCCATTCCAATCCATTCCATTCTACTCGGGTTGATTCCATTCCATTCCATTCCATTCCATTCCATTCCATTCCATTCCATTCCAATCCATTCCATTCTACTCGGGTTGATTCCATTCCATTCCATTCCATTCCATTCCATTCCATTCCATTCCATTCCATTCAATTCGGTTCCATTCCATTCCATTCCATTCCATTCCATTCCATTAAATTTTATTCCATTCCATTCCATTCCATTCCTTTCCTTTCCATTCCATTCCATTCCATTCCATTACGTTGTACTCGGGTTGATTTCATTCCATTCCATTCCATTCCATTCCATTCCATTCCATTCCATTCCACTCGATTCCATTCCATTCCATTCCATTCGATTCCATTCCATTCCAATCCATTCCGTTCTACTCTGGTTGATTCCATTCCATTCCATTCCATTCCATTCCATTCCATTCCATTCCATTCCATTCCATTCCATTCCATTCCAATCCATTCCATTCAACTCGGGTTGATTCCATTCCATTCCATTCCATTCCATTCCATTCCATTCCATTCCATTCCAATCCATTCCATTCAACTCGGGTTGATTCCATTCAATTCCATTCCATTCCATTCCATTCCATTAAATTTTATTCCATTCCATTCCATTCCATTCCTTTCCATTCCATTCCATTCCATTCCATTCCATTACGTTCTACTCGGGTTGATTTCATTGCATTCCATTCCATTCCATTCCATTCCATTCCATTCCATTCCATTCCATTCCATTCCTTTCGATTCCATACGATTCCATTCCATTCCATTCCATTCCAATCCATTCCGTTCTACTCGGGTAGATTCCATTCCATTCCATTCCATTCCATTCGATTCCATTCCATTCCATTTCAATCCATTCCATTCTACTCGGGTTGATTCCATTCCATTCCATTCCATTCCATTCCATTCCATTCCATTCCATTCCATTCCAGTCCATTCCTATCCATTCCATTCTACTCGGGTTGATTCCATTCCGTTCCATTCCATTCCATTCCATTCCATTCCATTCCATTCCTTTTGATTCCATTCCATTCCATTCCATTCCATTCCATTCCATTCCATTCCATTCCATTCTATTGCATTCCATTCCATTCCATTCCATTCCGTTCTACTCGGGTTGATTCCAATCTATTCCATTCCATTCCATTCCTTTACATTCCATTCCATTCCATTCCATTCCGTTCCATTCCATTCCATTCCATTCCAGTCCATTCCTATCAATTCCATTCTACTCGAGTTGATTCCATTCCATTCCATTCCATTCCATTCCATTCCATTCCATTACATTCCATTCCAATCCATTCCATTCTACTCGGGTCGATTCCATTCCATTCCATTCCATTCCATTCCATTCCATTCCATTCCATTCCATTCGATTCCATTCCATTCCATTCCATTCCATTCCATTCCATTAAATTTTATTCCATTCCATTCCATTCCATTCCTTTCCTTTCCATTCCATTCCATTCCATTCCATTCCATTCGATTCCATTCCATTCCATTCCATTCCAATCCTTTCCGTTCTACTCGGGTTGATTCCATTCCATTCCATTCCATTCCATTCCATAGCATTCCATTCCATTCCATTCCATTCCATTCCATTCGATTCCATTCGATTCCATTCCATTCCATTCCTTTAAATTCCCTTCCATTCCATTCCATTCCATTAAATTCCATTGCGTTCCATTCCATTCCATTCCATTCCGTTCTACTCGGGTTGATTCCATTCCATTCCATTCCATTCCATTCCATTCCATTCCATTCGATTCCATTCGAATCCATTCCATTCCATTCCATTCCATTCCATTCCATTCCATTCCATTCGATTCCATTCGATTCCATTCCATTCCATTCCATTCCAATCCATTCCATTCTACTCGGGTTGATTCCATTCCATTCCATTCCATTCCATTCCATTCCATTCCATTCCATTCCATTCCATTCCATTCCATTCAATTCCATTCCATTCCATTCCATTTGATTCCATTCCATTCCATTCCAATCCATTCCATTCTACTCGGGTTGATTTGATTCCATTCCATTCCATTCCAGTCCAGTCCAGTCCATTCCAATCCATTCCATTCTACTCGGGTTGATTCCATTCCATTCCATTCCATTCCATTCCATTCCATTCCATTCCATTCCATTCCATTCCAATCCATTCCATTCTACTCGGGTTGATTCCATTCCATTACATTCCATTCTATTCCACTCCATTCCATTTCATTCCATTCCATTCCATTCCATTCCATTCCATTCCATTCCATTCCATTCCAATCCATTCCATTCTACTAGGGTTGATTTGATTCCATTCCATTCCATTCCATTCCATTCCATTCCATTCCATTCCATTCCATTCCAGTCCATTCCAATCCATTCCATTCTACTCGGCTTGATTTGATTCCATTCCATTCCATTCCATTCCATTCCAGTCCATTCCAATCCATTCCATTCTTCTCGGGTTGATTCCATTCCATTCCATTCCATTCCATTCCATTCCATTCCGTTCTACTCTGGTTGAATTCATTCCTTTCCATTGCATTCCATTCCATTCCATTCCATTCTATGCCATTCGATTCCATTCCATTCCATTTCAATCCATTCCGTTCTACTCGGGTTGATTCCATTCCTTTCCATTCCATTCCAGTCCATTCCATTCCAGTCCATTCCAATCCATTCCATTCTACTCGGGTTGATTCCATTCGATTCCATTCCATTCCATTGGATTCCATTCCATTCCATTCCATTCCGTTCCATTCGATTCGATTCCATTCCATTCCAATCCATTCCATTCCATTCCATTCCATTCCATTCCATTCCTTTCCATTCCATTGGATTCCATTCCATTCCATTCCATTCCATTCCATTCCATTCCATTCCATTCCATTCCATTCCTTTCCATTCCATTCCATTCCATTCCGTTCTACTCGGGTTGATTCCATTCTATTAGATTCCATTCCATTCGATTCCATTCGATTCCATTCGATTCCATTCCATTCCATTCCATTAAATTTCATTCCATTCCATTCCATTCCATTCCATTCCATTCCATTCCATTCCATTCCATTCCGTTCGATTCCATTCCATTCCATTCCAATCCAATCCATTCCATTCTACTCGGGTTGATTCCATTCCATTCCATTCCATTCCATTCCATTCCGTTCCATTCCAATCCATTCCATTCTACTCGGGTTGATTCCATTCCATTCCATTCCATTCCATTCCATTCCATTCCATTCCATTCCATTCCATTAAATTTTATTCCATTCCATTCAATTCCATTCCTTTCCATTCCATTCCATTCCATTACGTTCTACTCGGGTTGATTTCATTCCATTCCATTCCATTCCATTCCATTCCATTCCATTCCATTCCATTCCATTCCATTCCTTTCGATTCCATACGATTCCATTCCATTCCATTCCATTCCAATCCATTCCGTTCTACTTGGGTTGATTCCATTCCATTCCATTCCATTCCATTCGATTCCATTCCATTCCATTTCAATCCATTCCATTCTACTCGGGTTGATTCCATTCCATTCCATTCCATTCCATTCCATTCCATTACTTTCCTTTCCATTCCATTCCATTCCATTCCATTACGTTCTACTCGGGTTGATTTTATTCCATGCCATTCCATTCCATTCCATTCCAATCCATTCCGTTCTACTCGGGTTGATTCCATTCCATTCCATTCCATTCCATTCGATTCCATTCCATTCCATTTCAATCCATTCCATTCTACTCGGGTTGATTCCATTCCATTCCATTCCATTCCATTCCATTCCATTCCATTCCATTCCATTCCATTCCATTCCATTCCTTTCCATTCCATTCCATTCCATTCCATTCCGTTCTACTCGGGTTGATTCCATTCTATTCCATTCCATTCCATTCGATTCCATTCGATTCCATTCGATTCCATTCCATTCCATTCCATTAAATTTCATTCCATTCCATTCCATTCCATTCCATTCCATTCCATTCCGTTCGATTCCATTCCATTCCATTCCAATCCAATCCATTCCATTCTACTCGGGTTGATTCCATTCCATTCCATTCCATTCCATTCCATTCCATTCCATTCCATTCCATTCCGTTCCATTCCAATCCATTCCATTCTACTCGGGTTGATTCCATTCCATTCCATTCCATTCCATTCCATTCCATTCCATTCCAATCCATTCCATTCTACTCGGGTTGATTGCATTCCATTCCATTCCATTCCATTCCATTCCATTCCATTCCATTCCATTCCAATCCATTCCATTCTACTCGGGTTGATTCCATTCCATTCAATTCCATTCCATTCCATTCCATTCAATTCCATTCCATTAAATTTTATTCCATTCCATTCCATTCCATTCCTTTCCATTCCATTCCATTCCATTACGTTCTACTCGGGTTGATTTCATTCCATTCCATTCCATTCCATTCCATTCCATTCCATTCCATTCCATTCCATTCCATTCCTTTCGATTCCATACGATTCCATTCCATTCCATTCCATTCCAATCCATTCCGTTCTACTCGGGTAGATTCCATTCCATTCCATTCCATTCCATTCGATTCCATTCCATTCCATTTCAATCCATTCCATTCTACTCGGGTTGATTCCATTCCATTCCATTCCATTCCATTCCATTCCATTCCATTCCATTCCAGTCCATTCCTATCCATTCCATTCTACTCGGGTTGATTCCATTCCGTTCCATTCCATTCCATTCCATTCCATTACATTCCATTCCTTTTGATTCCATTCCATTCCATTCCATTCCATTCCATTCCATTCCATTCCATTCCATTCTATTGCATTCCATTCCATTCCATTCCATTCCGTTCTACTCGGGTTGATTCCAATCTATTCCATTCCATTCCATTCCTTTACATTCCATTCCATTCCATTCCATTCCATTCCGTTCCATTCCATTCCATTCCATTCCAGTCCATTCCTATCAATTCCATTCTACTCGAGTTGATTCCATTCCATTCCATTCCATTCCATTCCATTCCATTCCATTCCATTACATTCCATTCCAATCCATTCCATTCTACTCGGGTCGATTCCATTCCATTCCATTCCATTACATTCCATTCCATTCCATTCCATTCCATTCCATTAAATTTTATTCCATTCCATTCCATTCCATTCCTTTCCTTTCCATTCCATTCCATTCCATTCCATTCCATTCCATTCCATTCCATTCCATTCCATTCCATTCGATTCCATTCAATTCCATTCCATTCCATTCCGTTCCACTCCAATCCACTCCATTCTACTCGGGTTGATTCCATTCCATTCCATTCCATTCCATTCCATTCCAATCCATTCCGTTCTACTCGGGTTGATTCCATTCCATTCCATTCCATTCCATTCCATTCCATTCCATTCCATTCCATTCCGTTCCATTCCAATCCATTCCATTCTACTCGGGTTGATTCCATTCCATTCCATTCCATTCCATTCCATTCCATTCCATTCCAATGCATTCCATTCTACTCGGGTTGATTCCATTCCATTCCATTCCATTCCATTCCATTCCATTCCATTCCATTCCAATCCAATCCTTTCCATTCAACTCGGGTTGATTCCATTCCATTCCATTGCATTCCATTCCATTCCATTAAATTTTATTCCATTCCATTCCATTCCATTCCTTTCCATTCCATTCCATTCCATTCCATTCCATTCCATTCCTTTCGATTCCATACGATTCCATTCCATTCCATTCCATTCCAATCCATTCCGTTCTACTCGGGTTGATTCCATTCCATCCCATTCCATTCCATTCCATTCCATTCCATTCCATTCCATTCCATTTCAATCCATTCCATTCTCCTCGGGTTGATTCCATTCTATTCCATTCCATTCCATTCCATTCCTTTCCATTCCATTCCATTCCATTCCATTCAAGTCCATTCCAATCCATTCCATTCTACTCGGGTTGATTCCATTCCATTCCATTCCATTCCATTCCATTCCATTCCATTCCATTCCATTCCTTTCGATTCCATTCCATTCCATTCCATTCCATTCCATTCCATTCCATTCCATTCCATTAAATTCTATTGCATTCCATTCCATTCCATTCCATTCTGTTCTACTCGGGTTGATTCCAATCTATTCCATTCCATTCCATTCCGTTACATTCCATTCCATTCCATTCCATTCCATTCCGTTCCATTCCATTCCATTCCATTCCAGTCCATTCCAATCCATTCCATTCTACTCGGGTTGATTCCATTCCATTCCATTCCATTCCATTCCATTCCATTCCATTCCATTCCATTCCAATCCATTCCATTCTACTCGGGTTGATTCCATTCCATTCCATTCCATTCCATTCCATTCCATTCCATTCCATTCCAATCCATTCCATTCTACTCGGGTTGATTCCATTCCATTCCATTCCATTCCATTCCATTCCATTCCATTCCATTCAATTCGGTTCCATTCCATTCCATTCCATTCCATTCCATTCCATTAAATTTTATTCCATTCCATTCCATTCCATTCCTTTCCTTTCCATTCCATTCCATTCCATTCCATTACGTTGTACTCGGGTTGATTTCATTCCATTCCATTCCATTCCATTCCATTCCATTCCATTCCATTCCACTCGATTCCATTCCATTCCATTCCATTCGATTCCATTCCATTCCAATCCATTCCGTTCTACTCTGGTTGATTCCATTCCATTCCATTCCATTCCATTCCATTCCATTCCATTCCATTCCATTCCATTCCATTCCATTCCAATCCATTCCATTCAACTCGGGTTGATTCCATTCCATTCCATTCCATTCCATTCCATTCCATTCCATTCCATTCCAATCCATTCCATTCAACTCGGGTTGATTCCATTCAATTCCATTCCATTCCATTCCATTCCATTAAATTTTATTCCATTCCATTCCATTCCATTCCTTTCCATTCCATTCCATTCCATTCCATTCCATTACGTTCTACTCGGGTTGATTTCATTGCATTCCATTCCATTCCATTCCATTCCATTCCATTCCATTCCATTCCATTCCATTCCTTTCGATTCCATACGATTCCATTCCATTCCATTCCATTCCAATCCATTCCGTTCTACTCGGGTAGATTCCATTCCATTCCATTCCATTCCATTCGATTCCATTCCATTCCATTTCAATCCATTCCATTCTACTCGGGTTGATTCCATTCCATTCCATTCCATTCCATTCCATTCCATTCCATTCCATTCCATTCCAGTCCATTCCTATCCATTCCATTCTACTCGGGTTGATTCCATTCCGTTCCATTCCATTCCATTCCATTCCATTCCATTCCATTCCTTTTGATTCCATTCCATTCCATTCCATTCCATTCCATTCCATTCCATTCCATTCCATTCTATTGCATTCCATTCCATTCCATTCCATTCCGTTCTACTCGGGTTGATTCCAATCTATTCCATTCCATTCCATTCCTTTACATTCCATTCCATTCCATTCCATTCCGTTCCATTCCATTCCATTCCATTCCAGTCCATTCCTATCAATTCCATTCTACTCGAGTTGATTCCATTCCATTCCATTCCATTCCATTCCATTCCATTCCATTACATTCCATTCCAATCCATTCCATTCTACTCGGGTCGATTCCATTCCATTCCATTCCATTCCATTCCATTCCATTCCATTCCATTCCATTCGATTCCATTCCATTCCATTCCATTCCATTCCATTCCATTAAATTTTATTCCATTCCATTCCATTCCATTCCTTTCCTTTCCATTCCATTCCATTCCATTCCATTCCATTCGATTCCATTCCATTCCATTCCATTCCAATCCTTTCCGTTCTACTCGGGTTGATTCCATTCCATTCCATTCCATTCCATTCCATAGCATTCCATTCCATTCCATTCCATTCCATTCCATTCGATTCCATTCGATTCCATTCCATTCCATTCCTTTAAATTCCCTTCCATTCCATTCCATTCCATTAAATTCCATTGCGTTCCATTCCATTCCATTCCATTCCGTTCTACTCGGGTTGATTCCATTCCATTCCATTCCATTCCATTCCATTCCATTCCATTCGATTCCATTCGAATCCATTCCATTCCATTCCATTCCATTCCATTCCATTCCATTCCATTCGATTCCATTCGATTCCATTCCATTCCATTCCATTCCAATCCATTCCATTCTACTCGGGTTGATTCCATTCCATTCCATTCCATTCCATTCCATTCCATTCCATTCCATTCCATTCCATTCCATTCCATTCAATTCCATTCCATTCCATTCCATTTGATTCCATTCCATTCCATTCCAATCCATTCCATTCTACTCGGGTTGATTTGATTCCATTCCATTCCATTCCAGTCCAGTCCAGTCCATTCCAATCCATTCCATTCTACTCGGGTTGATTCCATTCCATTCCATTCCATTCCATTCCATTCCATTCCATTCCATTCCATTCCAATCCATTCCATTCTACTCGGGTTGATTCCATTCCATTACATTCCATTCTATTCCACTCCATTCCATTTCATTCCATTCCATTCCATTCCATTCCATTCCATTCCATTCCATTCCATTCCAATCCATTCCATTCTACTAGGGTTGATTTGATTCCATTCCATTCCATTCCATTCCATTCCATTCCATTCCATTCCATTCCATTCCAGTCCATTCCAATCCATTCCATTCTACTCGGCTTGATTTGATTCCATTCCATTCCATTCCATTCCATTCCAGTCCATTCCAATCCATTCCATTCTTCTCGGGTTGATTCCATTCCATTCCATTCCATTCCATTCCATTCCATTCCGTTCTACTCTGGTTGAATTCATTCCTTTCCATTGCATTCCATTCCATTCCATTCCATTCTATGCCATTCGATTCCATTCCATTCCATTTCAATCCATTCCGTTCTACTCGGGTTGATTCCATTCCTTTCCATTCCATTCCAGTCCATTCCATTCCAGTCCATTCCAATCCATTCCATTCTACTCGGGTTGATTCCATTCGATTCCATTCCATTCCATTGGATTCCATTCCATTCCATTCCATTCCGTTCCATTCGATTCGATTCCATTCCATTCCAATCCATTCCATTCCATTCCATTCCATTCCATTCCATTCCTTTCCATTCCATTGGATTCCATTCCATTCCATTCCATTCCATTCCATTCCATTCCATTCCATTCCATTCCATTCCTTTCCATTCCATTCCATTCCATTCCGTTCTACTCGGGTTGATTCCATTCTATTAGATTCCATTCCATTCGATTCCATTCGATTCCATTCGATTCCATTCCATTCCATTCCATTAAATTTCATTCCATTCCATTCCATTCCATTCCATTCCATTCCATTCCATTCCATTCCATTCCGTTCGATTCCATTCCATTCCATTCCAATCCAATCCATTCCATTCTACTCGGGTTGATTCCATTCCATTCCATTCCATTCCATTCCATTCCGTTCCATTCCAATCCATTCCATTCTACTCGGGTTGATTCCATTCCATTCCATTCCATTCCATTCCATTCCATTCCATTCCATTCCATTCCATTAAATTTTATTCCATTCCATTCAATTCCATTCCTTTCCATTCCATTCCATTCCATTACGTTCTACTCGGGTTGATTTCATTCCATTCCATTCCATTCCATTCCATTCCATTCCATTCCATTCCATTCCATTCCATTCCTTTCGATTCCATACGATTCCATTCCATTCCATTCCATTCCAATCCATTCCGTTCTACTTGGGTTGATTCCATTCCATTCCATTCCATTCCATTCGATTCCATTCCATTCCATTTCAATCCATTCCATTCTACTCGGGTTGATTCCATTCCATTCCATTCCATTCCATTCCATTCCATTACTTTCCTTTCCATTCCATTCCATTCCATTCCATTACGTTCTACTCGGGTTGATTTTATTCCATGCCATTCCATTCCATTCCATTCCAATCCATTCCGTTCTACTCGGGTTGATTCCATTCCATTCCATTCCATTCCATTCGATTCCATTCCATTCCATTTCAATCCATTCCATTCTACTCGGGTTGATTCCATTCCATTCCATTCCATTCCATTCCATTCCATTCCATTCCATTCCATTCCATTCCATTCCATTCCTTTCCATTCCATTCCATTCCATTCCATTCCGTTCTACTCGGGTTGATTCCATTCTATTCCATTCCATTCCATTCGATTCCATTCGATTCCATTCGATTCCATTCCATTCCATTCCATTAAATTTCATTCCATTCCATTCCATTCCATTCCATTCCATTCCATTCCGTTCGATTCCATTCCATTCCATTCCAATCCAATCCATTCCATTCTACTCGGGTTGATTCCATTCCATTCCATTCCATTCCATTCCATTCCATTCCATTCCATTCCATTCCGTTCCATTCCAATCCATTCCATTCTACTCGGGTTGATTCCATTCCATTCCATTCCATTCCATTCCATTCCATTCCATTCCAATCCATTCCATTCTACTCGGGTTGATTGCATTCCATTCCATTCCATTCCATTCCATTCCATTCCATTCCATTCCATTCCAATCCATTCCATTCTACTCGGGTTGATTCCATTCCATTCAATTCCATTCCATTCCATTCCATTCAATTCCATTCCATTAAATTTTATTCCATTCCATTCCATTCCATTCCTTTCCATTCCATTCCATTCCATTACGTTCTACTCGGGTTGATTTCATTCCATTCCATTCCATTCCATTCCATTCCATTCCATTCCATTCCATTCCATTCCTTTCGATTCCATACGATTCCATTCCATTCCATTCCATTCCAATCCATTCCGTTCTACTCGGGTAGATTCCATTCCATTCCATTCCATTCCATTCGATTCCATTCCATTCCATTTCAATCCATTCCATTCTACTCGGGTTGATTCCATTCCATTCCATTCCATTCCATTCCATTCCATTCCATTCCATTCCAGTCCATTCCTATCCATTCCATTCTACTCGGGTTGATTCCATTCCGTTCCATTCCATTCCATTCCATTCCATTACATTCCATTCCTTTTGATTCCATTCCATTCCATTCCATTCCATTCCATTCCATTCCATTCCATTCCATTCTATTGCATTCCATTCCATTCCATTCCATTCCGTTCTACTCGGGTTGATTCCAATCTATTCCATTCCATTCCATTCCTTTACATTCCATTCCATTCCATTCCATTCCATTCCGTTCCATTCCATTCCATTCCATTCCAGTCCATTCCTATCAATTCCATTCTACTCGAGTTGATTCCATTCCATTCCATTCCATTCCATTCCATTCCATTCCATTACATTCCATTCCAATCCATTCCATTCTACTCGGGTCGATTCCATTCCATTCCATTCCATTACATTCCATTCCATTCCATTCCATTCCATTCCATTAAATTTTATTCCATTCCATTCCATTCCATTCCTTTCCTTTCCATTCCATTCCATTCCATTCCATTCCATTCCATTCCATTCCATTCCATTCCATTTCATTCCAATCCTTTCCGTTCTACTCGGGTTGATTCCATTCCATTCCATTCCATTCCATTCCATTGCATTCCATTCCATTCCATTCCATTCCATTCCATTCGATTCCATTCGATTCCATTCCATTCCATTCCTTTAAATTCCCTTCCATTCCATTCCATTCCATTGAATTCCATTGCGTTCCATTCCATTCCATTTCATTCCGTTCTACTCGGGTTGATTCCATTCCATTCCATTCCATTCCATTCCATTCCATTCCATTCCATTCGATTCCATTCGAATCCATTCCATTCCATTCCATTCCATTCCATTCCATTCCATTCCATTCGATTCCATTCGATTCCATTCCATTCCATTCCATTCCAATCCATTCCATTCCATTCCATTCCATTCCATTCCATTCAATTCCATTCCATTCCATTCCAATCCATTCCATTCCATTCCATTCCAATCCATTCCATTCTACTCGGGTTGATTTGATTCCATTCCATTCCATTCCAGTCCAGTCCAGTCCATTCCAATCCATTCCATTCTACTCGGGTTGATTCCATTCCATTCCATTCCATTCCATTCCATTCCATTCCATTCCATTCCATTCCAATCCATTCCATTCTACTCGGGTTGATTCCATTCCATTCCATTCCATTCTATTCCACTCCATTCCATTTCATTCCATTCCATTCCATTCCATTCCATTCCATTCCATTCCATTCCATTCCAATCCATTCCATTCTACTCGGGTTGATTTGATTCCATTCCATTCCATTCCATTCCATTCCATTCCATTCCATTCCATTCCATTCCATTCCGGTCCATTCCAATCCATTCCATTCTACTCGGCTTGATTTGATTCCATTCCATTCCATTCCATTCCATTCCATTCCATTCCAATCCATTCCATTCTTCTCGGGTTGATTCCATTCCATTCCATTCCATTCCATTCCATTCCATTCCGTTCTACTCTGGTTGAATTCATTCCTTTCCATTGCATTCCATTCCATTCCATTCCATTCTATGCCATTCGATTCCATTCCATTCCATTTCAATCCATTCCGTTCTACTCGGGTTGATTCCATTCCTTTCCATTCCATTCCATTCCATTCCATTCCAGTCCATTCCAATCCATTCCATTCTACTCGGGTTGATTCCATTCGATTCCATTCCATTCCATTGGATTCCATTCAATTCCATTCCATTCCATTCCATTCCGTTCCATTCGATTCGATTCCATTCCATTCCAATCCATTCCATTCCATTCCATTCCATTCCATTCCATTCCTTTCCATTCCATTGGATTCCATTCCATTCCATTCCATTCCATTCCATTCCATTCCATTCCATTCCATTCCTTTCCATTCCATTCCATTCCATTCCGTTCTACTCGGGTTGATTCCATTCTATTAGATTCCATTCCATTCGATTCCATTCGATTCCATTCGATTCCATTCCATTCCATTCCATTAAATTTCATTCCATTCCATTCCATTCCATTCCATTCCATTCCATTCCATTCCGTTCGATTCCATTCCATTCCATTCCAATCCAATCCATTCCATTCTACTCGGGTTGATTCCATTCCATTCCATTCCATTCCATTCCATTCCGTTCCATTCCAATCCATTCCATTCTACTCGGGTTGATTCCATTCCATTCCATTCCATTCCATGCCATTCCATTCCATTCCATTCCATTCCATTCCATTCCATTCCATTCCATTAAATTTTATTCCATTCCATTCCATTCCATTCCTTTCCATTCCATTCCATTCCATTACGTTCTACTCGGGTTGATTTCATTCCATTCCATTCCATTCCATTCCATTCCATTCCATTCCATTCCATTCCATTCCTTTCGATTCCATACGATTCCATTCCATTCCATTCCATTCCAATCCATTCCGTTCTACTCGGGTTGATTCCATTCCATTCCATTCCATTCCATTCGATTCCATTCCATTCCATTTCAATCCATTCCATTCTACTCGGGTTGATTCCATTCCATTCCATTCCATTCCATTCCATTCCATTCCATTCCATTACTTTCCTTTCCATTCCATTCCATTCCATTCCATTACGTTCTACTCGGGTTGATTTCATTCCATGCCATTCCATTCCATTCCATTCCAATCCATTCCGTTCTACTCGGGTTGATTTCATTCCATTCCATTCCATTCCATTCGATTCCATTCCATTCCATTTCAATCCATTCCATTCTACTCGGGTTGATTCCATTCCATTCCATTCCATTCCATTCCATTCCATTCCATTCCATTCCATTCCATTCCATTCCATTCCTTTCCATTCCATTCCATTCCATTCCGTTCTACTCGGGTTGATTCCATTCTATTCCATTCCATTCCATTCGATTCCATTCGATTCCATTCGATTCCATTCCATTCCATTCCATTAAATTTCATTCCATTCCATTCCATTCCATTCCATTCCATTCCATTCCATTCCGTTCGATTCCATTCCATTCCATTCCAATCCAATCCATTCCATTCTACTCGGGTTGATTCCATTCCATTCCATTCCATTCCATTCCATTCCATTCCATTCCATTCCATTCCGTTCCATTCCAATCCATTCCATTCTACTCGGGTTGATTCCATTCCATTCCATTCCATTCCATTCCATTCCATTCCATTCCATTCCATTCCAATCCATTCCATTCTACTCGGGTTGATTGCATTCCATTCCATTCCATTCCATTCCATTCCATTCCATTCCAATCCATTCCATTCTACTCGGGTTGATTCCATTCCATTCAATTCCATTCCATTCCATTCCATTCAATTCCATTCCATTAAATTTTATTCCATTCCATTCCATTCCATTCCTTTCCATTCCATTCCATTCCATTACGTTCTACTCGGGTTGATTTCATTCCATTCCATTCCATTCCATTCCATTCCATTCCATTCCATTCCATTCCATTCCATTCCATTCCATTCCTTTCGATTCCATACGATTCCATTCCATTCCATTCCATTCCAATCCATTCCGTTCTACTCGGGTTGATTCCATTCCATTCCATTCCATTCCATTCGATTCCATTCCAGTCCATTCCATTCCATTCGATTCCATTCCATTCCATTCCGTTCTACTCGGGTTGATTCTATTCCATTCCATTCCATTCCATTCCATTCCATTCCATTCCAGTCCATTCCAATCCATTCCATTCTACTCGGTTTGATTCCATTCCATTCCATTCCATTCCATTCCATTCCATTCCATTCCATTCCATTCCTTTCGATTCCATTCCATTCCATTCCATTCCATTCCATTCCATTCCATTCCATTCCATTCCATTCCATTCTATTGCTTTCCATTCCATTCCATTCCATTCCGTTCTACTCGGGTTGATTCCAATCTATTCCATTCCATTCCATTCCGTTACATTCCATTCCATTCCATTCCATTCCATTCCATTCCATTCCATTCCATTCCATTCCATTCCATTCCATTCCTTTCCTTTCCATTCCATTCCATTCCATTCCATTACGTTCTACTCGGGTTGATTTCATTCCATTCCATTCCATTCCATTCCATTCCATTCCGTTCCATTCCATTCCATTCCATTCTATTCCATTTCAATCCATTCCATTCTACTCGGGTTGATTCCATTCCATTCCATTTGATTCCATTCCATTCCATTCCATTCCATTCCATTCCATTCCATTCTGTTCTACTCGGGTTGATTTCATTGTATTCCATTCCATTCCATTCCCTTCCATTCCATTCCATTCAATTCCATTCGATTCCAATCCATTCCATTCCATTAAATTCCATTCCATTCCATTCCATTCCATTCCATTCCATTCCATTCCATTCCATTCCATTCCATTCCATTCCATTCCGTTCTACTCGGGTTGATTCCATTCCATTCCATTCCATTCCATTCCATTCCATTCCATTCGATTCCATTCCATTCCATTCCATTCCAATCCATTCAATTCCAATCCATTCCATTCTACTCCGGTAGATTCCATTCCATTACATTCCTTTCCATTCCATTCCATTCCATTCCATTCCATTCGATTCCATTCGATTCCATTCCATTCCATTCCATTCCATTCCATTCCATTCAATTCCATTCCATTCCATTCCATTCCATTCCATTGCATTCCAATCCATTCCATTCTACTCGGGTTTATTTGATTCCATTCCATTCCATTCCATTCCATTTCAATCCATTCCATTCGATTCCATTCCATTCCAATCCATTCCATTCCATTCCATTCCATTCCATTCCATTAAATTTTATTCCATTCCATTCCATTCCATTCCTTTCCATTCCATTCCATTCCATTACGTTCTACTCGGGTTGATTTCATTCCATTCCATTCCATTCCATTCCATTCCATTCCATTCCATTCCATTCCATTCCTTTCGATTCCATACGATTCCATTCCATTCCATTCCATTCCAATCCATTCCGTTCTACTCGGGTTGATTCCATTCCATTCCATTCCATTCCATTCGATTCCATTCCATTCCATTTCAATCCATTCCATTCTACTCGGGTTGATTCCATTCCATTCCATTCCATTCCATTCCATTCCATTCCATTCCATTACTTTCCTTTCCATTCCATTCCATTCCATTCCATTACGTTCTACTCGGGTTGATTTCATTCCATGCCATTCCATTCCATTCCATTCCAATCCATTCCGTTCTACTCGGGTTGATTTCATTCCATTCCATTCCATTCCATTCGATTCCATTCCATTCCATTTCAATCCATTCCATTCTACTCGGGTTGATTCCATTCCATTCCATTCCATTCCATTCCATTCCATTCCATTCCATTCCATTCCATTCCATTCCATTCCTTTCCATTCCATTCCATTCCATTCCGTTCTACTCGGGTTGATTCCATTCTATTCCATTCCATTCCATTCGATTCCATTCGATTCCATTCGATTCCATTCCATTCCATTCCATTAAATTTCATTCCATTCCATTCCATTCCATTCCATTCCATTCCATTCCATTCCGTTCGATTCCATTCCATTCCATTCCAATCCAATCCATTCCATTCTACTCGGGTTGATTCCATTCCATTCCATTCCATTCCATTCCATTCCATTCCATTCCATTCCATTCCGTTCCATTCCAATCCATTCCATTCTACTCGGGTTGATTCCATTCCATTCCATTCCATTCCATTCCATTCCATTCCATTCCATTCCAATCCATTCCATTCTACTCGGGTTGATTGCATTCCATTCCATTCCATTCCATTCCATTCCATTCCATTCCAATCCATTCCATTCTACTCGGGTTGATTCCATTCCATTCAATTCCATTCCATTCCATTCCATTCAATTCCATTCCATTAAATTTTATTCCATTCCATTCCATTCCATTCCTTTCCATTCCATTCCATTCCATTACGTTCTACTCGGGTTGATTTCATTCCATTCCATTCCATTCCATTCCATTCCATTCCATTCCATTCCATTCCATTCCATTCCATTCCATTCCTTTCGATTCCATACGATTCCATTCCATTCCATTCCATTCCAATCCATTCCGTTCTACTCGGGTTGATTCCATTCCATTCCATTCCATTCCATTCGATTCCATTCCAGTCCATTCCATTCCATTCGATTCCATTCCATTCCATTCCGTTCTACTCGGGTTGATTCTATTCCATTCCATTCCATTCCATTCCATTCCATTCCATTCCAGTCCATTCCAATCCATTCCATTCTACTCGGTTTGATTCCATTCCATTCCATTCCATTCCATTCCATTCCATTCCATTCCATTCCATTCCATTCCATTCCTTTCGATTCCATTCCATTCCATTCCATTCCATTCCATTCCATTCCATTCCATTCCATTCCATTCCATTCCATTCTATTGCTTTCCATTCCATTCCATTCCATTCCGTTCTACTCGGGTTGATTCCAATCTATTCCATTCCATTCCATTCCGTTACATTCCATTCCATTCCATTCCATTCCATTCCATTCCATTCCATTCCATTCCATTCCATTCCATTCCATTCCATTCCTTTCCTTTCCATTCCATTCCATTCCATTCCATTACGTTCTACTCGGGTTGATTTCATTCCATTCCATTCCATTCCATTCCATTCCATTCCGTTCCATTCCATTCCATTCCATTCTATTCCATTTCAATCCATTCCATTCTACTCGGGTTGATTCCATTCCATTCCATTTGATTCCATTCCATTCCATTCCATTCCATTCCATTCCATTCCATTCTGTTCTACTCGGGTTGATTTCATTGTATTCCATTCCATTCCATTCCCTTCCATTCCATTCCATTCAATTCCATTCGATTCCAATCCATTCCATTCCATTAAATTCCATTCCATTCCATTCCATTCCATTCCATTCCATTCCATTCCATTCCATTCCATTCCATTCCATTCCATTCCGTTCTACTCGGGTTGATTCCATTCCATTCCATTCCATTCCATTCCATTCCATTCCATTCGATTCCATTCCATTCCATTCCATTCCAATCCATTCAATTCCAATCCATTCCATTCTACTCCGGTAGATTCCATTCCATTACATTCCTTTCCATTCCATTCCATTCCATTCCATTCCATTCGATTCCATTCGATTCCATTCCATTCCATTCCATTCCATTCCATTCCATTCAATTCCATTCCATTCCATTCCATTCCATTCCATTGCATTCCAATCCATTCCATTCTACTCGGGTTTATTTGATTCCATTCCATTCCATTCCATTCCATTTCAATCCATTCCATTCGATTCCATTCCATTCCAATCCATTCCATTCCATTCCATTCCATTTCATTCCATTCCATTCCATTCCATTCCATTCCATTCCATTCCATTCCATTCCATTCCGTTCGATTCCATTCCATTCCATTCCAATCCAATACATTCCATTCTACTCGGGTTGATTCCATTCCATTCCATTCCATTCCATTCCATTCCATTGCATTCCATTCCATTCCGTTCTGCTCGGGTTGATTCCATTCTATTCCATTCCATTCCACTCGATTCCATTCGATTCCATTCTATTCCATTCCATTCCACTCCATTCCATTCCATTCCATTCTATTCCATTGAATTCCATTCCATTCCATTGCATTCCATTACATTCCGTTCTACTCGGGTTGATGATTCCATTCCATTCCATTCCATTCCATTCCATTCCATTCCATTCCATTCCATTCCATTCCATTCCATTCCATTCCATTCCATTCCATTCTATTCCATTCCATTCAACTCGGGTTGATTACATTCCATTCCATTCCATTCCATTCCATTCCAATCCATTCCATTCAACTCGGGTTGATTCCATTCCTTTCCATTCCATTCCATTCCATTCCTTTCCATTCCATTCCATTCCGTTCTACTCGCGTTCATTCCATTCCATTCCATTTCATTCCATTCCATTCCATTCCATTCCATTCCATTCCATTCCATTCCATTCCGTTCTACTCCGGTTGATCATTCCATTCCATTCCATTCCATTCCATTCCATTCCATTCCATTCCATTCCGTTCCGTTCTACTCGGGTTGATTTCCATTCCATTCCATTCCATTCCATTCCATTCCATTCCATTCCATTCCATTCTATTCGATTCCATTCCATTCCATTCCATTCTATTCCATTCCATTCCATTCCATTCCATTCCTTTCCGTTCTGCTCGGGTTGATTCTATTCTATTCCTTTCCATTCCGCTCGATTCCATTCGATTCCATTCTATTCCATTCCATTCCACTCCATTCCATTCCAATCCTTTCTATTCCATTGAATTCCATTCCATTCCATTGCATTCCATTACATTCCATTCTACTCGGGTTAATCATTCCATTCCATTCCATTCCATTCCATTCCATTCCATTCCATTCCATTCCATTCCACTCCACTCCATTCCATTCCATTCCATTCCCTTCCATTCCATTCCATTCCATTCCATTCCATTCCATTCCGTTCTACTCGGGTTCATTTCATTCCATTCCATTCCGTTCCATTCCATTCCATTCCATTCCATTACATTACATTCCGTTCTACTCGGGTCCATTCCATTCCAATCCATTCCATTCCATTCCATTCCATTCCATTCCGTTCTACTCGGTTTGATCATTCCATTCCATGCCATTCCATTCCATTCCATTCCATTCCATTCCATTCCATTCCATTCCATTCCATTCCATTCCATTCCATTCCTTTCCGTTCTACTCGGGTTCATTCCATTCCATTCCATTCCATTCCTTTCCATTCCATTCCATTCCGTTCTACTCGGGTTGACCATTCCGTTCCATTCGATTCCATTCCATTAAATTCCATTCCATTCCATTCCTTTCCTTTCCATTCCATTCCATTCCGTTCCGTTCTACTCGGGTTGATTTCAACTCCATTCCATTCCATTCCATTCCATTCTATTCGATTCCATTCCATTCCATGCCATTCCATTCCATTCCATTCCATTCCATTCCATTCCATTCCAGTCCATTCCGTTCTGCTCGGGTTGATTCCATTCTATTCCATTCTATTCCTCTCGATTCCATTCGATTCCATTCTATTCCATTCCATTCCACTCCATTCCATTCCATTCCATTCTATTCCATTGAATTCCGTTCCATTCCATTGCATTCCATTACATTCCGTTCTACTCGGGTTGATGATTCCATTCCATTCCGTTCCGTTCCATTCCATTCCATTCCATTCCATTCCATTCCATTCCATTCCATTCCATTCCTTTCTACTCCGGTTCTTTTCATTCCATTCCATTCCATTCCATTCCATTCCATTCCATTCCATTCCATTCCATTCCATTCCGTTCTACTCTGGTTGAATTCATTCCTTTTCATTGCATTCCATTCCATACCATTCCATTCTATGCCATTCGATTCCATTCCATTCCATTTCAATCCATTCCGTTCTACTCGGGTTGATTCCATTCCATTCCATTCCATTCCATTCCATTCCATTCCATTCCATTCCATTCCAGTCCATTAAAATCCATTCCATTCTACTAGGGTTGATTCCATTCGATTCCATTCCATTCCATTGGATTCCATTCCATTCCATTCCATTCCATTCCGTTCCATTCGATTCGATTCCATTCCATTCCAATCCATTCCATTCCATTCCATTCCATTCCATTCCATTCCTTTCCATTCCATTGGATTCCATTCCATTCCATTCCATTCCATTCCATTCCATTCCATTCCTTTCCATTCCATTCCATTCCATTCCGTTCTACTCGGGTTGATTCCATTCTATTCCATTCCATTCCATTCGATTCCATTCGATTCCATTCGATTCCATTCCATTCCATTCCATTAAATTTCATTCCATTCCATTCCATTCCATTCCTTTCCATTCCATTCCATTCCATTCCGTTCGATTCCATTCCATTCCATTCCAATCCAATCCATTCCATTCTACTCGGGTTGATTCCATTCCATTCCATTCCATTCCATTCCATTCCATTCCATTCCATTCCGTTCCATTCCAATCCATTCCATTCTACTCGGGTTGATTCCATTCCATTTCATTCCATTCCATTCCATTCCATTCCAATCCATTCCATTCTACTCGGGTTGATTCCATTCCATTCCATTCTATTCCATTCCATTCCATTCCATTCCATTCCATTCCATTCCAATCCATTCCATTCAACTCGGGTTGATTCCATTCAATTCCATTCCATTCCATTCCATTCCATTCCATTCCATTAAATTTTATTCCATTCCATTCCATTCCATTCCTTTCCATTCCATTCCATTCCATTACGTTCTACTCGGGTTGATTTCATTCCATTCCATTCCATTCCATTCCATTCCATTCCATTCCATTCCTTTCGATTCCATACGATTCCATTCCATTCCATTCCATTCCAATCAATTCCGTTCTACTCGGGTTGATTCCATTCCATTCCTTTCCATTCCATTCGATTCCATTCCATTCCATTTCAATCCATTCCATTCTACTCGGGTTGATTCCATTCCATTCCATTCCATTCCATTCCATTCCATTCAATTCCATTCCATTCCATTCCAGTCCATTCCAATCCATTCCATTCTACTCGGGTTGATTCCATTCCATTCCATTCCATTCCATTCCATTCCATTCCATTCCATTCCATTCCTTTCGATTCCATTCCATTCCATTCCATTCCATTCCATTCCATTCCATTCCAATCCATTCCATTCCATTCCATTCCATTCCATTCCATTCCATTCTATTGCATTGCATTCCATTCCATTCCATTCCGTTCTACTCGGGTTGATTCCAATCTATTCCATTCCATTCTATTCCGTTACATTCCATTCCATTCCATTCCATTCCATTCCGTTCCATTCCATTCCATTCCATTCCAGTCCATTCCAATCCATTCCATTCTACTCGGGTTGATTCCATTCCATTCCATTCCATTCCATTACATTCCATTCCAAACCATTCCATTCTACTTGGGTTGATACCATTCCATTCCATTCCATTCCATTCCATTCCATTCCATTCCATTCCATTCCATTCCATTCCATTCCATTAAATTTTATTCCATTCCATTCCATTCCATTCCTTTCCATTCCATTCCATTCCATTCCATTCCATTACGTTCTACTCGGGTTGATTTCATTCCATTCCATTCCATTCCATTCCATTCCATTCCATTCCATTCCTTTCGATTCCATACGATTCCATTCCATTCCATTCCATTCCAATCCATTCCGTTCTACTCGGGTTGATTCCATTCCATTCCATTCCATTCCATTCCATTCCATTCCATTCCATTCCATTTCAATCCATTCCATTCTACTCGGGTTGATTCCATTCCATTCCATTCCATTCCATTCCATTCCATTCCATTCCATTCCATTCCATTCCAGTCCATTCCTATCCATTCCATTCTGCTCGGGTTGATTCCATTCCGTTCCATTCCATTCCATTCCATTCCATTCCATTCCATTCCATTCGATTCCATTCCATTCCATTCCATTCCATTCCATTCCATTCCATTCCATTCCATTCCATTCCATTCCATTCCATTCCATTCCATTCCGTTCTACTCGGGTTGATTCCATTCCATTCCATTCCATTCCATTCCATTCCATTCCATTCCATTCCATTCCATTCCATTGGATTCCATTCAATTCCATTCCATTCCATTCCATTCCATTCCATTCCATTCCATTCCATTCCATTCCATTCCAATCCAGTCCACTCTACTCGGGTTGATTTGATTCCATCCCATTCCATTCCATTCCATTCCATTCCATTCCATTCCATTCCATTCCATTCCATTCCATTCCAATCCATTCCATTCATCTCGGGTTGATTTGATTCCATTCCATTCCATTCCATTCCATTCCATTCCATTCCATTCCATTCGATTCCATTCCATTCCATTCGATTAAATTCCATTCCATTCCATTCCATTCCATTCCATTCCATTCCATTCCATTCCATTCCATTCCGTTCTACTCGGGTTGATTCCATTCCATTCCATTCCATTCCATTCCATTCCATTCCATTCCATTCCATTCCATTCCATTCGATTCCATTCAATTCCATTCCATTCCATTCCGTTCCATTCCAATCCACTCCATTCTACTCGGGTTGATTCCATTCCATTCCATTCCATTCCATTCCATTCCAATCCATTCCGTTCTACTCGGGTTGATTCCATTCCATTCCATTCCATTCCATTCCATTCCATTCCATTCCATTCCATTCCATTCCATTCCTTTCGATTCCATTCCATTCCATTCCATTCCATTCCATTCCATTCCATTCCATTCCATTCCATTCCATTCCATTCCATTCCTTTCGATTCCATTCCATTCCATTCCATTCCATTCCATTCCATTCCATTCCATTCCAATCCATTCCATTCCATTCCATTCCATTCCATTCCATTCCATTCTATTGCATTCCATTCCATTCCATTCCATTCCGTTCTACTCGGGTTGATTCCAATCTATTCCATTCCATTCTATTCCGTTACATTCCATTCCATTCCATTCCATTCCATTCCGTTCCATTCCATTCCATTCCATTCCAGTCCATTCCAATCCATTCCATTCTACTCGGGTTGATTCCATTCCATTCCATTCCATTACATTACATTCCATTCCAAACCATTCCATTCTACTTGGGTTGATACCATTCCATTCCATTCCATTCCATTCCATTCCATTCCATTCCATTCCATTCGATTCCATTCCATTCCATTCCATTCCATTAAATTTTATTCCATTCCATTCCTTTCCATTCCTTTCCATTCCATTCCATTCCATTCCATTCCATTCCATTCCATTCCATTCAAGTCCATTCCAATCCATTCCATTCTACTCGGGTTGATTCCATTCCATTCCATTCCATTCCATTCCATTCCATTCCATTCCTTTCGATTCCATTCCATTCCATTCCATTCCATTCCATTCCATTCCATTCCATTCCATTCCATTCCATTCCATTCCATTCTATTGCATTCCATTCCATTCCATTCCATTCTGTTCTACTCGGGTTGATTACAATCTATTCCATTCCATTCCATTCCGATACATTCCATTCCATTCCATTCCATTCCATTCCGTTCCATTCCATTCCATTCCATTCCAGTCCATTCCAATCCATTCCATTCTACTCGGGTTGATTCCATTCCATTCCATTCCATTCCATTCCATTCCATTCAATTCGGTTCCATTCCATTCCACTCCATTCCATTCCATTCCATTAAATTTTATTCCATTCCATTCCATTCCATTCCTTTCCTTTCCATTCCATTCCATTCCATTCCATTACGTTGTACTCGGGTTGATTTCATTCCATTCCATTCCATTCCATTCCATTCCATTCCACTCGATTCCATTCCATTCCATTCCATTCGATTCCATTCCATTCCAATCCAATCCGTTCTACTCGGGTTGATTCCATTCCATTCCATTCCATTCCATTCGATTCCATTCCATTCCATTTCAATCCATTCCATTCTACTCGGGTTGATTCCATTCCATTCCATTCCATTCCATTCCATTCCATTCCATTCCATTCCATTCCATTCCATTCCAATCCATTCCATTCAACTCGGGTTGATTCCATTCCATTCCATTCCATTCCATTCCATTCCATTCCATTCCATTCCAATCCAATCCATTCCATTCAACTCGGGTTGATTCCATTCAATTCCATTCCATTCCATTCCATTCCATTAAATTTTATTCCATTCCATTCCATTCCATTCCTTTCCATTCCATTCCATTCCATTCCATTCCATTACGTTCTACTCGGGTTGATTTCATTCCATTCCATTCAATTCCATTCCATTCCATTCCATTCCATTCCATTCCATTCCTTTCGATTCCATACGATTCCATTCCATTCCATTCCATTCCAATCCATTCCGTTCTACTCGGGTAGATTCCATTCCATTCCATTCCATTCCATTCGATTCCATTCCATTCCATTTCAATCCATTCCATTCTACTCGGGTTGATTCCATTCCATTCCATTCCTTTCCATTCCATTCCATTCCATTCCATTCCATTCCAGTCCATTCCTATCCATTCCATTCTACTCGGGTTGATTCCATTCCGTTCCATTCCATTCCATTCCATTCCATTAAATTCCATTCCTTTTGATTCCATTCCATTCCATTCCATTCCATTCCATTCCATTCCATTCCATTCCATTCCATTCTATTGCATTCCATTCCATTCCATTCCATTCCGTTCTACTCGGGTTGATTCCAATCTATTCCATTCCATTCCATTCCTTTACATTCCATTCCATTCCATTCTATTCCATTCCATTCCGTTCCATTCCATTCCATTCCATTCCAGTCCATTCCAATCAATTCCATTCTACTCGAGTTGATTCCATTCCATTCCATTCCATTCCATTCCATTCCATTACATTCCATTCCAATCCATTCCATTCTACTCGGGTCGATTCCATTCCATTCCATTCCATTCCATTCCATTCCATTCCATTCCATTCGATTCCATTCCATTCCATTCCATTAAATTTTATTCCATTCCATTCCATTCCATTCATTTCCTTTCCATTAAATTCCATTCCATTCCATTCCATTCCATTCCATTCGATTCCATTCCATTCCATTCCATTCCAATCCTCTCCGTTCTACTCTGGTTGATTCCATTCCATTCCATTCCATTCCATTCCATTCCATTCCATTCCATTCCATTCCATTCCATTCCATTCCTTTAAATTCCCTTCCATTCCATTCCATTCCATTAAATTCCATTGCATTCCATTCCATTCCATTACATTCCGTTCTACTCGGGTTGATTCCATTCCATTCCATTCCATTCCATTCCATTCCATTCCATTCGATTCCATTCGAATCCATTCCATTCCATTCCATTCCATTCCATTCCATTCCATTCCATTCCATTCCATTCGATTCCATTCCATTCCATTCCATTCCAATCCATTCCATTCTACTCGGGTTGATTCCATTCCATTCCATTCCATTCCATTCCATTCCATTCCTTTCGATTCCATTCCATTCCATTCCATTCCATTCCATTCCATTCCATTCCATTCCATTCCATTCCATTCCATTCTATTGCATTCCATTCCATTCCATTCCATTCTGTTCTACTCGGGTTGATTCCAATCTATTCCATTCCATTCCATTCCGTTACATTCCATTCCATTCCATTCCATTCCATTCCGTTCCATTCCATTCCATTCCATTCCAGTCCATTCCAATCCATTCCATTCTACTCGGGTTGATTCCATTCCATTCCATTCCATTCCATTCCTTTCCATTCCATTCCAATCCATTCCATTCTACTTGTGTTGATTCCATTCCATTCCATTCCATTCAATTCGGTTCCATTCCATTCCATTCCATTCCATTCCATTCCATTAAATTTTATTCCATTCCATTCCATTCCATTCCTTTCCTTTCCATTCCATTCCATTCCATTCCATTACGTTGTACTCGGGTTGATTTCATTCCATTCCATTCCATTCCATTCCATTCCATTCCACTCGATTCCATTCCATTCCATTCCATTCGATTCCATTCCATTCCAATCCATTCCGTTCTACTCGGGTTGATTCCATTCCATTCCATTCCATTCCATTCGATTCCATTCCATTCCATTTCAATCCATTCCATTCTACTCGGGTTGATTCCATTCCATTCCATTCCATTCCATTCCATTCCATTCCATTCCATTCCATTCCATTCCATTCCAATCCATTCCATTCAACTCGGGTTTCCATTCCATTCCATTCCATTCCATTCCATTCCATTCCATTCCAATCCAATCCATTCCATTCAACTCGGGTTGATTCCATTCAATTCCATTCCATTCCATTCCATTCCATTAAATTTTATTCCATTCCATTCCATTCCATTCCTTTCCATTCCATTCCATTCCATTCCATTCCATTACGTTCTACTCGGGTTGATTTCATTCCATTCCATTCCATTCCATTCCATTCCATTCCATTCCATTCCATTCCATTCCTTTCGATTCCATACGATTCCATTCCATTCCATTCCATTCCAATCCATTCCGTTCTACTCGGGTAGATTCCATTCCATTCCATTCCATTCCATTCGATTCCAATCCATTCCATTTCAATCCATTCCATTCTACTCGGGTTGATTCCATTCCATTCCATTCCATTCCATTCCATTCCATTCCATTCCATTCCATTCCAGTCCATTCCTATCCATTCCATTCTACTCGGGTTGATTCCATTCCGTTCCATTCCATTCCATTCCATTCCATTAAATTCCATTCCTTTTGATTCCATTCCATTCCATTCCAATCCATTCCATTCTACTCGGGTCGATTCCATTCCATTCCATTCCATTCCATTCCATTCCATTCGATTCCATTCCATTCCATTCCATTAAATTTTATTCCATTCCATTCCATTCCATTCATTTCCTTTCCATTAAATTCCATTCCATTCCATTCCATTCCATTCCATTCGATTCCATTCCATTCCATTCCATTCCAATCCTTTCCGTTCTACTCTGGTTGATTCCATTCCATTCCATTCCATTCCATTCCATTCCATTCCATTCCATTCCATTCCATTCCATTCCATTCCATTCCTTTAAATTCCCTTCCATTCCATTCCATTCCATTAAATTCCATTGCATTCCATTCCATTCCATTACATTCCGTTCTACTCGGGTTGATTCCATTCCATTCCATTCCATTCCATTCCATTCCATTCCATTCCATTCCATTCGATTCCATTCGAATCCATTCCATTCCATTCCATTCCATTCCATTCCATTCCATTCCATTCCATTCCATTCCATTCCATTCGATTCCATTCCATTCCATTCCATTCCAATCCATTCCATTCTACTCGGGTTGATTCCATTCCATTCCATTCCATTCCATTCCATTCCATTCCTTTCGATTCCATTCCATTCCATTCCATTCCATTCCATTCCATTCCATTCCATTCCATTCCATTCTATTGCATTCCATTCCATTCCATTCCATTCTGTTCTACTCGGGTTGATTCCAATCTATTCCATTCCATTCCATTCCGTTACATTCCATTCCATTCCATTCCATTCCATTCCATTCCGTTCCATTCCATTCCATTCCATTCCAGTCCATTCCAATCCATTCCATTCTACTCGGGTTGATTCCATTCCATTCCATTCCATTCCATTCCATTCCATTCCATTCCAATCCATTCCATTCTACTTGTGTTGATTCCATTCCATTCCATTCCATTCCATTCCATTCCATTCAATTCGGTTCCATTCCATTCCATTCCATTCCATTCCATTCCATTAAATTTTATTCCATTCCATTCCATTCCATTCCTTTCCTTTCCATTCCATTCCATTCCATTCCATTACGTTGTACTCGGGTTGATTTCATTCCATTCCATTCCATTCCATTCCATTCCATTCCACTCGATTCCATTCCATTCCATTCCATTCGATTCCATTCCATTCCAATCCATTCCGTTCTACTCGGGTTGATTCCATTCCATTCCATTCCATTCCATTCGATTCCATTCCATTCCATTTCAATCCATTCCATTCTACTCGGGTTGATTCCATTCCATTCCATTCCATTCCATTCCATTCCATTCCATTCCATTCCATTCCATTCCAATCCATTCCATTCAACTCGGGTTGATTCCATTCCATTCCATTCCATTCCATTCCATTCCATTCCATTCCATTCCATTCCAATCCAATCCATTCCATTCAACTCGGGTTGATTCCATTCAATTCCATTCCATTCCATTCCATTCCATTAAATTTTATTCCATTCCATTCCATTCCATTCCTTTCCATTCCATTCCATTCCATTCCATTCCATTACGTTCTACTCGGGTTGATTTCATTCCATTCCATTCCATTCCATTCCATTCCATTCCATTCCATTCCATTCCATTCCTTTCGATTCCATACGATTCCATTCCATTCCATTCCATTCCAATCCATTCCGTTCTACTCGGGTAGATTCCATTCCATTCCATTCCATTCCATTCGATTCCATTCCATTCCATTTCAATCCATTCCATTCTACTCGGGTTGATTCCATTCCATTCCATTCCATTCCATTCCATTCCATTCCATTCCATTCCATTCCATTCCATTCCAGTCCATTCCTATCCATTCCATTCTACTCGGGTTGATTCCATTCCGTTCCATTCCATTCCATTCCATTCCATTAAATTCCATTCCTTTTGATTCCATTCCATTCCATTCCATTCCATTCCATTCCATTCCATTCCATTCCATTCCATTCCATTCTATTGCATTCCATTCCATTCCATTCCATTCCGTTCTACTCGGGTTGATTCCAATCTATTCCATTCCATTCCATTCCTTTCCATTCCATTCCATTCCATTCCATTCCATTCCATTCCGTTCCATTCCATTCCATTCCATTCCAGTCCATTCCAATCAATTCCATTCTACTCGAGTTGATTCCATTCCATTCCATTCCATTCCATTCCATTCCATTACGTTCCATTCCAATCCATTCCATTCTACTCGGGTCGATTCCATTCCATTCCATTCCATTCCATTCCATTCCATTCCATTCCATTCGATTCCATTCCATTCCATTCCATTCCATTCCATTCCATTAAATTTTATTCCATTCCATTCCATTCCATTCATTTCCTTTCCATTCCATTCCATTCCATTCCATTCCATTCCATTCCATTCGATTCCATTCCATTCCATTCCATTCCAATCCTTTCCGTTCTACTCGGGTTGATTCCATTCCATTCCATTCCATTCCATTCCATTCCATTCCATTCCATTCCATTCCATTCCATTCCTTTAAATTCCCTTCCATTCCATTCCATTCCATTAAATTCCATTGCATTCCATTCCATTCCTTTCCATTCCGTTCTACTCGGGTTGATTCCATTCCATTCCATTCCATTCCATTCCATTCCATTCCATTCGATTCCATTCGAATCCATTCCATTCCATTCCATTCCATTCCATTCCATTCCATTCCATTCCATTCCATTCCATTCCATTCGATTCCATTCCATTCCAATCCATTCCATTCTACTCGGGTTGATTCCATTCCATTCCATTCCATTCCATTCCATTCCATTCCATTCCATTCGATTCCATTCAATTCCATTCCATTCCATTCCATTTGATTCCATTCCATTCCATTCCAATCCATTCCATTCTACTCGGGTTGATATGACTCCATTCCATTCCATTCCAGTCCAGTCCAGTCCATTCCAATCCATTCCATTCTACTCGTGTTGATTCCATTCCATTCCAATCCATTCCATTCCATTCCATTCCATTCCATTCCATTCCATTCCTTTCCATTCCATTGGATTCCATTCCATTCCATTCCATTCCATTCCATTCCATTCCATTCCATTCCATTCCATTCCATTCCATTCCTTTCCATTCCATTCCATTCCATTCCGTTCTACTCGGGTTGATTCTATTCCATTCCATTCCATTCCATTCCATTCCATTGCATTCCATTCCATTCCATTCGATTCCAGTCCATTCCAATCCATTCCATTCTACTCGGGTTGATTCCATTCCATTCCATTCCATTCCATTCCATTCCATTCCATTCCATTCCGTTCGATTCCATTCCATTCCATTCCAATCCAATCCATTCCATTCTACTCGGGTTGATTCCATTCCATTCCATTCCATTCCATTCCATTCCGTTCCATTCCAATCCATTCCATTCTACTCGGGTTGATTCCATTCCATTCCATTCCATTCCATTCCATTCCATTCCAATCCATTCCATTCTACTCGGGTTGATTGCATTCCATTCCATTCCATTCCATTCCATTCCATTCCATTCCAATCCATTCCATTCTACTCGGGTTGATTCCATTCCATTCAATTCCATTCCATTCCATTCCATTCCATTCCATTCCATTCCATTCCATTCCATTCCATTCCATTAAATTTTATTCCATTCCATTCCATTCCATTCCATTCCATTACGTTCTACTCGGGTTGATTTCATTCCATTCCATTCCATTCCATTCCATTCCATTCCATTCCATTCCATTCCTTTCGATTCCATACTATTCCATTCCATTCCATTCCATTCCAATCCATTCCGTTCTACTCGGGTTGATTCCATTCCATTCCATTCCATTCCATTCGATTCCATTCCATTCCATTTCAATCCATTCCATTCTACTCGGGTTGATTCCATTCCATTCCATTCCATTCCATTCCATTCCATTCCATTCCATTCCATTCCATTCCTTTCCATTCCATTCCATTCCATTCCGTTCTACTCGGGTTGATTCCATTCTATTCCATTCCATTCCATTCGATTCCATTCGATTCCATTCGATTCCATTCCATTCCATTCCATTAAATTTCATTCCATTCCATTCCATTCCATTCCATTCCATTCCATTCCATTCCGTTCGATTCCATTCCATTCCATTCCAATCCAATCCATTCCATTCTACTCGGGTTGATTCCATTCCATTCCATTCCATTCCATTCCATTCCATTCCATTCCGTTCCATTCCAATCCATTCCATTCTACTCGGGTTGATTCCATTCCATTCCATTCCATTCCATTCCATTCCATTCCATTCCGTTCCATTCCAATCCATTCCATTCTACTCGGGTTGATTCCATTCCATTCCATTCCATTCCATTCCATTCCATTCTAATCCATTCCATTCTACTCGGGTTGATTGCATTCCATTCCATTCCATTCCATTCCATTCCATTCCATTCCATTCCAATCCATTCCATTCTACACGGGTTGATTCCATTCCATTCAATTCCATTCCATTCCATTCCATTCAATTCCATTCCATTAAATTTTATTCCATTCCATTCCATTCCATTCCTTTCCATTCCATTCCATTCCATTCCATTCCATTCCATTCCTTTCGATTCCATACGATTCCATTCCATTCCATTCCATTCCAATCCATTCCGTTCTACTCGGGTTGATACCATTCCATTCCATTCCATTCCATTCGATTCCATTCCATTCCATTTCAATCCATTCCATTCTACTCGGGTTGATTCCATTCCATTCCATTCCATTCCATTCCATTCCATTCCATTCCATTCCATTACTTTCCTTTCCATTCCATTCCATTCCATTCCATTACGTTCTACTCGGGTTGGTTTCATTCCATGCCATTCCATTCCATTCCATTCCAATCCATTCCGTTCTACTCGGGTTTATTCCATTCCATTCCATTCCATTCCATTCCATTCCATTCCTTTAAATTCCCTTCCATTCCATTCCATTCCATTAAATTCCATTCCATTCCATTCCATTCCATTCCATTCCATTCCATTCGATTCCATTCGAATCCATTCCATTCCATTCCATTCCATTCCATTCCATTCCATTCCATTCCATTCCATTCCATTCCATTCGATTCCATTCCATTCCAATCCATTCCATTCTACTCGGGTTGATTCCATTCCATTCCATTCCATTCCATTCCATTCCATTCCATTCCATTCGATTCCATTCAATTCCATTCCATTCCATTCCATTTGATTCCATTCCATTCCATTCCAATCCATTCCATTCTACTCGGGTTGATATGACTCCATTCCATTCCATTCCAGTCCAGTCCAGTCCATTCCAATCCATTCCATTCTACTCGTGTTGATTCCATTCCATTCCAATCCATTCCATTCCATTCCATTCCATTCCATTCCATTCCATTCCTTTCCATTCCATTGGATTCCATTCCATTCCATTCCATTCCATTCCATTCCATTCCATTCCATTCCATTCCATTCCATTCCATTCCTTTCCATTCCATTCCATTCCATTCCGTTCTACTCGGGTTGATTCTATTCCATTCCATTCCATTCCATTCCATTCCATTGCATTCCATTCCATTCCATTCGATTCCAGTCCATTCCAATCCATTCCATTCTACTCGGGTTGATTCCATTCCATTCCATTCCATTCCATTCCATTCCATTCCATTCCATTCCGTTCGATTCCATTCCATTCCATTCCAATCCAATCCATTCCATTCTACTCGGGTTGATTCCATTCCATTCCATTCCATTCCATTCCATTCCGTTCCATTCCAATCCATTCCATTCTACTCGGGTTGATTCCATTCCATTCCATTCCATTCCATTCCATTCCATTCCAATCCATTCCATTCTACTCGGGTTGATTGCATTCCATTCCATTCCATTCCATTCCATTCCATTCCATTCCAATCCATTCCATTCTACTCGGGTTGATTCCATTCCATTCAATTCCATTCCATTCCATTCCATTCCATTCCATTCCATTCCATTCCATTCCATTCCATTCCATTAAATTTTATTCCATTCCATTCCATTCCATTCCATTCCATTACGTTCTACTCGGGTTGATTTCATTCCATTCCATTCCATTCCATTCCATTCCATTCCATTCCATTCCATTCCTTTCGATTCCATACTATTCCATTCCATTCCATTCCATTCCAATCCATTCCGTTCTACTCGGGTTGATTCCATTCCATTCCATTCCATTCCATTCGATTCCATTCCATTCCATTTCAATCCATTCCATTCTACTCGGGTTGATTCCATTCCATTCCATTCCATTCCATTCCATTCCATTCCATTCCATTCCATTCCATTCCTTTCCATTCCATTCCATTCCATTCCGTTCTACTCGGGTTGATTCCATTCTATTCCATTCCATTCCATTCGATTCCATTCGATTCCATTCGATTCCATTCCATTCCATTCCATTAAATTTCATTCCATTCCATTCCATTCCATTCCATTCCATTCCATTCCATTCCGTTCGATTCCATTCCATTCCATTCCAATCCAATCCATTCCATTCTACTCGGGTTGATTCCATTCCATTCCATTCCATTCCATTCCATTCCATTCCATTCCGTTCCATTCCAATCCATTCCATTCTACTCGGGTTGATTCCATTCCATTCCATTCCATTCCATTCCATTCCATTCCATTCCGTTCCATTCCAATCCATTCCATTCTACTCGGGTTGATTCCATTCCATTCCATTCCATTCCATTCCATTCCATTCTAATCCATTCCATTCTACTCGGGTTGATTGCATTCCATTCCATTCCATTCCATTCCATTCCATTCCATTCCATTCCAATCCATTCCATTCTACACGGGTTGATTCCATTCCATTCAATTCCATTCCATTCCATTCCATTCAATTCCATTCCATTAAATTTTATTCCATTCCATTCCATTCCATTCCTTTCCATTCCATTCCATTCCATTCCATTCCATTCCATTCCTTTCGATTCCATACGATTCCATTCCATTCCATTCCATTCCAATCCATTCCGTTCTACTCGGGTTGATACCATTCCATTCCATTCCATTCCATTCGATTCCATTCCATTCCATTTCAATCCATTCCATTCTACTCGGGTTGATTCCATTCCATTCCATTCCATTCCATTCCATTCCATTCCATTCCATTCCATTACTTTCCTTTCCATTCCATTCCATTCCATTCCATTACGTTCTACTCGGGTTGGTTTCATTCCATGCCATTCCATTCCATTCCATTCCAATCCATTCCGTTCTACTCGGGTTTATTCCATTCCATTCCATTCCATTCCATTCCATTCCATTCCATTCCATTCCATTCCATTTCAATCCATTCCATTCTACTCGGGTTGATTCCATTCCATTCCATTCCATTCCATTCCATTCCATTCCATTCCATTCCATTCCATTCCATTCGATTCCATTCCATTCCATTCCGTTCTACTCGGGTTGATTCTATTCCATTCCATTCCATTCCATTCCATTCCATTCCATTCCATTCCATTCCATTCCATTCCAGTCCATTCCATTCCATTCCATTCCATTCCATTCCATTCCAGTCCATTCCAATCCATTCCATTCTACTCGGTTTGATTCCATTCCATTCCATTCCATTCCATTCCATTCCATTCCATTCCATTCCATTCCTTTCGATTCCATTCCATTCCATTCCATTCCATTCCATTCCATTCCATTCCATTCCATTCTTTTGCATTCCATTCCATTCCATTCCATTCCGTTCTACTCGGGTTGATTCCAATCTATTCCATTCCATTCCATTCCGTTACATTCCATTCCATTCCATTCCATTCCATTCCATTCCTTTCCATTCCATTCCATTCCATTCCAGTCCATTCCAATCCATTCCATTCTACTCGGGTTGATTCCATTCCATTCCATTCCATTCCATTCCATTACATTCCATTCCAATCCATTCCATTCTACTCGGGTTGATTCCATTCCATTCCATTCCATTCCATTCCATTCCATTCCATTCCATTCCATTCCTTTCCTTTCCATTCCATTCCATTCCATTCCATTACGTTCTACTCGGGTTGATTTCATTCCATTCCATTCCATTCCATTCCATTCCGTTCCATTCCATTCCATTCCATTCCATTCCATTTCAATCCATTCCATTCTACTCGGGTTGATTCCATTCCATTCCATTCCATTCCATTCCATTCCATTCCATTCCATTCCATTCCATTCCATTCCATTCCAGTCCATTCCATTCCATTCCATTCCATTCCAGTCCATTCCATTCCATTCGATTCCATTCCATTCCATTCCGTTCTACTCGGGTTGATTCTATTCCATTCCATTCCATTCCATTCCATTCCATTCCATTCCATTCCATTCCATTCCATTCCATTCCAGTCCATTCCATTCCATTCCATTCCATTCCATTCCATTCCAGTCCATTCCAATCCATTCCATTCTACTCGGTTTGATTCCATTCCATTCCATTCCATTCCATTCCATTCCATTCCATTCCATTCCATTCCTTTCGATTCCATTCCATTCCATTCCATTCCATTCCATTCCATTCCATTCCATTCCATTCCATTCTTTTGCATTCCATTCCATTCCATTCCATTCCGTTCTACTCGGGTTGATTCCAATCTATTCCATTCCATTCCATTCCGTTACATTCCATTCCATTCCATTCCATTCCATTCCATTCCTTTCCATTCCATTCCATTCCATTCCAGTCCATTCCAATCCATTCCATTCTACTCGGGTTGATTCCATTCCATTCCATTCCATTCCATTCCATTACATTCCATTCCAATCCATTCCATTCTACTCGGGTTGATTCCATTCCATTCCATTCCATTCCATTCCATTCCATTCCATTCCATTCCATTCCTTTCCTTTCCATTCCATTCCATTCCATTCCATTACGTTCTACTCGGGTTGATTTCATTCCATTCCATTCCATTCCATTCCATTCCGTTCCATTCCATTCCATTCCATTCCATTCCATTTCAATCCATTCCATTCTACTCGGGTTGATTCCATTCCATTCCATTTGATTCCATTCCATTCCATTCCATTCCATTCCATTCCATTCCATTCCATTCTGTTCTACTCGGGTTGATTTCATTCTATTCCATTCCATTCCATTCCCTTCCATTCCATTCCATTCAATTCCATTCGATTCCAATCCATTCCATTCCATTAAATTCCATTCCATTCCATTCCATTCCATTCCATTCCATTCCATTCCATTCCATTCCATTCCATTCCATTCCGTTCTACTCGGGTTGATTCCATTCCATTCCATTCCATTCCATTCCATTCCATTCCATTCCATTCCATTCCATTCCAATCCATTCCATTCCAATCCATTCCATTCTACTCCGGTAGATTCCATTCCATTACATTCCTTTCCATTCCATTCCATTCCATTCCATTCCATTCCATTCCATTCGATTCCATTCGATTCCATTCCATTCCATTCCATTCCATTCCATTCCATTCAATTCCATTCCATTCCATTCCATTCCATTCCATTGCATTCCAATCCATTCCATTCTACTCGGGTTGATTTGATTCCATTCCATTCCATTCCATTCCATTTCAATCCATTCCATTCGATTCCATTCCATTCCAATCCATTCCATTCCATTCCATTCCATTTCATTCCATTCCATTCCATTCCATTCCATTCGATTCCATTCCATTCCATTCCGTTCCATTCCTTTCTATTCGATTCCATTCCATTCCATTCCATTCCATTCCATTCCATTCCATTCCATTCCATTCAATTCCATTCCATTCCATTCAATTCCATTCCATTCCGTTCTACTCCGGTTCATTCCATTCCATTCCATTCCATTGCATTCTATTCCATTGAATTCCCTTCCTTTCTATTCCATTCCATTCCATTCCATTCCATTCCGTTCTACTCGGGTTGATTCCATTCCATTCCATTCCATTCCATTCCATTCCATTCCATTCCATTCCATTCCATTCGATTCCATTCCATTCCATTCCATTCCATTCCAATCCATTCCATTCTACTCGGGTTCATTCCATTCCATTCCATTCCATTCCATTCCATTCCATTCCATTCCATTCGGTTCCATTCGGTTCCATTCGATTCCATTCCATTTCAATTCATTCCATTCCATTCCGTTCCGTTCCGTTCCGTTTCGTTCGTTCCGTTCTATTCGGGTTGATTCCATTCTATTCCACTCCATTCCATTCGATTCCATTGGTTTCCATTCGATTCCATTCCATTCCATTCCATTCTATTCTATTGAATTCCATTCCATTCCATTCCATTCCATTGTATTCCAATCCATTCCTTTCTACTTGGGTTGATTCCATTCCATTCCATTCCATTCCACTCCATTCCATTCCTTTCCATTCCATTCCATTTCATTGCATTTCAATCCATTCCATTCTACTCGGGTTGATTCCATTCCATTCCATTCCA
The DNA here is from genome assembly GCF_029281585.2 of Gorilla gorilla gorilla. Classification (NCBI taxonomy): domain Eukaryota; kingdom Metazoa; phylum Chordata; class Mammalia; order Primates; family Hominidae; genus Gorilla; species Gorilla gorilla. The sequence continues at coordinate 19,820,558 of NC_073241.2, forward strand.
TTCCATTCCATTCCATTCCATTCCATTCCAATCCATTCCATTCTACTCGGGTTGATTCCATTCCATTCCATTCCATTCCATTCCATTCGATTCCATTCCATTCCATTCCATTCCAATCCATTCCATTCCAATCCATTCCATTCTACTCCGGTAGATTCCATTCCATTACATTCCTTTCCATTCCATTCCATTCCATTCCATTCCATTCCATTCGATTCCATTCGATTCCATTCCATTCCATTCCATTCCATTCCATTCCATTCAATTCCATTCCATTCCATTCCATTCCATTCCATTGCATTCCAATCCATTCCATTCTACTCGGGTTGATTTGATTCCATTCCATTCCATTCCATTCCATTTCAATCCATTCCATTCGATTCCATTCCATTCCAATCCATTCCATTCCATTCCATTCCATTTCATTCCATTCCATTCCATTCCATTCCATTCGATTCCATTCCATTCCATTCCGTTCCATTCCTTTCTATTCGATTCCATTCCATTCCATTCCATTCCATTCCATTCCATTCCATTCAATTCCATTCCATTCCGTTCTACTCCGGTTCATTCCATTCCATTCCATTCCATTGCATTCTATTCCATTGAATTCCCTTCCTTTCTATTCCATTCCATTCCATTCCATTCCATTCCGTTCTACTCGGGTTGATTCCATTCCATTCCATTCCATTCCATTCCATTCCATTCCATTCCATTCGATTCCATTCCATTCCATTCCATTCCATTCCAATCCATTCCATTCTACTCGGGTTCATTCCATTCCATTGCATTCCATTCGATTCCATTCGATTCCATTCCATTCGGTTCCATTCGGTTCCATTCGATTCCATTCCATGTCAATTCATTCCATTCCATTCCGTTCCGTTCCGTTCCGTTTCGTTCGTTCCGTTCTATTCGGGTTGATTCCATTCTATTCCACTCCATTCCATTCGATTCCATTGGTTTCCATTCGATTCCATTCCATTCCATTCCATTCTATTCTATTGAATTCCATTCCATTCCATTCCATTCCATTGTATTCCAATCCATTCCTTTCTACTTGGGTTGATTCCATTCCATTCCATTCCATTCCACTCCATTCCATTCCTTTCCATTCCATTCCATTTCATTGCATTTCAATCCATTCCATTCTACTCGGGTTGATTCCATTCCATTCCATTCCATTCCATTCCATTCCATTCCATTCCATTCCAATCCATTCCATTCTACTCGGGTTGATTCCATTCCATTCCTTTCCATTCCATTCCATTCCATTCCATTCCATTCCATTCCATTCCATTCCATTCCGTTCCGTTCCGTTCCATTCCATTCCATTCCATTCCATTCCATTCCATTCCATTCCGTTCTACTCGGGTTGATTCCATTCCATTCCATTCCATTCCATTCCATTCCATTCCATTCCATTCGATTCCATTCCAATCCATTCCATTCCAATCCATTCCATTCTACTCGGGTAGATTCCATTCCATTCCATTCCATTCCATTCCATTCCATTCCATTCCATTCCATTCCGTTTGATTCCATTCGATTCCATTCCATTCCATTCCATTCCAATCCATTCCATTCTCCTCGGGTTGATTCCATTCCATTCCATTCCATTCCATTCCATTCCATTCCATTCCATTCCATTCTACTCGGGTTGATTCCATTCCATTCCATTCCATTCCATTCCATTCCATTCCATTCAATTCCATTCCATTCCATTCCATTCCATTCTATACCATTCCATTCCATTCGATTCCATTCGATTCCATTCGATTCCATTCCATTCCATTCCATTAAATTCCATTCCATTCCATTCCATTCCATTCCATTCCATTCCATTCCATTCCATTCCACTCCATTCCATTCCATTCCGTTCTACTCGGGTTGATTCCATTCCATTCCATTCCATTCCATTCCATTCCATTCCATTCCATTCCATTCCATTCGATTCCATTCAATTCCATTCCATTCCATTCCATTCCAATCCAGTCCATTCTACTCGGGTTGATTTGATTCCATTCCATTCCATTCCATTCCATTCCATTCCATTCCATTCCATTCCATTCCATTCCATTCGATTCCATTCCATTCCATTCCAATCCATTCCATTCAACTCGGGTTGATTTGATTCCATTCCATTCCATTCCATTCCATTCCATTCCATTCGATTCCATTCGATTCCATTCCATTCCATTCCATTAAATTCCATTCCATTCCATTCCATTCCATTCCATTCCATTCCATTCCATTCCATTCCATTCCATTCCGTTCTACTCGGGTTGATTCCATTCCATTCCATTCCATTCCATTCCATTCCATTCCATTCCATTCCATTCCATTCCATTCCATTCCATTCCATTCAATTCCATTCCATTCCATTCCGTTCCATTCCAATCCATTCCATTCTACTCGGGTTTATTCCATTCCATTCCATTCCATTCCATTCCATTCCATTCCATTCCATTCCATTCCAATCCATTCCATTCTACTCGGGTTGATTCCATTCCATTCCATTCCATTCCATTCCATTCCATTCCATTCCGTTCCATTCCAATCCATTCCATTCTACTCGGGTTGATTCCATTCCATTCCATTCCATTCCATTTTATTCCATTCCATTCCATTCCAATCCATTCCATTCAACTCGTGTTGATTCCATTCAATTCCATTCCATTCCATTCCATTCCATTCCGTTCCATTCCAATCCATTCCATTCTACTCGGGTTGATTCCATTCCATTCCATTCCATTCCATTCCATTCCATTCCATTCCATTCCATTCCATTCCAATCCACTCCATTCAACTCGGGTTGATTCCATTCAATTCCCTTCCATTCCATTCCATTCCATTAAATTTTATTCCATTCCATTCCATTCCATTCCTTTCCATTCCATTCCATTCCATTACGTTCTACTCTGGTTGATTTCATTCCATTCCATTCCATTCCATTCCATTCCATTCCATTCCATTCCATTCCATTCCTTTCGATTCTAGTCCATTCCAATCCATTCCATTCTACTCGGGTTGATTCCATTCCATTCCATTCCATTCCATTCCATTCCATTCCATTCCATTCCATTCCATTCCATTCCATTCCTTTCGATTCCATTCCATTCCATTCCATTCCATTCCATTCCATTCCATTCCATTCCATTCCATTCCATTCCATTCTATTGCATTCCATTCCATTCCATTCCATTCTGTTCTACTCGGGTTGATTCCAATCTATTCCATTCCATTCCATTCCGTTACTTTCCATTCCATTCCATTCCATTCCATTCCGTTCCATTCCATTCCATTCCATTCCAGTCCATTCCAATCCATTCCATTCTACTCGGGTTGATTCCATTCCATTCCATTCCATTCCATTCCATTCCATTCCATTCCATTCCAATCCATTCCATTCTACTTGTGTTGATTCCATTCCATTCCATTCCATTCCATTCCATTCCATTCGATTCCATTCCATTCCATTCCATTCCATTCCATTAAATTTTATTCCATTCCATTCCATTCCATTCCATTCCATTCCATTCCATTCCATTCCAATCCATTCCGTTTTTCTCGGGTTGAGTCCATTCCATTCCATTCCATTCAATTCGATTCCATTCCATTCCATTTCAATCCATTCCATTCTACTCGGGTTGATTCCATTCCATTCCATTCCATTCCATTCCATTCCATTCCATTCCATTCCATTCCAATCCATTCCATTCTACTCGGGTTGATTCCATTCCATTCCATTCCATTCCATTCCATTCCATTCCATTCCATTCCATTCCATTCCAATCCATTCCATTCAACTCGGGTTGATTCCTTTCAATTCCATTCCATTCCATTCCATTCCATTAAATTTTATTCCATTCCATTCCATTCCATTCCTTTCCATTCTATTCCATTCCATTCCATTCCATTACGTTCTACTCGGGTTGATTTCATTCCATTCCATTCCATTCCATTCCATTCCATTCCATTCCATTCCATTCCATTCCATTCCTTTCGATTCCATACGATTCCATTCCATTCCATTCCATTCCAATCCATTCCGTTCTACTCGGGTTGATTCCATTCCATTCCATTCCATTCCATTCGATTCCATTCCATTCCATTTCAATCCATTCCATTCTACTCGGGTTGATTCCATTCCATTCCATTCCATTCCATTCCATTCCATTCCATTCCTTTCGATTCCATTCCATTCCATTCCATTCCATTCCATTCCATTCCATTCCATTCCATTCCATTCCCTTCCATTCTATTGCATTCCATTCCATTCCATTCCATTCCGTTCTACTCGGGTTGATTCCAATCTATTCCATTCCATTCCATTCCGTTACATTCCATTCCATTCCATTCCGTTCCATTCCATTCCATTCCATTCCAGTCCATTCCAATCCATTCCATTCTACTCGGGTTGATTCCATTCCATTCCATTCCATTCCATTCCATTCCATTACATGCCATTCCAATCCATTCCATTCTACTCGGGTTGATTCCATTCCATTCCATTCCATTCCATTCCATTCCATTCCATTCCATTCCATTCCATCCCATTCGATTCCATTCCATTCCATTCCATTCCATTCCATTCCATTAAATTTTATTCCATTCCATTCCATTCCATTCCTTTCCTTTCCATTCCATTCCATTCCATTCCATTCGATTCCATTCCATTCCATTCCATTCCAATCCATTCCGTTCTACTCGGGTTGATTCCATTCCATTCCATTCCATTCCATTCCATTCCATTCCATTCCATTCCATTTCATTCCATTCCATTCCTTTAAATTCCCTTCCACTCCATTCCATTCCATTAAATTCCATTGCATTCCATTCCATTCCATTCCGTTCTACTCGGGTTGATTCCATTCCATTCCATTCCATTCCATTCCATTCCATTCCATTCCATTCCATTCCATTCCATTCCATTCCATTCCATTCGATTCCATTCCATTCCATTCCAATCCATTCCATTCTACTCGGGTTGATTTGATTCCATTCCATTCCATTCCATTCCATTCCATTCCAGTCCAGTCCAGTCCATTCCAATCCATTCCATTCTACTCGGGTTGATTCCATTCCATTCCATTCCATTCCATTCCATTCCATTCCACTCCATTCCAATCCATTCCATTCTACTCGGGTTGATTCCATTCCATTCCATTCCATTCTATTCCACTCCATTCCATTTCATTCCATTCCATTCCATTCCATTCCATTCCATTCCAATCCATTCCATTCTACTCGGGTTGATTTGATTCCATTCCATTCCATTCCATTCCATTCCATTCCATTCCATTCCAATCCATTCCATTCTACTCGGCTTGATTTGATTCCATTCCATTCCATTCCATTCCATTCCAGTCCATTCCAATCCATTCCATTCTTCTCGGGTTGATTCCATTCCATTCCATTCCATTCCATTCCTTTCCATTCCGTTCTACCCTGGTTGAATTCATTCCTTTCCATTCCATTCCATTCCATTCCATTCCATTCTATGCGATTCGATTCCATTCCATTCCATTTCAATCCATTCCGTTCTACTCGGGTTGATTCCATTCCATTCCATTCCATTCCATTCCATTCCATTCCAGTCCATTCCAATCCATTCCATTCTACTCGGGTTGATTCCATTCGATTCCATTCCATTCCATTGGATTCCATTCCATTCCATTCCATTCCATTCCTTTCCATTCGATTCGATTCCATTCCATTACAATCCATTCCATTCCATTCCATTCCATTCCATTCCATTCCTTTCCATTCCATTGTATTCCATTCCATTCCATTCCATTCCATTCCATTCCATTCCATTCCTTTCCATTCCATTCCATTCCATTCCGTTCTACTCGGGTTGATTCCATTCTATTCCATTCCATTCCATTCGATTCCATTCGATTCCATTCGATTCCATTTCATTCCATTCCATTAAATTTCATTCCATTCCATTCCATTCCATTCCATTCCATTCCATTCCGTTCGATTCCATTCCATTCCATTCCAATCCAATCCATTCCATTCTACTCGGGTTGATTCCATTCCATTCCATTCCATTCCATTCCATTCCATTCCGTTCCATTCCAATCCATTCCATTCTACTCGGGTTGAGTCCATTCCATTCCATTCCATTCCATTCCATTCCATTCCATTCCAATCCATTCCATTCAACTCGGGTTGATTCCATTCAATTCCATTCCATTCCATTCCATTCCATTCCATTCCATTCCATTCCATTCCATTAAATTTTATTCCATTCCATTCCATTCCATTCCTTTCCATTCCATTCCACTCCATTACGTTCTACTCGGGTTGATTTCATTCCATTCCATTCCATTCCATTCCATTCCATTCCATTCCATTCCATTCCATTCCTTTCGATTCCATACGATTCCATTCCATTCCATTCCATTCCAATCCATTCCGTTCTACTCGGGTTGATTCCATTCCATTCCATTCGATTCAATTCCATTCCATTTCAATCCATTCCATTCTACTCGGGTTGATTCCATTCCATTCCATTCGATTCCATTCCATTCAATTCCATTCCATTCCATTCCAGTCCATTCCAATCCATTCCATTCTACTCGGGTTGATTCCATTCCATTCCATTCCATTCCATTCCATTCCATTCCATTCCATTCCATTCCTTTCGATTCCATTCCATTCCATTCCATTCCATTCCATTCCATTCCATTCCATTCCATTCCATTCTATTGCATTCCATTCCATTCCATTCCATTCCGTTCTACTCGGGTTGATTCCAATCTATTCCATTCCATTCTATTCCGTTACATTCCATTCCATTCCATTCCATTCCATTCCGTTCCATTCCATTCCATTCCATTCCAGTCCATTCCAATCCATTCCATTCTACTCGGGTTGATTCCATTCCATTCCATTCCATTACATTACATTCCATTCCAATCCATTCCATTCTACTTGGGTTGATACCATTCCATTCCATTCCATTCCATTCCATTCCATTCCATTCCATTCCATTCCATTCGATTCCATTCCATTCCATTCCATTCCATTAAATTTTATTCCATTGCATTCCATTCCATTCCTTTCCTTTCCATTCCATTCCATTCCATTCCATTACGTTCTACTCGGGTTGATTTCATTCCATTCCATTCCATTCCATTCCATTCCATTCCATTCCATTCCAATCCATTCCGTTCTACTCGGGTTGATTCCATTCCATTCCATTCCATTCCATTCGATTCCATTCCATTCCATTTCAATCCATTCCATTCTACTCGGGTTGATTCCATTCCATTCCATTCCATTCCATTCCATTCCATTCCATTCCATTCGATTCCCTTCCATTCCATTCCGTTCTACTCGGGTTGATTCTATTCCATTCCATTCCATTCCATTCCATTCCATTCCATTCCATTCCATTCCATTCCATTCCATTCCTTTCGATTCCATTCCATTCCATTCCATTCCATTCCATTCCATTCCATTCCATTCCATTCCATTCCATTCTATTGCATTCCATTCCATTCCATTCCATTCCATTCCGTTCTACTCGGGTTGATTTCATTCCATTCCATTCCATTCCATTCCATTACGTTCTTCTCGGGTTGATTTCATTCCATTCCATTCCATTCCATTCCGTTACATTCCATTCCATTCCATTCCATTCCATTCCATTCCATTCCATTCCGTTCCATTCCATTCCTTTCCATTCCAGTCCATTCCAATCCATTCCATTCTACTCGGGTTGATTCCATTCCATTCCATTCCATTCCATTCCATTCCATCACATTCCATTCCAATCCATTCCATTCTACTCGGGTTGATTCCATTCCATTCCATTCCATTCCATTCCATTCCATTCCATTCCATTCCATTCCATTAAATTTTATTCCATTCCATTCCATTCCATTCCTTTCCATTCCATTCCATTCCATTACGTTCTACTCGGGTTCATTTCATTCCATTCCATTCCATTCCATTCCATTACGTTCTTCTCGGGTTGATTTCATTCCATTCCATTCCATTCCATTCCATTCCATTCCATTCCATTCCATTCCATTCCATTCCATTCCATTCCTTTCGATTCCATACGATTCCATTCCATTCCATTCCATTCCAATCCATTCCGTTCTACTCGGGTTGATTCCATTCCATTCCATTCCATTCCATTCGATTCCTTTCCATTCCATTTCAATCCATTCCATACTACTCGGGTTGATTCCATTCCATTCCATTCCATTCCATTCCATTCAATTCCATTCCATTCCATTCCAGTCCATTCCAATCCATTCCATTCTACTCGGGGTGATTCCATTCCATTCCATTCCATTCCATTCCATTCCATTCCATTCCATTCCATTCCTTTCGATTCCATTCCATTCCATTCCATTCCATTCCATTCCATTCCATTCCATTCTATTGCATTCCATTCCATTCCATTCCATTCCGTTCTACTCGGGTTGATTCCAATCTATTCCATTCCATTCTATTCCGTTACGTTCCATTCCATTCCATTCCATTCCATTCCGTTCCATTCCATTCCATTCCATTCCAGTCCATTCCAATCCATTCCATTCTACTCGGGTTGATTCCAATCCATTCCATTCCATTCCATTACATTCCATTCCAATCCATTCCATTCTACTTGGGTTGATACCATTCCATTCCATTCCATTCCATTCCATTCCATTCCATTCCATTCCATTCGATTCCATTCCATTCCATTCCATTCCATTAAATTTTATTCCATTCCATTCCATTCCATTCCTTTCCTTTCCATTCCATTCCATTCCATTCCATTACGTTCTACTCGGGTTGATTTCATTCCATTCCATTCCATTCCATTCCATTCCATTCCAATCCATTCCGTTCTACTCGGGTTGATTCCATTCCATTCCATTCCATTCCATTCCATTCAATTCCATTCCATTCCATTCCATTCCATTACATTCCATTAAATTTTATTCCATTCCATTCCATTCCATTCCTTTCCATTCCATTCCATTCCATTACGTTCTACTCGGGTTGATTTCATTCCATTCCATTCCATTCCATTCCATTCCATTCCATTCCATTCCTTTCGATTCCATACGATTCCATTCCATTCCATTCCATTCCAATCCATTCCGTTCTACTCGGGTTGATTCCATTCCATTCCATTCCATTCCATTCGATTCCATTCCATTCCATTTCAATCCATTCCATTCTACTCGGGTTGATTCCATTCCATTCCATTCCATTCCATTCCATTCAATTCAATTCCATTCCATTCCAGTCCATTCCAATGCATTCCATTCTACTCGGGTTGATTCCATTCCATTCCATTCCATTCCATTCCATTCCATGCCATTCCATTCCATTACTTTCGATTCCATTCCATTCCATTCCATTCCATTCCATTCCATTCCATTCCATTCCATTCCATTCCATTCCATTCTATTGCATTCCATTCCATTCCATTCCATTCCGTTCTACTCGGGTTGATTCCAATCTATTCCATTCCATTCTATTCCGTTACATTCCATTCCATTCCATTCCATTCCACTCCGTTCCATTCCATTCCAGTCCATTCCAATCCATTCCATTCTACTCGGGTTGATTCCATTCCATTCCATTCCATTCCATTACATTCCATTCCAATCCATTCCATTCTACTTGGGTTGATACCATTCCATTCCATTCCATTCCATTCCATTCCATTCGATTCCATTCCATTCCATTCCGTTCCATTAAATTTTATTCCACTCCATTCCATTCCATTCCTTTCCTTTCCATTCCATTCCATTCCATTCCATTACGTTCTACTCGGGTTGATTTCATTCCATTCCATTCCATTCCATTCCATTCCATTCCATTCCATTCCATTCCATTCCATTCCATTCCATTCCATTCCAATCCATTCCGTTCTACTCGGGTTGATTCCATTCCATTCCATTCCATTCCATACGATTCCATTCCATTCCATTTCAATCCATTCCATTCTACTCGGGTTGATTCCATTCCATTCCATTCCATTCCATTCCATTCGATTCCATTCCATTCCATTCCGTTCTACTCGTGTTGATTCTATTCCATTCCATTCCATTCCATTCCATTCCATTCCATTCCATTCCAGTCCATTCCAATCCATTCCATTCTACTGGGTTTGATTCCATTCCGTTCCATTTAATTCCATTCCATTCCATTCCGTTCCATTCCATTCCTTTCGATTCCATTCCATTCCATTCCATTCCATTCCATTCCATTCCATTCCATTCCATTCCATTCCATTCCATTCTATTGCATTCCATTCCATTCCATTCCATTCCATTCCATTCCGTTCTACTCGGGTTGATTCCAATCTATTCCATTCCATTCCATTCCGTTACATTCCATTCCATTCCATTCCATTCCATTCCATTCCATTCCGTTCCATTCCATTCCTTTCCATTCCAGTCCATTCCAATCCATTCCATTCTACTCGGGTTGATTCCATTCCATTCCATTCCATTCCATTCCATTCCATTCCATCACATTCCATTCCAATCCATTCCATTCTACTCGGGTTGATTCCATTCCATTCCATTCCATTCCATTCCATTCCGTTCCATTCCATTAAATTTTATTCCATTCCATTCCATTCCATTCCTTTCCATTCCATTCCATTCCATTACGTTCTACTCGGGTTGATTTCATTCCATTCCATTCCATTCCATTCCATTCCATTCCATTCCATTCCATTCCATTCCTTTCGATTCCATACGATTCCATTCCATTCCATTCCATTCCAATCCATTCCGTTCTACTCGGGTTGATTCCATTCCATTCCATTCCATTCCATTCCATTCCATTCCATTCTATTTCAATCCATTCCATTCTACTCGGGTTGATTCCATTCCATTCCATTCCATTCCATTCCATTCAATTCCATTCCATTCCATTCCAGTCCATTCCAATCCATTCCATTCTACTCGGGTTGATTCCATTCCATTCCATTCCATTCCATTCCATTCCATTCCTTTCGATTCCATTCCATTCCATTCCATTCCATTCCATTCCATTCCATTCCATTCCATTCCATTCCATTCTATTGCAATCCATTCCATTCCATTCCATTCCGTTCTACTCGGGTTGATTCCAATCTATTCCATTCCATTCTATTCCGTTACATTACACTCCATTCCATTCCATTCCATTCCGTTCCATTCCATTCCATTCCATTCCAGTCCATTCCAATCCATTCCATTCTACTCGGGTTGATTCCATTCCATTCCATTCCATTCCATTACATTCCATTCCAATCCATTCCATTCTACTTGGGTTGATACCATTCCATTCCATTCCATTCCATTCCATTCCATTCCATTCCATTCCATTCCATTCCATTCCATTCCATTAAATTTTATTCCATTCCATTCCATTCCATTCCTTTCCTTTCCATTAAATTCCATTCCATTACATTCCATTACGTTCTACTCGGGTTGATTTCATTCCATTCCATTCCATTCCATTCCATTCCATTCCATTCCATTCCATTCCATTCCATTCCTTTCCAATCCATTCCGTTCTACTCGGGTTGATTCCATTCCATTCCATTCCATTCCATTCAATTCCATTCCATTCCATTCCATTCCATTCCATTCCATTAAATTTTATTCCATTCCATTCCATTCCATTCCTTTCCATTCCATTCCATTCCATTACGTTCTACTCGGGTTGATTTCATTCCATTAAATTCCATTCCATTCCATTCCATTCCATTCCATTCCATTCCATTCCATTCCTTTCGATTCCATACGATTCCATTCCATTCCATTCCATTCCAATCCATTCCGTTCTACTCGGGTTGATTCCATTCCATTCCATTCCATTCCATTCCATTCCATTCCATTGCATTTCAATCCATTCCATTCTACTCGGGTTGATTCCATTCCATTCCATTCCATTCCATTCCATTCAATTCCATTCCATTCCATTCCAGTCCATTCCAATCCATTCCATTCTACTCGGGTTGATTCCATTCCATTCCATTCCATTCCATTCCATTCCTTTCGATTCCATTCCATTCCATTCCATTCCATTCCATTCCATTCCATTCCATTCCATTCCATTCTATTGCATTCCATTCCATTCCATTCCATTCCGTTCTACTCGGGTTGATTCCAATCTATTCCATTCCATTCTATTCCGTTACATTCCATTCCATTCCACTCCATTCCATTCCGTTCCATTCCATTCCATTCCATTCCAGTCCATTCCAATCCATACCATTCTACTCGGGTTGATTCCATTCCATTCCATTCCATTACATTACATTCCATTCCAATCCATTCCATTCTACTTGGGTTGATACCATTCCATTCCATTCCATTCCATTCCATTCCATTCCATTCGATTCCATTCCATTCCATTCCATTCCATTAAATTTTATTCCATTCCATTCCATTCCATTCCTTTCCTTTCCATTCCATTCCATTCCATTCCATTACTTTCTACTCGGGTTGATTTCATTCCATTCCATTCCATTCCATTCCATTCCATTCCATTCCATTCCATTCCATTCCATTCCATTCCATTCGATTCCATTCCATTCCATTCCGTTCTACTCGGGTTGATTCTATTCCATTCCATTCCATTCCATTCCATTCCATTCCATTCCATTCCAGTCCATTCCAATCCATTCCATTCTACTGGGTTTGATTCCATTCCATTCCATTCCATTCCATTCCATTCCTTTCGATTCCATTCCATTCCATTCCATTCCATTCCATTCCATTCCATTCCATTCCATTCTATTGCATTCCATTCCATTCCATTCCATTCCATTCCATTCCGTTCTACTCGGGTTGATTCCAATCTATTCCATTCCATTCCATTCCGTTACATTCCATTCCATTCCATTCCATTCCATTCCATTCCGTTCCATTCCATTCCTTTCCATTCCAGTCCATTCCAATCCATTCCATTCTACTCGGGTTGATTCCATTCCATTCCATTCCATTCCATTCCATTCCATTACATTCCATTCCAATCCATTCCATTCTACTCGGGTTGATTCCATTCCATTCCATTCCATTCCATTCCATTCCATTCCATTCCATTCCATTAAATTTTATTCCATTCCATTCCATTCCATTCCTTTCCATTCCATTCCATTCCATTACGTTCTACTCGGGTTGATTTCATTCCATTCCATTCCATTCCATTCCATTCCATTCCATTCCATTCCATTCCATTCCATTCCATTCCTTTCGATTCCATACGATTCCATTCCATTCCATACCATTCCAATCCATTCCGTTCTACTCGGGTTGATTCCATTCCATTCCATTCCATTCCATTCGATTCCATTCCATTCCATTTCAATCCATTCCATTCTAATCGGGTTGATTCCATTCCATTCCATTCCATTCCATTCCATTCCATTCAATTCCATTCCATTCCATTCCAGTCCATTCCAATCCATTCCATTCTACTCGGGTTGATTCCATTCCATTCCATTCCATTCCATTCCATTCCATTCCATTCCTTTCGATTCCATTCCATTCCATTCCATTCCATTCCATTCCATTCCATTCCATTCCATTCCATTCCATTCCATTCCATTCTATTGCATTCCATTCCATTCCATTCCATTCCGTTCTACTCGGGTTGATTCCATTCTATTCCATTCCATTCTATTCCGTTACATTCCATTCCATTCCATTCCATTCCATTCCGATCCATTCCATTCCATTCCATTCCAGTCCATTCCAATCCATTCCATTCTACTCGGGTTGATTCCATTCCATTCCATTCCATTCCATTACATTCCATTCCAATCCATTCCATTCTACTTGTGTTGATACCATTCCATTCCATTCCATTCCATTCCATTCCATTCCATTCCATTCGATTCCATTCCATTCCATTCCATTCCATTAAATTTTATTCCATTCCATTCCATTCCATTCCTTTCCTTTCCATTCCATTCCATTCCATTCCATTACGTTCTACTCGGGTTGATTTCATTCCATTCCATTCCATTCCATTCCATTCCATTCCATTCCATTCCATTCCATTCCAATCCATTCCATTCTACTCGGGTTGATTCCATTCCATTCCATTCCATTCCATTCGATTCCATTCCATTCCATTTCAATCCATTCCATTCTACTCGGGTTGATTCCATTCCATTCCATTCCATTCCTTTCCATTCCATTCCATTCCATTCCATTCCATTCCATTCCATTCCATTCCATTCCATTCCATTCGATTCCATTCCATTCCATTCCGTTCTACTCGGGTTGATTCTATTCCATTCCATTCCATTCCATTCCATTCCATTCCATTCCATTCCAATCCATTCCCTTCTACTGGGTTTGATTCCGTTCCGTTCCATTCCGTACCATTCCATTCCATTCCTTTCTATTCCATTCCATTCCATTCCATTCCATTCCATTCCATTCCATTCCATTCCATTCCATTCCATTCCATTCCATTCTATTGCATTCCATTCCATTCCATTCCATTCCGTTCTACTCGGGTTGATTCCAATCTATTCCATTCCATTCCATTCCGTTACATTCCATTCCATTCCATTCCATTCCATTCCATTCCGTTCCATTCCATTCCATTCCATTCCAGTCCATTCCAATCCATTCCATTCTACTCGGGTTGATTCCATTCCATTCCATTCCATTCCATTCCATTCCATTCCATTCCATTCGATTCCATTCCATTCCATTCCATTCCATTCCATTCCATTCCATTCCATTAAATTTTATTCCATTCCATTCCATTCCATTCCTTTCCTTTCCATTCCATTCCATTCCATTCCATTATGTTCTACTCGGGTTGATTTCATTCCATTCCATTCCATTCCATTCCATTCCATTCCATTCCATTCCATTCCATTTCATTTCAATCCATTCCATTCTACTCGGGTTGATTCCATTCCATTCCATTTGATTCCATTCCATTCCATTCCATTCCATTCCATTCCATTCTGTTCTACTCGGGTTGATTTCATTCTATTCCATTCCATTCCATTCCCTTCCATTCCATTCCATTCAATTCCATTCGATTCCAATCTATTCCATTCCATTAAATTCCATTCCATTCCATTCCATTCCATTCCATTCCATTCCATTCCATTCCACTCCATTCCGTTCTACTCGGGTTGATTCCATTCCATTCCATTCCATTCGATTCCATTCCATTCCATTCCATTCCAATCCATTCCATTCCAATCCATTCCATTCTACTCGGGTAGATTCCATTCCATTACATTCCTTTCCATTCCATTCCATTCCATTCCATTCCATTCCATTCCATTCCATTCCATTCGATTACATTCGATTCCATTCCATTCCATTCCATTAAATTCCATTCCATTCCATTCCATTCCATTCCATTCCATTCCATTCCATTCCATTCTACTCGGGTTGATTCCATTCCATTCCATTCCATTCCATTCCATTCCATTCCATTCAATTCCATTCCATTCCATTCCATTCCATTCCATTGCATTCCAATCCATTCCCTTCTACTCGGGTTGATTAGATTCCATTCCATTCCATTCCATTCCATTTCATTCCATTCCATTCGATTCCATTCCATTCCAATCCATTCCATTCCATTCCATTCCATTTCATTCCATTCCATTCCATTCCATTCGATTCGATTCCATTCCATTCCATTCCGTTCCATTCCTTTCTATTCGATTCCATTCCATTCCATTCCATTCCATTCCATTCTATTCCATTCCATTCCATTCCATTCCATTCCATTCCATTCCGTTCTACTCTGGTTGAATTCATTCCTTTCCATTGCATTCCATTCCATTCCATTCCATTCTATGCCATTCGATTCCATTCCATTCCATTTCAATCCATTCCGTTCTACTCGGGTTGATTCCATTCCATTCCATTCCATTCCATTCCATTCCATTCCATTCCATTCCAGTCCATTCCAATCCATTCCATTCTACTAGGGTTGATTCCATTCGATTCCATTCCATTCCATTGGATTCCATTCCATTCCATTCCATTCCATTCCGTTCCATTCGATTCGATTCCATTCCATTCCAATCCATTCCATTCCATTCCATTCCATTCCATTCCTTTCCATTCCATTGGATTCCATTCCATTCCATTCCATTCCATTCCATTCCATTCCATTCCATTCCTTTCCATTCCATTCCATTCCATTCCGTTCTACTCGGGTTGATTCCATTCTATTCCATTCCATTCCATTCGATTCCATTCGATTCCATTCGATTCCATTCCATTCCATTCCATTAAATTTCATTCCATTTCATTCCATTCCATTGCATTCCATTCCATTCCATTCCATTCCGTTCGATTCCATTCCATTCCATTCCAATCCAATCCATTCCATTCTACTCGGGTTGATTCCATTCCATTCCATTCCATTGCATTCCATTCCATTCCTTTCCATTCCAATCCATTCCATTCTACTCGGGTTGATTCCATTCCATTTCATTCCATTCCATTCCATTCCATTCCAATCCATTCCATTCTACTCGGGTTGATTCCATTCCATTCCATTCCATTCCATTCCATTCCATTCCATTCCATTCCAATCCATTCCATTCAACTCGGGTTGATTCCATTCAATTCCATTCCATTCCATTCCATTCCATTCCATTCCATTCCATTAAATTTTATTCCATTCCATTCCATTCCATTCCTTTCCATTCCATTCCATTCCATTACGTTCTACTCGGGTTGATTTCATTCCATTCCATTCCATTCCATTCCATTCCATTCCATTCCATTCCATTCCATTCCATTCCATTCCATTCCATTCCTTTCGATTCCATACGATTCCATTCCATTCCATTTCATTCCAATCAATTCCGTTCTACTCGGGTTGATTCCATTCCATTCCATTCCATTCCATTCCATTCCATTCCATTCCGTTCCATTCCATTCAATTCCATTCCAGTCCATTCCAATCCATTCCATTCTACTCGGGTTGATTCCATTCCATTCCATTCCATTCCATTCCATTCCATTCCATTCCATTCGATTCCATTCCATTCCATTCCATTCCATTCCATTCCATTCCATTCCATTCCATTAAATTTTATTCCATTCCATTCCATTCCATTCCTTTCCTTTCCATTCCATTCCATTCCATTCCATTACGTTCTACTCGGGTTGATTTCATTCCATTCCATTCCATTCCATTCCATTCCATTCCATTCCATTCCATTCCATTCGATTCCATTCCATTTCATTTCAATCCATTCCATTCTACTCGGGTTGATTCCATTCCATTCCATTTGATTCCATTCCATTCCATTCCATTCCATTACATTACATTCTGTTCTACTCGGGTTGATTTCATTCTATTCCATTCCATTCCATTCCCTTCCATTCCATTCCATTCAATTCCATTCGATTCCAATCTATTCCATTCCATTAAATTCCATTCCATTCCATTCCATTCCATTCCATTCCATTCCATTCCATTCCATTCCATTCCGTTCTACTCGGGTTGATTCCATTCCATTCCATTCCATTCGATTCCATTCCATTCCATTCCATTCCAATCCATTCCATTCCAATCCATTCCATTCTACTCGGGTAGATTCCATTCCATTACATTCCTTTCCATTCCATTCCATTCCATTCCATTCCATTCCATTCCATTCCATTCGATTACATTCGATTCCATTCCATTCCATTCCATTAAATTCCATTCCATTCCATTCCATTCCATTCCATTCCATTCCATTCCATTCCATTCTACTCGGGTTGATTCCATTCCATTCCATTCCATTCCATTCCATTCCATTCCATTCAATTCCATTCCATTCCATTCCATTCCATTCCATTCCATTGCATTCCAATCCATTCCATTCTACTCGGGTTGATTAGATTCCATTCCATTCCATTCCATTCCATTTCATTCCATTCCATTCGATTCCATTCCATTCCAATCCATTCCATTCCATTCCATTCCATTTCATTCCATTCCATTCCATTCCATTCCATTCGATTCCATTCCATTCCATTCCGTTCCATTCCTTTCTATTCGATTCCATTCCATTCCATTCCATTCCATTCCATTCCATTCCATTCCATTCCGTTCTACTCTGGTTGAATTCATACCTTTCCATTGCATTCCATTCCATTCCATTCCATTCTATGCCATTCGATTCCATTCCATTCCATTTCAATCCATTCCGTTCTACTCGGGTTGATTCCATTCCATTCCATTTCATTCCATTCCATTCCATTCCATTCCAGTCCATTCCAATCCATTCCATTCTACTAGGGTTGATTCCATTCGATTCCATTCCATTCCATTGGATTCCATTCCATTCCATTCCATTCCATTCCGTTCCATTCGATTCGATTCCATTCCATTCCAATCCATTCCATTCCATTCCATTCCATTCCATTCCTTTCCATTCCATTGGATTCCATTCCATTCCATTCCATTCCATTCCATTCCATTCCATTCCATTCCATTCCTTTCCATTCCATTCCATTCCATTCCGTTCTACTCGGGTTGATTCCATTCTATTCCATTCCATTCCATTCGATTCCATTCGATTCCATTCGATTCCATTCCATTCCATTCCATTAAATTTCATTCCATTTCATTCCATTCCATTGCATTCCATTCCATTCCATTCCATTCCGTTCGATTCCATTCCATTCCATTCCAATCCAATCCATTCCATTCTACTCGGGTTGATTCCATTCCATTCCATTCCATTGCATTCCATTCCATTCCGTTCCATTCCAATCCATTCCATTCTACTCGGGTTGATTCCATTCCATTTCATTCCATTCCATTCCATTCCATTCCAATCCATTCCATTCTACTCGGGTTGATTCCATTCTATTCCATTCCATTCCATTCCATTCCATTCCATTCCATTCCATTCCAATCCATTCCATTCAACTCGGGTTGATTCCATTCAATTCCATTCCATTCCATTCCATTCCATTCCATTCCATTCCATTAAATTTTATTCCATTCCATTCCATTCCATTCCTTTCCATTCCATTCCATTCCATTACGTTCTACTCGGGTTGATTTCATTCCATTCCATTCCATTCCATTCCATTCCATTCCATTCCATTCCATTCCATTCCATTCCATTCCTTTCGATTCCATACGATTCCATTCCATTCCATTTCATTCCAATCAATTCCGTTCTACTCGGGTTGATTCCATTCCATTCCATTCCATTCCATTCGATTCCATTCCATTCCATTTCAATCCATTCCATTCTACTCGGGTTGATTCCATTCCATTCCATTCCATTCAATTCCATTCCATTCCATTCCAGTCCATTCCAATCCATTCCATTCTACTCGGGATGATTCCATTCCATTCCATTCCATTACATTCCATTCCATTCCATTCCATTCCATTCCATTCCTTTCGATTCCATTCCATTCCATTCCATTCCATTCCGTTCCATTCCATTCCATTCCATTCGATTCCATTCGATTCCATTCCATTCCATTCCATTCCAATCCATTCCATTCTACTCGGGTTGATTCCATTCCATTCCATTCCATTCCATTCCATTCCATTTCATTCCATTGCATTCCATTCCATTCCATTCCATTCAACTCCATTCCATTCCATTCCATTCGATTCCATTCCATTCCATTCCAATCCATTCCATTCTACTCGGGTTGATTTGATTCCATTCCATTCCATTCCATTCCTTTCCAGTCCAGTCCAGTCCATTCCAATCCTTTCCATTCTACTCGGGTTGATTCCATTCCATTCCATTCCATTCCATTCCATTCCATTCCATTCCAATCCATTCCATTCCATTCCATTCCATTCCATTCCTTTCGATTCCGTTCCATTCCATTCCATTCCATTCCATTCCATTCCATTCCATTCCATTCCATTCCATTCCATTCTATTGCATTCCATTCCATTCCATTCCATTCCGTTCTACTCGGGTTGATTCCAATCTATTCCATTCCATTCTATTCCGTTACATTCCATTCCATTCCATTCCATTCCATTCCGTTCCATTCCATTCCATTCCATTCCAGTCCATTCCAATCCATTCCATTCTACTCGGGTTGATTCCATTCCATTCCATTACATTCCATTCCAATCCATTCCATTCTACTTGGGTTGATACCATTCCATTCCATTCCATTCCATTCCATTCCATTCCATTCCATTCCATTCCATTCCATTCCATTACGTTCTACTCGGGTTGATTTCATTCCATGCCATTCCATTCCATTGCATTCCAATCCATTCCGTTCTACTCGGGTTGATTCCATTCCATTCCATTCCATTCCATTCGATTCCATTCCATTCCATTTCAACCCATTCCATTCTGCTCGGGTTGATTCCATTCCATTCCATTCCATTCCATTCCATTCCATTCCATTCCATTCCATTCCATTCCATTCCATTCCGTTCTACTCGGGTTGATTCTATTCCGTTCCATTCCATTCCATTCCATTCCATTCCATTCCATTCCTTTCCATTCCATTCCATTCCATTCTACTCGGTTTGTTTCCATTCCATTCCATTCCATTCCATTCCATTCCTTTCGATTCCATTCCATTCCATTCCATTCCATTCCATTCCATTCCATTCCATTCCATTCCATTCCATTCTATTGCATTCCATTCCATTCCATTCCATTCCGTTCTACTCGGGTTGATTCCAATCTATTCCATTCCATTCCATTCCGTTACATTCCATTCCATTCCATTCCATTCCATTCCGTTCCATTCCATTCCATTCCATTCCAGTCCATTCCAATCCATTCCATTCTACTCGGGTTGATTTGATTCCATTCCATTCCATTCCATTCCATTCCAGTCCAGTCCAGTCCATTCCAATCCATTCCATTCTACTCGGGTTGATTCCATTCCATTCCATTCCATTCCATTCCATTCCATTCCATTCCATTCCATTCCATTCCATTCTACTCGGGTTGATTCCATTCCATTCCATTCCATTCCATTCCATTCCATTCCATTCCATTCCATTCCATTCCATTCCATTCCATTCCATTCGATTCCATTCCATTCCATTCCATTCCATTCCATTCCATTCCATTCCATTCCATTAAATTTTATTCCATTCCATTCCATTCCATTCCTTTCCTTTCCATTCCATTCCATTCCATTCCATTACGTTCTACTCGGGTTGATTTCATTCCATTCCATTCCATTCCATTCCATTCCATTCCATTCCATTCCATTCCATTCCATTCCGTTAAATTTTATTCCATTCCATTCCATTCCATTCCTTTCCATTCCATTCCATTCCATTCCATTCCATTCCATTCCGTTCCGTTCCATTCCATTCCTTTCCATTCCATTCCATTCCATTCCGTTCTACTCGGGTTGATTCCATTCCATTCCATTCCATTCCATTCCATTCCATTCGATTCCATTCCAATCCATTCCATTCCAATCCATTCCATTCTACTCGGGTAGATTCCATTCCATTCCATTCCATTCCATTCCATTCCATTCCATTCCATTCCATTCCATTGCATTCCATTCCATTTGATTCCATTCGATTCCATTCCATTCCATTCCATTCCAATCCATTCCATTCTACTCGGGTTGATTCCATTCCATTCCATTCCATTCCATTCCATTCCATTCCATTCCATTCCATTCCATTCCATTCCATTCCATTCCAATCCATTCCATTCTACTCGGGTTGATTCCATTCCATTCCATTCCATTCCATTCCATTCCATTCCATTCCATTCCATTCAATTCCATTCCATTCCATTCCATTCCATTCCATTCTATACCATTCCATTCCATTCGATTCCATTCGATTCCATTCGATTCCGTTCCATTCCATTCCATTAAATTCCATTCCATTCCATTCCATTCCATTCCATTCCATTCCATTCCATTCGATTCCATTCCATTCCATTCCGTTCTACTCGGGTTGATTCTATTCCGTTCCATTCCATTCCATTCCATTCCATTCCATTCCATTCCATTCCTTTCCATTCCATTCCATTCCATTCTACTCGGTTTGATTCCATTCCATTCCATTCCATTCCATTCCATTCCTTTCGATTCCATTCCATTCCATTCCATTCCATTCCATTCCATTCCATTCCATTCCATTCTATTGCATTCCATTCCATTCCATTCCATTCCGTTCTACTCGGGTTGATTCCAATCTGTTCCATTCCATTCCATTCCGTTACATTCCATTCCATTCCATTCCATTCCATTCCGTACCATTCCATTCCATTCCATTCCATTCCAGTCCATTCCAATCCATTCCATTCTACTCGGGTTGATTCCATTCCATTCCATTCCATTCCATTCCATTCCATTCCATTCCATTCCATTCCATTCCATTCCATTCCATTCCATTAAATTTTATTCCATTCCATTCCATTCCATTCCTTTCCTTTCCATTCCATTCCATTCCATTCCATTACGTTGTACTCGGGTTGATTTCATTCCATTCCATTCCATTCCATTCCATTCCATTCCATTCGATTCCATTCCATTCCATTTCAATCCATTCCATTCTACTCGGGTTGATTCCATTCCATTCCATTTGATTCCATTCCATTCCATTCCATTCCATTCCATTCCATTCCATTCCATTCTGTTCTACTCGGGTTGATTTCATTCTATTCCATTCCATTCCATTCCCTTCCATTCCATTCCATTCAATTCCATTCGATTCCAATCCATTCCATTCCATTAAATTCCATTCCATTCCATTCCATTCCATTCCATTCCATTCCATTCCATTCCATTCCATTCCATTCCGTTCTACTCGGGTTGATTCCATTCCTTTCCATTCCATTCCATTCCATTCCATTCCATTCCATTCCATTCCATTCCGTTCTACTCGGGTTCATTCCATTCCATTCCATTCCATTGCATTCTATTCCATTGAATTCCCTTCCTTTCTATTCCATTCCATTCCATTCCATTCCATTCCGTTCTACTCGGGTTGATTCCATTCCATTCCATTCCATTCCATTCCATTCCATTCCATTCCATTCGATTCCATTCGATTCCATTCAATTCCATTCCATTCCATTCCAATCCATTCCATTCTACTCGGGTTCATTCCATTCCATTCCATTCCATTCCATTCCATTCCATTCCATTCCATTCCATTCCATTCCATTCTTTTCCATTCGGTTCCATTCGATTCCATTCCATTTCAATCCATTCCATTCCATTCCGTTCCGTTCCGTTCCGTTTCGTTCGTTCCGTTCTATTCGGTTTGATTCCATTCTATTCCACTCCGTTCCATTCGATTCCATTGGTTTCCAATCGATTCCATTCCATTCCATTCCATTCTATTCTATTGAATTCCATTCCATTCCATTCCATTCCATTGTATTCCAATCCATTCCTTTCTACTCGGGTTGATTCCATTCCATTCCATTCCGTTCCACTCCATTCCATTCCTTTCCATTCCATTCCATTTCATTGCATTTCAATCCATTCCATTCCAATCCATTCCATTCTACTCGGGTTGATTCCATTCCATTCCTTTCCATTCCATTCCATTCCATTCCATTCCATTCCATTCCATTCCATTCCATTCCATTCCTTTCCATTCCATTGCATTCCATTACGTTCTACTCGGGTTGATTTCATTCCATTCCATTCCATTCCATTCCATTCCATTCCATTCCATTCCATTCCATTCCATTCCATTCCTTTCGATTCCATACGATTCCATTCCATTCCATTCCATTCCAATCCATTCCGTTCTACTCGGGTTGATTCCATTCCATCCCATTCCATTCCATTCCATTCCATTCCATTCCATTTCAATCCATTCCATTCTCCTCGGGTTGATTCCATTCCATTCCATTCCATTCCATTCCATTCCATTCCATTCCATTCCATTCCATTCCAGTCCATTCCAATCCATTCCATTCTTCTCGGGTTGATTCCATTCCATTCCATTCCATTCCATTCCATTCCATTCCATTCCATTCCTTTCGATTCCATTCCATTCCATTCCATTCCATTCCATTCCATTCCATTCCATTCCATTCCATTCCATTCCATTCTATTGCATTCCATTCCATTCCATTCCATTCTGTTCTACTCGGGTTGATTCCAATCTATTCCATTCCATTCCATTCCGTTACATTCCATTCCATTCCATTCCGTTCCATTCCATTCCATTCCATTCCAGTCCATTCCAATCCATTCCATTCTACTCGGGTTGATTCCATTCCATTCCGTTCCATTCCATTCCATTCCATTCCATTCCATTCCATTCCATTCCATTCCATTCCAATCCATTCCATTCTACTTGTGTTGATTCCATTCCATTCCATTCCATTCCATTCCATTCCATTCCATTCCATTCGGTTCCATTCCATTCCATTCCATTCCATTCCATTCCATTAAATTTTATTCCATTCCATTCCATTCCATTCCTTTCCTTTCCATTCCATTCCATTCCATTCCACTACTTTGTACTCGCGTTGATTTCATTCCATTCCATTCCATTCCATTCCATTCCATTCCATTCCATTCCATTCCACTCGATTCCATTCCATTCCATTCCATTCGATTCCATTCCATTCCAATCCATTCCGTTCTACTCGGGTTGATTCCATTCCATTCCATTCCATTCCATTCGATTCCATTCCATTCCATTTCAATCCATTCCATTCTACTCGGGTTGATTCCATTCCATTCCATTCCATTCCATTCCATTCCATTCCATTCCATTCCATTCCATTCAAATCCATTCCATTCAACTCGGGTTGATTCCATTCAATTCCATTCCATTCCATTCCATTCCATTAAATTTTATTCCATTCCATTCCATTCCATTCCTTTCCATTCCATTCCATTCCATTCCATTCCATTACGTTCTACTCTGGTTGATTTCATTCCATTCCATTCCATTCCATTCCATTCCATTCCATTCCATTCCATTCCATTCCATTCCATTCGATTCCATACGATTCCATTCCATTCCATTCCATTCCAATCCATTCCATTCTACTCGGGTTAATTCCATTCCATTCCATTCCATTCCATTCGATTCCATTCCATTCCATTTCAATCCATTCCATTCTACTCGGGTTGATTCCATTCCATTCCATTCCATTCCATTCCATTACATTCCATTCCATTCCATTCCATTCCAGTCCATTCCTATCCATTCCATTCTACTCGGGTTGATTCCATTCCGTTCCATTCCATTCCATTCCATTCCATTCCATTCCATTCCTTTTGATTCCATTCCATTCCATTCCATTCCATTCCATTCCATTCCATTCCATTCCATTCCATTCTATTGCATTCCATTCCATTCCATTCCATTCCGTTCTACTCGGGTTGATTCCAATCTATTCCATTCCATTCCATTCCTTTACATTCCATTCCATTCCATTCCATTCCATTCCGTTCCATTCCATTCCATTCCATTCCAGTCCATTCCAATCCATTCCATTCTACTCGAGTTGATTCCATTCCATTCCATTCCATTCCATTCCATTCCATTACATTCCATTCCAATCCATTCCATTCTACTCGGGTTGATTCCATTCCATTCCATTCCATTCCATTCCATTCGATTCCATTCCATTCCATTCCATTCCATTAAATTTTATTCCATTCCATTCCATTCCATTCCTTTCCTTTCCATTCCATTCCATTCCATTCCTTTCCATTCCATTCCATTCGATTCCATTCCATTCCATTCCATTCCAATCCTTTCCGTTCTACTCGGGTTGATTCCATTCCATTCCATTCCATTCCATTCCATTCCATTCCATTCCATTCCATTCCATTCGATTCCATTCGATTCCATTCCATTCCATTCCTTTAAATTCCCTTCCATTCCATTCCATTCCATTAAATTCCATTGCATTCCATTCCATTCCATTCCATTCCATTCCATTCCATTCCATTCCGTTCGATTCGATTCATTTCCATTCCAATCCAATCCATTCCATTCTACTCGGGTTGATTCCATTCCATTCCATTCCATTCCATTCCATTCCATTCCGTTCCATTCCAATCCATTCCATTCTACACGGGTTGATTCCATTCCATTCCATTCCATTCCATTCCATTCCATTCCAATCCATTCCATTCTACTCGGGTTGATTGCATTCCATTCCATTCCATTCCATTCCATTCCATTCCATTCCAATCCATTCAATTCTACTCGGGTTGATTCCTTTCCATTCAATTCCATTCCATTCCATTCCATTCCATTCCATTCCATTAAATTTTATTCCATTCCATTCCATTCCATTCCTTTCCATTCCATTCCATTCCATTACGTTCTACTCGGGTTGATTTCATTCCATTCCATTCCATTCCATTCCATTCCATTCCATTCCATTCCATTCCTTTCGATTCCATACGATTCCATTCCATTCCATTCCATTCCAATCCATTCCGTTCTACTCGGGTTGATTCCATTCCATTCCATTCCATTCCATTCGATTCCATTCCATTCCATTACAATCCATTCCATTCTACTCGTGTTGATTCCATTCCATTCCATTCCATTCCATTCCATTCCATTCCATTCCATTCCATTACTTTCCTTTCCATTCCATTCCATTCCATTCCATTACGTTCTACTCGGGTTGATTTCATTCCATGCCATTCCTTTCCATTCCATTCCAATCCATTCCGTTCTACTCGGGTTGATTCCATTCCATTCCATTCCATTCCATTCGATTCCATTCCATTCCATTTCAATCCATTCCATTCTACTCGGGTTGATTCCATTCCATTCCATTCCATTCCATTCCATTCCATTCCATTCCATTCCATTCCATTCCATTCCATTCCATTCCGTTCCATTCCATTCCATTCCATTCCGTTCTACTCGGGTTGATTCCATTCTATTCCATTCCATTCCATTCGATTCCATTCGATTCCATTCGATTCCATTCCATTCCATTCCATTAAATTTCATTCCATTCCATTCCATTCCATTCCATTCCATTCCAATCCGTTCGATTCCATTCCATTCCATTCCAATCCAATCCATTCCATTCTACTCGGGTTGATTCCATTCCATTGCATTCCATTCCATTCCATTCCATTCCGTTCCATTCCAATCCATTCCATTCTACTCGGGTTGATTCCATTCCATTCCATTCCATTCCATTCCATTCCATTCCATTCCAATCCATTCCATTCTACTCGGGTTGATTGCATTCCATTCCATTCCATTCCATTCCATTCCATTCCATTCCATTGCAATCCATTCCATTCTACTCGGGTTGATTCCATTCCATTCAATTCCATTCCATTCCATTCCATTCAATTCCATTCCATTAAATTTTATTCCATTCCATTCCATTCCATTCCTTTCCATTCCATTCCATTCCATTACGTTCTACTCGGGTTGATTTCATTCCATTCCATTCCATTCCATTCCATTCCATTCCATTCCATTCCAATCCATTCCGTTCTACTCGGGTTGATTCCATTCCATTCCATTCCATTCCATTCGATTCCTTTCCATTCCATTTCAATCCATTCCATTCTACTCGGGTTGATTCCATTCCATTCCATTCCATTCCATTCCATTCCATTCCATTCCATTCCATTCCATTCGATTCCATTCCATTCCATTCCGTTCTACTCGGGTTGATTCTATTCCATTCCATTCCATTCCATTCCATTCCATTCCATTCCATTCCATTCCATTCCATTCCATTCCATTCCTTTCGATTCCATTCCATTCCATTCCATTCCATTCCATTCCATTCCATTCCATTCCATTCCATTCCATTCTATTGCATTCCATTCCATTCCATTCCATTCCATTCCGTTCTACTCGGGTTGATTCCAATCTATTCCATTCCATTCCATTCCGTTACATTCCATTCCATTCCATTCCATTCCATTCCATTCCATTCCATTCCGTTCCATTCCATTCCATTCCATTCCAGTCCATTCCAATCCATTCCATTCTACTCGGGTTGATTCCATTCCATTCCATTCCATTCCATTCCATTCCATTCCATTCCATTACATTCCATTCCAATCCATTCCATTCTACTCGGGTTGATTCCATTCCATTCCATTCCATTCCATTCCAATCCATTCCATTCCATTCCATTCCATTCCATTCGATTCCATTCCATTCCATTCCATTCCATTCCATTCCATTCCATTCCATTCCATTAAATTTTATTCCATTCCATTCCATTCCATTCCTTTCCTTTCCATTCCATTCCATTCCATTCCATTACGTTCTACTCGGGTTGATTTCATTCCATTCCATTCCATTCCATTCCATTCCATTCCATTCCATTCCATTCGATTCCATTCCATTCCATTTCAATCCATTCCATTCTACTCGGGTTGATTCCATTCCATTCCATTTGATTCCATTCCATTCTATTCTGTTCTACTCGGGTTGATTTCATTCTATTCCATTCCATTCCATTCCCTTCCATTCCATTCCATTCAATTCCATTCGATTCCAATCCATTCCATTCCATTAAATTCCATTCCATTCCATTCCATTCCATTCCATTCCATTCCATTCCATTCCATTCCATTCCATTCCATTCCATTCCATTCCCTTCTACTCGGGTTGATTCCATTCCATTCCATTCCATTCCACTCCATTCCATTCCATTCCATTCGATTCCATTCCATTCCATTCCATTCGAATCCATTCCATTCCAATCCATTCCATTCTACTCGGGTAGATTCCATTCCATTACATTCCTTTCCATTCCATTCCATTCCATTCCATTCCATTCCATTCGATTCCATTCGATTCCATTCCATTCCATTCCATTAAATTCCATTCCATTCCATTCCATTCCATTCCATTCCATTCCATTCCATTCCATTCCATTCCATTCTACTCGGGTTGATTCCATTCCATTCCATTCCATTCCATTCCATTCCATTCCATTCAATTCCATTCCATTCCATTCCATTCCATTCCATTGCATTCCAATCGATTCCATTCTACTCGGGTTGATTGGATTCCATTCCATTCCATTCCATTCCATTCCATTTCATTCCATTCCATTCGATTCCATTCCATTCCATTCCATTCCATTCCATTCCGTTCTACTCGGGTTCATTCCATTCCATTCCATTCCATTGCATTCTATTCCATTTAATTCCCTTCCTTTCTATTCCATTCCATTACATTCCATTCCATTCCGTTCTTCTCGGGTTGATTCCATTCCATTCCATTCCATTCCATTCCATTCCATTCCATTCCATTCCATTCCATTCGATTCCATTCAATTCCATTCCATTCCATTCCGTCCCATTCCAATCCACTCCATTCTACTCGGGTTGATTCCATTCCATTCCATTCCATTCCATTCCAATCCATTCCATTCTACTCGGGTTGATTCCATTCCATTCCATTCCATTCCATTCCATTCCATTCCATTCCATTCCAATCCATTCCATTCTACTCGGGGTGATTCCATTCCATTCCATTCCATTCCATTCCATTCCATTCCATTCCATTCCAATCCATTCCATTCTACTCGGGTTGATTCCATTCCATTCCATTCCATTCCATTCCATTCCATTCCATTCCATTCCATTCCTTTCCATTCCATTCCATTCCATTACGTTCTACTCGGGTTGATTTCATTCCATTCCATTCCATTCCATTCCATTCCATTCCATTCCATTCCATTCCATTCCATTCCATTCCTTTCGATTCCATACGATTCCATTCCATTCCATTCCATTCCAATCCATTCCGTTCTACTCGGGTTGATTCCATTCCATCCCATTCCATTCCATTCCATTCCATTCCATTCCATTTCAATCCATTCCATTCTCCTCGGGTTGATTCCATTCCATTCCATTCCATTCCATTCCATTCCATTCCATTCCATTCCATTCCAGTCCATTCCAATCCATTCCATTCTTCTCGGGTTGATTCCATTCCATTCCATTCCATTCCATTCCATTCCATTCCATTCCATTCCTTTCGATTCCATTCCATTCCATTCCATTCCATTCCATTCCATTCCATTCCATTCCATTCCATTCCATTCCATTCCATTCTATTGCATTCCATTCCATTCCATTCCATTCTGTTCTACTCGGGTTGATTCCAATCTATTCCATTCCATTCCATTCCGTTACATTCCATTCCATTCCATTCCGTTCCATTCCATTCCATTCCATTCCAGTCCATTCCAATCCATTCCATTCTACTCGGGTTGATTCCATTCCATTCCATTCCATTCCATTCCATTCCATTCCATTCCATTCCATTCCATTCCATTCCATTCCAATCCATTCCATTCTACTTGTGTTGATTCCATTCCATTCCATTCCATTCCATTCCATTCCATTCCATTCCATTCGGTTCCATTCCATTCCATTCCATTCCATTCCATTCCATTAAATTTTATTCCATTCCATTCCATTCCATTCCTTTCCTTTCCATTCCATTCCATTCCATTCCACTACTTTGTACTCGGGTTGATTTCATTCCATTCCATTCCATTCCATTCCATTCCATTCCATTCCATTCCATTCCACTCGATTCCATTCCATTCCATTCCATTCGATTCCATTCCATTCCAATCCATTCCGTTCTACTCGGGTTGATTCCATTCCATTCCATTCCATTCCATTCGATTCCATTCCATTCCATTTCAATCCATTCCATTCTACTCGGGTTGATTCCATTCCATTCCATTCCATTCCATTCCATTCCATTCCATTCCATTCCATTCCATTCCATTCCATTCCATTCAACTCGGGTTGATTCCATTCAATTCCATTCCATTCCATTCCATTCCATTAAATTTTATTCCATTCCATTCCATTCCATTCCTTTCCATTCCATTCCATTCCATTCCATTCCATTACGTTCTACTCTGGTTGATTTCATTCCATTCCATTCCATTCCATTCCATTCCATTCCATTCCATTCCATTCCATTCCATTCCATTCCATTCGATTCCATACGATTCCATTCCATTCCATTCCATTCCAATCCATTCCATTCTACTCGGGTTAATTCCATTCCATTCCATTCCATTCCATTCGATTCCATTCCATTCCATTTCAATCCATTCCATTCTACTCGGGTTGATTCCATTCCATTCCATTCCATTCCATTCCATTACATTCCATTCCATTCCATTCCATTCCAGTCCATTCCTATCCATTCCATTCTACTCGGGTTGATTCCATTCCGTTCCATTCCATTCCATTCCATTCCATTCCATTCCATTCCTTTTGATTCCATTCCATTCCATTCCATTCCATTCCATTCCATTCCATTCCATTCCATTCCATTCCATTCTATTGCATTCCATTCCATTCCATTCCATTCCGTTCTACTCGGGTTGATTCCAATCTATTCCATTCCATTCCATTCCTTTACATTCCATTCCATTCCATTCCATTCCATTCCGTTCCATTCCATTCCATTCCATTCCAGTCCATTCCAATCCATTCCATTCTACTCGAGTTGATTCCATTCCATTCCATTCCATTCCATTCCATTCCATTACATTCCATTCCAATCCATTCCATTCTACTCGGGTTGATTCCATTCCATTCCATTCCATTCCATTCCATTCCATTCCATTCGATTCCATTCCATTCCATTCCATTCCATTCCATTCCATTAAATTTTATTCCATTCCATTCCATTCCATTCCTTTCCTTTCCATTCCATTCCATTCCATTCCTTTCCATTCCATTCCATTCGATTCCATTCCATTCCATTCCATTCCAATCCTTTCCGTTCTACTCGGGTTGATTCCATTCCATTCCATTCCATTCCATTCCATTCCATTCCATTCCATTCCATTCCATTCCATTCGATTCCATTCGATTCCATTCCATTCCATTCCTTTAAATTCCCTTCCATTCCATTCCATTCCATTAAATTCCATTGCATTCCATTCCATTCCATTCCATTCCATTCCATTCCATTCCATTCCGTTCGATTCGATTCAATTCCATTCCAATCCAATCCATTCCATTCTACTCGGGTTGATTCCATTCCATTCCATTCCATTCCATTCCATTCCATTCCGTTCCATTCCAATCCATTCCATTCTACACGGGTTGATTCCATTCCATTCCATTCCATTCCATTCCATTCCATTCCAATCCATTCCATTCTACTCGGGTTGATTGCATTCCATTCCATTCCATTCCATTCCATTCCATTCCATTCCAATCCATTCAATTCTACTCGCGTTGATTCCTTTCCATTCAATTCCATTCCATTCCATTCCATTCCATTCCATTCCATTAAATTTTATTCCATTCCATTCCATTCCATTCCTTTCCATTCCATTCCATTCCATTACGTTCTACTCGGGTTGATTTCATTCCATTCCATTCCATTCCATTCCATTCCATTCCATTCCATTCCATTCCTTTCGATTCCATACGATTCCATTCCATTCCATTCCATTCCAATCCATTCCGTTCTACTCGGGTTGATTCCATTCCATTCCATTCCATTCCATTCGATTCCATTCCATTCCATTACAATCCATTCCATTCTACTCGTGTTGATTCCATTCCATTCCATTCCATTCCATTCCATTCCATTCCATTCCATTCCATTCCATTACTTTCCTTTCCATTCCATTCCATTCCATTCCATTACGTTCTACTCGGGTTGATTTCATTCCATGCCATTCCTTTCCATTCCATTCCAATCCATTCCGTTCTACTCGGGTTGATTCCATTCCATTCCATTCCATTCCATTCGATTCCATTCCATTCCATTTCAATCCATTCCATTCTACTCGGGTTGATTCCATTCCATTCCATTCCATTCCATTCCATTCCATTCCATTCCATTCCATTCCATTCCATTCCATTCCATTCCATTCCGTTCCATTCCATTCCATTCCATTCCGTTCTACTCGGGTTGATTCCATTCTATTCCATTCCATTCCATTCGATTCCATTCGATTCCATTCGATTCCATTCCATTCCATTCCATTAAATTTCATTCCATTCCATTCCATTCCATTCCATTCCATTCCAATCCGTTCGATTCCATTCCATTCCATTCCAATCCAATCCATTCCATTCTACTCGGGTTGATTCCATTCCATTGCATTCCATTCCATTCCATTCCATTCCGTTCCATTCCAATCCATTCCATTCTACTCGGGTTGATTCCATTCCATTCCATTCCATTCCATTCCATTCCATTCCATTCCAATCCATTCCATTCTACTCGGGTTGATTGCATTCCATTCCATTCCATTCCATTCCATTCCATTCCATTCCATTGCAATCCATTCCATTCTACTCGGGTTGATTCCATTCCATTCAATTCCATTCCATTCCATTCCATTCAATTCCATTCCATTAAATTTTATTCCATTCCATTCCATTCCATTCCTTTCCATTCCATTCCATTCCATTACGTTCTACTCGGGTTGATTTCATTCCATTCCATTCCATTCCATTCCATTCCATTCCATTCCATTCCAATCCATTCCGTTCTACTCGGGTTGATTCCATTCCATTCCATTCCATTCCATTCGATTCCTTTCCATTCCATTTCAATCCATTCCATTCTACTCGGGTTGATTCCATTCCATTCCATTCCATTCCATTCCATTCCATTCCATTCCATTCCATTCCATTCGATTCCATTCCATTCCATTCCGTTCTACTCGGGTTGATTCTATTCCATTCCATTCCATTCCATTCCATTCCATTCCATTCCATTCCATTCCATTCCATTCCATTCCATTCCTTTCGATTCCATTCCATTCCATTCCATTCCATTCCATTCCATTCCATTCCATTCCATTCCATTCCATTCTATTGCATTCCATTCCATTCCATTCCATTCCATTCCGTTCTACTCGGGTTGATTCCAATCTATTCCATTCCATTCCATTCCGTTACATTCCATTCCATTCCATTCCATTCCATTCCATTCCATTCCATTCCATTCCGTTCCATTCCATTCCATTCCATTCCAGTCCATTCCAATCCATTCCATTCTACTCGGGTTGATTCCATTCCATTCCATTCCATTCCATTCCATTCTATTCCATTCCATTACATTCCATTCCAATCCATTCCATTCTACTCGGGTTGATTCCATTCCATTCCATTCCATTCCATTCCAATCCATTCCATTCCATTCCATTCCATTCCATTCGATTCCATTCCATTCCATTCCATTCCATTCCATTCCATTCCATTCCATTCCATTCCATTAAATTTTATTCCATTCCATTCCATTCCATTCCTTTTCTTTCCATTCCATTCCATTCCATTCCATTACGTTCTACTCGGTTTGATTTCATTCCATTCCATTCCATTCCATTCCATTCCATTCCATTCCATTCGATTCCATTCCATTCCATTTCAATCCATTCCATTCTACTCGGGTTGATTCCATTCCATTCCATTTGATTCCATTCCATTCTATTCTGTTCTACTCGGGTTGATTTCATTCTATTCCATTCCATTCCATTCCCTTCCATTCCATTCCATTCAATTCCATTCGATTCCAATCCATTCCATTCCATTAAATTCCATTCCATTCCATTCCATTCCATTCCATTCCATTCCATTCCATTCCATTCCATTCCATTCCATTCCGTTCTACTCGGGTTGATTCCATTCCATTCCATTCCATTCCATTCCATTCCATTCCATTCCATTCGATTCCATTCCATTCCATTCCATTCGAATCCATTCCATTCCAATCCATTCCATTCTACTCAGGTAGATTCCATTCCATTACATTCCTTTCCATTCCATTCCATTCCATTCCATTCCATTCCATTCGATTCCATTCGATTCCATTCCATTCCATTCCATTAAATTCCATTCCATTCCATTCCATTCCATTCCATTCCATTCCATTCCATTCCATTCCATTCCATTCTACTCGGGTTGATTCCATTCCATTCCATTCCATTCCATTCCATTCCATTCCATTCAATT
Source organism: Gorilla gorilla gorilla (assembly GCF_029281585.2). Classification (NCBI taxonomy): domain Eukaryota; kingdom Metazoa; phylum Chordata; class Mammalia; order Primates; family Hominidae; genus Gorilla; species Gorilla gorilla. Next base: position 19,855,453 of record NC_073241.2, read on the forward strand.
CCATTCCATTCCATTCCATTCCATTCCATTGCATTCCAATCGATTCCATTCTACTCGGGTTGATTGGATTCCATTCCATTCCATTCCATTCCATTCCATTTCATTCCATTCCATTCGATTCCATTCCATTCCATTCCATTCCATTCCATTCCGTTCTACTCGGGTTCATTCCATTCCATTCCATTCCATTGCATTCTATTCCATTTAATTCCCTTCCTTTCTATTCCATTCCATTACATTCCATTCCATTCCGTTCTTCTCGGGTTGATTCCATTCCATTCCATTCCATTCCATTCCATTCCATTCCATTCCATTCCATTCCATTCGATTCCATTCGATTCCATTCCATTCCATTCCATTCCATTCCAATCCATTCCATTCTACTCGGGTTCATTCCATTCCATTCCATTCCATTCCATTCCATTCCATTCGGTTCCATTCGGTTCCATTCGATTCCATTCCATTTCAATCCATTCCATTCCATTCCGTTCCGTTCCGTTCCGTTTCGTTCGTTCCGTTCTATTCGGGTTGATTCCATTCTATTCCACTCCATTCCATTCGATTCCATTGGTTTCCATTCGATTCCATTCCATTCCATTCCATTCTATTCTATTGAATTCCATTCCATTCCATTCCATTCCATTGTATTCCAATCCATTCCTTTCTACTCGGGTTGATTCCATTCCATTCCATTCTGTTCCACTCCATTGCATTCCTTTCCATTCCATTCCATTTCATTGCATTTCAGTCCATTCCATTCTACTCGGGTTGATTCCATTCCATTCCATTCCATTCCATTCCATTCCATTCCATTCCAATCCATTCCATTCTACTCGGGTTGATTCCATTCCATTCCTTTCCATTCCATTCCATTCCATTCCATTCCATTCCGTTCCGTTCCATTCCATTCCATTCCATTCCATTCCTTTCGATTCCATTCCATTCCATTCCATTCCATTCCATTCCATTCCATTCCATTCCATTCCATTCTATTGCGTTCCATTCCATTCCATTCCATTCTGTTCTACTCGCGTTGATTCCAATCTATTCCATTCCATTCCATTCCGTTACATTCCATAACATTCCATTCCATTCCATTCCATTCCGTTCCATTCCATTCCATTCCATTCCAGTCCATTCCATTCCATTCCATTCTACTCGGGTTGATTCCATTCCATTCCATTCCATTCCATTCCATTCCAATCCATTCCATTCTACTTGTGTTGATTCCATTCCATTCCATTCCATTCCATTCCATTCCATTCCATTCCATTCGGTTCCATTCCATTCCATTCCATTCCATTCCATTCCATTAAATTTTATTCCATTCCATTCCATTCCATTCCTTTCCTTTCCATTCCATTCCATTCCATTCCATTACGTTGTACTCGGATTGATTTCATTCCATTCCATTCCATTCCATTCCATTCCATTCCATTCCATTCCATTCCATTCCATTCCACTCGATTCCATTCCATTCCATTACATTCCATTCCATTCCATTCCATTCCATTGCAATGCATTCCGTTTTTCTCGGGTTGATTCCATTCCATTCCATTCCATTCCGTTCGATTCCATTCCATTCCATTTTAATCCATTCCATTCTACTCGGGTTGATTCCATTGCATTCCATTCCATTCCATTCCATTCCATTCCATTCCATTCCATTCCATTCCATTCCATTCCATTCCAATCCATTCCATTCTACTCGGGTTGATTCCATTCCATTCCATTCCATTCCATTCCATTCCATTCCATTCCATTCCAATCCATTCCATTCAACTCGGGTTGATTCCTTTCAATTCCATTCCATTCCATTCCATTCCATTAAATTTTATTCCATTCCATTCCATTCCATTCCTTTCCATTCCATTCCATTCCATTCCATTCCATTCCATTCCATTACTTTCTACTCGGGTTGATTTCATTCCATTCCATTCCATTCCATTCCATTCCATTCCATTCCATTCCATTCCATTCCACTCCTTTCGATTCTATACGATTCCATTCCATTCGATTCCATTCCAATCCATTCCGTTCTACTCGGGTTGATTCCATTCCATTCCATTCCATTATATTCGATTCCATTCCATTCCATTTCAAACCATTCCATTCTACTCGGGTTGATTCCATTCCATTCCATTCCATTCCATTCCATTCCATTCCATTCCATTCCATTCCTTTCGATTCGATTCCATTCCATTCCATTCCATTCCATTACATTCCATTCCATTCCATTCCATTCCATTCCATTCTATTGCATTCCATTCCATTCCATTCCATTCCGTTCTACTCGGGTTGATTCCAATCTATTCCATTCCATTCCATTCCGTTACATTCCATTCCATTCCATTCCATTCCATTCCGTTCCATTCCATTCCATTCCATTCCAGACCATTCCAATCCATTCCATTCTACTCGGGTTGATTCCATTCCATTCCATTCCATTCCATTACATTCCATTCCATTACATTCCATTCCAATCCATTCCATTCTACTCGGGTTGATTCCATTCCATTCCATTCCATTCCATTCCATTCCATTCCATTGCATTCCATTCCATTCGATTCCATTCCATTCCATTCCATTCCATTCCATTCCATTCCATTAAATTTTATTCCATTCCATTCCATTCCTTTCCTTTCCTTTCCATTCCATTCCATTCCATTCCATTCGATTCCATTCCATTCCATTCCATTCCAATCCATTCCGTTCTACTCGGGTTGATTCCATTCCACTCCATTCCATTCCATTCCATTCCATTCCATTCCATTCCATTCCATTCGTTTAAATTCCCTTCCATTCCATTCCATTCCATTAAATTCCATTGCATTCGATTCCATTCCATTCCGTTCTACTCGGGTTGATTCCATTCCATTCCATTCCATTCCATTCCATTCCATTCCATTCCATTCCATTCCATTCCATTCCATTTGATTCCATTCGATTCCATTCCATTCCATTCCATTCCAATCCATTCCATTCTACTCGGGTTGATTCCATTCCATTCCATTCCATTCCATTCCATTCCATTCCATTCCATTCCATTCCATTCAATTCCATTCCATTCCATTCGATTCGATTCCATTCCATTCCATTCCAATCCATTCCATTCTACTCGGGTTGATTTGATTCCATTCCATTCCATTCCATTCCATTCCAGTCCATTCCATTCCATTCCAATCCATTCCATTCTACTCGGGTTGATTCCATTCCATTCCATTCCATTCTATTCCACTCCATTCCATTTCATTCCATTCCATTCCATTCCATTCCATTCCATTCCAATCCATTCCATTCTACTCGGGTTGATTTGATTCCATTCCATTCCATTCCATTCCATTCCATTCCATTCCATTCCATTCCAGTCCATTCCAATCCATTCCATTCTACTCGGCTTGATTTGATTCCATTCCATTCCATTCCATTCCATTCCATTCCAGTCCATTCCAATCCATTCCATTCTTCTCGGGTTGATTCCATTCCATTCCATTCCATTCCATTCCTTTCCATTCCGTTCTACTCTGGTTGAATTCACTCCTTTCCATTGCATTCCATTCCATTCCATTCCATTCTATGCCATTCGATTCCATTCCATTCCATTTCAATCCATTCCGTTCTACTCGGGTTGATTCCATTCCATTCCATTCCATTCCATTCCATTCCATTCCATTCCATTCCAGTCCATTCCAATCCATTCCATTCTACTCGGGTTGATTCCATTCGATTCCATTCCATTCCATTGGATTCCATTCCATTCCATTCCATTCCATTCCGTTCCATTCGGTTCGATTCCATTCCATTCCAATCCATTCCATTCCATTCCATTCCATTCCATTCCATTCCTTTCCATTCCATTGGATTCCATTCCATTCCATTCCATTCCATTCCATTCCATTCCATTCCTTTCCATTCCATTCCATTCCATTCCATTCTACTCGGGTTGATTCCATTCTATTCCATTCCATTCCATTCGATTCCATTCGATTCCATTCGATTCCATTCCATTCCATTCCATTAAATTTCATTCCATTCCATTCCATTCCATTCCATTCCATTCCATTCCATTCCATTCCATTCCATTCCAATCCATTCCATTCTACTCGGGTTGATTCCATTCCATTCAATTCCATTCCATTCCATTCCATTCAATTCCATTCCATTAAATTTTATTCCATTCCATTCCATTCCATTCCTTTCCATTCCATTCCATTCCATTCCATTCCATTCCATTCCATTCCATTCCATTCCTTTCGATTCCATACGATTCCATTCCATTCCATTCCATTCCAATCCATTCCGTTCTACTCGGGTTGATTCCATTCCATTCCATTCCATTCCATTCGATTCCATTCCATTCCATTTCAATCCATTCCATTCAACTCGGGTTGATTCCATTCCATTCCATTCCATTCCATTCCATTCCATTCCATTCCATTACTTTCCTTTCCATTCCATTCCATTCCATTCCATTACGTTCTACTCGGGTTGATTTCATTCCATGCCATTCCATTCCATTCCATTCCAATCCATTCCATTCTACTCGGGTTGATTCCATTCCATTCCATTCGATTCCATTCCATTCCATTTCAATCCATTCCATTCTACTCGGGTTGATTCCATTCCATTCCATTCCATTCCATTCCATTCCATTCCATTCCATTCCATTCCATTCCATTCCATTCGATTCCATTCCATTCCATTCCGTTCTACTCGGGTTGATTCTATTCCATTCCATTCCATTCAATTCCATTCCATTCCATTCCATTCCATTCCATTCCATTCCATTCCAGTCCATTCCAATCCATTCCATTCTACTCGGTTTGATTCCATTCCATTCCATTCCATTCCATTCCATTCCATTCCATTCCATTCCTTTCGATTCCATTCCATTCCATTCCATTCCATTCCATTCCATTCCATTCTGTTCTACTCGGGTTGATTTCATTCTATTCCATTCCATTCCATTCACTTCCATTCCATTCCATTCAATTCCATTCGATTCCAATCCACTCCATTCCATTAAATTCCATTCCATTCCATTCCATTCCAGTCCATTCCATTCCATTCCAATCCGTTCTACTCGGGTTAATTCCATTCCATTCCATTCCATTCCATTCCATTCCATTCGATTGCATTCCATTCCATTCCATTCCAATCCATTCCATTCCAATCCATTCCATTCTACTCGGGTAGATTCCATTCCATTACATTCCTTTCCATTCCATTCCATTCCATTCCATTCCATTCCATTCGATTCCATTCGATTCCATTCCATTCCATTCCATTAAATTCCATTCCATTCCATTCCATTCCATTCCACTCCATTCCATTCCATTCCATTCCATTCTACTCGGGTTGATTCCATTCCATTCCATTCCATTCCATTCCATTCCATTCCATTCCATTCCATTCAATTCCATTCCATTCCATTGCATTCCATTCCATTGCATTCCAATCCATTCCATTCTACTCGGGTTGATTTGATTCCATTCCATTCCATTCCATTCCATTTCATTCCATTCCATTCGATTCCATTCCATTCCAATCCATTCCATTCCATTCCATTCCATTTCATTCCATTCCATTCCATTCCATTCCATTCGATTCGATTCCATTCCATTCCATTCCGTTCCATTCCTTTCTATTCGATTCAATTCCATTCCATTCCATTCCATTCCATTCCATTCCATTCCATTCCATTCCATTCCATTCCATTCCGTTCTACTCGGGTTCATTCCATTCCATTCCATTCCATTGCATTCTATTCCATTGAATTCCCTTCCTTTCTATTCCATTCCATTCCATTCCATTCCATTCCGTTCTACTCGTGTTGATTCCATTCCATTCCATTCCATTCCATTCCATTCCATTCCATTCGATTCCATTCGATTCCATTCCATTCCATTCCATTCCATTCCAATCCATTCCATTCTACTCGGGTTCATTCCATTCCATTCCATTCCATTCCATTCCATCCCATTCCATTCGGTTCCATTCGGTTCCATTCGATTCCATTCCATTTCAATCCATTCCATTCCATTCCGTTCCGTTCCGTTCCGTTTCGTTCGTTCCGTTCTATTCGGGTTGATTCCATTCTATTCCACTCCATTCCATTCGATTCCATTGGTTTCCATTCGATTCCATTCCATTCCATTCCATTCTATTCTATTGAATTCCATTCCATTCCATTCCATTCCATTGTATTCCAATCCATTCCTTTCTACTCGGGTTGATTCCATTCCATTCCATTCCGTTCCACTCCATTCCATTCCTTTCCATTCCATTCCATTTCATTGCATTTCAATCCATTCCATTCTACTCGGGTTGATTCCATTCCATTCCATTCCATTCCATTCCATTCCATTCCATTCCAATCCATTCCATTCTACTCGGGTTGATTCCATTCCATTCCTTTCCATTCCATTCCATTCCATTCCATTCCATTCCATTCCATTCCATTCCATTCCGTTCCGTTCCGTTCCATTCCATTCCATTCCATTCCATTCCATTCCGTTCTACTCGGGTTGATACCATTCCATTCCATTCCATTCCATTCCATTCCATTCCATTCCATTCCATTCGATTCCATTCCAATCCATTCCATTCCAATCCATTCCATTCTACTCGGGTAGATTCCATTCCATTCCATTCCATTCCATTCCATTCCATTCCATTCCATTCCATTCCATTCCATTCCATTTGATTCCATTCGATTCCATTCCATTCCATTCCATTCCAATCCATTCCATTCTACTCGGGTTGATTCCATTCCATTCCATTCCATTCCATTCCATTCCATTCCATTCCATTCCATTCCAATCCATTCCATTCTACTCGGGTTGATTCCATTCCATTCCATTCTATTCCATTCCATTCCATTCCATTCCATTCCATTCCATTCCATTCCATTCCATTCCATTCCATTCCATTCTATACCATTCCATTCCATTCGATTCCATTCGATTCCATTCCATTCCATTCCATTCCATTAAATTTTATTCCATTCCATTCCATTCCATTCCTTTCCATTCCATTCCATTCCATTACGTTCTACTTGGGTTGATTTCATTCCATTCCATTCCATTCCATTCCATTCCATTCCATTCCATTCCTTTCGATTCCATACGATTCCATTCCATTCCATTCCATTCCAATCAATTCCGTTCTACTCGGGTTGATTCCATTCCATCCCATTCCATTCCATTCCATTCCATTCCATTCCATTTCAATCCATTCCATTCTCCTCGGTTTGATTCCATTCCATTCCATTCCATTCCATTCCATTCTATTCCATTCCATTCCATTCCAGTCCATTCCAATCCATTCCATTCTACTCGGGTTGATTCCATTCCATTCCATTCCATTCCATTCCATTCCATTCCATTCCTTTCGATTCCATTCCATTCCATTCCATTCCATTCCATTCCATTCCATTCCATTCCATTCCATTGCATTCGATTCCATTCCATTCCATTCTGTTTTACTCGGGTTGATTCCAATCTATTCCATTCCATTCCATTCCGTTACATTCCATTCCATTCCATTCCATTCCATTCCGTTCCATTCCATTCCATTCCATTCCAGTCCATTCCAATCCATTCCATTCTACTCGGGTTGATTCCATTCCATTCCATTCCATTCCATTCCATTCCAATCCATTCCATTCTACTTGTGTTGATTCCATTCCATTCCATTCCATTCCATTCCATTCCATTCCATTCCATTCCATTCGGTTCCATTCCATTCCATTCCATTCCATTCCATTCCATTAAATTTTATTCCATTCCATTCCATTCCATTCCTTTCCTTTCCATTCCATTCCATTCCATTCCATTACGTTGTACTCGGATTGATTTCATTCCATTCCATTCCATTCCATTCCATTCCATTCCATTCCATTCCATTCCATTCCATTCCACTCGATTCCATTCCATTCCATTCCATTCCATTCCATTCCATTCCATTCCATTCCATTCCATTCCATTCCAATCCATTCCGTTTTTCTCGGGTTGATTCCATTCCATTCCATTCCATTCCATTCCATTCCATTCCATTCCATTCCATTCCATTCCAATCCATTCCATTCTACTCGGGTTGATTCCATTCCATTCCATTCCATTCCATTCCATTCCATTCCATTCCATTCCATTCCATTCCATTCCAATCCATTCCATTCTACTCGGGTTGATTCCATTCCATTCCATTCCATTCCATTCCGTTCCATTCCATTCCATTCCATTCCAATCCATTCCATTCAACTCGGGTTGATTCCTTTCAATTCCATTCCATTCCATTCCATTCCATTAAATTTTATTCCATTCCATTCCATTCCATTCCTTTCCATTCCATTCCATTCCATTCCATTCCATTCCATTACTTTCTGCTCGGGTTGATTTCATTCCATTCCATTCCATTCCATTCCATTCCATTCCATTCCATTACATTCCATTCCTTTCGATTCCATACGATTCCATCCCATTCCATTCCATTCCAATCCATTCCGTTCTACTCGGGTTGATTCCATTCCATTCCATTCCATTCCATTCGATTCCATTCCATTCCATTTCAATCCATTCCATTCTACTCGGGTTGATTCCATTCCATTCCATTCCATTCCATTCCATTCCATTCCATTCCATTCCATTCCATTCCTTTCGATTCCATTCCATTCCATTCCATTCCATTCCATTCCATTCCATTCCATTCCATTCCATTCCATTCCATTCCATTCCATTCCATTCTATTGCATTCCATTCCATTCCATTCCATTCCTTTCTACTCGGGTTGATTCCAATCTATTCCATTCCATTCCATTCCGTTACATTCCATTCCATTCCATTCCTTTCCATTCCGTTCCATTCCATTCCATTCCATTCCAGTCCATTCCAATCCATTCCATTCTACTCGGGTTGATTCCATTCCATTCCATTCCATTCCATTCCATTCCATTCCATTCCATTCCAATCCATTCCATTCTACTCGGGTTGATTCCATTCCATTCCATTCCATTCCATTCCATTCCATTCCATTCCATTCCATTCCATTCCATTCGATTCCATTCCATTCCATTCCATTCCATTCCATTCCATTAAATTTTATTCCATTCCATTCCATTCCATTCCTTTCCTTTCCATTCCATTCCATTCCATTCCATTCGATTCCATTCCATTCCATTCCATTCCAATCCATTCCATTCTACTCGGGTTGATTCCATTCCACTCCATTCCATTCAATTCCATTCCATTCCATTCCATTCCATTCCTTTAAATTCCCTTCCATTCCATTCCATTCCATTAAATTCCATTGCATTCCATTCCATTCCATTCCGTTCTACTCGGGTTGATTCCATTCCATTCCATTCCATTCCATTCCATTCCATTCCATTCCATTCCATTCCATTCCATTTGATTCCATTCGATTCCATTCCATTCCATTCCATTCCAATCCATTCCATTCTACTCGGGTTGATTCCATTCCATTCCATTCCATTCCATTCCATTCCATTCCATTCCATTCCATTCCATTCAATTCCTTCCATTCCATTCCATTCTATTCCATTAAACTCCATTCCAATCCATTCCATTCTACTCGGGTTGATTTGATTCCATTCCATTCCATTCCATTCCATTCCAGTCCAGTCCAGTCCATTCCAATCCATTCCATTCTACTCGGGTTGATTCCATTCCATTCCATTCCACTCCATTCCATTCCATTCCTTTCCATTCCATTCCAATCCATTCCATTCTACTCGGGTTGATTCCATTCCATTCCATTCCATTCTATTCCACTCCATTCCATTTCATTCCATTCCATTCCATTCCATTCCATTCCATTCCATTCCAATCCATTCCATTCCATTCCATTCCATTCCAATCCATTCCATTCTACTCGGGTTGATTTGATTCCATTCCATTCCATTCCATTCCCTTCCATTCCATTCCATTCCAGTCCATTCCAATCCATTCCATTCTACTCGGCTTGATTTGATTCCATTCCATTCCATTCCATTCCATTCCAGTCCATTCCAATCCATTCCATTCTTCTCGGGTTGATTCCATTCCATTCCATTCCATTCCATTCCTTTCCATTCCGTTCTACTCTGGTTGAATTCATTCCTTTCCATTGCATTCCATTCCATTCCATTCCATTCTATGCCATTCGATTCCATTCCATTCCATTTCAATCCATTCCGTTCTACTCGGGTTGATTCCATTCCATTCCATTCCATTCCATTCCATTCCATTCCATTCCATTCCAGTCCATTCCAATCCATTCCATTCTACTCGGGTTGATTCCATTCGATTCCATTCCATTCCATTGGATTCCATTCCATTCCATTCCATTCCATTCCGTTCAATTCGATTCGATTCCATTCCATTCCAATCCATTCCATTCCATTCCATTGGATTCCATTCCATTCCATTCCTTTCCATTCCATTGGATTCCATTCCATTCCATTCCATTCCATTCCATTCCATTCCATTCCTTTCCATTCCATTCCATTCCATTCCGTTCTACTCGGGTTGATTCCATTCTATTCCATTCCATTCCATTCCATTCCATTCGATTCCATTCGATTCCATTCCATTCCATTCCATTAAATTTCATTCCATTCCATTCCATTCCATTCCATTCCATTCCATTCCATTCCATTCCAATCCATTCCATTCTACTCGGGTTGATTCCATTCCATTCAATTCCATTCCATTCCATTCCATTCAATTCCATTCCATTAAATTTTATTCCATTCCATTCCATTCCATTCCTTTCCATTCCATTCCATTCCATTACGTTCTACTCGGGTTGATTTCATTCCATTCCATTCCATTCCATTCCATTCCATTCCATTCCATTCCTTTCGATTCCATACGATTCCATTCCATTCCATTCCATTCCAATCCATTCCGTTCTACTCGGGTTGTTTCCATTCCATTCCATTCCATTCCATTCCATTCCATTCCATTCCATTTCAATCCATTCCGTTCTACTCGGGTTGATTCCATTCCATTCCATTCCATTCCATTCCATTCCATTCCATTCCATTCCATTCCATTACTTTCCTTTCCATTCCATTCCATTCCATTCCATTACGTTCTACTCGGGTTGATTTCATTCCATGCCATTCCATTCCATTCCATTCCAATCCATTCCGTTCTACTCGGGTTGATTCCATTCCATTCCATTCGATTCCATTCCATTCCATTTCAATCCATTCCATTCTACTCGGGTTGATTCCATTCCATTCCATTCCATTCCATTCCATTCCATTCCATTCCATTCCATTCCATTCCATTCCATTCCATTCCATTCCGTTCTACTCGGGTTGATTCTATTCCATTCCATTCCATTCCATTCCATTCCATTCCATTCCATTCCATTCCAGTCCATTCCAATCCATTCCATTCTTCTCGGTTTGATTCCATTCCATTCCATTCCATTCCATTCCATTCCATTCCATTCTATTGCATTCTATTACATTCCATTCCATTCCATTCCGTTCTACTCGGGTTGATTCCAATCTATTCCATTCCATTCCATTCCGTTACATTCCATTCCATTCCATTCCATTCCATTCCATTCCGTTCCATTCCATTCCATTCCATTCCAGTCCATTCCAATCCATTCCATTCTACTCGGGTTGATTCCATTCCATTCCATTCCATTCCATTCCATTCCATTACATTCCATTCCAATCCATTCCATTCTACTCGGGTTGATTCCATTCCATTCCATTCCATTCCATTCCATTCCATTCCATTCCATTCCATTCCATTCCATTCCATTCCATTCCATTAAATTTTATTCCGTTCCATTCCATTCCATTCCTTTCCTTTCCAATCCATTCCATTCCATTCCATTACGTTCTACTCGGGTTGATTTCATTCCATTCCATTCCATTCCATTCCATTCCATTCCATTCCATTCGATTCCATTCCATTCCATTTCAATCCATTCCATTCTACTCGGGTTGATTCCATTCCATTCCATTTGATTCCATTCCATTCCATTCCATTCCATTCCATTCCATTCCATTCCATTCCATTCTGTTCTACTCGGGTTGATTTCATTCTATTCCATTCCATTCCATTCCCTTCCATTCCATTCCATTCAATTCCATTCGATTCCAATCCATTCCATTCCATTAAATTCCATTCCATTCCATTCCATTCCATTCCATTCCATTCCATTCCATTCCATTCCATTCCATTCCATTCCATTCCGTTCTACTCGGGTTGATTCCATTCCATTCCATTCCATTCCATTCCATTCCATTCGATTCCATTCCATTCCATTCCATTCCAATCCATTCCATTCCAATCCATTCCATTCTACTCGGGTAGATTCCATTCCATTACATTCCTTTCCATTCCATTCCATTCCATTCCATTCCATTCGATTCCATTCGATTCCATTCCATTCCATTCCATTAAATTCCATTCCATTCCATTCCATTCCATTCCACTCCATTCCATTCCATTCCATTCCATTCTACTCGGGTTGATTCCATTCCATTCCATTCCATTCCATTCCATTCCATTCCATTCCATTCCATTCCATTCAATTCCATTCCATTCCATTCCATTCCATTCCATTGCATTCCAATCCATTCCATTCTACTCGGGTTGATTTGATTCCATTCCATTCCATTCCATTCCATTTCATTCCATTCCATTCGATTCCATTCCATTCCAATCCATTCCATTCCATTCCATTCCATTTCATTCCATTCCATTCCATTCCATTCGATTCGATTCCATTCCATTCCATTCCGTTCCATTACTTTCTATTCGATTCCATTCCATTCCATTCCATTCCATTCCATTCCATTCCATTCCATTCCGTTCTACTCGGGTTCATTCCATTCCATTCCATTCCATTGCATTCTATTCCATTGAATTCCCTTCCTTTCTATTCCATTCCATTCCATTCCATTCCATTCCGTTCTACTCGGGTTGATTCCATTCCATTCCATTCCATTCCATTCCATTCCATTCCATTCCATTCCATTCCATTCGATTCGATTCCATTCCATTCCATTCCAATCCATTCCATTCTACTCGGGTTCATTCCATTCCATTCCATTCCATTCCATCCCATTCCATTCGGTTCCATTCGGTTCCATTCGATTCCATTCCATTTCAATCCATTCCATTCCATTCCGTTCCGTTCCGTTCCATTTCGTTCGTTCCGTTCTATTCGGGTTGATTCCATTCTATTCCACTCCATTCCATTCGATTCCATTGGTTTCCTTTCGATTCCATTCCATTCCATTCCATTCTATTCTATTGAATTCCATTCCATTCCATTCCATTCCATTGTATTCCAATCCATTCCTTTCTACTCGGGTTGATTCCATTCCATTCCATTCCGTTCCACTCCATTCCATTCCTTTCCATTCCATTCCATTTCATTGCATTTCAATCCATTCCATTCTACTCGGGTTGATTCCATTCCATTCCATTCCATTCCATTCCATTCCATTCCATTCCAATCCATTCCATTCTACTCGGGTTGATTCCATTCCATTCCTTTCCATTCCATTCCATTCCATTCCATTCCATTCCATTCCATTCCATTCCGTTCCGTTCCGTTCCGTTCCATTCCATTCCATTCCATTCCATTCCATTCCGTTCTACTCGGGTTGATTCCATGCCATTCCATTCCATTCCATTCCATTCCATTCCATTCCATTCGATTCCATTCCAATCCATTCCATTCCAATCCATTCCATTCTACTCGAGTAGATTCCATTCCATTCCATTCCATTCCATTCCATTCCATTGCATTCCATTCCATTCCATTCCATTTGATTCCATTCGATTCCATTCCATTCCATTCCATTCCAATCCATTCCATTCTACTCGGGTTGATTCCATTCCATTCCAGTCCATTCCATTCCATTCCATTCCATTCCATTCCATTCCATTCCATTCCAATCCATTCCATTCTACTCGGGTTGATTCCACTCCATTCCATTCCATTCCATTCCATTCCATTCAATTCCATTCCATTCCATTCCATTCCAATCTATACCATTCCATTCCATTCGATTCCATTCGATTCCATTCCATTCCATTCCATTCCATTAAATTTGATTCCATTCCATTCCATTCCATTCCTTTCCATTCCATTCCATTCCATTACGTTCTACTCGGGTTGATTTCATTCCATTCCATTCCATTCCATTCCGTTCCATTCCTTTCCATTCCATTCCATTCCATTCCTTTCGATTCCATACGATTCCATTCCATTCCATTCCATTCCAATCCATTCCGTTCTACTCGGGTTGATTCCATTCCATCCCATTCCATTCCATTCCATTCCATTCCATTCCATTCCATTCCATTCCATTCCATTTCAATCCATTCCATTCTACTCGGGTTGATTCCATTCCATTCCATTCCATTCCATTCCATTCCATTCCATTCCATTCCATTCCATTCCAGTCCATTCCAATCCATTCCATTCTACTCGGGTTGATTCCATTCCATTCCATTCCATTCCATTCCATTCCATTCCATTCCATTCCTTTCGATTCCATTCCATTCCATTCCAGTCCATTCCAATCCATTCCATTCTACTCGGGTTGATTCCATTCCATTCCATTCCATTCCATTCCATTCTGTTCTACTCGGGTTGATTCCATTCCATTCCATTCCATTCCATTCCATTCCATTCCATTCCATTGCATTCCATTCCATTCCATTCCATTCTGTTCTACTCGGGTTGATTCCAATCTATTCCATTCCATTCCATTCCGTTACATTCCATTCCATTCCATTCCATTCCATTCCATTCCGTTCCATTCCATTCCATTCCATTCCAGTCCATTCCAATCCATTCCATTCTACTCGGGTTGATTCCATTCCATTCCATTCCATTCCATTCCATTCCATTCCAATCCATTCCATTCTACTTGTGTTGATTCCATTCCATTCCATTCCATTCCATTCCATTCCATTCCATTCCATTCCATTCGGTTCCATTCCATTCCATTCCATTCCATTCCATTCCATTCCATTAAATTTTATTCCATTCCATTCCATTCCATTCCTTTCCTTTCCATTCCATTCCATTCCATTCCATTACGTTGTACTCGGATTGATTTCATTCCATTCCATTCCATTTCATTCCATTCCATTCCATTCCATTCAATTCCATTCCATTCCATTCCACTCGATTCCATTCCATTCCATTCCATTCCATTCCATTCCATTCCATTCCATTCCAATACATTCCGTTTTTCTCGGGTTGATTCCATTCCATTCCATTCCATTGCATTCGATTCCATTCCATTCCATTTCAATCCATTCCATTCTATTCGGGTTGATTCCATTCCATTCCATTCCATTCCATTCCATTCCATTCCATTCCATTCCATTCCATTCCATTCCAATCCATTCCATTCTACTCGGGTTGATTCCATTCCATTCCATTCCATTCCATTCCATTCCATTCCATTCCATTCCATTCCAATCCATTCCATTCAACTCGGGTTGATTCCTTTCAATTCCATTCCATTCCATTCCATTCCATTAAATTTTATTCCATTCCATTCCATTCCATTCCTTTCCATTCCATTCCATTCCATTCCATTCCATTCCATTCCATTACTTTCTACTCGGGTTGATTTCATTCCATTCCATTCCTTTCCATTCCATTCCATTCCATTCCATTCCATTCCTTTCGATTCCATACGATTCCATCCCATTCAATTCCATTCCAATCCATTCCGTTCTACTCGGGTTGATTCCATTCCATTCCATTCCATTCCATTCGATTCCATTCCATTCCATTTCAATCCATTCCATTCTACTCGGGTTGATTCCATTCCATTCCATTCCATTCCATTCCATTCCATTCCATTCCATTCCATTCCTTTCGATTCCATTCCATTCCATTCCATTCCATTCCACTTCATTCCATTCCATTCCATTCCATTCCATTCCATTCCATTCCATTCCATTCTATTGCATTCCATTCCATTCCATTCCATTCCGTTCTACTCGGGTTGATTCCAATCTATTCCATTCCATTCCATTCCGTTACATTCCATTCCATTCCATTCCTTTCCATTCCGTTCCATTCCATTCCATTCCATTCCAGTCCATTCCAATCCATTCCATTCTACTCGGGTTGATTCCATTCCATTCCATTCCATTCCATTCCATTCCATTCCATTACATTCCATTCCAATCCATTCCATTCTACTCGGGTTGATTCCATTCCATTCCATTCCATTCCATTCCATTCCATTCCATTCCATTCCATTCCATTCCATTCCATTCCATTCGATTCCATTCCATTCCATTCCATTCCATTCCATTCCATTAAATTTTATTCCATTCCATTCCATTCCATTCCTTTCCTTTCCATTCCATTCCATTCCATTCCATTCGATTCCATTCCATTCCATTCCATTCCAATCCATTCCGTTCTACTCGGGTTGATTCCATTCCACTCCATTCCATTCAATTCCATTCCATTCCATTCCATTCCATTCCTTTAAATTCCCTTCCATTCCATTCCATTCCATTAAATTCCATTGCATTCCATTCCATTCCATTCCGTTCTACTCGGGTTGATTCCATTCCATTCCATTCCATTCCATTCCATTCCATTCCATTCCATTCCATTCCATTCCATTTGATTCCATTCGATTCCATTCCATTCCATTCCATTCCAATCCATTCCATTCTAATCGGGTTGATTCCATTCCATTCCATTCCATTCCATTCCATTCCATTCCATTCCATTCCATTGCATTCCATTCCATTCAATTCCTTCCATTCCATTCCATTCGATTCCATTAAACTCCATTCCAATCCATTCCATTCTACTCGGGTTAATTTGATTCCATTCCATTCCATTCCATTCCATTCCATTCCAGTCCAGTCCAGTCCATTCCAATCCATTCCATTCTACTCGGGTTGATTCCATTCCATTCCATTCCATTCCATTCCATTCCATTCCATTCCAATCCATTCCATTCTACTCGGGTTGATTCCATTCCATTCCATTCCATTCTATTCCACTCCATTCCATTTCATTCCATTCCATTCCATTCCATTCCATTCCATTCCATTCCATTCCATTCCATTCCATTCCATTCCATTCCATTCCATTCCAATCCATTCCATTCTACTCGGGTTGATTTGATTCCATTCCATTCCATTCCATTCCATTCCATTCCATTCCATTCCAGTCCATTCCAATCCATTCCATTCTACTCGGTTTGATTTGATTCCATTCCATTCCATTCCATTCCATTCCAGTCCATTCCAATCCATTCCATTCTTCTCGGGTTGATTCCATTCCATTCCATTCCATTCCATTCCTTTCCTTTCCATTCCGTTCTACTCTGGTTGAATTCATTCCTTTCCATTGCATTCCATTCCATTCCATTCCATTCTATGCCATTCGATTCCATTCCATTCCATTTCAATCCATTCCGTTCTACTCGGGTTGATTCCATTCCATTCCATTCCATTCCATTCCATTCCATTCCATTCCAGTCCATTCCAATCCATTCCATTCTACTCGGGTTGATTCCATTCGATTCCATTCCATTCCATTGGATTCCATTCCATTCCATTCCATTCCATTCCGTTCCATTCGATTCGATTCCATTCCATTCCAATCCATTCCATTCCATTCCATTCCATTCCATTCCATTCCATTCCTTTCCATTCCATTGGATTCCATTCCATTCCATTCCATTCCATTCCATTCCATTCCATTCCATTCCTTTCCATTCCATTCCATTCCATTCCGTTCTACTCGGGTTGATTCCATTCTATTCCATTCCATTCCATTCGATTCCATTCGATTCCATTCGATTCCATTCCATTCCATTCCATTAAATTTCATTCCATTCCATTCCATTCCATTCCATTCCATTCCGTTCGATTCCATTCCATTCCATTCCAATCCAATCCATTCCATTCTACTCGGGTTGATTCCATTCCATTCCATTCCATTCCATTCCATTCCATTCCGTTCCATTCCAATCCATTCCATTCTACTCGGGTTGAGTCCATTCCATTCCATTCCATTCCATTCCATTCCAATCCATTCCATTCTACTCGGGTTGATTCCATTCCATTCCATTCCATTCCATTCCAATCCATTCCATTCAACTCGGGTTGATTCCATTCAATTCCATTCCATTCCATTCCATTCCATTCCATTCCATTCCATTCCATTAAATTTTATTCCATTCCATTCCATTCCATTCCTTTCCATTCCATTCCATTCCATTACGTTCTACTCGGGTTGATTTCATTCCATTCCATTCCATTCCATTCCATTCCATTCCATTCCATTCCTTTCGATTCCATACGATTCCATTCCATTCCATTCCATTCCAATCCATTCCGTTCTACTCGGGTTGATTCCATTCCATTCCATTCCATTCCATTCGATTCCATTCCATTCCATTTCAATCCATTCCATTCTACTCGGGTTGATTCCATTCCATTCCGTTCCATTCCATTCCATTCAATTCCATTCCATTCCATTCCAGTCCATTCCAATCCATTCCATTCTACTCGGGTTGATTCCATTCCATTCCATTCCAATCCATTCCATTCCATTCCATTCCATTCCATTCCATTCCATTCCATTCCATTCGATTGCATTCCATTCCATTCCATTCCAATCCATTCCATTCCAATCCATTCCATTCTACTCGGGTAGATTCCATTCCATTACATTCCTTTCCATTCCATTCCATTCCATTCCATTCCATTCCATTCGATTCCATTCGATTCCATTCCATTCCATTCCATTAAATTCCATTCCATTCCATTCCATTCCATTCCACTCCATTCCATTCCATTCCATTCCATTCTACTCGGGTTGATTCCATTCCATTCCATTCCATTCCATTCCATTCCATTCCATTCCATTCCATTCAATTCCATTCCATTCCATTGCATTCCATTCCATTGCATTCCAATCCATTCCATTCTACTCGGGTTGATTTGATTCCATTCCATTCCATTCCATTCCATTTCATTCCATTCCATTCGATTCCATTCCATTCCAATCCATTCCATTCCATTCCATTCCATTTCATTCCATTCCATTCCATTCCATTCCATTCGATTCGATTCCATTCCATTCCATTCCGTTCCATTCCTTTCTATTCGATTCAATTCCATTCCATTCCATTCCATTCCATTCCATTCCATTCCATTCCATTCCATTCCATTCCATTCCGTTCTACTCGGGTTCATTCCATTCCATTCCATTCCATTGCATTCTATTCCATTGAATTCCCTTCCTTTCTATTCCATTCCATTCCATTCCATTCCATTCCGTTCTACTCGTGTTGATTCCATTCCATTCCATTCCATTCCATTCCATTCCATTCCATTCGATTCCATTCGATTCCATTCCATTCCATTCCATTCCATTCCAATCCATTCCATTCTACTCGGGTTCATTCCATTCCATTCCATTCCATTCCATTCCATCCCATTCCATTCGGTTCCATTCGGTTCCATTCGATTCCATTCCATTTCAATCCATTCCATTCCATTCCGTTCCGTTCCGTTCCGTTTCGTTCGTTCCGTTCTATTCGGGTTGATTCCATTCTATTCCACTCCATTCCATTCGATTCCATTGGTTTCCATTCGATTCCATTCCATTCCATTCCATTCTATTCTATTGAATTCCATTCCATTCCATTCCATTCCATTGTATTCCAATCCATTCCTTTCTACTCGGGTTGATTCCATTCCATTCCATTCCGTTCCACTCCATTCCATTCCTTTCCATTCCATTCCATTTCATTGCATTTCAATCCATTCCATTCTACTCGGGTTGATTCCATTCCATTCCATTCCATTCCATTCCATTCCATTCCATTCCAATCCATTCCATTCTACTCGGGTTGATTCCATTCCATTCCTTTCCATTCCATTCCATTCCATTCCATTCCATTCCATTCCATTCCATTCCATTCCGTTCCGTTCCGTTCCATTCCATTCCATTCCATTCCATTCCATTCCGTTCTACTCGGGTTGATACCATTCCATTCCATTCCATTCCATTCCATTCCATTCCATTCCATTCCATTCGATTCCATTCCAATCCATTCCATTCCAATCCATTCCATTCTACTCGGGTAGATTCCATTCCATTCCATTCCATTCCATTCCATTCCATTCCATTCCATTCCATTCCATTCCATTCCATTTGATTCCATTCGATTCCATTCCATTCCATTCCATTCCAATCCATTCCATTCTACTCGGGTTGATTCCATTCCATTCCATTCCATTCCATTCCATTCCATTCCATTCCATTCCAATCCATTCCATTCTACTCGGGTTGATTCCATTCCATTCCATTCTATTCCATTCCATTCCATTCCATTCCATTCCATTCCATTCCATTCCATTCCATTCCATTCCATTCCATTCTATACCATTCCATTCCATTCGATTCCATTCGATTCCATTCCATTCCATTCCATTCCATTAAATTTTATTCCATTCCATTCCATTCCATTCCTTTCCATTCCATTCCATTCCATTACGTTCTACTTGGGTTGATTTCATTCCATTCCATTCCATTCCATTCCATTCCATTCCATTCCATTCCTTTCGATTCCATACGATTCCATTCCATTCCATTCCATTCCAATCAATTCCGTTCTACTCGGGTTGATTCCATTCCATCCCATTCCATTCCATTCCATTCCATTCCATTCCATTTCAATCCATTCCATTCTCCTCGGTTTGATTCCATTCCATTCCATTCCATTCCATTCCATTCTATTCCATTCCATTCCATTCCAGTCCATTCCAATCCATTCCATTCTACTCGGGTTGATTCCATTCCATTCCATTCCATTCCATTCCATTCCATTCCATTCCTTTCGATTCCATTCCATTCCATTCCATTCCATTCCATTCCATTCCATTCCATTCCATTCCATTGCATTCGATTCCATTCCATTCCATTCTGTTTTACTCGGGTTGATTCCAATCTATTCCATTCCATTCCATTCCGTTACATTCCATTCCATTCCATTCCATTCCATTCCGTTCCATTCCATTCCATTCCATTCCAGTCCATTCCAATCCATTCCATTCTACTCGGGTTGATTCCATTCCATTCCATTCCATTCCATTCCATTCCAATCCATTCCATTCTACTTGTGTTGATTCCATTCCATTCCATTCCATTCCATTCCATTCCATTCCATTCCATTCCATTCGGTTCCATTCCATTCCATTCCATTCCATTCCATTCCATTAAATTTTATTCCATTCCATTCCATTCCATTCCTTTCCTTTCCATTCCATTCCATTCCATTCCATTACGTTGTACTCGGATTGATTTCATTCCATTCCATTCCATTCCATTCCATTCCATTCCATTCCATTCCATTCCATTCCATTCCACTCGATTCCATTCCATTCCATTCCATTCCATTCCATTCCATTCCATTCCATTCCATTCCATTCCATTCCAATCCATTCCGTTTTTCTCGGGTTGATTCCATTCCATTCCATTCCATTCCATTCCATTCCATTCCATTCCATTCCATTCCAATCCATTCCATTCTACTCGGGTTGATTCCATTCCATTCCATTCCATTCCATTCCATTCCATTCCATTCCATTCCATTCCATTCCATTCCAATCCATTCCATTCTACTCGGGTTGATTCCATTCCATTCCATTCCATTCCATTCCGTTCCATTCCATTCCATTCCATTCCAATCCATTCCATTCAACTCGGGTTGATTCCTTTCAATTCCATTCCATTCCATTCCATTCCATTAAATTTTATTCCATTCCATTCCATTCCATTCCTTTCCATTCCATTCCATTCCATTCCATTCCATTCCATTACTTTCTGCTCGGGTTGATTTCATTCCATTCCATTCCATTCCATTCCATTCCATTCCATTCCATTACATTCCATTCCTTTCGATTCCATACGATTCCATCCCATTCCATTCCATTCCAATCCATTCCGTTCTACTCGGGTTGATTCCATTCCATTCCATTCCATTCCATTCGATTCCATTCCATTCCATTTCAATCCATTCCATTCTACTCGGGTTGATTCCATTCCATTCCATTCCATTCCATTCCATTCCATTCCATTCCATTCCATTCCATTCCTTTCGATTCCATTCCATTCCATTCCATTCCATTCCATTCCATTCCATTCCATTCCATTCCATTCCATTCCATTCCATTCCATTCTATTGCATTCCATTCCATTCCATTCCATTCCTTTCTACTCGGGTTGATTCCAATCTATTCCATTCCATTCCATTCCGTTACATTCCATTCCATTCCATTCCTTTCCATTCCGTTCCATTCCATTCCATTCCATTCCAGTCCATTCCAATCCATTCCATTCTACTCGGGTTGATTCCATTCCATTCCATTCCATTCCATTCCATTCCATTCCATTCCATTCCAATCCATTCCATTCTACTCGGGTTGATTCCATTCCATTCCATTCCATTCCATTCCATTCCATTCCATTCCATTCCATTCCATTCCATTCGATTCCATTCCATTCCATTCCATTCCATTCCATTCCATTAAATTTTATTCCATTCCATTCCATTCCATTCCTTTCCTTTCCATTCCATTCCATTCCATTCCATTCGATTCCATTCCATTCCATTCCATTCCAATCCATTCCATTCTACTCGGGTTGATTCCATTCCACTCCATTCCATTCAATTCCATTCCATTCCATTCCATTCCATTCCTTTAAATTCCCTTCCATTCCATTCCATTCCATTAAATTCCATTGCATTCCATTCCATTCCATTCCGTTCTACTCGGGTTGATTCCATTCCATTCCATTCCATTCCATTCCATTCCATTCCATTCCATTCCATTCCATTCCATTTGATTCCATTCGATTCCATTCCATTCCATTCCATTCCAATCCATTCCATTCTACTCGGGTTGATTCCATTCCATTCCATTCCATTCCATTCCATTCCATTCCATTCCATTCCATTCCATTCAATTCCTTCCATTCCATTCCATTCTATTCCATTAAACTCCATTCCAATCCATTCCATTCTACTCGGGTTGATTTGATTCCATTCCATTCCATTCCATTCCATTCCAGTCCAGTCCAGTCCATTCCAATCCATTCCATTCTACTCGGGTTGATTCCATTCCATTCCATTCCACTCCATTCCATTCCATTCCTTTCCATTCCATTCCAATCCATTCCATTCTACTCGGGTTGATTCCATTCCATTCCATTCCATTCTATTCCACTCCATTCCATTTCATTCCATTCCATTCCATTCCATTCCATTCCATTCCATTCCAATCCATTCCATTCCATTCCATTCCATTCCAATCCATTCCATTCTACTCGGGTTGATTTGATTCCATTCCATTCCATTCCATTCCCTTCCATTCCATTCCATTCCAGTCCATTCCAATCCATTCCATTCTACTCGGCTTGATTTGATTCCATTCCATTCCATTCCATTCCATTCCAGTCCATTCCAATCCATTCCATTCTTCTCGGGTTGATTCCATTCCATTCCATTCCATTCCATTCCTTTCCATTCCGTTCTACTCTGGTTGAATTCATTCCTTTCCATTGCATTCCATTCCATTCCATTCCATTCTATGCCATTCGATTCCATTCCATTCCATTTCAATCCATTCCGTTCTACTCGGGTTGATTCCATTCCATTCCATTCCATTCCATTCCATTCCATTCCATTCCATTCCAGTCCATTCCAATCCATTCCATTCTACTCGGGTTGATTCCATTCGATTCCATTCCATTCCATTGGATTCCATTCCATTCCATTCCATTCCATTCCGTTCAATTCGATTCGATTCCATTCCATTCCAATCCATTCCATTCCATTCCATTGGATTCCATTCCATTCCATTCCTTTCCATTCCATTGGATTCCATTCCATTCCATTCCATTCCATTCCATTCCATTCCATTCCTTTCCATTCCATTCCATTCCATTCCGTTCTACTCGGGTTGATTCCATTCTATTCCATTCCATTCCATTCCATTCCATTCGATTCCATTCGATTCCATTCCATTCCATTCCATTAAATTTCATTCCATTCCATTCCATTCCATTCCATTCCATTCCATTCCATTCCATTCCAATCCATTCCATTCTACTCGGGTTGATTCCATTCCATTCAATTCCATTCCATTCCATTCCATTCAATTCCATTCCATTAAATTTTATTCCATTCCATTCCATTCCATTCCTTTCCATTCCATTCCATTCCATTACGTTCTACTCGGGTTGATTTCATTCCATTCCATTCCATTCCATTCCATTCCATTCCATTCCATTCCTTTCGATTCCATACGATTCCATTCCATTCCATTCCATTCCAATCCATTCCGTTCTACTCGGGTTGTTTCCATTCCATTCCATTCCATTCCATTCCATTCCATTCCATTCCATTTCAATCCATTCCGTTCTACTCGGGTTGATTCCATTCCATTCCATTCCATTCCATTCCATTCCATTCCATTCCATTCCATTCCATTACTTTCCTTTCCATTCCATTCCATTCCATTCCATTACGTTCTACTCGGGTTGATTTCATTCCATGCCATTCCATTCCATTCCATTCCAATCCATTCCGTTCTACTCGGGTTGATTCCATTCCATTCCATTCGATTCCATTCCATTCCATTTCAATCCATTCCATTCTACTCGGGTTGATTCCATTCCATTCCATTCCATTCCATTCCATTCCATTCCATTCCATTCCATTCCATTCCATTCCATTCCATTCCATTCCGTTCTACTCGGGTTGATTCTATTCCATTCCATTCCATTCCATTCCATTCCATTCCATTCCATTCCATTCCAGTCCATTCCAATCCATTCCATTCTTCTCGGTTTGATTCCATTCCATTCCATTCCATTCCATTCCATTCCATTCCATTCTATTGCATTCTATTACATTCCATTCCATTCCATTCCGTTCTACTCGGGTTGATTCCAATCTATTCCATTCCATTCCATTCCGTTACATTCCATTCCATTCCATTCCATTCCATTCCATTCCGTTCCATTCCATTCCATTCCATTCCAGTCCATTCCAATCCATTCCATTCTACTCGGGTTGATTCCATTCCATTCCATTCCATTCCATTCCATTCCATTACATTCCATTCCAATCCATTCCATTCTACTCGGGTTGATTCCATTCCATTCCATTCCATTCCATTCCATTCCATTCCATTCCATTCCATTCCATTCCATTCCATTCCATTCCATTAAATTTTATTCCGTTCCATTCCATTCCATTCCTTTCCTTTCCAATCCATTCCATTCCATTCCATTACGTTCTACTCGGGTTGATTTCATTCCATTCCATTCCATTCCATTCCATTCCATTCCATTCCATTCGATTCCATTCCATTCCATTTCAATCCATTCCATTCTACTCGGGTTGATTCCATTCCATTCCATTTGATTCCATTCCATTCCATTCCATTCCATTCCATTCCATTCCATTCCATTCCATTCTGTTCTACTCGGGTTGATTTCATTCTATTCCATTCCATTCCATTCCCTTCCATTCCATTCCATTCAATTCCATTCGATTCCAATCCATTCCATTCCATTAAATTCCATTCCATTCCATTCCATTCCATTCCATTCCATTCCATTCCATTCCATTCCATTCCATTCCATTCCATTCCGTTCTACTCGGGTTGATTCCATTCCATTCCATTCCATTCCATTCCATTCCATTCGATTCCATTCCATTCCATTCCATTCCAATCCATTCCATTCCAATCCATTCCATTCTACTCGGGTAGATTCCATTCCATTACATTCCTTTCCATTCCATTCCATTCCATTCCATTCCATTCGATTCCATTCGATTCCATTCCATTCCATTCCATTAAATTCCATTCCATTCCATTCCATTCCATTCCACTCCATTCCATTCCATTCCATTCCATTCTACTCGGGTTGATTCCATTCCATTCCATTCCATTCCATTCCATTCCATTCCATTCCATTCCATTCCATTCAATTCCATTCCATTCCATTCCATTCCATTCCATTGCATTCCAATCCATTCCATTCTACTCGGGTTGATTTGATTCCATTCCATTCCATTCCATTCCATTTCATTCCATTCCATTCGATTCCATTCCATTCCAATCCATTCCATTCCATTCCATTCCATTTCATTCCATTCCATTCCATTCCATTCGATTCGATTCCATTCCATTCCATTCCGTTCCATTACTTTCTATTCGATTCCATTCCATTCCATTCCATTCCATTCCATTCCATTCCATTCCATTCCGTTCTACTCGGGTTCATTCCATTCCATTCCATTCCATTGCATTCTATTCCATTGAATTCCCTTCCTTTCTATTCCATTCCATTCCATTCCATTCCATTCCGTTCTACTCGGGTTGATTCCATTCCATTCCATTCCATTCCATTCCATTCCATTCCATTCCATTCCATTCCATTCGATTCGATTCCATTCCATTCCATTCCAATCCATTCCATTCTACTCGGGTTCATTCCATTCCATTCCATTCCATTCCATCCCATTCCATTCGGTTCCATTCGGTTCCATTCGATTCCATTCCATTTCAATCCATTCCATTCCATTCCGTTCCGTTCCGTTCCATTTCGTTCGTTCCGTTCTATTCGGGTTGATTCCATTCTATTCCACTCCATTCCATTCGATTCCATTGGTTTCCTTTCGATTCCATTCCATTCCATTCCATTCTATTCTATTGAATTCCATTCCATTCCATTCCATTCCATTGTATTCCAATCCATTCCTTTCTACTCGGGTTGATTCCATTCCATTCCATTCCGTTCCACTCCATTCCATTCCTTTCCATTCCATTCCATTTCATTGCATTTCAATCCATTCCATTCTACTCGGGTTGATTCCATTCCATTCCATTCCATTCCATTCCATTCCATTCCATTCCAATCCATTCCATTCTACTCGGGTTGATTCCATTCCATTCCTTTCCATTCCATTCCATTCCATTCCATTCCATTCCATTCCATTCCATTCCGTTCCGTTCCGTTCCGTTCCATTCCATTCCATTCCATTCCATTCCATTCCGTTCTACTCGGGTTGATTCCATGCCATTCCATTCCATTCCATTCCATTCCATTCCATTCCATTCGATTCCATTCCAATCCATTCCATTCCAATCCATTCCATTCTACTCGAGTAGATTCCATTCCATTCCATTCCATTCCATTCCATTCCATTGCATTCCATTCCATTCCATTCCATTTGATTCCATTCGATTCCATTCCATTCCATTCCATTCCAATCCATTCCATTCTACTCGGGTTGATTCCATTCCATTCCAGTCCATTCCATTCCATTCCATTCCATTCCATTCCATTCCATTCCATTCCAATCCATTCCATTCTACTCGGGTTGATTCCACTCCATTCCATTCCATTCCATTCCATTCCATTCAATTCCATTCCATTCCATTCCATTCCAATCTATACCATTCCATTCCATTCGATTCCATTCGATTCCATTCCATTCCATTCCATTCCATTAAATTTGATTCCATTCCATTCCATTCCATTCCTTTCCATTCCATTCCATTCCATTACGTTCTACTCGGGTTGATTTCATTCCATTCCATTCCATTCCATTCCGTTCCATTCCTTTCCATTCCATTCCATTCCATTCCTTTCGATTCCATACGATTCCATTCCATTCCATTCCATTCCAATCCATTCCGTTCTACTCGGGTTGATTCCATTCCATCCCATTCCATTCCATTCCATTCCATTCCATTCCATTCCATTCCATTCCATTCCATTTCAATCCATTCCATTCTACTCGGGTTGATTCCATTCCATTCCATTCCATTCCATTCCATTCCATTCCATTCCATTCCATTCCATTCCAGTCCATTCCAATCCATTCCATTCTACTCGGGTTGATTCCATTCCATTCCATTCCATTCCATTCCATTCCATTCCATTCCATTCCTTTCGATTCCATTCCATTCCATTCCAGTCCATTCCAATCCATTCCATTCTACTCGGGTTGATTCCATTCCATTCCATTCCATTCCATTCCATTCTGTTCTACTCGGGTTGATTCCATTCCATTCCATTCCATTCCATTCCATTCCATTCCATTCCATTGCATTCCATTCCATTCCATTCCATTCTGTTCTACTCGGGTTGATTCCAATCTATTCCATTCCATTCCATTCCGTTACATTCCATTCCATTCCATTCCATTCCATTCCATTCCGTTCCATTCCATTCCATTCCATTCCAGTCCATTCCAATCCATTCCATTCTACTCGGGTTGATTCCATTCCATTCCATTCCATTCCATTCCATTCCATTCCAATCCATTCCATTCTACTTGTGTTGATTCCATTCCATTCCATTCCATTCCATTCCATTCCATTCCATTCCATTCCATTCGGTTCCATTCCATTCCATTCCATTCCATTCCATTCCATTCCATTAAATTTTATTCCATTCCATTCCATTCCATTCCTTTCCTTTCCATTCCATTCCATTCCATTCCATTACGTTGTACTCGGATTGATTTCATTCCATTCCATTCCATTTCATTCCATTCCATTCCATTCCATTCAATTCCATTCCATTCCATTCCACTCGATTCCATTCCATTCCATTCCATTCCATTCCATTCCATTCCATTCCATTCCAATACATTCCGTTTTTCTCGGGTTGATTCCATTCCATTCCATTCCATTCCATTCGATTCCATTCCATTCCATTTCAATCCATTCCATTCTATTCGGGTTGATTCCATTCCATTCCATTCCATTCCATTCCATTCCATTCCATTCCATTCCATTCCATTCCATTCCAATCCATTCCATTCTACTCGGGTTGATTCCATTCCATTCCATTCCATTCCATTCCATTCCATTCCATTCCATTCCATTCCAATCCATTCCATTCAACTCGGGTTGATTCCTTTCAATTCCATTCCATTCCATTCCATTCCATTAAATTTTATTCCATTCCATTCCATTCCATTCCTTTCCATTCCATTCCATTCCATTCCATTCCATTCCATTCCATTACTTTCTACTCGGGTTGATTTCATTCCATTCCATTCCTTTCCATTCCATTCCATTCCATTCCATTCCATTCCTTTCGATTCCATACGATTCCATCCCATTCAATTCCATTCCAATCCATTCCGTTCTACTCGGGTTGATTCCATTCCATTCCATTCCATTCCATTCGATTCCATTCCATTCCATTTCAATCCATTCCATTCTACTCGGGTTGATTCCATTCCATTCCATTCCATTCCATTCCATTCCATTCCATTCCATTCCATTCCTTTCGATTCCATTCCATTCCATTCCATTCCATTCCACTTCATTCCATTCCATTCCATTCCATTCCATTCCATTCCATTCCATTCCATTCTATTGCATTCCATTCCATTCCATTCCATTCCGTTCTACTCGGGTTGATTCCAATCTATTCCATTCCATTCCATTCCGTTACATTCCATTCCATTCCATTCCTTTCCATTCCGTTCCATTCCATTCCATTCCATTCCAGTCCATTCCAATCCATTCCATTCTACTCGGGTTGATTCCATTCCATTCCATTCCATTCCATTCCATTCCATTCCATTACATTCCATTCCAATCCATTCCATTCTACTCGGGTTGATTCCATTCCATTCCATTCCATTCCATTCCATTCCATTCCATTCCATTCCATTCCATTCCATTCCATTCCATTCGATTCCATTCCATTCCATTCCATTCCATTCCATTCCATTAAATTTTATTCCATTCCATTCCATTCCATTCCTTTCCTTTCCATTCCATTCCATTCCATTCCATTCGATTCCATTCCATTCCATTCCATTCCAATCCATTCCGTTCTACTCGGGTTGATTCCATTCCACTCCATTCCATTCAATTCCATTCCATTCCATTCCATTCCATTCCTTTAAATTCCCTTCCATTCCATTCCATTCCATTAAATTCCATTGCATTCCATTCCATTCCATTCCGTTCTACTCGGGTTGATTCCATTCCATTCCATTCCATTCCATTCCATTCCATTCCATTCCATTCCATTCCATTCCATTTGATTCCATTCGATTCCATTCCATTCCATTCCATTCCAATCCATTCCATTCTAATCGGGTTGATTCCATTCCATTCCATTCCATTCCATTCCATTCCATTCCATTCCATTCCATTGCATTCCATTCCATTCAATTCCTTCCATTCCATTCCATTCGATTCCATTAAACTCCATTCCAATCCATTCCATTCTACTCGGGTTAATTTGATTCCATTCCATTCCATTCCATTCCATTCCATTCCAGTCCAGTCCAGTCCATTCCAATCCATTCCATTCTACTCGGGTTGATTCCATTCCATTCCATTCCATTCCATTCCATTCCATTCCATTCCAATCCATTCCATTCTACTCGGGTTGATTCCATTCCATTCCATTCCATTCTATTCCACTCCATTCCATTTCATTCCATTCCATTCCATTCCATTCCATTCCATTCCATTCCATTCCATTCCATTCCATTCCATTCCATTCCATTCCAATCCATTCCATTCTACTCGGGTTGATTTGATTCCATTCCATTCCATTCCATTCCATTCCATTCCATTCCATTCCAGTCCATTCCAATCCATTCCATTCTACTCGGTTTGATTTGATTCCATTCCATTCCATTCCATTCCATTCCAGTCCATTCCAATCCATTCCATTCTTCTCGGGTTGATTCCATTCCATTCCATTCCATTCCATTCCTTTCCTTTCCATTCCGTTCTACTCTGGTTGAATTCATTCCTTTCCATTGCATTCCATTCCATTCCATTCCATTCTATGCCATTCGATTCCATTCCATTCCATTTCAATCCATTCCGTTCTACTCGGGTTGATTCCATTCCATTCCATTCCATTCCATTCCATTCCATTCCATTCCAGTCCATTCCAATCCATTCCATTCTACTCGGGTTGATTCCATTCGATTCCATTCCATTCCATTGGATTCCATTCCATTCCATTCCATTCCATTCCGTTCCATTCGATTCGATTCCATTCCATTCCAATCCATTCCATTCCATTCCATTCCATTCCATTCCATTCCATTCCTTTCCATTCCATTGGATTCCATTCCATTCCATTCCATTCCATTCCATTCCATTCCATTCCATTCCTTTCCATTCCATTCCATTCCATTCCGTTCTACTCGGGTTGATTCCATTCTATTCCATTCCATTCCATTCGATTCCATTCGATTCCATTCGATTCCATTCCATTCCATTCCATTAAATTTCATTCCATTCCATTCCATTCCATTCCGTTCGATTCCATTCCATTCCATTCCAATCCAATCCATTCCATTCTACTCGGGTTGATTCCATTCCATTCCATTCCATTCCATTCCATTCCATTCCGTTCCATTCCAATCCATTCCATTCTACTCGGGTTGAGTCCATTCCATTCCATTCCATTC
Source organism: Gorilla gorilla gorilla (assembly GCF_029281585.2). Lineage (NCBI taxonomy): Eukaryota > Metazoa > Chordata > Mammalia > Primates > Hominidae > Gorilla > Gorilla gorilla. Next base: position 19,886,990 of record NC_073241.2, read on the forward strand.
CATTCCATTCCAATCCATTCCATTCTACTCGGGTTGATTCCATTCCATTCCATTCCATTCCATTCCAATCCATTCCATTCAACTCGGGTTGATTCCATTCAATTCCATTCCATTCCATTCCATTCCATTCCATTCCATTCCATTCCATTAAATTTTATTCCATTCCATTCCATTCCATTCCTTTCCATTCCATTCCATTCCATTACGTTCTACTCGGGTTGATTTCATTCCATTCCATTCCATTCCATTCCATTCCATTCCATTCCATTCCTTTCGATTCCATACGATTCCATTCCATTCCATTCCATTCCAATCCATTCCGTTCTACTCGGGTTGATTCCATTCCATTCCATTCCATTCCATTCGATTCCATTCCATTCCATTTCAATCCATTCCATTCTACTCGGGTTGATTCCATTCCATTCCGTTCCATTCCATTCCATTCAATTCCATTCCATTCCATTCCAGTCCATTCCAATCCATTCCATTCTACTCGGGTTGATTCCATTCCATTCCATTCCATTCCATTCCATTCCATTCCATTCCTTTCGATTCCACTCCATTCCATTCCATTCCATTCCATTCCATTCCATTCCATTCCATTCCATTCTATTGCATTCCATTCCATTCCATTCCATTCCGTTCTACTCGGGTTGATTCCAATCTATTCCATTCCATTCTATTCCGTTACATTCCATTCCATTCCATTCCATTCCATTCCGTTCCATTCCATTCCATTCCATTCCAGTCCATTCCAATCCATTCCATTCTACTCGGGTTGATTCCATTCCATTCCATTCCATTCCATTACATTCCATTCCAATCCATTCCATTCTACTTGGGTTGATACCATTCCATTCCATTCCATTCCATTCCATTCCATTCCATTCCATTCCATTCCATTCCATTCCATTCCATTCCATTCCGTTCCGTTCTGTTCCGTTCCATTCCATTCGATTCCATTCCATTCCATTCCAATCCATTCCATTCAACTCTGGTTGATTTGATTCCATTCCATTCCATTCCATTCCATTCCAGTCCATTCCAATCCATTCCATTCTACTCGGGTTGATTCCATTCCATTCCATTCCATTCCATTCCATTCCATTCCATTCCATTCCAATCCATTCCATTCTACTCGGGTTGATTCCATTCCATTCCATTCCATTCTATTCCACTCCATTCCATTTCATTTCATTCCATTCCATTCCATTCCATTCCAATCCATTCCATTCTTCTCTGGTTTATTCCATTCCATTCCATTCCATTCCATTCCATTCCATTCCATTCCATTCCAATCCATTCCATTCTACTCGGGTAGATTCCATTCCATTCCATTCCATTCCATTCCATTCCATTCCATTCCATTCCATTCCATTCCGTTCCGTTCCATTCCATTCGATTACATTCCATTCCAATCCAATCCATTCCATTCTACTCGTTTTGATTTCATTCCATTCCATTCCATTCCGTTCCTTTCTACTCGGGTTGACTCCATTGAGTTCCATTCCGTTCTCTTCCGTCCCGTCCCGTCCCGTCCCATCCCGTCCCGACCCGTCCCGACCAGTGCCATTGTTCTCCGGTTGATTCCATTCCATTCCATTCCGTTCCTTTCCGTTCCGTTCCATTCCGTTCCACACGGGTTGATTCAATTCCATTCTATTCTATTCCATTCCATTCCATTCCATTCCATTCCATTCCATTCCATTCCATTCTACTCTGGTTGATTCCATGCTGTTCCGTTCCGTTCCATTCCGTTCCACCCCGACCCGTCCCGTACCGTCCGGTCCCGTCCCATCCCGTTCCGATCTGCTCGGGTTGATTCCGTTCCATTCCGTTCCGTTCCTTTCCTTTCCGTTCCGTTCCATTCCGTTCCACGCGGGTTGATGCAATTCCATTCTATTACGTTGAATTCATTCCATTCCATTCCATTCCATTCTACTCGGATTGATTCCATTCCATTAAATTCCATTCCAGTCCATTCCAATCCATTCCATTCTACTCGGGTTGATTCCATTCCATTCCATTCCATTCCATTCCATTCCATTCCATTCCATTCCGTTCTACTCGGGTTGATTCCATTCCATTCTATTCCATTCCATTCCATTCCATTCCATTCCATTCCATTCCATTCCAATCCATTCCATTCCAATCCATTCCATTCTACTCGGGTAGATTCCATTCCATTCCATTCCATTCCATTCCATTCCATTCCTTTCCATTCCATTCCATTCCATTCGATTCCATTCGATTCCATTCCATTCCATTCCATTCCAATCCATTCCATTCTACTCGGGTTGATTCCATTCCATTCCATTCCATTCCATTCCATTCCATTCCATTCCAATCCATTCCATTCTACTCGGGTTGATTCCATTCCATTCCATTCCATTCCATTCCATTCCATTCCATTCCATTCCATTCCATTCCATTCCATTCCATTCCATTCTATTCCTTTCCATTCCATTCCATTCCATTCGATTCCATTCTATTCCATTCGATTCCATTCCATTAAATTCCATTCCATTCCATTCCATTCCATTCCATTCCATTCCATTCCATTCCATTCCATTCCATACCATTCCATTCCATTCCATTCCGTTCTTCTTGGGTTGATTCCATTCCATTCCATTCCATTCCATTCCATTCAATTCCATTCCATTCCATTCCAGTCCATTCCAATCCATTCCATTCTACTCGGGTTGATTCCATTCAATTCCATTCCATTCTATTCCACTCCATTCCATTTCATTCCATTCCATTCCATTCCATTCCATTCCATTCCATTCCAATCCATTCCATTCTACTCGGGTTGATTTGATTCCATTCCATTCCATTCCATTCCATTCCATTCCATTCCAGTCCATTCCAATCCATTCCATTCTACTCGGCTTGATTTGATTCCATTCCATTCCATTTCATTCCATTCCAGTCCATTCCAATCCATTCCATTCTTCTCGGGTTGATTCCATTCCATTCCATTCCATTCCATTCCGTTCTACTCTGGTTGAATTCATTCCTTTCCATTGCATTCCATTCCATTCCATTCCATTCTATGCCATTCGATTCCATTCCATTCCATTTCAATCCATTCCGTTCTACTCGGGTTGATTCCATTCCATTCCATTCCATTCCATTCCATTCCATTCCATTCCAGTCCATTCCAATCCATTCCATTCTACTCGGGTTGATTCCATTCGATTCCATTCCATTCCATTGGATTCCATTCCATTCCATTCCATTCCATTCCATTCCGTTCCATTCGATTCGATTCCATTCCATTCCAATCCATTCCATTCCATTCCATTCCATTCCATTCCATTCCTTTCCATTCCATTGGATTCCATTCCATTCCATTCCATTCCATTCCATTCCTTTCCATTCCATTCCTTTCCATTCCATTCCATTCCATTCATTTCTACTCGGGTTGATTCCATTCTATTCCATTCCATTCCATTCGATTCCATTCGATTCCATTCGATTCCATTCCATTCCATTCCATTAAATTTCATTCCATTCCATTCCATTCCATTCCATTCCATTCCATTCCATTCCATTCCATTCCATTCCATTCCATTCCGTTCGATTCCATTCCATTCCATTCCAATCCAATCCATTCCATTCTACTCGGGTTGATTCCATTCCATTCCATTCCATTCCATTCCATTCCATTCCGTTCCATTCCAATCCATTCCATTCTACTCGGGTTGATTCCATTCCATTCCATTCCATTCCATTCCATTCCATTCCAATCCATTCCATTCTACTCGGGTTGATTCCATTCCATTCCATTCCATTCCATTCCATTCCATTCCATTCCATTCCATTCCATTCCAATCCATTCCATTCAACTCGGGTTGATTCCATTCAATTCCATTCCATTCCATTCCATTCCATTAAATTTTATTCCATTCCATTCCATTCCATTCCTTTCCATTCCATTCCATTCCATTACGTTCTACTCGGGTTGATTTCATTCCATTCCCTTCCATTCCATTCCATTCCATTCCATTCCATTCCATTCCATTCCATTCCATTCCATTCCATTCCTTTCGATTCCATACGATTCCATTCCATTCCATTCCATTCCAATCAATTCCGTTCTACTCGGGTTGATTCCATTCCATTCCATTCCATTCCATTCGATTCCATTCCATTCCATTCCATTCCATTCCATTCCATTCCATTTCAATCCATTCCATTCTACTCGGGTTGATTCCATTCCATTCCATTCCATTCCATTCCATTCAATTCCATTCCATTCCATTCCAGTCCATTCCAATCCATTCCATTCTACTCGGGTTGATTCCATTCCATTCCATTCCATTCCATTCCATTCCATTCCATTCCATTCCATTCCATTCCATTCCTTTCGATTCCATTCCATTCCATTCCATTCCATTCCATTCCATTCCATTCCATTCCATTCCATTCTATTGCATTCCATTCCATTCCATTCCATTCCGTTCTACTCGGGTTGATTCCAATCTATTCCATTCCATTCTATTCCGTTACATTCCATTCCATTCCATTCCATTCCATTCCGTTCCATTCCATTCCATTCCATTCCAGTCGATTCCAATCCATTCCATTCTACTCGGGTTGATTCCATTCCATTCCATTCCATTCCATTACATTCCATTCCAATCCATTCCATTCTACTTGGGTTGATACCATTCCATTCCATTCCATTCCATTCCATTCCATTCCATTCCATTCCATTCCGTTCCGTTCCGTTCTGTTCCGTTCCATTCCATTCGATTCCATTCCATTCCATTCCAATCCATTCCATTCAACTCGGGTTGATTTGATTCCATTCCATTCCATTCCATTCCATTCCATTCCATTCCAGTCCATTCCAATCCATTCCATTCTACTCGGGTTGATTCCATTCCATTCCATTCCATTCCATTCCATTCCATTCCATTCCAATCCATTCCATTCTACTCGGGTTGATTCCATTCCATTCCATTCCATTCTATTCCACTCCATTCCATTTCATTTCATTCCATTCCATTCCATTCCATTCCAATCCATTCCATTCTTCTCTGGTTTATTCCATTCCATTCCATTCCATTCCATTCCATTCCATTCCATTCCAATCCATTCTATTCTACTCGGGTTGATTCCATTCCGTTCCTTTCCATTCCATTCCATTCCATTCCATTCCATTCCATTCCATTCCGTTCCATTCCATTCCATTCCATTCCATTCGTTTCCATTCCTTTCCATTCCATTCCTTTCCATTCCATTCCATTCCGTTCTACTCGGGTTGATCCCATTCTATTCCATTCCATTCCACTCGATTCCATTCGATTCCATTCCACTCCATTCCATTAAATTCCATTCCATTCCATTCCATTCCGTTCCATTCCATTACGTTCTACTCGGGAAGATTTCATTCTATTCCATTCCATTCCATTCCATTCCTTTCCATTCCATTCCATTCCATTCGATTCCATTCGATTCCATTCCATTCCATTCCATTCCAATCCATTCCGTTCTACTCGGGTTGATTCCATTCCATTCCATTCCATTCCATTCCATTCCATTCCATTCCATTCCATTTCAATCCACTCCTTTCTACTCGGGTTGATTCCATTCAATTCCATTCCATTCCATTCGATTCCATTCCATTCCATTCCATTCCATTCCATTCCAATCCATTCCATTCTACTCGGGTTGATTCCATTCCATTCCATTCCATTCCATTCCATTCCATTCCATTCCATTCCATTCCATTCCATTCCTTTCCATTCGATTCCATTCCATTCCATTCCATTCCGTTCTACTCGGGTTGATTCCATTCTATTCCATTCCATTCCATTCCATTCCATTCCATTCCATTCCATTTCATTCCATTCGATTCCAATCCATTCCATTCCATTAAATTCCATTCCATTCCATTCCATTCCATTCCATTCCATTCCATTCCATTCCATTCCGTTCTACTCGGGTTGATTCCATTCCATTCCATTCCATTCCATTCCATTCCATTCCATTCCATTCCATTCCATTCCAATCCATTCCATTCTACTCGGGTAGATTCCATTCCATTCCATTCCATTCCATTCCATTCCATTCCATTCCATTCCGTTCCGTTCCATTCCATTCGATTACATTCCATTCCAATCCAATCCATTCCATTCTACTCGTTTTGATTTCATTCCATTCCATTCCATTCCGTTCCTTTCTACTCGGGTTGACTCCATTGAGTTCCATTCCGTTCTCTTCCGTCCCGTCCCGTCCCGTCCCATCCCGTCCCGACCCGTCCCGACCAGTGCCATTGTTCTCCGGTTGATTCCATTCCATTCCATTCCGTTCCTTTCCGTTCCGTTCCATTCCGTTCCACACGGGTTGATTCAATTCCATTCTATTCTATTCCATTCCATTCCATTCCATTCCATTCCATTCCATTCTACTCTGGTTGATTCCATGCCGTTCCGTTCCGTTCCATTCCGTTCCACCACGACCCGTCCCGTACCGTCCCGTCCCGTCCCATCCCGTTCCGATCTGCTCGGGTTGATTCCGTTCCATTCCGTTCCGTTCCTTTCCTTTCCGTTCCGTTCCATTCCGTTCCACGCGCGTTGATGCAATTCCATTCTATTACATTGAATTCATTCCATTCCATTCCATTCCATTCTACTCGGATTGATTCCATTCCATTAAATTCCATTCCAGTCCATTCCAATCCATTCCATTCTACTCGGGTTGATTCCATTCCATTCCATTCCATTCCATTCCATTCCATTCCATTCCGTTCTACTCGGGTTGATTCCATTCCATTCTATTCCATTCCATTCCATTCCATTCCATTCCATTCCATTCCATTCCAATCCATTCCATTCCAATCCATTCCATTCTACTCGGGTAGATTCCATTCCATTCCATTCCATTCCATTCCATTCCATTCCATTCCTTTCCATTCCATTCCATTCCATTCGATTCCATTCGATTCCATTCCATTCCATTCCATTCCAATCCATTCCATTCTACTCGGGTTGATTCCATTCCATTCCATTCCATTCCATTCCATTCCATTCCATTCCATTCCAATCCATTCCATTCTACTCGGGTTGATTCCATTCCATTCCATTCCATTCCATTCCATTCCATTCCATTCCATTCCATTCCATTCCATTCTATTCCTTTCCATTCCATTCCATTCCATTCGATTCCATTCTATTCCATTCGATTCCATTCCATTAAATTCCATTCCATTCCATTCCATTCCATTCCATTCCATTCCATTCCATTCCATTCCATTCCATTCCATTCCGTTCTTCTCGGGTTGATTCCATTCCATTCCATTCCATTCCATTCCATTCCATTCGATTCCATTCCATTCCAATCCATTCCATTCCATTCCATTCCATTCCATTCCATTCCATTCCATTCCGTTCTACTCGGGTTCATTCCATTCCATTCCATTCCATTGCATTCTATTCCATTGAATTCCCTTCCTTTCTATTCCATTCCATTCCATTCCATTCCATTCCGTTCTACTCGGGTTGATTCCATTCCATTCCATTCCATTCCATTCCATTCCATTCCATTCCATTCGATTCCATTCGATTCCATTCCATTCCATTCCATTCCAATCCATTCCATTCTACTCGGGTTCATTCCATTCCATTCCATTCCATTCCATCCCATTCCATTCGGTTCCATTCGGTTCCATTCGATTCCATTCCATTTCAATCCATTCCATTCCATTCCGTTCCGTTCCGTTCCATTTCGTTCGTTCCGTTCTATTCGGGTTGATTCCATTCTATTCCACTCCATTCCATTCGATTCCATTGGTTTCCTTTCGATTCCATTCCATTCCATTCCATTCTATTCTATTGAATTCCATTCCATTCCATTCCATTCCATTGTATTCCAATCCATTCCTTTCTACTCGGGTTGATTCCATTCCATTCCATTCCGTTCCACTCCATTCCATTCCTTTCCATTCCATTCCATTTCATTGCATTTCAATCCATTCCATTCTACTCGGGTTGATTCCATTCCATTCCATTCCATTCCATTCCATTCCATTCCATTCCAATCCATTCCATTCTACTCGGGTTGATTCCATTCCATTCCTTTCCATTCCATTCCATTCCATTCCATTCCATTCCATTCCATTCCATTCCATTCCGTTCCGTTCCGTTCCATTCCATTCCATTCCATTCCATTCCATTCCATTCCGTTCTACTCGGGTTGATTCCATGCCATTCCATTCCATTCCATTCCATTCCATTCCATTCCATTCCATTCCATTCGATTCCATTCCAATCCATTCCATTCCAATCCATTCCATTCTACTCGAGTAGATTCCATTCCATTCCATTCCATTCCATTCCATTCCATTCCATTCCATTCCATTCCATTCCATTCCATTCCATTTGATTCCATTCGATTCCATTCCATTCCATTCCATTCCAATCCATTCCATTCTACTCGGGTTGATTCCATTCCATTCCATTCCATTCCATTCCATTCCATTCCATTCCATTCCATTCCATTCCAATCCATTCCATTCTACTCGGGTTGATTCCACTCCATTCCATTCCATTCCATTCCATTCCATTCAATTCCATTCCATTCCATTCCATTCCAAACTATACCATTCCATTCCATTCGATTCCATTCGATTCCATTCCATTCCATTCCATTCCATTAAATTTTATTCCATTCCATTCCATTCCATTCCTTTCCATTCCATTCCATTCCATTACGTTCTACTCGGGTTGATTTCATTCCATTCCATTCCATTCCATTCCGTTCCATTCCTTTCCATTCCATTCCATTCCATTCCTTTCGATTCCATACGATTCCATTCCATTCCATTCCATTCCAATCCATTCCGTTCTACTCGGGTTGATTCCATTCCATCCCATTCCATTCCATTCCATTCCATTCCATTCCATTCCATTCCATTCCATTCCATTTCAATCCATTCCATTCTACTCGGGTTGATTCCATTCCATTCCTTTCCATTCCATTCCATTCCATTCCATACCATTCCATTCCAGTCCATTCCAATCCATTCCATTCTACTCGGGTTGATTCCATTCCATTCCATTCCATTCCATTCCATTCCATTCCATTCCATTCCTTTCGATTCCATTCCATTCCATTCCAGTCCATTCCAATCCATTCCATTCTACTCGGGTTGATTCCATTCCATTCCATTCCATTCCATTCCATTCTGTTCTACTCGGGTTGATTCCATTCCATTCCATTCCATTCCATTCCATTCCATTCCATTCCATTGCATTCCATTCCATTCCATTCCATTCTGTTCTACTCGGGTTGATTCCAATCTATTCCATTCCATTCCACTCCGTTACATTCCATTCCATTCCATTCCATTCCATTCCATTCCGTTCCATTCCATTCCATTCCATTCCAGTCCATTCCAATCCATTCCATTCTACTCGGGTTGATTCCATTCCATTCCATTCCATTCCATTCCATTCCATTCCAATCCATTCCATTCTACTTGTGTTGATTCCATTCCATTCCATTCCATTCCATTCCATTCCATTCCATTCCATTCCATTCGGTTCCATTCCATTCCATTCCATTCCATTCCATTCCATTCCATTAAATTTTATTCCATTCCATTCCATTCCATTCCTTTCCTTTCCATTCCATTCCATTCCATTCCATTACGTTGTACTCGGATTGATTTCATTCCATTCCATTCCATTTCATTCCATTCCATTCCATTCCATTCAATTCCATTCCATTCCATTCCACTCGATTCCATTCCATTCCATTCCATTCCATTCCATTCCATTCCATTCCATTCCATTCCAATCCATTCCGTTTTTCTCGGGTTCATTCCATTCCATTCCATTCCATTCCATTCGATTCCATTCCATTCCATTTCAATCCATTCCATTCTATTCGGGTTGATTCCATTCCATTCCATTCCATTCCATTCCATTCCATTTCATTCCATTCCATTCCATTCCAATCCATTCCATTCTACTCGGGTTGATTCCATTCCATTCCATTCCATTCCATTCCATTCCATTCCATTCCATTCCATTCCATTCCAATCCATTCCATTCAACTCGGGTTGATTCCTTTCAATTCCATTCCATTCCATTCCATTCCATTAAATTTTATTCCATTCCATTCCATTCCATTCCTTTCCATTCCATTCCATTCCATTCCATTCCATTCCATTACTTTCTACTCGGGTTGATTTCATTCCATTCCATTCCTTTCCATTCCATTCCATTCCATTCCATTCCATTCCTTTCGATTCCATACGATTCCATCCCATTCCATTCCATTCCAATCCATTCCGTTCTACTCGCGTTGATTCCATTCCATTCCATTCCATTCCATTCGATTCCATTCCATTCCATTTCAATCCATTCCATTCTACTCGGGTTGATTCCATTCCATTCCATTCCATTCCATTCCAGTCCATTCCATTCCATTCCATTCCTTTCGATTCCATTCCATTCCATTCCATTCCATTCCACTCCATTCCATTCCATTCCATTCCATTCCATTCCATTCCATTCCATTCCATTCTATTGCATTCCATTCCATTACATTCCATTCCGTTCTACTCGGGTTGATTCCAATCTATTCCATTCCATTCCATTCCGTTACATTCCATTCCATTCCATTCCTTTCCATTCCGTTCCATTCCATTCCATTCCATTCCAGTCCATTCCAATCCATTCCATTCTACTCGGGTTGATTCCATTCCATTCCATTCCATTCCATTCCATTCCATTACATTCCATTCCAATCCATTCCATTCTACTCGGGTTGATTCCATTCCATTCCATTCCATTCCATTCCATTCCATTCCATTCCATTCCATTCCATTCGATTCCATTCCATTCCATTCCATTCCATTCCATTCCATTAAATTTTATTCCATTCCATTCCATTCCATTCCTTTCCTTTCCATTCCATTCCATTCCATTCCATTCGATTCCATTCCATTCCATTCCATTCCAATCCATTCCGTTCTACTCGGGTTGATTCCATTCCACTCCATTCCATTCAATTCCATTCCATTCCATTCCATTCCATTCCTTTAAATTCCCTTCCATTCCATTCCATTCCATTAAATTCCATTGCATTCCATTCCATTCCATTCCGTTCTACTCGGGTTGATTCCATTCCATTCCATTCCATTCCATTCCATTCCATTCCATTCCATTCCATTCCATTCCATTCCATTTGATTCCATTCGATTCCATTCCATTCCATTCCATTCCAATCCATTCCATTCTACTCGGGTTGATTCCATTCCATTCCATTCCATTCCATTCCATTCCATTCCATTCCATTCCATTCCATTCCATTGCATTCCATTCCATTCAATTCCTTCCATTCCATTCCATTCGATTCCATTAAACTCCATTCCAATCCATTCCATTCTACTCGGGTTAATTTGATTCCATTCCATTCCATTCCATTCCATTCCAGTCCAGTCCAGTCCATTCCAATCCATTCCATTCTACTCGGGTTGATTCCATTCCATTCCATTCCATTCCATTCCATTCCATTCCATTCCATTCCAATCCATTCCATTCTACTCGGGTTGATTCCATTCCATTCCATTCCATTCTATTCCACTCCATTCCATTTCATTCCATTCCATTCCATTCCATTCCATTCCATTCCATTCCAATCTATTCCATTCTACTCGGGTTGATTTGATTCCATTCCATTCCATTCCATTCCATTCCATTCCATTCCATTCCAGTCCATTCCAATCCATTCCATTCTACTCGGCTTGATTTGATTCCATTCCATTCCATTCCATTCCATTCCATTCCAGTCCATTCCAATCCATTCCATTCTTCTCGGGTTGATTCCATTCCATTCCATTCCATTCCATTCCTTTCCATTCCGTTCTACTCTGGTTGAATTCATTCCTTTCCATTGCATTCCATTCCATTCCATTCCATTCTATGCCATTCGATTCCATTCCATTCCATTTCAATCCACTCCGTTCTACTCGGGTTGATTCCATTCCATTCCATTCCATTCCATTCCATTCCATTCCATTCCATTCCAGTCCATTCCAATCCATTCCATTCTACTCGGGTTGATTCCATTCGATTCCATTCCATTCCATTGGATTCCATTCCATTCCATTCCATTCCATTCCGTTCCATTCGATTCGATTCCATTCCACTCCAATCCATTCCATTCCATTCCATTCCATTCCATTCCATTCCTTTCCATTCCATTGGATTCCATTCCATTCCATTCCATTCCATTCCATTCCATTCCATTCCATTCCTTTCCATTCCATTCCATTCCATTCCGTTCTACTCGGGTTGATTCCATTCTATTCCATTCCATTCCATTCGATTCCATTCGATTCCATTCGATTCCATTCCATTCCATTCCATTAAATTTCATTCCATTCCATTCCATTCCATTCCATTCCATTCCGTTCGATTCCATTCCATTCCATTCCAATCCAATCCATTCCATTCTACTCGGGTTGATTCCATTCCATTCCATTCCATTCCATTCCATTCCATTCCGTTCCATTCCAATCCATTCCATTCTACTCGGGTTGAGTCCATTCCATTCCATTCCATTCCATTCCATTCCAATCCATTCCATTCTACTCGGGTTGATTCCATTCCATTCCATTCCATTCCATTCCATTCCATTCCAATCCATTCCATTCAACTCGGGTTGATTCCATTCAATTCCATTCCATTCCATTCCATTCCATTCCATTCCATTCCATTCCATTAAATTTTATTCCATTCCATTCCATTCCATTCCTTTCCATTCCATTCCATTCCATTACGTTCTACTCGGGTTGATTTCATTCCATTCCATTCCATTCCATTCCATTCCATTCCATTCCATTCCTTTCGATTCCATACGATTCCATTCCATTCCATTCCATTCCAATCCATTCCGTTCTACTCGGGTTGATTCCATTCCATTCCATTCCATTCCATTCGATTCCATTCCATTCCATTTCAATCCATTCCATTCTACTCGGGTTGATTCCATTCCATTCCATTCCATTCCATTCCATTCAATTCCATTCCATTCCATTCCAGTCCATTCCAATCCATTCCATTCTACTCGGGTTGATTCCATTCCATTCCATTCCATTCCATTCCATTCCATTCCATTCCTTTCGATTCCATTCCATTCCATTCCATTCCATTCCATTCCATTCCATTCCATTCCATTCTATTGCATTCCATTCCATTCCATTCCATTCCGTTCTACTCGGGTTGATTCCAATCTATTCCATTCCATTCTATTCCGTTACATTCCATTCCATTCCATTCCATTCCATTCCGTTCCATTCCATTCCATTCCATTCCAGTCCATTCCAATCCATTCCATTCTACTCGGGTTGATTCCATTCCATTCCATTCCATTCCATTACATTCCATTCCAATCCATTCCATTCTACTTGGGTTGATACCATTCCATTCCATTCCATTCCATTCCATTCCATTCCATTCCATTCCATTCCATTCCATTCCATTCCCTTCCGTTCCGTTCTGTTCCGTTCCATTCCATTCGATTCCATTCCATTCCATTCCAATCCATTCCATTCAACTCGGGTTGATTTGATTCCATTCCATTCCATTCCATTCCATTCCATTCCATTCCAGTCCATTCCAATCCATTCCATTCTACTCGGGTTGATTCCATTCCATTCCATTCCATTCTATTCCATTCCATTCCATTCCAATCCATTCCATTCTACTCGGGTTGATTCCATTCCATTCCATTCCATTCTATTCCACTCCATTCCATTTCATTTCATTCCATTCCATTCCATTCCATTCCAATCCATTCCATTCTTCTCTGGTTTATTCCATTCCATTCCATTCCATTCCATTCCATTCCATTCCATTCCAATCCATTCCATTCTACTCGGGTAGATTCCATTCCATTCCATTCCATTCCATTCCATTCCATTCCATTCCATTCCATTCCGTTCCGTTCCATTCCATTCGATTACATTCCATTCCAATCCAATCCATTCCATTCTACTCGTTTTGATTTCATTCCATTCCATTCCATTCCGTTCCTTTCTACTCGGGTTGACTCCATTGAGTTCCATTCCGTTCTCTTCCGTCCCGTCCCGTCCCGTCCCATCCCGTCCCGACCCGTCCCGACCAGTGCCATTGTTCTCCGGTTGATTCCATTCCATTCCATTCCGTTCCTTTCCGTTCCGTTCCATTCCGTTCCACACGGGTTGATTCAATTCCATTCTATTCTATTCCATTCCATTCCATTCCATTCCATTCCATTCCATTCCATTCTACTCTGGTTGATTCCATGCTGTTCCGTTCCGTTCCATTCCGTTCCACCCCGACCCGTCCCGTACCGTCCCGTCCCGTCCCATCCCGTTCCGATCTGCTCGGGTTGATTCCGTTCCATTCCGTTCCGTTCCTTTCCTTTCCGTTCCGTTCCATTCCGTTCCACGCGGGTTGATGCAATTCCATTCTATTACGTTGAATTCATTCCATTCCATTCCATTCCATTCTACTCGGATTGATTCCATTCCATTAAATTCCATTCCAGTCCATTCCAATCCATTCCATTCTACTCGGGTTGATTCCATTCCATTCCATTCCATTCCATTCCATTCCATTCCATTCCATTCCGTTCTACTCGGGTTGATTCCATTCCATTCTATTCCATTCCATTCCTTTCCATTCCATTCCTTTCCATTCCATTCCATTCCATTCCTTTCTACTCGGGTTGATTCCATTCAATTCCATTACATTCCATTCGATTCCATTCGATTCCATTCGATTCCATTCCATTCCATTCCATTAAATTTCATTCCATTCCATTCCATTCCATTCCATTCCATTCCATTCCATTCCATTCCATTCCATTCCGTTCGATTCCATTCCATTCCATTCCAATCCAATCCATTCCATTCTACTCGGGTTGATTCCATTCCATTCCATTCCATTCCATTCCATTCCATTCCATTCCGTTCCATTCCAATCCATTCCATTCTACTCGGGTTGATTCCATTCCATTCCATTCCATTCCATTCCATTCCATTCCAATCCATTCCATTCTACTCGGGTTGATTCCATTCCATTCCATTCCATTCCATTCCATTCCATTCCATTCCATTCCATTCCATTCCAATCCATTCCATTCAACTCGGGTTGATTCCATTCAATTCCATTCCATTCCATTCCATTCCATTAAATTTTATTCCATTCCATTCCATTCCATTCCTTTCCATTCCATTCCATTCCATTACGTTCTACTCGGGTTGATTTCATTCCATTCCATTCCATTCCATTCCATTCCATTCCATTCCATTCCATTCCATTCCATTCCATTCCATTCCTTTCGATTCCATACGATTCCATTCCATTCCATTCCATTCCAATCAATTCCGTTCTACTCGGGTTGATTCCATTCCATTCCATTCCATTCCATTCGATTCCATTCCATTCCATTCCATTCCATTCCATTCCATTCCATTTCAATCCATTCCATTCTACTCGGGTTGATTCCATTCCATTCCATTCCATTCCATTCCATTCAATTCCATTCCATTCCATTCCAGTCCATTCCAATCCATTCCATTCTACTCGGGTTGATTCCATTCCATTCCATTCCATTCCATTCCATTCCATTCCATTCCATTCCATTCCATTCCATTCCATTCCTTTCGATTCCATTCCATTCCATTCCATTCCATTCCATTCCATTCCATTCCATTCCATTCCATTCTATTGCATTCCATTCCATTCCATTCCATTCCGTTCTACTCGGGTTGATTCCAATCTATTCCATTCCATTCTATTCCGTTACATTCCATTCCATTCCATTCCATTCCATTCCATTCCGTTCCATTCCATTCCATTCCATTCCAGTCGATTCCAATCCATTCCATTCTACTCGGGTTGATTCCATTCCATTCCATTCCATTCCATTACATTCCATTCCAATCCATTCCATTCTACTTGGGTTGATACCATTCCATTCCATTCCATTCCATTCCATTCCATTCCATTCCATTCCATTCCGTTCCGTTCCGTTCTGTTCCGTTCCATTCCATTCGATTCCATTCCATTCCATTCCAATCCATTCCATTCAACTCGGGTTGATTTGATTCCATTCCATTCCATTCCATTCCATTCCATTCCATTCCATTCCAGTCCATTCCAATCCATTCCATTCTACTCGGGTTGATTCCATTCCATTCCATTCCATTCCATTCCATTCCATTCCATTCCAATCCATTCCATTCTACTCGGGTTGATTCCATTCCATTCCATTCCATTCTATTCCACTCCATTCCATTTCATTTCATTCCATTCCATTCCATTCCATTCCAATCCATTCCATTCTTCTCTGGTTTATTCCATTCCATTCCATTCCATTCCATTCCATTCCATTCCATTCCAATCCATTCTATTCTACTCGGGTTGATTCCATTCCGTTCCTTTCCATTCCATTCCATTCCATTCCATTCCATTCCATTCCATTCCATTCCATTCCGTTCCATTCCATTCCATTCCATTCCATTCGTTTCCATTCCTTTCCATTCCATTCCTTTCCATTCCATTCCATTCCGTTCTACTCGGGTTGATCCCATTCTATTCCATTCCATTCCATTCGATTCCATTCGATTCCATTCCACTCCATTCCATTAAATTCCATTCCATTCCATTCCATTCCGTTCCATTCCATTACGTTCTACTCGGGAAGATTTCATTCTATTCCATTCCATTCCATTCCATTCCTTTCCATTCCATTCCATTCCATTCGATTCCATTCGATTCCATTCCATTCCATTCCATTCCAATCCATTCCGTTCTACTCGGGTTGATTCCATTCCATTCCATTCCATTCCATTCCATTCCATTCCATTTCAATCCACTCCTTTCTACTCGGGTTGATTCCATTCAATTCCATTCCATTCCATTCGATTCCATTCCATTCCATTCCATTCCATTCCATTCCAATCCATTCCATTCTACTCGGGTTGATTCCATTCCATTCCATTCCATTCCATTCCATTCCATTCCATTCCATTCCATTCCTTTCCATTCGATTCCATTCCATTCCATTCCATTCCGTTCTACTCGGGTTGATTCCATTCTATTCCATTCCATTCCATTCCATTCCATTCCATTCCATTCCATTCCATTTCATTCCATTCGATTCCAATCCATTCCATTCCATTAAATTCCATTCCATTCCATTCCATTCCATTCCATTCCATTCCATTCCGTTCTACTCGGGTTGATTCCATTCCATTCCATTCCATTCCATTCCATTCCATTCCATTCCATTCCATTCCATTCCAATCCATTCCATTCTACTCGGGTAGATTCCATTCCATTCCATTCCATTCCATTCCATTCCATTCCATTCCATTCCGTTCCGTTCCATTCCATTCGATTACATTCCATTCCAATCCAATCCATTCCATTCTACTCGTTTTGATTTCATTCCATTCCATTCCATTCCGTTCCTTTCTACTCGGGTTGACTCCATTGAGTTCCATTCCGTTCTCTTCCGTCCCGTCCCGTCCCGTCCCATCCCGTCCCGACCCGTCCCGACCAGTGCCATTGTTCTCCGGTTGATTCCATTCCATTCCATTCCGTTCCTTTCCGTTCCGTTCCATTCCGTTCCACACGGGTTGATTCAATTCCATTCTATTCTATTCCATTCCATTCCATTCCATTCCATTCCATTCCATTCTACTCTGGTTGATTCCATGCCGTTCCGTTCCGTTCCATTCCGTTCCACCCCGACCCGTCCCGTACCGTCCCGTCCCGTCCCATCCCGTTCCGATCTGCTCGGGTTGATTCCGTTCCATTCCGTTCCGTTCCTTTCCTTTCCGTTCCGTTCCATTCCGTTCCACGCGCGTTGATGCAATTCCATTCTATTACATTGAATTAATTCCATTCCATTCCATTCCATTCCATTCTACTCGGATTGATTCCATTCCATTAAATTCCATTCCAGTCCATTCCAATCCATTCCATTCTACTCGGGTTGATTCCATTCCATTCCATTCCATTCCATTCCATTCCATTCCATTCCGTTCTACTCGGGTTGATTCCATTCCATTCTATTCCATTCCATTCCATTCCATTCCATTCCATTCCATTCCATTCCAATCCATTCCATTCCAATCCATTCCATTCTACTCGGGTAGATTCCATTCCATTCCATTCCATTCCATTCCATTCCATTCCATTCCTTTCCATTCCATTCCATTCCATTCGATTCCATTCGATTCCATTCCATTCCATTCCATTCCAATCCATTCCATTCTACTCGGGTTGATTCCATTCCATTCCATTCCATTCCATTCCATTCCATTCCATTCCATTCCAATCCATTCCATTCTACTCGGGTTGATTCCATTCCATTCCATTCCATTCCATTCCATTCCATTCCATTCCATTCCATTCCATTCCATTCTATTCCTTTCCATTCCATTCCATTCCATTCGATTCCATTCTATTCCATTCGATTCCATTCCATTAAATTCCATTCCATTCCATTCCATTCCATTCCATTCCATTCCATTCCATTCCATTCCATTCCATTCCATTCCATTCCATTCCGTTCTTCTCGGGTTGATTCCATTCCATTCCATTCCATTCCATTCCATTCCATTCCATTCGATTCCATTCCATTCCAATCCATTCCATTCCATTCCATTCCATTCCATTCCATTCCATTCCATTCCATTCCGTTCTACTCGGGTTCATTCCATTCCATTCCATTCCATTGCATTCTATTCCATTGAATTCCCTTCCTTTCTATTCCATTCCATTCCATTCCATTCCATTCCGTTCTACTCGGGTTGATTCCATTCCATTCCATTCCATTCCATTCCATTCCATTCCATTCCATTCCATTCCATTCCATTCCATTCCTTTCGATTCCATACGATTCCATTCCATTCCATTCCATTCCAATCAATTCCGTTCTACTCGGGTTGATTCCATTCCATTCCATTCCATTCCATTCGATTCCATTCCATTCCATTCCATTCCATTCCATTCCATTCCATTCCATTTCAATCCATTCCATTCTACTCGGGTTGATTCCATTCCATTCCATTCCATTCCATTCCATTCAATTCCATTCCATTCCATTCCAGTCCATTCCAATCCATTCCATTCTACTCGGGTTGATTCCATTCCATTCCATTCCATTCCATTCCATTCCATTCCATTCCATTCCATTCCATTCCTTTCGATTCCATTCCATTCCATTCCATTCCATTCCATTCCATTCCATTCCATTCCATTCCATTCTATTGCATTCCATTCCATTCCATTCCATTCCGTTCTACTCGGGTTGATTCCAATCTATTCCATTCCATTCTATTCCGTTACATTCCATTCCATTCCATTCCATTCCATTCCATTCCGTTCCATTCCATTCCATTCCATTCCAGTCGATTCCAATCCATTCCATTCTACTCGGGTTGATTCCATTCCATTCCATTCCATTCCATTACATTCCATTCCAATCCATTCCATTCTACTTGGGTTGATACCATTCCATTCCATTCCATTCCATTCCATTCCATTCCATTCCATTCCGTTCCGTTCCGTTCTGTTCCGTTCCATTCCATTCGATTCCATTCCATTCCATTCCAATCCATTCCATTCAACTCGGGTTGATTTGATTCCATTCCATTCCATTCCATTCCATTCCATTCCATTCCAGTCCATTCCAATCCATTCCATTCTACTCGGGTTGATTCCATTCCATTCCATTCCATTCCATTCCATTCCATTCCATTCCAATCCATTCCATTCTACTCGGGTTGATTCCATTCCATTCCATTCCATTCTATTCCACTCCATTCCATTTCATTTCATTCCATTCCATTCCATTCCATTCCAATCCATTCCATTCTTCTCTGGTTTATTCCATTCCATTCCATTCCATTCCATTCCATTCCATTCCATTCCAATCCATTCTATTCTACTCGGGTTGATTCCATTCCGTTCCTTTCCATTCCATTCCATTCCATTCCATTCCATTCCATTCCATTCCATTCCGTTCCATTCCATTCCATTCCATTCCATTCGTTTCCATTCCTTTCCATTCCATTCCTTTCCATTCCATTCCATTCCGTTCTACTCGGGTTGATCCCATTCTATTCCATTCCATTCCATTCGATTCCATTCGATTCCATTCCACTCCATTCCATTAAATTCCATTCCATTCCATTCCATTCCGTTCCATTCCATTACGTTCTACTCGGGAAGATTTCATTCTATTCCATTCCATTCCATTCCATTCCTTTCCATTCCATTCCATTCCATTCGATTCCATTCGATTCCATTCCATTCCATTCCATTCCAATCCATTCCGTTCTACTCGGGTTGATTCCATTCCATTCCATTCCATTCCATTCCATTCCATTCCATTTCAATCCACTCCTTTCTACTCGGGTTGATTCCATTCAATTCCATTCCATTCCATTCGATTCCATTCCATTCCATTCCATTCCATTCCATTCCAATCCATTCCATTCTACTCGGGTTGATTCCATTCCATTCCATTCCATTCCATTCCATTCCATTCCATTCCATTCCTTTCCATTCGATTCCATTCCATTCCATTCCATTCCGTTCTACTCGGGTTGATTCCATTCTATTCCATTCCATTCCATTCCATTCCATTCCATTCCATTCCATTCCATTTCATTCCATTCGATTCCAATCCATTCCATTCCATTAAATTCCATTCCATTCCATTCCATTCCATTCCATTCCATTCCATTCCATTCCGTTCTACTCGGGTTGATTCCATTCCATTCCATTCCATTCCATTCCATTCCATTCCATTCCATTCCATTCCATTCCAATCCATTCCATTCTACTCGGGTAGATTCCATTCCATTCCATTCCATTCCATTCCATTCCATTCCATTCCATTCCGTTCCGTTCCATTCCATTCGATTACATTCCATTCCAATCCAATCCATTCCATTCTACTCGTTTTGATTTCATTCCATTCCATTCCATTCCGTTCCTTTCTACTCGGGTTGACTCCATTGAGTTCCATTCCGTTCTCTTCCGTCCCGTCCCGTCCCGTCCCATCCCGTCCCGACCCGTCCCGACCAGTGCCATTGTTCTCCGGTTGATTCCATTCCATTCCATTCCGTTCCTTTCCGTTCCGTTCCATTCCGTTCCACACGGGTTGATTCAATTCCATTCTATTCTATTCCATTCCATTCCATTCCATTCCATTCCATTCCATTCTACTCTGGTTGATTCCATGCCGTTCCGTTCCGTTCCATTCCGTTCCACCCCGACCCGTCCCGTACCGTCCCGTCCCGTCCCATCCCGTTCCGATCTGCTCGGGTTGATTCCGTTCCATTCCGTTCCGTTCCTTTCCTTTCCGTTCCGTTCCATTCCGTTCCACGCGCGTTGATGCAATTCCATTCTATTACATTGAATTCATTCCATTCCATTCCATTCCATTCTACTCGGATTGATTCCATTCCATTAAATTCCATTCCAGTCCATTCCAATCCATTCCATTCTACTCGGGTTGATTCCATTCCATTCCATTCCATTCCATTCCATTCCATTCCATTCCGTTCTACTCGGGTTGATTCCATTCCATTCTATTCCATTCCATTCCATTCCATTCCATTCCATTCCATTCCATTCCAATCCATTCCATTCCAATCCATTCCATTCTACTCGGGTAGATTCCATTCCATTCCATTCCATTCCATTCCATTCCATTCCATTCCTTTCCATTCCATTCCATTCCATTCGATTCCATTCGATTCCATTCCATTCCATTCCATTCCAATCCATTCCATTCTACTCGGGTTGATTCCATTCCATTCCATTCCATTCCATTCCATTCCATTCCATTCCATTCCAATCCATTCCATTCTACTCGGGTTGATTCCATTCCATTCCATTCCATTCCATTCCATTCCATTCCATTCCATTCCATTCCATTCCATTCTATTCCTTTCCATTCCATTCCATTCCATTCGATTCCATTCTATTCCATTCGATTCCATTCCATTAAATTCCATTCCATTCCATTCCATTCCATTCCATTCCATTCCATTCCATTCCATTCCATTCCATTCCATTCCGTTCTTCTCGGGTTGATTCCATTCCATTCCATTCCATTCCATTCCATTCCATTCCATTCCATTCGATTCCATTCCATTCCAATCCATTCCATTCCATTCCATTCCATTCCATTCCATTCCATTCCATTCCATTCCATTCCGTTCTACTCGGGTTCATTCCATTCCATTCCATTCCATTGCATTCTATTCCATTGAATTCCCTTCCTTTCTATTCCATTCCATTCCATACCATTCCATTCCGTTCTACTCGGGTTGATTCCATTCCATTCCATTCCATTCCATTCCATTCCATTCCATTCCATTCCATTCGATTCCATTCGATTCCATTCCATTCCATTCCATTCCAATCCATTCCATTCTACTCGGGTTCATTCCATTCCATTCCATTCCATTCCATCCCATTCCATTCGGTTCCATTCGGTTCCATTCGATTCCATTCCATTTCAATCCATTCCATTCCATTCCGTTCCGTTCCGTTCCATTTCGTTCGTTCCGTTCTATTCGGGTTGATTCCATTCTATTCCACTCCATTCCATTCGATTCCATTGGTTTCCTTTCGATTCCATTCCATTCCATTCCATTCTATTCTATTGAATTCCATTCCATTCCATTCCATTCCATTGTATTCCAATCCATTCCTTTCTACTCGGGTTGATTCCATTCCATTCCATTCCGTTCCACTCCATTCCATTCCTTTCCATTCCATTCCATTTCATTGCATTTCAATCCATTCCATTCTACTCGGGTTGATTCCATTCCATTCCATTCCATTCCATTCCATTCCATTCCATTCCATTCCAATCCATTCCATTCTACTCGGGTTGATTCCATTCCATTCCTTTCCATTCCATTCCATTCCATTCCATTCCATTCCATTCCATTCCATTCCATTCCGTTCCGTTCCGTTCCATTCCATTCCATTCCATTCCATTCGATTCCATTCCAATCCATTCCATTCCAATCCATTCCATTCTACTCGAGTAGATTCCATTCCATTCCATTCCATTCCATTCCATTCCATTCCATTCCATTCCATTCCATTCCATTCCATTCCATTTGATTCCATTCGATTCCATTCCATTCCATTCCATTCCAATCCATTCCATTCTACTCGGGTTGATTCCATTCCATTCCATTCCATTCCATTCCATTCCATTCCATTCCATTCCATTCCATTCCAATCCATTCCATTCTACTCGGGTTGATTCCACTCCATTCCATTCCATTCCATTCCATTCCATTCAATTCCATTCCATTCCATTCCATTCCAAACTATAACATTCCATTCCATTCGATTCCATTCGATTCCATTCCATTCCATTCCATTCCATTAAATTTTATTCCATTCCATTCCATTCCATTCCTTTCCATTCCATTCCATTCCATTACGTTCTACTCGGGTTGATTTCATTCCATTCCATTCCATTCCATTCCGTTCCATTCCTTTCCATTCCATTCCATTCCATTCCTTTCGATTCCATACGATTCCATTCCATTCCATTCCATTCCAATCCATTCCGTTCTACTCGGGTTGATTCCATTCCATCCCATTCCATTCCATTCCATTCCATTCCATTCCATTCCATTCCATTCCATTCCATTTCAATCCATTCCATTCTACTCGGGTTGATTCCATTCCATTCCATTCCATTCCATTCCATTCCATTCCATACCATTCCATTCCAGTCCATTCCAATCCATTCCATTCTACTCGGGTTGATTCCATTCCATTCCATTCCATTCCATTCCATTCCATTCCATTCCTTTCGATTCCATTCCATTCCATTCCAGTCCATTCCAATCCATTCCATTCTACTCGGGTTGATTCCATTCCATTCCATTCCATTCCATTCCATTCTGTTCTACTCGGGTTGATGCCATTCCATTCCATTCCATTCCATTCCACTCGGGTTCATTCCATTCCATTCCATTCCATTCCATTCCATTCCATTCCATTCCATTCCATTCCAATCCATTCCATTCTACTCGGGTTGATTCCATTCCATTCCATTCCATTCCATTCCATTCCATTCCATTCCATTCCATTCCAATCCATTCCATTCAACTCGGGTTGATTCCTTTCAATTCCATTCCATTCCATTCCATTCCATTAAATTTTATTCCATTCCATTCCATTCCATTCCTTTCCATTCCATTCCATTCCATTCCATTCCATTCCATTACTTTCTACTCGGGTTGATTTCATTCCATTCCATTCCTTTCCATTCCATTCCATTCCATTCCATTCCATTCCTTTCGATTCCATACGATTCCATCCCATTCCATTCCATTCCAATCCATTCCGTTCTACTCGGGTTGATTCCATTCCATTCCATTCCATTCCATTCGATTCCATTCCATTCCATTTCAATCCATTCCATTCTACTCGGGTTGATTCCATTCCATTCCATTCCATTCCATTCCAGTCCATTCCATTCCATTCCATTCCTTTCGATTCCATTCCATTCCATTCCATTCCATTCCACTCCATTCCATTCCATTCCATTCCATTCCATTCCATTCCATTCCATTCCATTCCATTCTATTGCATTCCATTCCATTACATTCCATTCCGTTCTACTCGGGTTGATTCCAATCTATTCCATTCCATTCCATTCCGTTACATTCCATTCCATTCCATTCCTTTCCATTCCGTTCCATTCCATTCCATTCCATTCCAGTCCATTCCAATCCATTCCATTCTACTCGGGTTGATTCCATTCCATTCCATTCCATTCCATTCCATTCCATTACATTCCATTCCAATCCATTCCATTCTACTCGGGTTGATTCCATTCCATTCCATTCCATTCCATTCCATTCCATTCCATTCCATTCCATTCCATTCCATTCCATTCCATTCCATTCCATTCCATTCGATTCCATTCCATTCCATTCCATTCCATTCCATTCCATTAAATTTTATTCCATTCCATTCCATTCCATTCCTTTCCTTTCCATTCCATTCCATTCCATTCCATTCGATTCCATTCCATTCCATTCCATTCCAATCCATTCCGTTCTACTCGGGTTGATTCCATTCCACTCCATTCCATTCAATTCCATTCCATTCCATTCCATTCCATTCCTTTAAATTCCCTTCCATTCCATTCCATTCCATTAAATTCCATTGCATTCCATTCCATTCCATTCCGTTCTACTCGGGTTGATTCCATTCCATTCCATTCCATTCCATTCCATTCCATTCCATTCCATTCCATTCCATTCCATTCCATTCCATTCCATTTGATTCCATTCGATTCCATTCCATTCCATTCCATTCCAATCCATTCCATTCTACTCGGGTTGATTCCATTCCATTCCATTCCATTCCATTCCATTCCATTCCATTCCATTCCATTCCATTGCATTCCATTCCATTCAATTCCTTCCATTCCATTCCATTCGATTCCATTAAACTCCATTCCAATCCATTCCATTCTACTCGGGTTAATTTGATTCCATTCCATTCCATTCCATTCCATTCCAGTCCAGTCCAGTCCATTCCAATCCATTCCATTCTACTCGGGTTGATTCCATTCCATTCCATTCCATTCCATTCCATTCCATTCCATTCCATTCCAATCCATTCCATTCTACTCGGGTTGATTCCATTCCATTCCATTCCATTCTATTCCACTCCATTCCATTTCATTCCATTCCATTCCATTCCATTCCATTCCATTCCATTCCAATCCATTCCATTCTACTCGGGTTGATTTGATTCCATTCCATTCCATTCCATTCCATTCCATTCCATTCCATTCCAGTCCATTCCAATCCATTCCATTCTACTCGGCTTGATTTGATTCCATTCCATTCCATTCCATTCCATTCCATTCCAGTCCATTCCAATCCATTCCATTCTTCTCGGGTTGATTCCATTCCATTCCATTCCATTCCATTCCTTTCCATTCCGTTCTACTCTGGTTGAATTCATTCCTTTCCATTGCATTCCATTCCATTCCATTCCATTCTATGCCATTCGATTCCATTCCATTCCATTTCAATCCACTCCGTTCTACTCGGGTTGATTCCATTCCATTCCATTCCATTCCATTCCATTCCATTCCATTCCAGTCCATTCCAATCCATTCCATTCTACTCGGGTTGATTCCATTCGATTCCATTCCATTCCATTGGATTCCATTCCATTCCATTCCATTCCATTCCGTTCCATTCGATTCGATTCCATTCCACTCCAATCCATTCCATTCCATTCCATTCCATTCCATTCCATTCCTTTCCATTCCATTGGATTCCATTCCATTCCATTCCATTCCATTCCATTCCATTCCATTCCATTCCTTTCCATTCCATTCCATTCCATTCCGTTCTACTCGGGTTGATTCCATTCTATTCCATTCCATTCCATTCGATTCCATTCGATTCCATTCGATTCCATTCCATTCCATTCCATTAAATTTCATTCCATTCCATTCCATTCCATTCCATTCCATTCCGTTCGATTCCATTCCATTCCATTCCAATCCAATCCATTCCATTCTACTCGGGTTGATTCCATTCCATTCCATTCCATTCCATTCCATTCCATTCCGTTCCATTCCAATCCATTCCATTCTACTCGGGTTGAGTCCATTCCATTCCATTCCATTCCATTCCATTCCAATCCATTCCATTCTACTCGGGTTGATTCCATTCCATTCCATTCCATTCCATTCCATTCCATTCCAATCCATTCCATTCAACTCGGGTTGATTCCATTCAATTCCATTCCATTCCATTCCATTCCATTCCATTCCATTCCATTCCATTAAATTTTATTCCATTCCATTCCATTCCATTCCTTTCCATTCCATTCCATTCCATTACGTTCTACTCGGGTTGATTTCATTCCATTCCATTCCATTCCATTCCATTCCATTCCATTCCATTCCTTTCGATTCCATACGATTCCATTCCATTCCATTCCATTCCAATCCATTCCGTTCTACTCGGGTTGATTCCATTCCATTCCATTCCATTCCATTCGATTCCATTCCATTCCATTTCAATCCATTCCATTCTACTCGGGTTGATTCCATTCCATTCCATTCCATTCCATTCCATTCAATTCCATTCCATTCCATTCCAGTCCATTCCAATCCATTCCATTCTACTCGGGTTGATTCCATTCCATTCCATTCCATTCCATTCCATTCCATTCCATTCCTTTCGATTCCATTCCATTCCATTCCATTCCATTCCATTCCATTCCATTCCATTCCATTCTATTGCATTCCATTCCATTCCATTCCATTCCGTTCTACTCGGGTTGATTCCAATCTATTCCATTCCATTCTATTCCGTTACATTCCATTCCATTCCATTCCATTCCATTCCGTTCCATTCCATTCCATTCCATTCCAGTCCATTCCAATCCATTCCATTCTACTCGGGTTGATTCCATTCCATTCCATTCCATTCCATTACATTCCATTCCAATCCATTCCATTCTACTTGGGTTGATACCATTCCATTCCATTCCATTCCATTCCATTCCATTCCATTCCATTCCATTCCATTCCATTCCGTTCCGTTCTGTTCCGTTCCATTCCATTCGATTCCATTCCATTCCATTCCAATCCATTCCATTCAACTCGGGTTGATTTGATTCCATTCCATTCCATTCCATTCCATTCCATTCCATTCCAGTCCATTCCAATCCATTCCATTCTACTCGGGTTGATTCCATTCCATTCCATTCCATTCTATTCCATTCCATTCCATTCCAATCCATTCCATTCTACTCGGGTTGATTCCATTCCATTCCATTCCATTCTATTCCACTCCATTCCATTTCATTTCATTCCATTCCATTCCATTCCATTCCAATCCATTCCATTCTTCTCTGGTTTATTCCATTCCATTCCATTCCATTCCATTCCATTCCATTCCATTCCAATCCATTCCATTCTACTCGGGTAGATTCCATTCCATTCCATTCCATTCCATTCCATTCCATTCCATTCCATTCCATTCCGTTCCGTTCCATTCCATTCGATTACATTCCATTCCAATCCAATCCATTCCATTCTACTCGTTTTGATTTCATTCCATTCCATTCCATTCCGTTCCTTTCTACTCGGGTTGACTCCATTGAGTTCCATTCCGTTCTCTTCCGTCCCGTCCCGTCCCGTCCCATCCCGTCCCGACCCGTCCCGACCAGTGCCATTGTTCTCCGGTTGATTCCATTCCATTCCATTCCGTTCCTTTCCGTTCCGTTCCATTCCGTTCCACACGGGTTGATTCAATTCCATTCTATTCTATTCCATTCCATTCCATTCCATTCCATTCCATTCCATTCCATTCCATTCTACTCTGGTTGATTCCATGCTGTTCCGTTCCGTTCCATTCCGTTCCACCCCGACCCGTCCCGTACCGTCCCGTCCCGTCCCATCCCGTTCCGATCTGCTCGGGTTGATTCCGTTCCATTCCGTTCCGTTCCTTTCCTTTCCGTTCCGTTCCATTCCGTTCCACGCGGGTTGATGCAATTCCATTCTATTACGTTGAATTCATTCCATTCCATTCCATTCCATTCTACTCGGATTGATTCCATTCCATTAAATTCCATTCCAGTCCATTCCAATCCATTCCATTCTACTCGGGTTGATTCCATTCCATTCCATTCCATTCCATTCCATTCCATTCCATTCCATTCCATTCCGTTCTACTCGGGTTGATTCCATTCCATTCTATTCCATTCCATTCCATTCCATTCCATTCCATTCCATTCCATTCCAATCCATTCCATTCCAATCCATTCCATTCTACTCGGGTAGATTCCATTCCATTCCATTCCATTCCATTCCATTCCATTCCTTTCCATTCCATTCCATTCCATTCGATTCCATTCGATTCCATTCCATTCCATTCCATTCCAATCCATTCCATTCTACTCGGGTTGATTCCATTCCATTCCATTCCATTCCATTCCATTCCATTCCATTCCAATCCATTCCATTCTACTCGGGTTGATTCCATTCCATTCCATTCCATTCCATTCCATTCCATTCCATTCCATTCCATTCCATTCCATTCTATTCCTTTCCATTCCATTCCATTCCATTCGATTCCATTCTATTCCATTCGATTCCATTCCATTAAATTCCATTCCATTCCATTCCATTCCATTCCATTCCATTCCATTCCATTCCATTCCATACCATTCCATTCCATTCCATTCCGTTCTTCTTGGGTTGATTCCATTCCATTCCATTCCATTCCATTCCATTCAATTCCATTCCATTCCATACCAGTCCATTCCAATCCATTCCATTCTACTCGGGTTGATTCCATTCAATTCCATTCCATTCTATTCCACTCCATTCCATTTCATTCCATTCCATTCCATTCCATTCCATTCCATTCCATTCCAATCCATTCCATTCTACTCGGGTTGATTTGATTCCATTCCATTCCATTCCATTCCATTCCATTCCATTCCAGTCCATTCCAATCCATTCCATTCTACTCGGCTTGATTTGATTCCATTCCATTCCATTTCATTCCATTCCAGTCCATTCCAATCCATTCCATTCTTCTCGGGTTGATTCCATTCCATTCCATTCCATTCCATTCCGTTCTACTCTGGTTGAATTCATTCCTTTCCATTGCATTCCATTCCATTCCATTCCATTCTATGCCATTCGATTCCATTCCATTCCATTTCAATCCATTCCGTTCTACTCGGGTTGATTCCATTCCATTCCATTCCATTCCATTCCATTCCATTCCATTCCATTCCATTCCAATCCATTCCATTCTACTCGGGTTGATTCCATTCTATTCCATTCCATTCCATTCCATTCCATTCCTTTCCATTCCATTGGATTCCATTCCATTGCATTCCATTCCATTCCATTCCTTTCCATTCCATTCCTTTCCATTCCATTCCATTCCATTCCTTTCTACTCGGGTTGATTCCATTCTATTCCATTCCATTCCATTCGATTCCATTCGATTCCATTCGATTCCATTCCATTCCATTCCATTAAATTTCATTCCATTCCATTCCATTCCATTCCATTCCATTCCATTCCATTCCATTCCGTTCGATTCCATTCCATTCCATTCCAATCCAATCCATTCCATTCTACTCGGGTTGATTCCATTCCATTCCATTCCATTCCATTCCATTCCATTCCGTTCCATTCCAATCCATTCCATTCTACTCGGGTTGATTCCATTCCATTCCATTCCATTCCATTCCATTCCATTCCATTCCAATCCATTCCATTCTACTCGGGTTGATTCCATTCCATTCCATTCCATTCCATTCCATTCCATTCCATTCCATTCCATTCCAATCCATTCCATTCAACTCGGGTTGATTCCATTCCATTCCATTCCATTCCATTCCATTCCATTAAATTTTATTCCATTCCATTCCATTCCATTCCTTTCCATTCCATTCCATTCCATTACGTTCTACTCGGGTTGATTTCATTCCATTCCATTCCATTCCATTCCATTCCATTCCATTCCATTCCATTCCATTCCATTCCATTCCATTCCATTCCTTTCGATTCCATACGATTCCATTCCATTCCATTCCATTCCAATCAATTCCGTTCTACTCGGGTTGATTCCATTCCATTCCATTCCATTCCATTCGATTCCATTCCATTCCATTTCAATCCATTCCATTCTACTCGGGTTGATTCCATTCCATTCCATTCCATTCCATTCCATTCAATTCCATTCCATTCCATTCCAGTCCATTCCAATCCATTCCATTCTACTCGGGTTGATTCCATTCCATTCCATTCCATTCCATTCCATTCCATTCCATTCCATTCCATTCCTTTCGATTCCATTCCATTCCATTCCATTCCATTCCATTCCATTCCATTCCATTCCATTCTATTGCATTCCATTCCATTCCATTCCATTCCGTTCTACTCGGGTTGATTCCAATCTATTCCATTCCATTCTATTCCGTTACATTCCATTCCATTCCATTCCATTCCATTCCGTTCCATTCCATTCCATTCCATTCCAGTCGATTCCAATCCATTCCATTCTACTCGGGTTGATTCCATTCCATTCCATTCCATTACATTACATTCCATTTAAATCCATTCCATTCTACTTGGGTTGATACCATTCCATTCCATTCCATTCCATTCCATTCCATTCCATTCCGTTCCGTTCCGTTCTGTTCCGTTCCATTCCATTCGATTCCATTCCATTCCATTCCAATCCATTCCATTCAACTCGGGTTGATTTGATTCCATTCCATTCCATTCCATTCCATTCCATTCCAGTCCATTCCAATCCATTCCATTCTACTCGGGTTGATTCCATTCCATTCCATTCCATTCCATTCCATTCCATTCCATTCCAATCCATTCCATTCTACTCGGGTTGATTCCATTCCATTCCATTCCATTCTATTCCACTCCATTCCATTTCATTTCATTCCATTCCAT
Organism: Gorilla gorilla gorilla; assembly: GCF_029281585.2. Taxonomy (NCBI): domain Eukaryota; kingdom Metazoa; phylum Chordata; class Mammalia; order Primates; family Hominidae; genus Gorilla; species Gorilla gorilla. Next base: position 19,918,538 of record NC_073241.2, read on the forward strand.
TCCATTCCATTCCAATCCATTCCATTCTTCTCTGGTTTATTCCATTCCATTCCATTCCATTCCATTCCATTCCATTCCATTCCAATCCATTCTATTCTACTCGGGTTGATTCCATTCCGTTCCTTTCCATTCCATTCCATTCCATTCCATTCCATTCCATTCCATTCCGTTCCATTCCATTCCATTCCATTCCATTCGTTTCCATTCCTTTCCATTCCATTCCGTTCCATTCCATTCCATTCCGTTCTACTCGGGTTGATCCCATTCTATTCCATTCCATTCCATTCGATTCCATTCGATTCCATTCCACTCCATTCCATTAAATTCCATTCCATTCCATTCCATTCCGTTCCATTCCATTACGTTCTACTCGGGAAGATTTCATTCTATTCCATTCCATTCCATTCCATTCCTTTCCATTCCATTCCATTCCATTCGATTCCATTCGATTCCATTCCATTCCATTCCATTCCAATCCATTCCGTTCTACTCGGGTTGATTCCATTCCATTCCATTCCATTCCATTCCATTCCATTCCATTCCATTCCATTTCAATCCACTCCTTTCTACTCGGGTTGATTCCATTCAATTCCATTCCATTCCATTCGATTCCATTCCATTCCATTCCATTCCATTCCATTCCAATCCATTCCATTCTACTCGGGTTGATTCCATTCCATTCCATTCCATTCCATTCCATTCCATTCCATTCCATTCCATTCCATTCCTTTCCATTCGATTCCATTCCATTCCATTCCATTCCGTTCTACTCGGGTTGATTCCATTCTATTCCATTCCATTCCATTCCATTCCATTCCATTCCATTCCATTTCATTCCATTCGATTCCAATCCATTCCATTCCATTAAATTCCATTCCATTCCATTCCATTCCATTCCATTCCATTCCATTCCATTCCATTCCATTCCATTCCGTTCTACTCGGGTTGATTCCATTCCATTCCATTCCATTCCATTCCATTCCATTCCATTCCATTCCATTCCATTCCATTCCAATCCATTCCATTCTACTCGGGTAGATTCCATTCCATTCCATTCCATTCCATTCCATTCCATTCCATTCCATTCCATTCCGTTCCGTTCCATTCCATTCGATTACATTCCATTCCAATCCAATCCATTCCATTCTACTCGTTTTGATTTCATTCCATTCCATTCCATTCCGTTCCTTTCTACTCGGGTTGACTCCATTGAGTTCCATTCCGTTCTCTTCCGTCCCGTCCCGTCCCGTCCCATCCCGTCCCGACCCGTCCCGACCAGTGCCATTGTTCTCCGGTTGATTCCATTCCATTCCATTCCGTTCCTTTCGTTCCGTTCCATTCCGTTCCACACGGGTTGATTCAATTCCATTCTATTCTATTCCATTCCATTCCATTCCATTCCATTCCATTCCATTCCATTCTACTCTGGTTGATTCCATGCCGTTCCGTTCCGTTCCATTCCGTTCCACCCCGACCCGTCCCGTACCGTCCCGTCCCGTCCCATCCCGTTCCGATCTGCTCGGGTTGATTCCGTTCCATTCCGTTCCGTTCCTTTCCTTTCCGTTCCGTTCCATTCCGTTCCACGCGCGTTGATGCAATTCCATTCTATTACATTGAATTCATTCCATTCCATTCCATTCCATTCTACTCGGATTGATTCCATTCCATTAAATTCCATTCCAGTCCATTCCAATCCATTCCATTCTACTCGGGTTGATTCCATTCCATTCCATTCCATTCCATTCCATTCCATTCCATTCCATTCCGTTCTACTCGGGTTGATTCCATTCCATTCTATTCCATTCCATTCCATTCCATTCCATTCCATTCCATTCCATTCCAATCCATTCCATTCCAATCCATTCCATTCTACTCGGGTAGATTCCATTCCATTCCATTCCATTCCATTCCATTCCATTCCATTCCATTCCTTTCCATTCCATTCCATTCCATTCGATTCCATTCGATTCCATTCCATTCCATTCCATTCCAATCCATTCCATTCTACTCGGGTTGATTCCATTCCATTCCATTCCATTCCATTCCATTCCATTCCATTCCATTCCAATCCATTCCATTCTACTCGGGTTGATTCCATTCCATTCCATTCCATTCCATTCCATTCCATTCCATTCCATTTCATTCTATTCCTTTCCATTCCATTCCATTCCATTCGATTCCATTCTATTCCATTCGATTCCATTCCATTAAATTCCATTCCATTCCATTCCATTCCATTCCATTCCATTCCATTCCATTCCATTCCATTCCGTTCTTCTCGGGTTGATTCCATTCCATTCCATTCCATTCCATTCCATTCCATTCGATTCCATTCGATTCCATTCGATTCCTTTCCATTCCATTCCATTCCAATCCATTCCATTCTACTCGGGTTGATTCCATTCCATTCCATTCCATTCCATTCCATTCCATTCCATTCCATTCCATTCCAATCCATTCCATTCTACTCGGGTTGATTTGATTCCATTCCATTCCGTTCCATTCCATTCCATTCCATTCCATTCCAGTCCATTCCAATCCATTCCATTCTACTCGGGTTGATTTGATTCCATTCCATTCCATTCCATTCCATTCCAGTCCATTCCAATCCATTCCATTCTACTCGGGTTGATTCCATTCCATTCCATTCCATTCCATTCCATTCCATTCCATTCCATTCCATTCAGTTCCATTCCGTTCCTTTCTACTCGTTTTGACTCCATTGAGTTCCGTTCCGTTCCGTTTCGTCCCGTCCCGTCCCGTCCCATCCCGTCCCGTCCCATCCCGTCTCGTGCCGTTGTACTCTGGTTGATTACATTCCATTACGTTCCGTTCCTTTCCGTTCCGTTCCATTCCGTTCCACACGGGTTGATTCAATTCCATTCTATTACATTGAATTCCATTCCATTCCATTCCATTCCATTCTACTCGGATTGATTCCATTCCATTCCATTCCATTCCAGTCCACTCCAATCCATTCCATTCTACTCGGGTTGATTCCAGTCCATTCCATTCCATTCCATTCCATTCCATTCCATTCCATTCCAATCCATTCCATTCTACTCGGGTAGATTCCATTCCATTCCATTCCATTCCATTCCATTCCATTCCATTCCATTCCGTTCCGTTCCATTCCATTCGATTACATTCCATTCCAATCCAATCCATTCCATTCTACTCGTTTTGATTTCATTCCATTCCATTCCATTCCGTTCCTTTCTACTCGGGTTGACTCCATTGAGTTCCATTCCGTTCTCTTCCGTCCCGTCCCGTCCCGTCCCATCCCGTCCCGACCCGTCCCGACCAGTGCCATTGTTCTCCGGTTGATTCCATTCCATTCCATTCCGTTCCTTTCCGTTCCGTTCCATTCCGTTCCACACGGGTTGATTCAATTCCATTCTATTCTATTCCATTCCATTCCATTCCATTCCATTCCATTCCATTCCATTCTACTCTGGTTGATTCCATGCCGTTCCGTTCCGTTCCATTCCGTTCCACCCCGACCCGTCCCGTACCGTCCCGTCCCGTCCCATCCCGTTCCGATCTGCTCGGGTTGATTCCGTTCCATTCCGTTCCGTTCCTTTCCTTTCCGTTCCGTTCCATTCCGTTCCACGCGGGTTGATGCAATTCCATTCTATTACATTGAATTCATTCCATTCCATTCCATTCCATTCTACTCGGATTGATTCCATTCCATTAAATTCCATTCCAGTCCATTCCAATCCATTCCATTCTACTCGGGTTGATTCCATTCCATTCCATTCCATTCCATTCCATTCCATTCCATTCCGTTCTACTCGGGTTGATTCCATTCCATTCTATTCCATTCCATTCCATTCCATTCCATTCCATTCCATTCCATTCCAATCCATTCCATTCCAATCCATTCCATTCTACTCGGGTAGATTCCATTCCATTCCATTCCATTCCATTCCATTCCTTTCCATTCCATTCCATTCCATTCGATTCCATTCGATTCCATTCCATTCCATTACATTCCATTCGATTCCATTCCATTCCAATCCATTCCATTCTACTCGTGTAGATTCCATTCCTTTCCATTCCATTCCATTCCATTGCATTCCATTCCATTCCATTCCATTCTGTTCCGTTCCATTCCATTCGATTCCATTCCATTCCATTCCAATCCATTCCATTCAACTCGGGTTGATTTGATTCCATTCCATTCCATTCCATTCCATTCCATTCCATTCCATTCCATTCCAGTCCATTCCAATCCATTCCATTCTACTCGGGTTGATTCCATTCCATTCCATTCCATTCCATTCCATTCCATTCCAATCCATTCCATTCTACTCGGGTTGATTCCATTCCATTCCATTCCATTCTATTCCACTCCATTCCATTTCATTCCATTCCATTCCATTCCATTCCATTCCAATCCATTCCATTCTTCTCTGGTTTATTCCATTCCATTCCATTCCATTCTATTCCATTCCATTCCATTCCATTCCAATCCATTCCATTCTACTCGGGTTGATTCCACTCCGTTCCTTTCCATTCCATTCCATTCCATTCCATTCCATTCCATTCCGTTCCATTCCATTCCATTCCATTCCATTCGTTTCCATTCCTTTCCATTCCATTCCGTTCCATTCCATTCCATTCCGTTCTACACGGGTTGATCCCATTCTATTCCATTCCATTCCATTCGATTCCATTCGATTCCATTCCACTCCATTCCATTAAATTCCATTCCATTCCATTCCATTCCGTTCCATTCCATTACGTTCTACTCGGGAAGATTTCATTCTATTCCATTCCATTCCATTCCATTCCTTTCCATTCCATTCCATTCCATTCGAATCCATTCGATTCCATTCCATTCCATTCCATTCCAATCCATTCCGTTCTACTCGGGTTGATTCCATTCCATTCCATTCCATTCCATTCCATTCCATTCCATTCGATTCCATTCGATTCCATTCCATTCCATTCCTTTAAATTCCCTTCCATTCCATTCCATTCCATTAAATTCCATTGCATTCCATTCCATTCCATTCCGTTCTACTCGGGTTGATTCCATTCCATCCCATTCCATTCCATTCCATTCCATTCCATTCCATTCCATTTCAATCCATTCCATTCTCCTCGGGTTGATTCCATTCCATTCCATTCCATTCCATTCCATTCCATTCCATTCCAGTCCATTCCAATCCATTCCATTCTACTCGGGTTGATTCCATTCAATTTCATTCCATTCCATTCCATTCCATTCCATTCCATTCCATTCCATTCCTTTCGATTCCATTCCATTCCATTCCTTCCATTCCATTCCATTCCATTCCATTCCATTCCATTCCATTCCATTCTATTGCATTCCATTCCATTCCATTCCATTCTGTTCTACTCGGGTTGATTCCAATCTATTCCATTCCATTCCATTCCGTTACCTTCCATTCCATTCCATTCCATTCCATTCCGTTCCATTCCATTCCATTCCATTCCAGTCCATTCCAATCCATTCCATTCTACTCGGGTTGATTCCATTCCATTCCATTCCATTCCATTCCATTCCATTCCATTCCATTCGGTTCCATTCCATTCCATTCCATTCCATTCCATTCCATTAAATTTTATTCCATTCCATTCCATTCCATTCCTTTCCTTTCCATTCCATTCCATTCCATTCCATTACGTTGTACTCGGGTTGATTTCATTCCATTCCTTTCCATTCCATTCCATTCCATTCCATTCCATTCCATTCCATTCCATTCCACTCAATTCCATTCCATTCCATTCCATTCCATTCCATTCCATTCCATTCCATTCCATTCCATTCCAATCCATTCCGTTCTACTCGGGTTGATTCCTTTCCATTCCATTCCATTCCAATCGATTCCATTCCATTCCATTTCAATCCATTCCATTCTACTCGGGTTGATTCCATTCCATTCCATTCCATTCCATTCCATTCCATTCCATTCCATTCCATTTCAATCCATTCCATTCTCCTCGGGTTGATTCCATTCCATTCCATTCCATTCCATTCCATTCCATTCCATTCCATTCCATTCCATTCCATTCCATTCCAGTCCATTCCAATCCATTCCATTCTACTCGGGTTGATTCCATTCAATTTCATTCCATTCCATTCCATTCCATTCCATTCCATTCCATTCCATTCCTTTCGATTCCATTCCATTCCATTCCTTCCATTCCATTCCATTCCATTCCATTCCATTCCATTCCATTCCATTCCATTCTATTGCATTCCATTCCATTCCATTCCATTCTGTTCTACTCGGGTTGATTCCAATCTATTCCATTCCATTCCATTCCGTTACCTTCCATTCCATTCCATTCCATTCCATTCCGTTCCATTCCATTCCATTCCATTCCAGTCCATTCCAATCCATTCCATTCTACTCGGGTTGATTCCATTCCATTCCATTCCATTCCATTCCATTCCATTCGGTTCCATTCCATTCCATTCCATTCCATTCCATTCCATTAAATTTTATTCCATTCCATTCCATTCCATTCCTTTCCTTTCCATTCCATTCCATTCCATTCCATTACGTTGTACTCGGGTTGATTTCATTCCATTCCTTTCCATTCCATTCCATTCCATTCCATTCCATTCCATTCCATTCCACTCAATTCCATTCCATTCCATTCCATTCCATTCCATTCCATTCCATTCCATTCCATTCCATTCCAATCCATTCCGTTCTACTCGGGTTGATTCCTTTCCATTCCATTCCATTCCATTCCATTCCATTCCATTCCATTCCATTCCATTTCAATCCATTCCATTCTACTCGGGTTGATTCCATTCCATTCCATTCCATTCCATTCCATTCCATTCCATTCCATTCCATTCCAGTCCATTCCAATCCATTCCATTCTACTCGGGTTGATTCCATTCCATTCCATTCCATTCCATTCCATTCCATTCCATTCCTTTCGATTCCATTCCATTCCATTCCAGTCCATTCCAATCCATTCCATTCTACTCGGGTTGATTCCATTCCATTCCATTCCATTCCATTCCATTCTGTTCTACTCGGGTTGATTCCATTCCATTCCATTCCATTCCATTCCATTCCATTCCATTCCATTGCATTCCATTCCATTCCATTCCATTCTGTTCTACTCGGGTTGATTCCAATCTATTCCATTCCATTCCACTCCGTTACATTCCATTCCATTCCATTCCATTCCATTCCATTCCGTTCCATTCCATTCCATTCCATTCCAGTCCATTCCAATCCATTCCATTCTACTCGGGTTGATTCCATTCCATTCCATTCCATTCCATTCCATTCCATTCCAATCCATTCCATTCTACTTGTGTTGATTCCATTCCATTCCATTCCATTCCATTCCATTCCATTCCATTCCATTCCATTCGGTTCCATTCCATTCCATTCCATTCCATTCCATTCCATTCCATTAAATTTTATTCCATTCCATTCCATTCCATTCCTTTCCTTTCCATTCCATTCCATTCCATTCCATTACGTTGTACTCGGATTGATTTCATTCCATTCCATTCCATTTCATTCCATTCCATTCCATTCCATTCAATTCCATTCCATTCCATTCCACTCGATTCCATTCCATTCCATTCCATTCCATTCCATTCCATTCCATTCCATTCCAATCCATTCCGTTTTTCTCGGGTTGATTCCATTCCATTCCATTCCATTCCATTCGATTCCATTCCATTCCATTTCAATCCATTCCATTCTATTCGGGTTGATTCCATTCCATTCCATTCCATTCCATTCCATTCCATTCCATTCCATTCCATTCCAATCCATTCCATTCTACTCGGGTTGATTCCATTCCATTCCATTCCATTCCATTCCATTCCATTCCATTCCATTCCAATCCATTCCATTCAACTCGGGTTGATTCCTTTCAATTCCATTCCATTCCATTCCATTCCATTAAATTTTATTCCATTCCATTCCTTTCCATTCCATTCCATTCCATTCCATTCCATTCCATTACTTTCTACTCGGGTTGATTTCATTCCATTCCATTCCTTTCCATTCCATTCCATTCCTTTCCATTCCATTCCTTTCGATTCCATACGATTCCATCCCATTCCATTCCATTCCAATCCATTCCGTTCTACTCGGGTTGATTCCATTCCATTCCATTCCATTCCATTCGATTCCATTCCATTCCATTTCAATCCATTCCATTCTACTCGGGTTGATTCCATTCCATTCCATTCCATTCCATTCCAGTCCATTCCATTCCATTCCATTCCTTTCGATTCCATTCCATTCCATTCCATTCCATTCCACTCCATTCCATTCCATTCCATTCCATTCCATTCCATTCCATTCCATTCCATTCTATTGCATTCCATTCCATTACATTCCATTCCGTTCTACTCGGGTTGATTCCAATCTATTCCATTCCATTCCATTCCGTTACATTCCATTCCATTCCATTCCTTTCCATTCCGTTCCATTCCATTCCATTCCATTCCAGTCCATTCCAATCCATTCCATTCTACTCGGGTTGATTCCATTCCATTCCATTCCATTCCATTCCATTCCATTACATTCCATTCCAATCCATTCCATTCTACTCGGGTTGATTCCATTCCATTCCATTCCATTCCATTCCATTCCATTCCATTCCATTCCATTCCATTCCATTCGATTCCATTCCATTCCATTCCATTCCATTCCATTCCATTAAATTTTATTCCATTCCATTCCATTCCATTCCTTTCCTTTCCATTCCATTCCATTCCATTCCATTCGATTCCATTCCATTCCATTCCATTCCAATCCATTCCGTTCTACTCGGGTTGATTCCATTCCACTCCATTCCATTCAATTCCATTCCATTCCATTCCATTCCATTCCTTTAAATTCCCTTCCATTCCATTCCATTCCATTAAATTCCATTGCATTCCATTCCATTCCATTCCGTTCTACTCGGGTTGATTCCATTCCATTCCATTCCATTCCATTCCATTCCATTCCATTCCATTCCATTCCATTCCATTCCATTCCATTCCATTCCATTTGATTCCATTCGATTCGATTCCATTCCATTCCATTCCAATCCATTCCATTCTACTCGGGTTGATTCCATTCCATTCCATTCCATTCCATTCCATTCCATTCCATTCCATTCCATTCCATTGCATTCCATTCCATTCAATTCCTTCCATTCCATTCCATTCGATTCCATTAAACTCCATTCCAATCCATTCCATTCTACTCGGGTTAATTTGATTCCATTCCATTCCATTCCATTCCATTCCAGTCCAGTCCAGTCCATTCCAATCCATTCCATTCTACTCGGGTTGATTCCATTCCATTCCATTCCATTCCATTCCATTCCATTCCATTCCAATCCATTCCATTCTACTCGGGTTGATTCCATTCCATTCCATTCCATTCTTTTCCACTCCATTCCATTTCATTCCATTCCATTCCATTCCATTCCATTCCATTCCATTCCAATCCATTCCATTCTACTCGGGTTGATTTGATTCCATTCCATTCCATTCCATTCCATTCCATTCCATTCCATTCCAGTCCATTCCAATCCATTCCATTCTACTCGGCTTGATTTGATTCCATTCCATTCCATTCCATTCCATTCCAGTCCATTCCAATCCATTCCATTCTTCTCGGGTTGATTCCATTCCATTCCATTCCATTCCATTCCATTCCTTTCCATTCCGTTCTACTCTGGTTGAATTCATTCCTTTCCATTGCATTCCATTCCATTCCATTCCATTCTATGCCATTCGATTCCATTCCATTCCATTTCAATCCATTCCATTCTACTCGGGTTGATTCCATTCCATTCCATTCCATTCCATTCCATTCCATTCCATTCCAGTCCATTCCAATCCATTCCATTCTACTCGGGTTGATTCCATTCGATTCCATTCCATTCCATTGGATTCCATTCCATTCCATTCCATTCCATTCCGTTCCATTCGATTCGATTCCATTCCACTCCAATCCATTCCATTCCATTCCATTCCATTCCATTCCATTCCTTTCCATTCCATTGGATTCCATTCCATTCCATTCCATTCCATTCCATTCCATTCCATTCCATTCCTTTCCATTCCATTCCATTCCATTCCGTTCTACTCGGGTTGATTCCATTCTATTCCATTCCATTCCATTCGATTCCATTCGATTCCATTCGATTCCATTCCATTCCATTCCATTAAATTTCATTCCATTCCATTCCATTCCATTCCATTCCATTCCGTTCGATTCCATTCCATTCCATTCCAATCCAATCCATTCCATTCTACTCGGGTTGATTCCATTCCATTCCATTCCATTCCATTCCATTCCATTCCGTTCCATTCCAATCCATTCCATTCTACTCGGGTTGAGTCCATTCCATTCCATTCCATTCCATTCCATTCCAATCCATTCCATTCTACTCGGGTTGATTCCATTCCATTCCATTCCATTCCATTCCATTCCATTCCAATCCATTCCATTCAACTCGGGTTGATTCCATTCAATTCCATTCCATTCCATTCCATTCCATTCCATTCCATTCCATTCCATTCCATTAAATTTTATTCCATTCCATTCCATTCCATTCCTTTCCATTCCATTCCATTCCATTACGTTCTACTCGGGTTGATTTCATTCCATTCCATTCCATTCCATTCCATTCCATTCCATTCCATTCCTTTCGATTCCATACGATTCCATTCCATTCCATTCCATTCCAATCCATTCCGTTCTACTCGGGTTGATTCCATTCCATTCCATTCCATTCCATTCGATTCCATTCCATTCCATTTCAATCCATTCCATTCTACTCGGGTTGATTCCATTCCATTCCATTCCATTCCATTCCATTCAATTCCATTCCATTCCATTCCAGTCCATTCCAATCCATTCCATTCTACTCGGGTTGATTCCATTCCATTCCATTCCATTCCATTCCATTCCATTCCATTCCTTTCGATTCCATTCCATTCCATTCCATTCCATTCCATTCCATTCCATTCCATTCCATTCCATTCTATTGCATTCCATTCCATTCCATTCCATTCCGTTCTACTCGGGTTGATTCCAATCTATTCCATTCCATTCTATTCCGTTACATTCCATTCCATTCCATTCCATTCCATTCCATTCCATTCCATTCCAATCCATTCCATTCTACTTGTGTTGATTCCATTCCATTCCATTCCATTCCATTCCATTCCATTCCATTCCATTCCATTCGGTTCCATTCCATTCCATTCCATTCCATTCCATTCCATTCCATTAAATTTTATTCCATTCCATTCCATTCCATTCCTTTCCTTTCCATTCCATTCCATTCCATTCCATTACGTTGTACTCGGATTGATTTCATTCCATTCCATTCCATTTCATTCCATTCCATTCCATTCCATTCAATTCCATTCCATTCCATTCCACTCGATTCCATTCCATTCCATTCCATTCCATTCCATTCCATTCCATTCCATTCCATTCCAATCCATTCCGTTTTTCTCGGGTTGATTCCATTCCATTCCATTCCATTCCATTCGATTCCATTCCATTCCATTTCAATCCATTCCATTCTATTCGGGTTGATTCCATTCCATTCCATTCCATTCCATTCCATTCCATTCCATTCCATTCCATTCCAATCCATTCCATTCTACTCGGGTTGATTCCATTCCATTCCATTCCATTCCATTCCATTCCATTCCATTCCATTCCAATCCATTCCATTCAACTCGGGTTGATTCCTTTCAATTCCATTCCATTCCATTCCATTCCATTAAATTTTATTCCATTCCATTCCTTTCCATTCCATTCCATTCCATTCCATTCCATTCCATTACTTTCTACTCGGGTTGATTTCATTCCATTCCATTCCTTTCCATTCCATTCCATTCCATTCCATTCCATTCCTTTCGATTCCATACGATTCCATCCCATTCCATTCCATTCCAATCCATTCCGTTCTACTCGGGTTGATTCCATTCCATTCCATTCCATTCCATTCGATTCCATTCCATTCCATTTCAATCCATTCCATTCTACTCGGGTTGATTCCATTCCATTCCATTCCATTCCATTCCAGTCCATTCCATTCCATTCCATTCCTTTCGATTCCATTCCATTCCATTCCATTCCATTCCACTCCATTCCATTCCATTCCATTCCATTCCATTCCATTCCATTCCATTCCATTCTATTGCATTCCATTCCATTACATTCCATTCCGTTCTACTCGGGTTGATTCCAATCTATTCCATTCCATTCCATTCCGTTACATTCCATTCCATTCCATTCCTTTCCATTCCGTTCCATTCCATTCCATTCCATTCCAGTCCATTCCAATCCATTCCATTCTACTCGGGTTGATTCCATTCCATTCCATTCCATTCCATTCCATTCCATTACATTCCATTCCAATCCATTCCATTCTACTCGGGTTGATTCCATTCCATTCCATTCCATTCCATTCCATTCCATTCCATTCCATTCCATTCCATTCCATTCGATTCCATTCCATTCCATTCCATTCCATTCCATTCCATTAAATTTTATTCCATTCCATTCCATTCCATTCCTTTCCTTTCCATTCCATTCCATTCCATTCCATTCGATTCCATTCCATTCCATTCCATTCCAATCCATTCCGTTCTACTCGGGTTGATTCCATTCCACTCCATTCCATTCAATTCCATTCCATTCCATTCCATTCCATTCCTTTAAATTCCCTTCCATTCCATTCCATTCCATTAAATTCCATTGCATTCCATTCCATTCCATTCCGTTCTACTCGGGTTGATTCCATTCCATTCCATTCCATTCCATTCCATTCCATTCCATTCCATTCCATTCCATTCCATTCCATTCCATTCCATTCCATTCCATTTGATTCCATTCGATTCGATTCCATTCCATTCCATTCCAATCCATTCCATTCTACTCGGGTTGATTCCATTCCATTCCATTCCATTCCATTCCATTCCATTCCATTCCATTCCATTGCATTCCATTCCATTCAATTCCTTCCATTCCATTCCATTCGATTCCATTAAACTCCATTCCAATCCATTCCATTCTACTCGGGTTAATTTGATTCCATTCCATTCCATTCCATTCCATTCCAGTCCAGTCCAGTCCATTCCAATCCATTCCATTCTACTCGGGTTGATTCCATTCCATTCCATTCCATTCCATTCCATTCCATTCCAATCCATTCCATTCTACTCGGGTTGATTCCATTCCATTCCATTCCATTCTTTTCCACTCCATTCCATTTCATTCCATTCCATTCCATTCCATTCCATTCCATTCCATTCCAATCCATTCCATTCTACTCGGGTTGATTTGATTCCATTCCATTCCATTCCATTCCATTCCATTCCATTCCATTCCATTCCAGTCCATTCCAATCCATTCCATTCTACTCGGCTTGATTTGATTCCATTCCATTCCATTCCATTCCATTCCAGTCCATTCCAATCCATTCCATTCTTCTCGGGTTGATTCCATTCCATTCCATTCCATTCCATTCCTTTCCATTCCGTTCTACTCTGGTTGAATTCATTCCTTTCCATTGCATTCCATTCCATTCCATTCCATTCTATGCCATTCGATTCCATTCCATTCCATTTCAATCCATTCCGTTCTACTCGGGTTGATTCCATTCCATTCCATTCCATTCCATTCCATTCCATTCCATTCCAGTCCATTCCAATCCATTCCATTCTACTCGGGTTGATTCCATTCGATTCCATTCCATTCCATTGGATTCCATTCCATTCCATTCCATTCCATTCCGTTCCATTCGATTCGATTCCATTCCACTCCAATCCATTCCATTCCATTCCATTCCATTCCATTCCATTCCTTTCCATTCCATTGGATTCCATTCCATTCCATTCCATTCCATTCCATTCCATTCCATTCCATTCCTTTCCATTCCATTCCATTCCATTCCGTTCTACTCGGGTTGATTCCATTCTATTCCATTCCATTCCATTCGATTCCATTCGATTCCATTCGATTCCATTCCATTCCATTCCATTAAATTTCATTCCATTCCATTCCATTCCATTCCATTCCATTCCGTTCGATTCCATTCCATTCCATTCCAATCCAATCCATTCCATTCTACTCGGGTTGATTCCATTCCATTCCATTCCATTCCATTCCATTCCATTCCGTTCCATTCCAATCCATTCCATTCTACTCGGGTTGAGTCCATTCCATTCCATTCCATTCCATTCCATTCCATTCCAATCCATTCCATTCTACTCGGGTTGATTCCATTCCATTCCATTCCATTCCATTCCATTCCATTCCAATCCATTCCATTCAACTCGGGTTGATTCCATTCAATTCCATTCCATTCCATTCCATTCCATTCCATTCCATTCCATTCCATTCCATTAAATTTTATTCCATTCCATTCCATTCCATTCCTTTCCATTCCATTCCATTCCATTACGTTCTACTCGGGTTGATTTCATTCCATTCCATTCCATTCCATTCCATTCCATTCCATTCCATTCCTTTCGATTCCATACGATTCCATTCCATTCCATTCCATTCCAATCCATTCCGTTCTACTCGGGTTGATTCCATTCCATTCCATTCCATTCCATTCGATTCCATTCCATTCCATTTCAATCCATTCCATTCTACTCGGGTTGATTCCATTCCATTCCATTCCATTCCATTCCATTCAATTCCATTCCATTCCATTCCAGTCCATTCCAATCCATTCCATTCTACTCGGGTTGATTCCATTCCATTCCATTCCATTCCATTCCATTCCATTCCATTCCATTCCTTTCGATTCCATTCCATTCCATTCCATTCCATTCCATTCCATTCCATTCCATTCCATTCCATTCCATTCTATTGCATTCCATTCCATTCCATTCCATTCCGTTCTACTCGGGTTGATTCCAATCTATTCCATTCCATTCTATTCCGTTACATTCCATTCCATTCCATTCCATTCCATTCCGTTCCATTCCATTCCATTCCATTCCAGTCCATTCCAATCCATTCCATTCTACTCGGGTTGATTCCATTCCATTCCATTCCATTCCATTACATTCCATTCCAATCCATTCCATTCTACTTGGGTTGATACCATTCCATTCCATTCCATTCCATTCCATTCCATTCCATTCCATTCCATTCCATTCCATTCCATTCCATTCCATTCCGTTCCGTTCTGTTCCGTTCCATTCCATTCGATTCCATTCCATTCCATTCCAATCCATTCCATTCAACTCGGGTTGATTTGATTCCATTCCATTCCATTCCATTCCATTCCATTCCATTCCAGTCCATTCCAATCCATTCCATTCTACTCGGGTTGATTCCATGCCATTCCATTCCATTCTATTCCATTCCATTCCATTCCAATCCATTCCATTCTACTCGGGTTGATTCCATTCCATTCCATTCCATTCTATTCCACTCCATTCCATTTCATTTCATTCCATTCCATTCCATTCCATTCCAATCCATTCCATTCTTCTCTGGTTTATTCCATTCCATTCCATTCCATTCCATTCCATTCCATTCCATTCCAATCCATTCCATTCTACTCGGGTAGATTCCATTCCATTCCATTCCATTCCATTCCATTCCATTCCATTCCATTCCATTCCATTCCGTTCCGTTCCATTCCATTCGATTACATTCCATTCCAATCCAATCCATTCCATTCTACTCGTTTTGATTTCATTCCATTCCATTCCATTCCGTTCCTTTCTACTCGGGTTGACTCCATTGAGTTCCATTCCGTTCTCTTCCGTCCCGTCCCGTCCCGTCCCATCCCGTCCCGACCCGTCCCGACCAGTGCCATTGTTCTCCGGTTGATTCCATTCCATTCCATTCCGTTCCTTTCCGTTCCGTTCCATTCCGTTCCACACGGGTTGATTCAATTCCATTCTATTCTATTCCATTCCATTCCATTCCATTCCATTCCATTCCATTCCATTCTACTCTGGTTGATTCCATGCTGTTCCGTTCCGTTCCATTCCGTTCCACCCCGACCCGTCCCGTACCGTCCCGTCCCGTCCCATCCCGTTCCGATCTGCTCGGGTTGATTCCGTTCCATTCCGTTCCGTTCCTTTCCTTTCCGTTCCGTTCCATTCCGTTCCACGCGGGTTGATGCAATTCCATTCTATTACGTTGAATTCATTCCATTCCATTCCATTCCATTCTACTCGGATTGATTCCATTCCATTAAATTCCATTCCAGTCCATTCCAATCCATTCCATTCTACTCGGGTTGATTCCATTCCATTCCATTCCATTCCATTCCATTCCATTCCATTCCATTCCGTTCTACTCGGGTTGATTCCATTCCATTCTATTCCATTCCATTCCATTCCATTCCATTCCATTCCATTCCATTCCAATCCATTCCATTCCAATCCATTCCATTCTACTCGGGTAGATTCCATTCCATTCCATTCCATTCCATTCCATTCCATTCCTTTCCATTCCATTCCATTCCATTCGATTCCATTCGATTCCATTCCATTCCATTCCATTCCAATCCATTCCATTCTACTCGGGTTGATTCCATTCCATTCCATTCCATTCCATTCCATTCCATTCCATTCCAATCCATTCCATTCTACTCGGGTTGATTCCATTCCATTCCATTCCATTCCATTCCATTCCATTCCATTCCATTCCATTCCATTCCATTCCATTCCATTCTATTCCTTTCCATTCCATTCCATTCCATTCGATTCCATTCTATTCCATTCGATTCCATTCCATTAAATTCCATTCCATTCCATTCCATTCCATTCCATTCCATTCCATTCCATTCCATTCCATACCATTCCATTCCATTCCATTCCGTTCTTCTTGGGTTGATTCCATTCCATTCCATTCCATTCCATTCCATTCAATTCCATTCCATTCCATTCCAGTCCATTCCAATCCATTCCATTCTACTCGGGTTGATTCCATTCAATTACATTCCATTCTATTCCACTCCATTCCATTTCATTCCATTCCATTCCATTCCATTCCATTCCATTCCATTCCAATCCATTCCATTCTACTCGGGTTGATTTGATTCCATTCCATTCCATTCCATTCCATTCCATTCCATTCCATTCCAGTCCATTCCAATCCATTCCATTCTACTCGGCTTGATTTGATTCCATTCCATTCCATTTCATTCCATTCCAGTCCATTCCAATCCATTCCATTCTTCTCGGGTTGATTCCATTCCATTCCATTCCATTCCATTCCGTTCTACTCTGGTTGAATTCATTCCTTTCCATTGCATTCCATTCCATTCCATTCCATTCTATGCCATTCGATTCCATTCCATTCCATTTCAATCCATTCCGTTCTATTCGGGTTGATTCCATTCCATTCCATTCCATTCCATTCCATTCCATTCCATTCCATTCCAGTCCATTCCAATCCATTCCATTCTACTCGGGTTGATTCCATTCGATTCCATTCCATTCCATTGGATTCCATTCCATTCCATTC
The DNA here is from genome assembly GCF_029281585.2 of Gorilla gorilla gorilla. NCBI lineage: Eukaryota > Metazoa > Chordata > Mammalia > Primates > Hominidae > Gorilla > Gorilla gorilla. The sequence goes on from NC_073241.2 coordinate 19,936,027, forward strand.
CATTCCATTCCGTTCCATTCGATTCGATTCCATTCCATTCCAATCCATTCCATTCCATTCCATTCCATTCCATTCCATTCCTTTCCATTCCATTGGATTCCATTCCATTCCATTCCATTCCATTCCATTCCTTTCCATTCCATTCCTTTCCATTCCATTCCATTCCATTCCTTTCTACTCGGGTTGATTCCATTCTATTCCATTCCATTCCATTCGATTCCATTCGATTCCATTCGATTCCATTCCATTCCATTCCATTAAATTTCATTCCATTCCATTCCATTCCATTCCATTCCATTCCATTCCATTCCATTCCATTCCGTTCGATTCCATTCCATTCCATTCCAATCCAATCCATTCCATTCTACTCGGGTTGATTCCATTCCATTCCATTCCATTCCATTCCATTCCATTCCGTTCCATTCCAATCCATTCCATTCTACTCGGGTTGATTCCATTCCATTCCATTCCATTCCATTCCATTCCATTCCATTCCAATCCATTCCATTCTACTCGGGTTGATTCCATTCCATTCCATTCCATTCCATTCCATTCCATTCCATTCCATTCCATTCCATTCCAATCCATTCCATTTAACTCGGGTTGATTCCATTCAATTCCATTCCATTCCATTCCATTCCATTAAATTTTATTCCATTCCATTCCATTCCATTCCTTTCCATTCCATTCCATTCCATTACGTTCTACTCGGGTTGATTTCATTCCATTCCATTCCATTCCATTCCATTCCATTCCATTCCATTCCATTCCATTCCATTCCATTCCATTCCATTCCATTCCTTTCGATTCCATACGATTCCATTCCATTCCATTCCATTCCAATCAATTCCGTTCTACTCGGGTTGATTCCATTCCATTCCATTCCATTCCATTCGATTCCATTCCATTCCATTTCAATCCATTCCATTCTACTCGGGTTGATTCCATTCCATTCCATTCCATTCCATTCCATTCAATTCCATTCCATTCCATTCCAGTCCATTCCAATCCATTCCATTCTACTCGGGTTGATTCCATTCCATTCCATTCCATTCCATTCCATTCCATTCCATTCCATTCCATTCCATTCCTTTCGATTCCATTCCATTCCATTCCATTCCATTCCATTCCATTCCATTCCATTCCATTCCATTCTATTGCATTCCATTCCATTCCATTCCATTCCGTTCTACTCGGGTTGATTCCAATCTATTCCATTCCATTCTATTCCGTTACATTCCATTCCATTCCATTCCATTCCATTCCGTTCCATTCCATTCCATTCCATTCCAGTCGATTCCAATCCATTCCATTCTACTCGGGTTGATTCCATTCCATTCCATTCCATTCCATTACATTCCATTTAAATCCATTCCATTCTACTTGGGTTGATACCATTCCATTCCATTCCATTCCATTCCATTCCATTCCATTCCATTCCGTTCCGTTCCGTTCTGTTCCGTTCCATTCCATTCGATTCCATTCCATTCCATTCCAATCCATTCCATTCAACTCGGGTTGATTTGATTCCATTCCATTCCATTCCATTCCATTCCATTCCATTCCAGTCCATTCCAATCCATTCCATTCTACTCGGGTTGATTCCATTCCATTCCATTCCATTCCATTCCATTCCATTCCATTCCAATCCATTCCATTCTACTCGGGTTGATTCCATTCCATTCCATTCCATTCTATTCCACTCCATTCCATTTCATTTCATTCCATTCCATTCCATTCCATTCCAATCCATTCCATTCTTCTCTGGTTTATTCCATTCCATTCCATTCCATTCCATTCCATTCCATTCCATTCCAATCCATTCTATTCTACTCGGGTTGATTCCATTCCGTTCCTTTCCATTCCATTCCATTCCATTCCATTCCATTCCATTCCATTCCGTTCCATTCCATTCCATTCCATTCCATTCGTTTCCATTCCTTTCCATTCCATTCCGTTCCATTCCATTCCATTCCGTTCTACTCGGGTTGATCCCATTCTATTCCATTCCATTCCATTCGATTCCATTCGATTCCATTCCACTCCATTCCATTAAATTCCATTCCATTCCATTCCATTCCGTTCCATTCCATTACGTTCTACTCGGGAAGATTTCATTCTATTCCATTCCATTCCATTCCATTCCTTTCCATTCCATTCCATTCCATTCGATTCCATTCGATTCCATTCCATTCCATTCCATTCCAATCCATTCCGTTCTACTCGGGTTGATTCCATTCCATTCCATTCCATTCCATTCCATTCCATTCCATTCCATTCCATTCCATTCCATTCCATTTCAATCCACTCCTTTCTACTCGGGTTGATTCCATTCAATTCCATTCCATTCCATTCGATTCCATTCCATTCCATTCCATTCCATTCCATTCCAATCCATTCCATTCTACTCGGGTTGATTCCATTCCATTCCATTCCATTCCATTCCATTCCATTCCATTCCATTCCATTCCATTCCATTCCTTTCCATTCGATTCCATTCCATTCCATTCCATTCCGTTCTACTCGGGTTGATTCCATTCTATTCCATTCCATTCCATTCCATTCCATTCCATTCCATTCCATTTCATTCCATTCGATTCCAATCCATTCCATTCCATTAAATTCCATTCCATTCCATTCCATTCCATTCCATTCCATTCCATTCCATTCCATTCCATTCCGTTCTACTCGGGTTGATTCCATTCCATTCCATTCCATTCCATTCCATTCCATTCCATTCCATTCCATTCCAATCCATTCCATTCTACTCGGGTAGATTCCATTCCATTCCATTCCATTCCATTCCATTCCATTCCATTCCATTCCGTTCCGTTCCATTCCATTCGATTACATTCCATTCCAATCCAATCCATTCCATTCTACTCGTTTTGATTTCATTCCATTCCATTCCATTCCGTTCCTTTCTACTCGGGTTGACTCCATTGAGTTCCATTCCGTTCTCTTCCGTCCCGTCCCGTCCCGTCCCATCCCGTCCCGACCCGTCCCGACCAGTGCCATTGTTCTCCGGTTGATTCCATTCCATTCCATTCCGTTCCTTTCGTTCCGTTCCATTCCGTTCCACACGGGTTGATTCAATTCCATTCTATTCTATTCCATTCCATTCCATTCCATTCCATTCCATTCCATTCTACTCTGGTTGATTCCATGCCGTTCCGTTCCGTTCCATTCCGTTCCACCCCGACCCGTCCCGTACCGTCCCGTCCCGTCCCATCCCGTTCCGATCTGCTCGGGTTGATTCCGTTCCATTCCGTTCCGTTCCTTTCCTTTCCGTTCCGTTCCATTCCGTTCCACGCGCGTTGATGCAATTCCATTCTATTACATTGAATTCATTCCATTCCATTCCATTCCATTCTACTCGGATTGATTCCATTCCATTAAATTCCATTCCAGTCCATTCCAATCCATTCCATTCTACTCGGGTTGATTCCATTCCATTCCATTCCATTCCATTCCATTCCATTCCATTCCATTCCGTTCTACTCGGGTTGATTCCATTAAATTCTATTCCATTCCATTCCATTCCATTCCATTCCATTCCATTCCATTCCAATCCATTCCATTCCAATCCATTCCATTCTACTCGGGTAGATTCCATTCCATTCCATTCCATTCCATTCCATTCCATTCCATTCCATTCCTTTCCATTCCATTCCATTCCATTCGATTCCATTCGATTCCATTCCATTCCATTCCATTCCAATCCATTCCATTCTACTCGGGTTGATTCCATTCCATTCCATTCCATTCCATTCCATTCCATTCCATTCCATTCCATTCCAATCCATTCCATTCTACTCGGGTTGATTCCATTCCATTCCATTCCATTCCATTCCATTCCATTCCATTCCATTCCATTCCATTCTATTCCTTTCCATTCCATTCCATTCCATTCGATTCCATTCTATTCCATTCGATTCCATTCCATTAAATTCCATTCCATTCCATTCCATTCCATTCCATTCCATTCCATTCCATTCCATTCCATTCCATTCCATTCCATTCCATTCCATTCCGTTCTTCTCGGGTTGATTCCATTCCATTCCATTCCATTCCATTCCATTCCATTCGATTCCATTCGATTCCATTCGATTCCATTCCATTCCATTCCATTCCAATCCATTCCATTCTACTCGGGTTGATTCCATTCCATTCCATTCCATTCCATTCCATTCCATTCCATTCCATTCCATTCCATTCCAATCCATTCCATTCTACTCGGGTTGATTTGATTCCATTCCATTCCGTTCCATTCCATTCCATTCCATTCCATTCCAGTCCATTCCAATCCATTCCATTCTACTCGGGTTGATTTGATTCCATTCCATTCCATTCCATTCCATTCCATTCCATTCCATTCCATTCCATTCAGTTCCATTCCGTTCCTTTCTACTCGTTTTGACTCCATTGAGTTCCGTTCCGTTCCGTTTCGTCCCGTCCCGTTTCGTCCCGTCCCGTCCCGTCCCGTCCCATCCCGTCTCGTGCCGTTGTACTCTGGTTGATTACATTCCATTACGTTCCGTTCCTTTCCGTTCCGTTCCATTCCGTTCCACACGGGTTGATTCAATTCCATTCTATTACATTGAATTCCATTCCATTCCATTCCATTCCATTCTACTCGGATTGATTCCATTCCATTCCATTCCATTCCAGTCCACTCCAATCCATTCCATTCTACTCGGGTTGATTCCAGTCCATTCCATTCCATTCCATTCCATTCCATTCCATTCCATTCCATTCCAATCCATTCCATTCTACTCGGGTAGATTCCATTCCATTCCATTCCATTCCATTCCATTCCATTCCATTCCATTCCGTTCCGTTCCATTCCATTCGATTACATTCCATTCCATTCCAATCCATTCCATTCTACTCGTTTTGATTTCATTCCATTCCATTCCATTCCGTTCCTTTCTACTCGGGTTGACTCCATTGAGTTCCATTCCGTTCTCTTCCGTCCCGTCCCGTCCCGTCCCATCCCGTCCCGACCCGTCCCGACCAGTGCCATTGTTCTCCGGTTGATTCCATTCCATTCCATTCCGTTCCTTTCCGTTCCGTTCCATTCCGTTCCACACGGGTTGATTCAATTCCATTCTATTCTATTCCATTCCATTCCATTCCATTCCATTCCATTCCATTCCATTCTACTCTGGTTGATTCCATGCCGTTCCGTTCCGTTCCATTCCGTTCCACCCCGACCCGTCCCGTACCGTCCCGTCCCGTCCCATCCCGTTCCGATCTGCTCGGGTTGATTCCGTTCCATTCCGTTCCGTTCCTTTCCTTTCCGTTCCGTTCCATTCCGTTCCACGCGGGTTGATGCAATTCCATTCTATTACATTGAATTCATTCCATTCCATTCCATTCCATTCTACTCGGATTGATTCCATTCCATTAAATTCCATTCCAGTCCATTCCAATCCATTCCATTCTACTCGGGTTGATTCCATTCCATTCCATTCCATTCCATTCCATTCCATTCCATTCCGTTCTACTCGGGTTGATTCCATTCCATTCTATTCCATTCCATTCCATTCCATTCCATTCCATTCCATTCCATTCCAATCCATTCCATTCCAATCCATTCCATTCTACTCGGGTAGATTCCATTCCATTCCATTCCATTCCATTCCATTCCTTTCCATTCCATTCCATTCCATTCGATTCCATTCGATTCCATTCCATTCCATTACATTCCATTCGATTCCATTCCATTCCAATCCATTCCATTCTACTCGTGTAGATTCCATTCCTTTCCATTCCATTCCATTCCATTCCATTCCATTCCATTCCATTCCATTCTGTTCCGTTCCATTCCATTCGATTCCATTCCATTCCATTCCAATCCATTCCATTCAACTCGGGTTGATTTGATTCCATTCCATTCCATTCCATTCCATTCCATTCCATTCCATTCCAGTCCATTCCAATCCATTCCATTCTACTCGGGTTGATTCCATTCCATTCCATTCCATTCCATTCCATTCCATTCCAATCCATTCCATTCTACTCGGGTTGATTCCATTCCATTCCATTCCATTCTATTCCACTCCATTCCATTCCACTCCATTCCATTTCATTCCATTCCATTCCATTCCATTCCATTCCAATCCATTCCATTCTTCTCTGGTTTATTCCATTCCATTCCATTCCATTCCATTCCATTCCATTCCAATCCATTCCATTCTACTCGGGTTGATTCCACTCCGTTCCTTTCCATTCCATTCCATTCCATTCCATTCCATTCCATTCCATTCCGTTCCATTCCATTCCATTCCATTCCATTCGTTTCCATTCCTTTCCATTCCATTCCGTTCCATTCCATTCCATTCCGTTCTACTCGGGTTGATCCCATTCTATTCCATTCCATTCCATTCGATTCCATTCGATTCCATTCCACTCCATTCCATTAAATTCCATTCCATTCCATTCCATTCCGTTCCATTCCATTACGTTCTACTCGGGAAGATTTCATTCTATTCCATTCCATTCCATTCCCTTCCTTTCCATTCCATTCCATTCCATTCGATTCCATTCGATTCCATTCCATTCCATTCCATTCCAATCCATTCCGTTCTACTCGGGTTGATTCCATTCCATTCCATTCCATTCCATTCCATTCCATTCCATTCCATTCCATTCCATTCGATTCCATTCGATTCCATTCCATTCCATTCCTTTAAATTCCCTTCCATTCCATTCCATTCCATTAAATTCCATTGCATTCCATTCCATTCCATTCCGTTCTACTCGGGTTGATTCCATTCCATCCCATTCCATTCCATTCCATTCCATTCCATTCCATTCCATTCCAGTCCATTCCAATCCATTCCATTCTACTCGGGTTGATTCCATTCCATTTCATTCCATTCCATTCCATTCCATTCCATTCCATTCCTTTCGATTCCATTCCATTCCATTCCTTCCATTCCATTCCATTCCATTCCATTCCATTCCATTCCATTCCATTCCATTCTATTGCATTCCATTCCATTCCATTCCATTCTGTTCTACTCGGGTTGATTCCAATCTATTCCATTCCATTCCATTCCGTTACCTTCCATTCCATTTCTTTCCATTCCATTCCGTTCCATTCCATTCCATTCCATTCCAGTCCATTCCAATCCATTCCATTCTACTCGGGTTGATTCCATTCCATTCCATTCCATTCCATTCCATTCCATTCCATTCCATTCGGTTCCATTCCATTCCATTCCATTCCATTCCATTCCATTCCATTAAATTTTATTCCATTCCATTCCATTCCATTCCTTTCCTTTCCATTCCATTCCATTCCATTCCATTACGTTGTACTCGGGTTGATTTCATTCCATTCCATTCCATTCCATTCCATTCCATTCCATTCCATTCCATTCCACTCAACTCCATTCCATTCCGTTCCATTCCATTCCATTCCATTCCATTCCATTCCATTCCATTCCAATCCATTCCGTTCTACTCGGGTTGATTCCTTTCCATTCCATTCCATTCCAATCGATTCCATTCCATTCCATTTCAATCCATTCCATTCTACTCGGGTTGATTCCATTCCATTCCATTCCATTCCATTCCATTCCATTCCATTCCATTCCATTCCATTCCATTCCAATCCATTCCATTCTACTCGGGTTGATTCCATTCCATTCCATTCCATTCCATTCCATTCCATTCCATTCCATTCCATTCCAATCCATTCCATTCAACTCGGGTTGATTCCATTCAATTCCATTCCATTCCATTCCATTCCATTAAATTTTATTCCATTCCATTCCATTCCATTCCTTTCCATTCCATTCCATTCCATTCCATTCCATTACGTTCTACTCGGGTAGATTCCATTCCATTCCATTCCATTCCATTCCATTCCATTCCATTCCATTCCATTCCATTCCATTCCGTTCCGTTCCATTCCATTCGATTCCATTCCATTCCAATCCAATCCATTCCATTCTACTCGTTTTGATTTCATTCCATTCCATTCCATTCCGTTCCTTTCTACTCGGGTTGACTCCATTGAGTTCCATTCCGTTCTCTTCCGTCCCGTCCCGTCCCGTCCCATCCCGTCCCGACCCGTCCCGACCAGTGCCATTGTTCTCCGGTTGATTCCATTCCATTCCATTCCGTTCCTTTCCGTTCCGTTCCATTCCGTTCCACACGGGTTGATTCAATTCCATTCTATTCTATTCCATTCCATTCCATTCCATTCCATTCCATTGCATTCTACTCTGGTTGATTCCATGCCGTTCCGTTCCGTTCCATTCCGTTCCACCCCGACCCGTCCCGTACCGTCCCGTCCCGTCCCATCCCGTTCCGATCTGCTCGGGTTGATTCCGTTCCATTCCGTTCCGTTCCTTTCCTTTCCGTTCCGTTCCATTCCGTTCCACGCGGGTTGATGCAATTCCATTCTATTACATTGAATTCATTCCATTCCATTCCATTCCATTCTACTCGGATTGATTCCATTCCATTAAATTCCATTCCAGTCCATTCCAATCCATTCCATTCTACTCGGGTTGATTCCATTCCATTCCATTCCATTCCATTCCATTCCATTCCATTCCATTCCATTCCATTCCGTTCTACTCGGGTTGATTCCATTCCATTCTATTCCATTCCATTCCATTCCATTCCATTCCATTCCATTCCATTCCATTCCAATCCATTCCATTCCAATCCATTCCATTCTACTCGGGTAGATTCCATTCCATTCCATTCCATTCCATTCCATTCCATTCCTTTCCATTCCATTCCATTCCATTCGATTCCATTCGATTCCATTCCATTCCATTCCATTCCAATCCATTCCATTCTACTCGGGTTGATTCCATTCCATTCCATTCCATTCCATTCCATTCCATTCCATTCCAATCCATTCCATTCTACTCGGGTTGATTCCATTCCATTCCATTCCATTCCATTCCATTCCATTCCATTCCATTCTATTCCTTTCCATTCCATTCCATTCCATTCGATTCCATTCTATTCCATTCGATTCCATTCCATTAAATTCCATTCCATTCCATTCCATTCCATTCCATTCCATTCCATTCAATTCCATTCCATTCCATTCCATTCCATTCCATTCCATTCCGTTCTTCTCGGGTTGATTCCATTCCATTCCATTCCATTCCATTCCATTCCATTCCATTCCATTCCATTCCATTCCATTCCATTCGATTCCATTCGATTCCATTCCATTCCATTCCATTCCAATCCATTCCATTCTACTCGGGTTGATTCCATTCCATTCCATTCCATTCCATTCCATTCCATTCCATTCCATTCCATTCCAATCCATTCCATTCTACTCGTGTTGATTTGATTCCATTCCATTCCGTTCCATTCCATTCCATTCCATTCCATTCCAGTCCATTCCAATCCATTCCATTCTACTCGGGTTGATTTGATTCCATTCCATTCCATTCCATTCCATTCCAGTCCATTCCAATCCATTCCATTCTACTCGGGTTGATTCCATTCCATTCCATTCCATTCCATTCCATTCAGTTCCATTCCGTTCCTTTCTACTCGTTTTGACTCCATTGAGTTCCGTTCCGTTCCGTTTCGTCCCGTCCCGTCCCGTCCCATCCCGTCCCGTCCCATCCCGTCTCGTGCCGTTGTACTCTGGTTGATTACATTCCATTACGTTCCGTTCCTTTCCGTTCCGTTCCATTCCGTTCCACACGGGTTGATTCAATTCCATTCTATTACATTGAATTCCATTCCATTCCATTCCATTCCATTCTACTCGGATTGATTCCATTCCATTCCATTCCATTCCAGTCCACTCCAATCCATTCCATTCTACTCGGGTTGATTCCAGTCCATTCCATTCCGTTCCATTCCATTCCATTCCATTCCAATCCATTCCTTTCTACTCGGGTTGATTCCATTCCATTCCATTCCATTCCATTCCATTCCATTCGATTCCATTCCATTCCAATCCATTCCATTCTACTCGTGTAGATTCCATTCCTTTCCATTCCATTCCATTCCATTCCATTCCATTCCATTCCATTCCATTCTGTTCCGTTCCATTCCATTCGATTCCATTCCATTCCATTCCAATCCATTCCATTCAACTCGGGTTGATTTGATTCCATTCCATTCCATTCCATTCCATTCCATTCCATTCCAGTCCATTCCAATCCATTCCATTCTACTCGGGTTGATTCCATTCCATTCCATTCCATTCCATTCCATTCCATTCCAATCCATTCCATTCTACTCGGGTTGATTCCATTCCATTCCATTCCATTCTATTCCACTCCATTCCATTTCATTCCATTCCATTCCATTCCATTCCATTCCGATCCATTCCATTCTTCTCTGGTTTATTCCATTCCATTCCATTCCATTCCATTCCATTCCATTCCATTCCATTCCAATCCATTCCATTCTACTCGGGTTGATTCCACTCCGTTCCTTTCCATTCCATTCCATTCCATTCCATTCCATTCCATTCCGTTCCATTCCATTCCATTCCATTCCATTCGTTTCCATTCCTTTCCATTCCATTCCGTTCCATTCCATTCCATTCCGTTCTACTCGGGTTGATCCCATTCTATTCCATTCCATTCCATTCGATTCCATTCGATTCCATTCCACTCGATTCCATTAAATTCCATTCCATTCCATTCCATTCCGTTCCATTCCATTACGTTCTACTCGGGAAGATTTCATTCTATTCCATTCCATTCCATTCCATTCCTTTCCATTCCATTCCATTCCATTCGAATCCATTCGATTCCATTCCATTCCATTCCATTCCAATCCATTCCGTTCTACTCGGGTTGATTCCATTCCATTCCATTCCATTCCATTCCATTCCATTCCATTCGATTCCATTCGATTCCATTCCATTCCATTCCTTTAAATTCCCTTCCATTCCATTCCATTCCATTAAATTCCATTGCATTCCATTCCATTCCATTCCGTTCTACTCGGGTTGATTCCATTCCATCCCATTCCATTCCATTCCATTCCATTCCATTCCATTCCATTTCAATCCATTCCATTCTCCTCGGGTTGATTCCATTCCATTCCATTCCATTCCATTCCATTCCATTCCATTCCATTCCATTCCAGTCCATTCCAATCCATTCCATTCTACTCGGGTTGATTCCATTCAATTTCATTCCATTCCATTCCATTCCATTCCATTCCATTCCATTCCATTCCTTTCGATTCCATTCCATTCCATTCCTTCCATTCCATTCCATTCCATTCCATTCCATTCCATTCCATTCCATTCTATTGCATTCCATTCCATTCCATTCCATTCTGTTCTACTCGGGTTGATTCCAATCTATTCCATTCCATTCCATTCCGTTACATTCCATTCCATTCCATTCCATTCCATTCCGTTCCATTCCATTCCATTCCATTCCAGTCCATTCCAATCCATTCCATTCTACTCGGGTTGATTCCATTCCATTCCATTCCATTCCATTCCATTCCATTCCATTCGGTTCCATTCCATTCCATTCCATTCCATTCCATTCCATTAAATTTTATTCCATTCCATTCCATTCCATTCCTTTCCTTTCCATTCCATTCCATTCCATTCCATTACGTTGTACTCGGGTTGATTTCATTCCATTCCTTTCCATTCCATTCCATTCCATTCCATTCCATTCCATTCCATTCCATTCCATTCCACTCAATTCCATTCCATTCCATTCCATTCCATTCCATTCCATTCCATTCCATTCCATTCCATTCCATTCCAATCCATTCCGTTCTACTCGGGTTGATTCCTTTCCATTCCATTCCATTCCAATCGATTCCATTCCATTCCATTTCAATCCATTCCATTCTACTCGGGTTGATTCCATTCCATTCCATTCCATTCCATTCCATTCCATTCCATTCCATTTCAATCCATTCCATTTTCCTCGGGTTGATTCCATTCCATTCCATTCCATTCCATTCCATTCCATTCCATTCCAGTCCATTCCAATCCATTCCATTCTACTCGGGTTGATTCCATTCAATTTCATTCCATTCCATTCCATTCCATTCCATTCCATTCCATTCCATTCCTTTCGATTCCATTCCATTCCATTCCTTCCATTCCATTCCATTCCATTCCATTCCATTCCATTCCATTCTATTGCATTCCATTCCATTCCATTCCATTCTGTTCTACTCAGGTTGATTCCAATCTATTCCATTCCATTCCATTCCGTTACCTTCCATTCCATTCCATTCCATTCCATTCCGTTCCATTCCATTCCATTCCATTCCAGTCCATTCCAATCCATTCCATTCTACTCGGGTTGATTCCATTCCATTCCATTCCATTCCATTCCATTCCATTCGGTTCCATTCCATTCCATTCCATTCCATTCCATTCCATTAAATTTTATTCCATTCCATTCCATTCCATTCCTTTCCTTTCCATTCCATTCCATTCCATTCCATTACGTTGTACTCGGGTTGATTTCATTCCATTCCTTTCCATTCCATTCCATTCCATTCCATTCCATTCCATTCCATTCCATTCCACTCAATTCCATTCCATTCCATTCCATTCCATTCCATTCCATTCCATTCCATTCCGTTCCATTCCAATCCATTCCGTTCTACTCGGGTTGATTCCTTTCCATTCCATTCCATTCCAATCGATTCCATTCCATTCCATTTCAATCCATTCCATTCTACTCGGGTTGATTCCATTCCATTCCATTCCATTCCATTCCATTCCATTCCATTCCATTCCCTTCCATTCCAATCCATTCCATTCTACTCGGGTTGATTCCATTCCATTCCATTCCATTCCATTCCATTCCATTCCATTCCATTCCATTCCATTCCATTCCATTCCAATCCATTCCATTCAACTCGGGTTGATTCCATTCAATTCCATTCCATTCCATTCCATTCCATTAAATTTTATTCCATTCCATTCCATTCCATTCCTTTCCATTCCATTCCATTCCATTCCATTCCATTACGTTCTACTCGGGTTGATTTCATTCCATTCCATTCCATTCCATTCCATTCCATTCCATTCCATTCCATTCCATTCCTTTCGATTCCATACGATTCCATTCCATTCCATTCCATTCCAATCCATTCCGTTCTACTCGGGTTGATTCCATTCCATTCCATTCCATTCCATTCGATTCCATTCCATTCCATTTCAATCCATTCCATTCTACTCGGGTTGATTCCATTCCATTCCATTCCATTCCATTCCATTCCATTCCATTCCATTCCATTCCATTCCTTTCCTTTCCATTCCATTCCATTCCATTCCATTACGTTGTACTCGGGTTGATTTCATTCCATTCCATTCCATTCCATTCCATTCCATTCCACTCGATTCCATTCCATTCCATTCCATTCGATTCCATTCCATTCCAATCCATTCCGTTCTACTCGGGTTGATTCCATTCCATTCCATTCCATTCCATTCCATTCCATTCAATTCCATTCCATTCCATTCCAGTCCATTCCAATCCATTCCATTCTACTCGGGTTGATTCCAATCCATTCCATTCCATTCCATTCCATTCCATTAAATTCCATTACATTCCTTTCAATTCCATTCCATTCCATTCCATTCCATTCCATTCCATTCCATTCCATTCCATTCTATTGCATTCCATTCCGTTCCATTCCATTCCGTTCTACTCGGGTTGAATCCAATCTATTCCATTCCATTCTATTCCGTTACATTCCATTCCATTCCATTCCATTCCATTCCGTTCCATTCCATTCCATTCCATTCCAGTCCATTCCAATCCATTCCATTCTACTCGGGTTGATTCCATTCCATTCCATTCCATTCCATTACATTGCATTGCAATCCATTCAATTCTACTTGGGTTGATACCATTCCATTCCATTCCATTCCATTCCATTCCATTCCATTCCATTCCATTCCATTCGATACCATTCCATTCCATTCCATTCCATTAAATTTTATTCCATTCCCTTCCATTCCATTCCTTTCCTTTAAATTCCATTCCATTCCATTCCATTACGTTCTACTCGGGTTGATTTCATTCCATTCCATTCCATTCCATTCCATTCCATTCCATTCCATTCCATTCCATTCCAATCCATTCCGTTCTACTCGGGTTGATTCCATTCCATTCCATTCCATTCCATTCGATTCCATTCCATTCCATTTCAATCCATTCCATTCTACTCGGGTTGATTCCATTCCATTCCATTCCATTCCATTCCATTCCATTCCATTCCATTCGATTCCATTCAATTCCATTCCATTCCATTCCATTCCAATCCAGTCCATTCTACTCGGGTTGATTTGATTCCATTCCATTCCATTCCATTCCATTCCATTCCATTCCATTCCATTCCATTCCATTCCATTCGATTCCATTCCATTCCATTCCAATCCATTCCACTCAACTCGGGTTGATTTGATTCCATTCCATTCCATTCCATTCCATTCCATTCCATTCGATTCCATTCGAATCCATTCCATTCCATTCCATTCCATTCCATTCCATTCCATTCCGTTCTACTCGGGTTGATTCCATTCCATTCCATTCCATTCCATTCCATTCCATTCCATTCCATGGCATTCCATTCGATTCCATTCAATTCCATTCCATTCCATTCCATTCCAATCCAGTCCATTCTACTCGGGTTGATTTGATTCGATTCCATTCCATTCCATTCCATTCCATTCCATTCCAATCCATTCCATTCAACTCGGGTTGATTTGATTCCATTCCATTCCATTCCTGCCATTCCATTCCATTCCAGTCCATTCCAATCCATTCCATTCTACTCGGGTTGATTCCATTCCATTCCATTCCATTCCATTCCATTCCATTCCAATCCATTCCATTCTACTCGGGTTGATTCCATTCCATTCCATTCCATTCTATTCCACTCCATTCCATTTCATTCCATTCCATTCCATTCCATTCCATTCCAATCCATTCCATTCTTCTCTGGTTTATTCCATTCCATTCCATTCCATTCCATTCCATTCCATTCCATTCCATTCCAATCCATTCCATTCTACTCGGGTTGATTCCATTCCGTTCCTTTCCATTCCATTCCATTCCATTCCATTCCGTTCCATTCCATTCCATTCCATTCCATTCGTTTCCATTCCTTTCCATTCCATTCCATTCCATTCCATTCCATTCCGTTCCACTCGGGTTGATCCCATTCTATTCCATTCCATTCCATTCGATTCCATTCGATTCCATTCCACTCCATTCCATTAAATTCCATTCCATTCCATTCCATTCCGTTCCATTCCTTTACGTTCTACTCGGGTAGATTTCATTCTATTCCATTCCATTCCATTCCATTCCTTTCCATTCCATTCCATTCCATTCGATTCCATTTGATTCCATTCCATTCCATTCCATTCCAATCCATTCCGTTCTACTCGGGTTGATTCCATTCCATTCCATTCCATTCCATTCCATTCCATTCCATTCCATTCCATTCCATTCCATTTCAATCCACTCCTTTCTACTCGGGTTGATTCCATTCAATTCCATTCCATTCCATTCGATTCCATTCCATTCCATTCCATTCCATTCCATTCCAATCAATTCCATTCTACTCGGGTTGATTCCATTCCATTCCATTCCATTCCATTCCATTCCATTCCATTCCATTCCATTCCATTCCATTCCATTCCTTTCCATTCGATTCCATTCCATTCCATTCCATTCCGTTCTACTCGGGTTGATTCCATTCTATTCCATTCCATTCCATTCCATTCCATTCCATTCCATTCCATTTCATTCCATTCGATTCCAATCCGTTCCATTCCATTAAATTCCATTCCATTCCATTCCATTCCATTCCATTCCATTCCATTCCATTCCGTTCTACTCGGGTTGATTCCATTCCATTCCATTCCATTCCATTCCATTCCATTCCATTCCATTCCAATCCATTCCATTCTACTCGGGTAGATTCCATTCCATTCCATTCCATTCCATTCCATTCCACTCCATTCCATTCCATTCCGTTCCGTTCCATTCCATTCGATTACATTCCATTCCAATCCAATCCATTCCATTCTACTCGTGTTGATTTCATTCGATTCCATTACATTCCGTTCCTTTCTACTCGGGTTGACTCCATTGAGTTCCATTCCGTTCTCTTCCGTCCCGTCCCGTCCCGTCCCATCCCGTCCCGTCCCGTCACGACCAGTGCCGTTGTTCTCCGGTTGATTCCATTCCATTCCGTTCCGTTCCTTTCCGTTCCGTTCCATTCCGTTCCACACGGGTTGATTCAATTCCATTCTATTCTATTCCATTCCATTCCATTCCATTCCATTCCATTCCATTCTACTCTGGTTGATTCCATGCCGTTCCGTTCCGTTCCATTCCGTTCCACCCCGACCCGTCCCGTACCGTCCCATCCCGACCCATCCCATTCCGATCTGCTCGGGTTGATTCCGTTCCATTCCGTTCCGTTCCTTTCCTTTCCGTTCCGTTCCATTCCGTTCCACGCGGGTTGATGCAATTCCATTCTATTACATTGAATTCATTCCATTCCATTCCATTCCATTCTACTCGGATTGATTCCATTCCATTAAATTCCATTCCAGTCCATTCCAATCCATTCCATTCTACTCGGGTTGATTCCATTCCATTCCATTCCATTCCATTCCATTCCATTCCATTCCGTTCTACTCGGGTTGATTCCATTCCATTCCATTCCATTCCATTCCATTCCATTCCATTCCATTCCATTCCATTTGATTCCATTCCAATCGATTCCATTCCAATCCATTCCATTCTACTCGGGTAGATTCCATTCCATTCCATTCCATTCCATTCCATTCCATTCCATTCCACTCCATTCCATTCCATTCGATTCCATTCGATTCAATTCCATTCCATTCCATTCCAATCCATTCCATTCTACTCGGGTTGATTCCATTCCATTCCATTCCATTCCATTCCATTCCATTCCATTCCATTCCATTCCATTCCATTCCAATCCATTCCATTCTACTCGGGTTGATTCCATTCCATTCCATTCCATTCCATTCCATTCCATTCCATTCCATTCCATTCCATTCCATTCCATTCTATTCCTTTCCATTCCATTCCATTCCATTCGATTCCATTCTATTCCATTCGATTCCATTCCATTAAATTCCATTCCATTCCATTCCATTCCATTCCGTTCCATTCCATTCCATTCCATTCCATTCCATTCCAATCCATTCCGTTCTACTCGGGTTGATTCCATTCCATTCCATTCCATTCCATTCCATTCCATTCCATTCCATTCCATTCCATTCCATTCCATTCCATTCGATTCCATTCGATTCCATTCCATTCCATTCCATTCCAATCCATTCCATTCTACTCGGGTTGATTCCATTCCATTCCATTCCATTCCATTCCATTCCATTCCATTCCATTCCATTCCATTCCATTCCAATCCATTACATTCTACTCGGGTTGATTTGATTCCATTCCATTCCATTCCATTCCATTCCATTCCAGTCCATTCCAATCCATTCCATTCTACTCGGGTTGATTCCATTCCATTCCATTCCATTCCATTCCAATCCATTCCATTCTACTCGGGTTGATTCCATTCCATTCCATTCCATTCTATTGAACTCCATTCCATTTCATTCCATTCCATTCCATTCCATTCCATTCCAATCCATTCCATTCTTTCGGGTTGATTCCATTCCATTCCATTCCATTCCATTCCATTCCATTCCATTCCAATCCATTCCATTCTACTCGGGTTGATTCCATTCCATTCCATTCCATTCCATTCCATTCCATTCCATTCCATTCCATTCCATTCCAATCCATTCCATTCCAATCCATTCCATTCTACTCGGGTAGATTCCATTCCATTCCATTCGATTCCATTCGATTCCATTCCATTCCATTCCATTCCAATCCATTCCATTCTACTCGGGTTGATTCCATTCCATTCCATTCCATTCCATTCCATTCCATTCCATTCCATTCCATTCTACTCGGGTTGCTTCCATTCCATTCCATTCCATTCCATTCGATTTCATTCCATTCCATTCCATTCCATCCCATTCTATACCATTCCATTCCATTCGATTCCATTCGATTCCATTCGATTCCATTCCATTCCATTCCATTAAATTCCATTCCATTCCATTCCATTCCATTCCATTCCATTCCATTCCATTCCATTCCATTCCATTCCATTCCATTCCGTTCTACACGGGTTGATTCTATTCCATTCCATTCCATTCCATTCCATTCCATTCCATTCCATTCCAGTCCATTCCAATCCATTCAATTCTACTCGGATTGATTCCATTCTGTTCCATTCCATTCCATTCCATTCCATTGCATTCCATTCCATTCCTTTCGATTCCATTCCGTTCCATTCCATTCCATTCCATTCCATTCCATTCCATTCCATTCTATTGCATTCCATTCCATTCCATTCCATTACGTTCTACTCGGGTTGATTCCAATCTATTCCATTCCATTCCATTCCGTTACATTCCATTCCATTCCATTCCATTCCATTCCTTTCCATTGCATTCCATTCCATTCCATTCCATTCCGTTCTACTCGGGTTGATTCCATTTCATTCCATTCCATTCCATTCCATTCCATTCCAATCCATTCCATTCTACTCGGGTTGATTTGATTCCATTCCATTCCATTCCATTCCATTCCATTCCATTCCATTCCAGTCCATTCCAATCCATTCCATTCTACTCGGCTTGATTTGATTCCATTCCATTCCATTCCATTCCATTCCAGTCCATTCCAATCCATTCCATTCTACTCGGGTTGATTCCATTCCATTCCATTCCATTCCATTCCATTCCATTCCGTTCTACTCTGGTTGAATTCATTCCTTTCCATTACATTCCATTCCATTCCACTCCATTCTATTCCATTCGATTCCATTCCATTCCATTTCAATCCATTCCGTTCTACTCGGGTTGATTCCATTCCATTCCATTCCATTCCATTCCAGTCCATTCCAATCCATTCCATTCTACTCGGGTTGATTCCATTCGATTCCATTCCATTCCATTGGATTCCATTCCATTCCATTCCATTCCATTCCATTCCATTCCATTCCGTTCCATTCGATTCGATTCCATTCCATTCCAATCAATTCCATTCCATTCCATTCCATTCCATTCCATTCCATTCTATTGGATTCCATTCCATTCCATTCCATTCCATTCCATTCCATTCCTTTCCATTCCATTCCATTCCATTCCGTTCTACTCGGGTTGATTCCATTCTATTCCATTCCATTCCATTCCATTCGATTCCATTCGATTCCATTCAATTCCATTCCATTCCATTCCATTAAATTTCATTCCATTCCATTCCATTCCATTCCATTCCATTCCATTCCGTTCTATTCCATTCCATTCCATTCCAATCCAATCCATTCCATTCTACTCGGGTTGATTCCATTCCATTCCATTCCATTCCATTCCATTCCGTTCCATTCCAATCCATTCCATTCTACTCGGGTTGATTCCATTCCATTCCATTCCATTCCATTCCATTCCATTCCATTCCATTCGAATCCATTCCATTCTACTCGGGTTGATTCCATTCCATTCCATTCCATTCCATTCCATTCCATTCCATTCCATTCCAATCCATTCCATTCAACTCGGGTTGATTCCATTCAATTCCATTCCATTCCATTCCATTCCATTAAATTTTATTCCATTCCATTCCATTCCATTCCTTTCCATTCCATTCCAATCCATTACGTTCTACTCGGGTTGATTTCATTCCATTCCATTCCATTCCATTCCATTCCATTCCATTCCATTCCAATCCATTCCATTCCAATCCATTCCATTCTACTCGGGTAGATTCCATTCCATTACATTCCTTTCCATTCCATTCCATTCCATTCCATTCGATTCCATTCGATTCCATTCCATTCATTCCATTAAATTCCATTCCATTCCATTCCATTCCATTCTACTCGGTTTGATTCCTTTCCATTCCATTCCATTCCATTCCATTCCATTCAATTCCATTCCATTCCATTCCATTCCATTCCATTGCATTCCAATCCATTCCATTCTACTCGGGTTGATTTGATTCCATTCCATTCCATTCCATTCCATTTCATTCCATTCCATTCGATTCCATTCCATTCCAATCCATTCCATTCCATTCCATTCCATTTCATTCCATTCCATTCCATTCCATTTGATTCGATTCCATTCCATTCCATTCCGTTCCATTCCTTTCTATTCGATTCCATTCCATTCCATTCCATTCCATTCCATTCCATTCCATTCCATTCCATTCCGTTCTACTCGGGTTCATTCCATTCCATTCCATTCCATTGCATTCTATTCCATTGAATTCCCTTCCTTTCTATTCCATTCCATTCCATTCCATTCCATTCCGTTCTACTCGGGTTGATTCCATTCCATTCCATTCCATTCCATTCCATTCCATTCCATTCCATTCGATTCCATTCGATTCCATTCCATTCCATTCCATTCCATTCCAATCCATTCCATTCTACTCGGGTTCATTCCATTCCATTCCATTCCATTCCATTCCATTCCATTCCATTCCATTCGGTTCCATTCGGTTCCATTCGATTCCATTCCATTTCAATCCATTCCATTCCATTCCGTTCCGTTCCGTTCCGTTTCGTTCGTTCCATTCTATTCGGGTTGATTCCATTCTATTCCACTCCCTTCCATTCGATTCCATTGGTTTCCATTCAATTCCATTCCATTCCATTCCATTCTATTCTATTGAATTCCATTCCATTCCATTCCATTCCGTTGTATTCCAATCCATTCCTTTCTACTCGGGTTGATTCCATTCCATTCCATTCCGTTCCACTCCATTCCATTCCTTTCCATTCCATTCCATTTCATTGCGTTTCAATCCATTCCATTCTACTCGGGTTGCTTCCATTCCATTCCATTCCATTCCATTCCATTCCATTCCAATCCATTCCATTCTACTCGGGTTGATTCCATTCCATTCCTTTCCATTCCATTCCATTCCATTCCATTCCATTCCATTCCATTCCATTCCCTTCCATTCCATTCCATTCCATTCCATTCCATTCCGTTCTACTCGGGTTTATTCCATTCCATTCCATTCCATTCCGTTCCATTCCATTCCATTCCATTCCATTCCATTCGATTCCATTCCAATCCATTCCATTCCAATCCATTCCATTCTACTCGGGTAGATTCCATTCCATTCCATTCCATACCATTCCATTCCATTCCATTCCATTCCATTTGATTCCATTCGATTCCATTCCATTCCATTCCATTCCAATCCATTCCATTCTACTCGGGTTGATTCCATTCCATTCCATTCCATTCCATTCCATTCCATTCCATTCCAATCCATTCCATTCTACTCGGGATGATTCCATTCCATTCCATTCCATTCCATTCCATTCCATTCCATTCCAATCCATTCCATTCTACTCGGGTTGATTCCATTCCATAACATTCCATTCCATTCCATTCCATTCCATTCCATTCAATTCCATTCCATTCCATTCCATTCCATTCTATACCATTCCATTCCATTCGATTCCATTCGATTCCATTCGATTCCATTCCATTCCATTCCATTAAATTCCATTCCATTCCATTCCATTCCATTGCATTCCATTCCATTCCATTCCATTCCATTCCATTCCATTCCATTCCATTCCATTCCGTTCTACTCGGGTTGATTCCATTCCATTCCATTCCATTCCATTCCATTCCATTCCATTCCATTCCATTCGATTCCATTCAATTCCATTCCATTCCATTCCATTCCAATCCAGTCCATTCTACTCGGGTTGATTTGATTCCATTCCATTCCTTTCCATTCCATTCCATTCCATTCCATTCCATTCCATTCCATTCCATTCCATTCCATTCCATTCCATTCCATTCCATTCCATTCGATTCCATTCCATTGCATTCCAATCCATTCCATTCAACTCGGGTTGATTTGATTCCATTCCATTCCATTCCATTCCATTCCATTCCATTCCATTCGATTCCATTCGATTCCATTCCATTCCATTCCATTAAATTCCATTCCATTCCATTCCATTCCATTCCATTCCATTCCATTCCATTCCATTCCATTCCATTCCATTCCATTGCATTCCATTCCATTCCATGCCATTCCATTCCATTCCATTCCATTCCAATCCAGTCCATTCTACTCGGGTTGATTTGATTCCATTCCATTCCAATCCATTCCATTCCATTCCATTCCATTCCATTCCATTCCATTCCATTCCATTCCATTCGATTCCATTCCATTCCATTCCAATCCATTCCATTCAACTCGGGTTGATTTGATTCCATTCCATTCCATTCCATTCCATTCCATTCCAGTCCAGTCCATTCCAATCCATTCCATTCTACTCGGGTTGATTCCATTCCATTCCATTCCATTCCATTCCATTCCATTCCATTCCATTCCAATCCATTCCATTCTACTCGGGTTGATTCCATTCCATTCCATTCCATTCTATTCCACTCCATTCCATTTCATTCCATTCCATTCCATTCCATTCCAATCCATTCCATTCTTCTCTGGTTTATTCCATTCCATTCCATTCCATTCCATTCCATTCCATTCCATTCCATTCCAATCCATTCCATTCTACTCGGGTTGATTCCATTCTGTTCCTTTCCATTCCATTCCATTCCATTCCATTCCATTCCGTTCCATTCCATTCCATTCCATTCCATTCGTTTCCATTCCTTTCCATTCCATTCCATTCCATTCCATTCCATTCCGTTCTACTCGCGTTGATCCCATTCTATTCCATTCCATTCCATTCGATTCCATTCGATTCCATTCCACCCCATTCCATTAAATTCCATTCCATTCCATTCCATTCCGTTCCATTCCATTACGTTCTACTCGGGTAGATTTCATTCTATTCCATTCCATTCCATTCCATTCCAATCCATTCCGTTCTACTCGGGTTGATTCCATTCCATTCCATTCCATTCCATTCCATTCCATTCCATTCCATTCCATTTCAATCCACTCCTTTCTACTCGGGTTGACTCCATTCAATTCCATTCCATTCCATTCGATTCCATTCCATTCCATTCCATTCCATTCCATTCCAATCAATTCCATTCTACTCGGGTTGATTCCATTCCATTCCATTCCATTCCATTCCATTCCATTCCATTCCATTCCATTCCATTCCATTCCTTTCCATTCGATTCCATTCCATTCCATTCCATTCCATTCCATTCCATTCCATTCCATTCGATTCCAATCCATTCCATTCCATTAAATTCCATTCCATTCCATTCCATTCCATTCCATTCCATTCCATTCCATTCCGTTCTACTCGGGTTGATTCCATTCCATTCCATTCCATTCCATTCCATTCCATTCCATTCCATTCCATTCCAATCCATTCCATTCTACTTGGGTAGATTCCATTCCATTCCATTCCATTCCATTCCATTCCATTCCATTCCATTCCATTCCATTCCATTCCGTTCCGTTCCATTCCATTCGATTACATTCCATTCCAATCCAATCCATTCCATTCTACTCCTGTTGATTTCATTCCATTCCATTACATTCCGTTCCTTTCTACTCGGGTTGACTCCATTGAGTTCCATTCCGTTCTCTTCCGTCCCGTCCCGTCCCGTCCCATCCCGTCCCGTCCCGTCCCGACCAGTGCCGTTGTTCTCCGGTTGATTCCATTCCATTCCGTTCCGTTCCTTTCCGTTCCGTTCCATTCCGTTCCACACGGGTTGATTCAATTCCATTCTATTCTATTCCATTCCATTCCATTCCATTCCATTCCATTCCATTCTACTCTGGTTGATTCCATGCCGTTCCGTTCCGTTCCATTCCGTTCCACCCCGACCCGTCCCGTACCGTCCCGTCCCGACCCATCCCGTTCCGATCTGCTCGGGTTGATTCCGTTCCATTCCGTTCCGTTCCTCCCCTTTCCGTTCCGTTCCATTCCGTTCCACGCGGGTTGATGCAATTCCATTCTATTACATTGAATTCATTCCATTCCATTCCATTCCATTCTACTCGGATTGATTCCATTCCATTAAATTCCATTCCAGTCCATTCCAATCCATTCCATTCTACTCGGGTTGATTCCATTCCATTCCATTCCATTCCATTCCATTCCATTCCGTTCTACTCGGGTTGATTCCATTCCATTCCATTCCATTCCATTCCATTCCATTCCATTCCATTCCATTCCATTCGATTCCATTCCAATCCATTCCATTCCAATCCATTCCATTCTACTCGGGTAGATTCCATTCCATTCCATTCCATTCCATTCCATTCCATTCCATTCCATTCCTTTCCATTCCATTCCATTCCATTCGATTCCATTCGATTCCATTCCATTCCATTCCATTCCAATCCATTCCATTCTACTCGGGTTGATTCCATTCCATTCCATTCCATTCCATTCCATTCCATTCCATTCCATTCCAATCCATTCCATTCTACTCGGGTTGATTCCATTCCATTCCATTCCATTCCATTCCATTCCATTCCATTCCATTCCATTCCATTCCATTCCATTCCATTCTATTCCTTTCCATTCCATTCCATTCCATTCGATTCCATTCGATTCCATTCGATTCCATTCCATTAAATTCCATTCCATTCCATTCCATTCCATTCCATTGCATTCCATTCCATTCCATTCCATTCCATTCCATTCCGTTCTACTCGGGTTGATTCCATTCCATTCCATTCCATTCCATTCCATTCCATTCCATTCCATTCCATTCCATTCCATTCCATTCCATTCCATTCCATTCCATTCAATTCCATTCCATTCCATTCCATTCCATTCCATTCCATTCCATTCCATTCCATTCCAATCCATTCCATTCTACTCGGGTTGATTCCATTCCATTCCATTCCATTCCATTCCATTCCATTCCATTCCATTCCATTCCATTCCATTCCATTCAATTCCATTCCAATCCATTCCATTCCAATCCATTCCATTCTACTCGGGTAGATTCCATTCCATTCCATTCGATTCCATTCCATTCCATTCCATTCCATTCCATTCCATTCCATTCCAATCCATTCCATTCTACTCGGGTTGATTCCATTCCATTCCATTCCATTCCATTCCATTCCATTCCATTCCATTCCAATCCATTCCATTCTACTCGGGTTGCTTCCATTCCATTCCATTCCATTCCATTCGATTCCATTCCATTCCATTCCATTCCATCCCATTCTATACCATTCCATTACTTTCTACTCGGTTTGATTCCAATCTATTCCGTTCCATTCCATTCCATTAAATTCCATTCCATTCCATTCCATTCCATTCCATTCCATTCCATTCCATTCCATTCCATTCCATTCCATTCCATTCCGTTCTACTCGGGTTGATTCTATTCCATTCCATTCCATTCCATTCCATTCCGTTCCATTCCAATCCATTCCATTCTACTCGGGTTGATTCCATTCCATTCCATTCCATTCCATTCCATTCCATTCCATTCCATTCGAATAAATTCCATTCTACTCGGGTTGATTCCATTCCATTCCATTCCATTCCATTCCATTCCATTCCAATCCATTCCATTCAACTCGGGTTGATTCCATTCAATTCCATTCCATTCCATTTCATTCCATTAAATTTTATTCCATTCCATTCCATTCCATTCCTTTCCATTCCATTCCATTCCATTACGTTCTACTCGGGTTGATTTCATTCCATTCCATTCCATTCCATTCCATTCGATTCCATTCCATTCCTTTCGATTCCATACGATTCCATTCCATTCCATTCCATTCCAATCCATTCCGTTCTACTCGGGTTGATTCCATTCCATCCCATTCCATTCCATTCCATTCCATTCCATTCCATTCCATTTCAATCCATTCCATACCATTCCAGTCCATTCCATTGCATTCCGTTCCATTCCATTCCATTCCATTCCAGTCCATTCCAATCCATTCCATTCTACTCGGGTTGATTCCATTCCATTCCATTCCATTCCATTACATTCCATTCCAATCCATTCCATTCTACTTGTGTTGATTCCATTCCATTCCATTCCATTCCATTCCATTCCATTCCATTCCATTCCATTCCATTCCATTCGGTTCCATTCCATTCCAATCCATTCCATTCCATTCCATTAAATTTTATTCCATTCCATTCCATTCCATTCCTTTCCTTTCCATTCCATTCCATTCCATTCCATTACGTTGTACTCGGTTTGATTTCATTCCATTCCATTCCATTCCATTCCATTCCATTCCATTCCATTCCATTCCATTCCATTCCATTCGATTCCATTCCATTCCATTCCATTCGATTCCATTCCATTCCATTCCATTCCAATCCATTCCGTTCTACTCGGGTTGATTCCATTCCATTCCATTCCATTCCATTCCATTCCATTCCATTCCATTTCAATCCATTCCATTCTACTCGGGTTGATTCCATTCCATTCCATTCCATTCCATTCCATTCCATTCCATTCCATTCCATTCCATTCCATTCCAATCCTTTCCATTCTACTCGTGTTGATTCCATTCCATTCCATTCCATTCCATTCCATTCCATTCCATTCCATTCCATTCCATTCCATTCCATTCCACTCCATTCCATTTCATTCCATTCCATTCCATTCCAATCCATTCCATTCAACTCGGGTTGATTCCATTCAATTCCATTCCATTCCATTCCATTCCATTAAATTTTATTCCATTCCATTCCATTCCATTCCTTTCCATTCCATTCCATTCCATTCCATTCCATTACGTTCTACTCGGGTTGATTTCATTCCATTCCATTCCATTCCATTCCATTCCATTCCATTCCATTCCATTCCATTCCTTTCCATTCCATACGATTCCATTCCATTCCATTCCATTCCAATCCAGTCCGTTCTACTCGGGTTGATTCCATTCCATTCCATTCCATTCCATTCGATTCCATTCCATTCCATTTCAATCCATTCCATTCTACTCGGGTTGATTCCATTCCATTCCATTCCATTCCATTCCATTCCATTCCATTCCATTCCATTCCATTCCAGTCCATTCCTATCCATTCCATTCTACTCGGGTTGATTCCATTCCGTTCCATTCCATTCCATTCCATTCCATTCCATTCCATTCCTTTCGATTCCATTCCATTCCATTCCATTCCATTCCATTCCATTCCATTCCATTCCATTCCATTCCATTCCATTCCATTCCATTCTATTGCATTCCATTCCATTCCATTCCAATCCGTTCTACTCGGGTTGATTCCAGTCTATTCCATTCCATTCCATTCCGTTACATTCCATTCCATTCCATTCCATTCCATTGAATTCCGTTCCATTCCATTCCATTCCATTCCAGTCCATTCCAATCCATTCCATTCTACTCGGGTTGATTCCGTTCCATTCCATTCCATTCCATTCCATTCCATTCCAATCCATTCCATTCTACTCGGGTTGATTCCATTCCATTCCATTCCATTCCATTCCATTCGATTCCATTCCATTCCATTCCATTCCATTCCATTAAATTTTATTCCATTCCATTCCATTCCATTCCTTTCCTTTCAATTCCATTCCATTCCATTCCATTCCATTCCATTCGATTCCATTCCATTCCATTCCATTCCAATCCATTCCGTTCTACTCGGGTTGATTCCATTCCATTCCATTCCATTCCATTCCATTCCTTTCCATTCCATTCCATTCCATTCCATTCCGTTCCGTTCCATTCCATTCGATTACATTCCATTCCAATCCAATCCATTCCATTCTACTCCTGTTGATTTCATTCCATTCCATTACATTCCGTTCCTTTCTACTCGGGTTGACTCCATTGAGTTCCATTCCGTTCTCTTCCGTCCCGTCCCGTCCCGTCCCATCCCGTCCCGTCCCGTCCCGACCAGTGCCGTTGTTCTCCGGTTGATTCCATTCCATTCCGTTCCGTTCCTTTCCGTTCCGTTCCATTCCGTTCCACACGGGTTGATTCAATTCCATTCTATTCTATTCCATTCCATTCCATTCCATTCCATTCCATTCTACTCTGGTTGATTCCATGCCGTTCCGTTCCGTTCCATTCCGTTCCACCCCGACCCCTCCCGTACCGTCCCGTCCCGACCCATCCCGTTCCGATCTGCTCGGGTTGATTCCGTTCCATTCCGTTCCGTTCCTCCCCTTTCCGTTCCGTTCCATTCCGTTCCACGCGGGTTGATGCAATTCCATTCTATTACATTGAATTCATTCCATTCCATTCCATTCCATTCTACTCGGATTGATTCCATTCCATTAAATTCCATTCCAGTCCATTCCAATCCATTCCATTCTACTCGGGTTGATTCCATTCCATTCCATTCCATTCCATTCCATTCCATTCCGTTCTACTCGGGTTGATTCCATTCCATTCCATTCCATTCCATTCCATTCCATTCCATTCCATTCGATTCCATTCCAATCCATTCCATTCCAATCCATTCCATTCTACTCGGGTAGATTCCATTCCATTCCATTCCATTCCATTCCATTCCATTCCATTCCATTCCATTCCTTTCCATTCCATTCCATTCCATTCGATTCCATTCGATTCCATTCCATTCCATTCCATTCCAATCCATTCCGTTCTACTCGGGTTGATTCCATTCCATTCCATTCCATTCCATTCCATTCCATTCCAATCCATTCCATTCTACTCGGGTTGATTCCATTCCATTCCATTCCATTCCATTCCATTCCATTCCATTCCATTCCATTCCATTCCATTCCATTCCATTCCATTCCATTCTATTCCTTTCCATTCCATTCCATTCCATTCGATTCCATTCGATTCCATTCGATTCCATTCCATTAAATTCCATTCCATTCCATTCCATTCCATTCCATTCCATTCCATTCCATTCCGTTCTACTCGGGTTGATTCCATTCCATTCCATTCCATTCCATTCCATTCCATTCCATTCCATTCCATTCCATTCCATTCCATTCAATTCCATTCCATTCCATTCCATTCCATTCCATTCCATTCCATTCCATTCCATTCCAATCCATTCCATTCTACTCGGGTTGATTCCATTCCATTCCATTCCATTCCATTCCATTCCATTCCATTCCATTCCATTCCATTCCATTCCATTCCATTCCATTCCAATCCATTCCATTCCAATCCATTCCACTCTACTCGGGTAGATTCCATTCCATTCCATTCGATTCCATTCCATTCCATTCCATTCCATTCCATTCCAATCCATTCCATTCTACTCGGGTTGATTCCATTCCATTCCATTCCATTCCATTCCATTCCATTCCATTCCATTCCATTCCAATCCATTCCATTCTACTCGGGTTGCTTCCATTCCATTCCATTCCATTCCATTCGATTCCATTCCATTCCATTCCATTCCATCCCATTCTATACCATTCCATTACGTTCTACTCGGGTTGATTCCAATCTATTCCGTTCCATTCCATTCCATTAAATTCCATTCCATTCCATTCCATTCCATTCCATTCCATTCCATTCCATTCCATTCGATTCCATTCCATTCCATTCCGTTCTACTCGGGTTGATTCTATTCCATTCCATTCCATTCCATTCCATTCCGTTCCATTCCAATCCATTCCATTCTACTCGGGTTGATTCCATTCCATTCCATTCCATTCCATTCCATTCCATTCCATTCCATTCGAATCCATTCCATTCTACTCGGGTTGATTCCATTCCATTCCATTCCATACCATTCCATTCCATTCCATTCCAATCCATTCCATTCAACTCGGGTTGATTCCATTCAATTCCATTCCATTCCATTTCATTCAATTAAATTTTATTCCATTCCATTCCATTCCATTCCTTTCCATTCCATTCCATTCCATTACGTTCTACTCGGGTTGATTTCATTCCATTCCATTCCATTCCATTCCATTCGATTCCATTCCATTCCTTTCGATTCCATACGATTCCATTCCATTCCATTCCATTCCAATCCATTCCGTTCTACTCGGGTTGATTCCATTCCATCCCATTCCATTCCATTCCATTCCATTCCATTCCATTCCATTCCATTTCAATCCATTCCATTCTCCTCGGGTTGATTCCATTCCATTCCATTCCATTCCATTCCATGCCATTCCATTCCATTCCATACCATTCCAGTCCATTCCATTGCATTCCGTTCCATTCCATTCCATTCCATTCCAGTCCATTCCAATCCATTCCATTCTACTCGGGTTGATTCCATTCCATTCCATTCCATTCCATTCCATTCCATTCCGTTCCGTTCCATTCCATTCGATTACATTCCATTCCAATCCAATCCATTCCATTCTACTCCTGTTGATTTCATTCCATTCCATTACATTCCGTTCCTTTCTACTCGGGTTGACTCCATTGAGTTCCATTCCGTTCTCTTCCGTCCCGTCCCGTCCCGTCCCATCCCGTCCCGTCCCGTCCCGACCAGTGCCGTTGTTCTCCGGTTGATTCCATTCCATTCCGTTCCGTTCCTTTCCGTTCCGTTCCATTCCGTTCCACACGGGTTGATTCAATTCCATTCTATTCTATTCCATTCCATTCCATTCCATTCCATTCCATTCCATTCTACTCTGGTTGATTCCATGCCGTTCCGTTCCGTTCCATTCCGTTCCACCCCGACCCGTCCCGTACCGTCCCGTCCCGACCCATCCCGTTCCGATCTGCTCGGGTTGATTCCGTTCCATTCCGTTCCGTTCCTCCCCTTTCCGTTCCGTTCCATTCAGTTCCACGCGGGTTGATGCAATTCCATTCTATTACATTGAATTCATTCCATTCCATTCCATTCCATTCTACTCGGATTGATTCCATTCCATTAAATTCCATTCCAGTCCATTCCAATCCATTCCATTCTACTCGGGTTGATTCCATTCCATTCCATTCCATTCCATTCCATTCCATTCCGTTCTACTCGGGTTGATTCCATTCCATTCCATTCCATTCCATTCCATTCCATTCCATTCCATTCCATTCCATTCCATTCGATTCCATTCCAATCCATTCCATTCCAATCCATTCCATTCTACTCGGGTAGATTCCATTCCATTCCATTCCATTCCATTCCATTCCATTCCATTCCTTTCCATTCCATTCCATTCCATTCGATTCCATTCGATTCCATTCCATTCCATTCCATTCCAATCCATTCCATTCTACTCGGGTTGATTCCATTCCATTCCATTCCATTCCATTCCATTCCATTCCATTCCAATCCATTCCATTCTACTCGGGTTGATTCCATTCCATTCCATTCCATTCCATTCCATTCCATTCCATTCCATTCCATTCCATTCCATTCCATTCCATTCTATTCCTTTCCATTCCATTCCATTCCATTCGATTCCATTCGATTCCATTCGATTCCATTCCATTAAATTCCATTCCATTCCATTCCATTCCATTCCATTCCATTCCATTCCATTCCATTCCATTCCATTCCATTCCGTTCTACTCGGGTTGATTCCATTCCATTCCATTCCATTCCATTCCATTCCATTCCATTCCATTCCATTCCATTCCATTCCATTCAATTCCATTCCATTCCATTCCATTCCATTCCATTCCATTCCATTCCATTCCATTCCATTCCAATCCATTCCATTCTACTCGGGTTGATTCCATTCCATTCCATTCCATTCCATTCCATTCCATTCCATTCCATTCCATTCCATTCCATTCAATTCCATTCCAATCCATTCCATTCCAATCCATTCCATTCTACTCGGGTAGATTCCATTCCATTCCATTCGATTCCATTCCATTCCATTCCATTCCATTCCATTCCAATCCATTCCATTCTACTCGGGTTGATTCCATTCCATTCCATTCCATTCCATTCCATTCCATTCCATTCCATTCCAATCCATTCCATTCTACTCGGGTTGCTTCCATTCCATTCCATTCCATTCCATTCGATTCCATTCCATTCCATTCCATTCCATCCCATTCTATACCATTCCATTACGTTCTACTCGGGTTGATTCCAATCTATTCCGTTCCATTCCATTCCATTAAATTCCATTCCATTCCATTCCATTCCATTCCATTCCATTCCATTCCATTCCATTCCATTCCATTCGATTCCATTCCATTCCATTCCGTTCTACTCGGGTTGATTCTATTCCATTCCATTCCATTCCATTCCATTCCGTTCCATTCCAATCCATTCCATTCTACTCGGGTTGATTCCATTCCATTCCATTCCATTCCATTCCATTCCATTCCATTCCATTCGAATCCATTCCATTCTACTCGGGTTGATTCCATTCCATTCCATTCCATTCCATTCCATTCCATTCCATTCCAATCCATTCCATTCAACTCGGGTTGATTCCATTCAATTCCATTCCATTCCATTTCATTCCATTAAATTTTATTCCATTCCATTCCATTCCATTCCTTTCCATTCCATTCCATTCCATTACGTTCTACTCGGGTTGATTTCATTCCATTCCATTCCATTCCATTCCATTCGATTCCATTCCATTCCTTTCGATTCCATACGATTCCATTCCATTCCATTCCATTCCAATCCATTCCGTTCTACTCGGGTTGATTCCATTCCATCCCATTCCATTCCATTCCATTCCATTCCATTCCATTCCATTTCAATCCATTCCATTCTCCTCGGGTTGATTCCATTCCATTCCATTCCATTCCATTCCATTCCATTCCATACCATTCCAGTCCATTCCATTGCATTCCGTTCCATTCCATTCCATTCCATTCCAGTCCATTCCAATCCATTCCATTCTACTCGGGTTGATTCCGTTCCATTCCATTCCATTCCATTCCATTCCATTCCAATCCATTCCATTCTACTCGGGTTGATTCCATTCCATTCCATTCCATTCCATTCCATTCGATTCCATTCCATTCCATTCCATTCCATTCCATTAAATTTTATTCCATTCCATTCCATTCCATTCCTTTCCTTTCAATTCCATTCCATTCCATTCCATTCCATTCCATTCGATTCCATTCCATTCCATTCCATTCCAATCCATTCCGTTCTACTCGGGTTGATTCCATTCCATTCCATTCCATTCCATTCCATTCCTTTCCATTCCATTCCATTCCATTCCATTCCGTTCCGTTCCATTCCATTCGATTACATTCCATTCCAATCCAATCCATTCCATTCTACTCCTGTTGATTTCATTCCATTCCATTACATTCCGTTCCTTTCTACTCGGGTTGACTCCATTGAGTTCCATTCCGTTCTCTTCCGTCCCGTCCCGTCCCGTCCCATCCCGTCCCGTCCCGTCCCGACCAGTGCCGTTGTTCTCCGGTTGATTCCATTCCATTCCGTTCCGTTCCTTTCCGTTCCGTTCCATTCCGTTCCACACGGGTTGATTCAATTCCATTCTATTCTATTCCATTCCATTCCATTCCATTCCATTCCATTCTACTCTGGTTGATTCCATGCCGTTCCGTTCCGTTCCATTCCGTTCCACCCCGACCCGTCCCGTACCGTCCCGTCCCGACCCATCCCGTTCCGATCTGCTCGGGTTGATTCCGTTCCATTCCGTTCCGTTCCTCCCCTTTCCGTTCCGTTCCATTCCGTTCCACGCGGGTTGATGCAATTCCATTCTATTACATTGAATTCATTCCATTCCATTCCATTCCATTCTACTCGGATTGATTCCATTCCATTAAATTCCATTCCAGTCCATTCCAATCCATTCCATTCTACTCGGGTTGATTCCATTCCATTCCATTCCATTCCATTCCATTCCATTCCGTTCTACTCGGGTTGATTCCATTCCATTCCATTCCATTCCATTCCATTCCATTCCATTCCATTCGATTCCATTCCAATCCATTCCATTCCAATCCATTCCATTCTACTCGGGTAGATTCCATTCCATTCCATTCCATTCCATTCCATTCCATTCCATTCCATTCCTTTCCATTCCATTCCATTCCATTCGATTCCATTCGATTCCATTCCATTCCATTCCATTCCAATCCATTCCGTTCTACTCGGGTTGATTCCATTCCATTCCATTCCATTCCATTCCATTCCATTCCAATCCATTCCATTCTACTCGGGTTGATTCCATTCCATTCCATTCCATTCCATTCCATTCCATTCCATTCCATTCCATTCCATTCCATTCCATTCCATTCCATTCCATTCTATTCCTTTCCATTCCATTCCATTCCATTCGATTCCATTCGATTCCATTCGATTCCATTCCATTAAATTCCATTCCATTCCATTCCATTCCATTCCATTCCATTCCATTCCATTCCGTTCTACTCGGGTTGATTCCATTCCATTCCATTCCATTCCATTCCATTCCATTCCATTCCATTCCATTCCATTCCATTCCATTCAATTCCATTCCATTCCATTCCATTCCATTCCATTCCATTCCATTCCATTCCATTCCAATCCATTCCATTCTACTCGGGTTGATTCCATTCCATTCCATTCCATTCCATTCCATTCCATTCCATTCCATTCCATTCCATTCCATTCCATTCCATTCCATTCCAATCCATTCCATTCTACTCGGGTTGCTTCCATTCCATTCCATTCCATTCCATTCCATTCCATTCCATTCCATTCCATTCCATTCCATTCCAATCCATTCCATTCCAATCCATTCCATTCTACTCGGGTAGATTCCATTCCATTCCATTCCATTCCATTCCATTCCATTCCATTCCATTCCATTCCAATCCATTCCATTCTACTCGGGTTGCTTCCATTCCATTCCATTCCATTCCATTCGATTCCATTCCATTCCATTCCATTCCATTCCATCCCATTCTATACCATTCCATTACGTTCTACTCGGGTTGATTCCAATCTATTCCGTTCCATTCCATTCCATTAAATTCCATTCCATTCCATTCCATTCCATTCCATTCCATTCCATTCCATTCCATTCGATTCCATTCCATTCCATTCCGTTCTACTCGGGTTGATTCTATTCCATTCCATTCCATTCCATTCCATTCCGTTCCATTCCAATCCATTCCATTCTACTCGGGTTGATTCCATTCCATTCCATTCCATTCCATTCCATTCCATTCCATTCCATTCGAATCCATTCCATTCTACTCGGGTTGATTCCATTCCATTCCATTCCATACCATTCCATTCCATTCCATTCCAATCCATTCCATTCAACTCGGGTTGATTCCATTCAATTCCATTCCATTCCATTTCATTCAATTAAATTTTATTCCATTCCATTCCATTCCATTCCTTTCCATTCCATTCCATTCCATTACGTTCTACTCGGGTTGATTTCATTCCATTCCATTCCATTCCATTCCATTCGATTCCATTCCATTCCTTTCGATTCCATACGATTCCATTCCATTCCATTCCATTCCAATCCATTCCGTTCTACTCGGGTTGATTCCATTCCATCCCATTCCATTCCATTCCATTCCATTCCATTCCATTCCATTCCATTTCAATCCATTCCATTCTCCTCGGGTTGATTCCATTCCATTCCATTCCATTCCATTCCATTCCATTCCATTCCATTCCATACCATTCCAGTCCATTCCATTGCATTCCGTTCCATTCCATTCCATTCCATTCCAGTCCATTCCAATCCATTCCATTCTACTCGGGTTGATTCCATTCCATTCCATTCCATTCCATTCCATTCCATTCCGTTCCGTTCCATTCCATTCGATTACATTCCATTCCAATCCAATCCATTCCATTCTACTCCTGTTGATTTCATTCCATTCCATTACATTCCGTTCCTTTCTACTCGGGTTGACTCCATTGAGTTCCATTCCGTTCTCTTCCGTCCCGTCCCGTCCCGTCCCATCCCGTCCCGTCCCGTCCCGACCAGTGCCGTTGTTCTCCGGTTGATTCCATTCCATTCCGTTCCGTTCCTTTCCGTTCCGTTCCATTCCGTTCCACACGGGTTGATTCAATTCCATTCTATTCTATTCCATTCCATTCCATTCCATTCCATTCCATTCCATTCTACTCTGGTTGATTCCATGCCGTTCCGTTCCGTTCCATTCCGTTCCACCCCGACCCGTCCCGTACCGTCCCGTCCCGACCCATCCCGTTCCGATCTGCTCGGGTTGATTCCGTTCCATTCCGTTCCGTTCCTCCCCTTTCCGTTCCGTTCCATTCAGTTCCACGCGGGTTGATGCAATTCCATTCTATTACATTGAATTCATTCCATTCCATTCCATTCCATTCTACTCGGATTGATTCCATTCCATTAAATTCCATTCCAGTCCATTCCAATCCATTCCATTCTACTCGGGTTGATTCCATTCCATTCCATTCCATTCCATTCCATTCCATTCCGTTCTACTCGGGTTGATTCCATTCCATTCCATTCCATTCCATTCCATTCCATTCCATTCCATTCCATTCCATTCCATTCGATTCCATTCCAATCCATTCCATTCCAATCCATTCCATTCTACTCGGGTAGATTCCATTCCATTCCATTCCATTCCATTCCATTCCATTCCATTCCTTTCCATTCCATTCCATTCCATTCGATTCCATTCGATTCCATTCCATTCCATTCCATTCCAATCCATTCCATTCTACTCGGGTTGATTCCATTCCATTCCATTCCATTCCATTCCATTCCATTCCATTCCAATCCATTCCATTCTACTCGGGTTGATTCCATTCCATTCCATTCCATTCCATTCCATTCCATTCCATTCCATTCCATTCCATTCCATTCCATTCTATTCCTTTCCATTCCATTCCATTCCATTCGATTCCATTCGATTCCATTCGATTCCATTCCATTAAATTCCATTCCATTCCATTCCATTCCATTCCATTCCATTCCATTCCATTCCATTCCATTCCATTCCATTCCATTCCGTTCTACTCGGGTTGATTCCATTCCATTCCATTCCATTCCATTCCATTCCATTCCATTCCATTCCATTCCATTCCATTCCATTCAATTCCATTCCATTCCATTCCATTCCATTCCATTCCATTCCATTCCATTCCATTCCAATCCATTCCATTCTACTCGGGTTGATTCCATTCCATTCCATTCCATTCCATTCCATTCCATTCCATTCCATTCCATTCCATTCCATTCAATTCCATTCCAATCCATTCCATTCCAATCCATTCCATTCTACTCGGGTAGATTCCATTCCATTCCATTCGATTCCATTCCATTCCATTCCATTCCATTCCATTCCAATCCATTCCATTCTACTCGGGTTGATTCCATTCCATTCCATTCCATTCCATTCCATTCCATTCCATTCCATTCCAATCCATTCCATTCTACTCGGGTTGCTTCCATTCCATTCCATTCCATTCCATTCGATTCCATTCCATTCCATTCCATTCCATCCCATTCTATACCATTCCATTACGTTCTACTCGGGTTGATTCCAATCTATTCCGTTCCATTCCATTCCATTAAATTCCATTCCATTCCATTCCATTCCATTCCATTCCATTCCATTCCATTCCATTCCATTCCATTCGATTCCATTCCATTCCATTCCGTTCTACTCGGGTTGATTCTATTCCATTCCATTCCATTCCATTCCATTCCGTTCCATTCCAATCCATTCCATTCTACTCGGGTTGATTCCATTCCATTCCATTCCATTCCATTCCATTCCATTCCATTCCATTCGAATCCATTCCATTCTACTCGGGTTGATTCCATTCCATTCCATTCCATTCCATTCCATTCCATTCCATTCCAATCCATTCCATTCAACTCGGGTTGATTCCATTCAATTCCATTCCATTCCATTTCATTCCATTAAATTTTATTCCATTCCATTCCATTCCATTCCTTTCCATTCCATTCCATTCCATTACGTTCTACTCGGGTTGATTTCATTCCATTCCATTCCATTCCATTCCATTCGATTCCATTCCATTCCTTTCGATTCCATACGATTCCATTCCATTCCATTCCATTCCAATCCATTCCGTTCTACTCGGGTTGATTCCATTCCATCCCATTCCATTCCATTCCATTCCATTCCATTCCATTCCATTTCAATCCATTCCATTCTCCTCGGGTTGATTCCATTCCATTCCATTCCATTCCATTCCATTCCATTCCATACCATTCCAGTCCATTCCATTGCATTCCGTTCCATTCCATTCCATTCCATTCCAGTCCATTCCAATCCATTCCATTCTACTCGGGTTGATTCCATTCCATTCCATTCCATTCCATTACATTCCATTCCAATCCATTCCATTCTACTTGTGTTGATTCCATTCCATTCCATTCCATTCCATTCCATTCCATTCCATTCCATTCCATTCCATTCCATTCCATTCGGTTCCATTCCATTCCAATCCATTCCATTCCATTCCATTAAATTTTATTCCATTCCATTCCATTCCATTCCTTTCCTTTCCATTCCATTCCATTCCATTCCATTACGTTGTACTCGGTTTGATTTCATTCCATTCCATTCCATTCCATTCCATTCCATTCCTTTCCATTCCATTCCATTCCATTCGATTCCATTCCATTCCATTCCATTCGATTCCATTCCATTCCATTCCATTCCAATCCATTCCGTTCTACTCGGGTTGATTCCATTCCATTCCATTCCATTCCATTCCATTCCATTCCATTCCATTCCATTTCAATCCATTCCATTCTACTCGGGTTGATTCCATTCCATTCCATTCCATTCCATTCCATTCCATTCCATTCCATTCCATTCCATTCCATTCCAATCCTTTCCATTCTACTCGTGTTGATTCCATTCCATTCCATTCCATTCCATTCCATTCCATTCCATTCCATTCCATTCCACTCCATTCCATTTCATTCCATTCCATTCCATTCCAATCCATTCCATTCAACTCGGGTTGATTCCATTCAATTCCATTCCATTCCATTCCATTCCATTAAATTTTATTCCATTCCATTCCATTCCATTCCTTTCCATTCCATTCCATTCCATTCCATTCCATTACGTTCTACTCGGGTTGATTTCATTCCATTCCATTCCATTCCATTCCATTCCATTCCATTCCATTCCATTCCATTCCTTTCGATTCCATACGATTCCATTCCATTCCATTCCATTCCAATCCAGTCCGTTCTACTCGGGTTGATTCCATTCCATTCCATTCCATTCCATTCGATTCCATTCCATTCCATTTCAATCCATTCCATTCTACTCGGGTTGATTCCATTCCATTCCATTCCATTCCATTCCATTCCATTCCATTCCATTCCAGTCCATTCCTATCCATTCCGTTCTACTCGGGTTGATTCCATTCCGTTCCATTCCATTCCATTCCATTCCATTCCATTCCATTCCTTTCGATTCCATTCCATTCCATTCCATTCCATTCCATTCCATTCCATTCCATTCCATTCCATTCCATTCCATTCTATTGCATTCCATTCCATTCCATTCCAATCCGTTCTACTCGGGTTGATTCCAATCTATTCCATTCCATTCCATTCCGTTACATTCCATTCCATTCCATTCCATTCCATTGAATTCCGTTCCATTCCATTCCATTCCATTCCAGTCCATTCCAATCCATTCCATTCTACTCGGGTTGATTCCGTTCCATTCCATTCCATTCCATTCCATTCCATTCCAATCCATTCCATTCTACTCGGGTTGATTCCATTCCATTCCATTCCATTCCATTCCATTCCATTCCATTCCATTCGATTCCATTCCATTCCATTCCATTCCATTCCATTAAATTTTATTCCATTCCATTCCATTCCATTCCATTCCATTCGATTCCATTCCATTCCATTCCATTCCAATCCATTCCGTTCTACTC
This sequence comes from Gorilla gorilla gorilla, assembly GCF_029281585.2. NCBI lineage: Eukaryota > Metazoa > Chordata > Mammalia > Primates > Hominidae > Gorilla > Gorilla gorilla. The sequence goes on from NC_073241.2 coordinate 19,975,825, forward strand.
GGGTTGATTCCATTCCATTCCATTCCATTCCATTCCATTCCATTCCATTCCATTCCATTCCATTCCATTCCATTCCGTTCCGTTCCATTCCATTCGATTACATTCCATTCCAATCCAATCCATTCCATTCTACTCCTGTTGATTTCATTCCATTCCATTACATTCCGTTCCTTTCTACTCGGGTTGACTCCATTGAGTTCCATTCCGTTCTCTTCCGTCCCGTCCCGTCCCGTCCCATCCCGTCCCGTCCCGTCCCGACCAGTGCCGTTGTTCTCCGGTTGATTCCATTCCATTCCGTTCCGTTCCTTTCCGTTCCGTTCCATTCCGTTCCACACGGGTTGATTCAATTCCATTCTATTCTATTCCATTCCATTCCATTCCATTCCATTCCATTCTACTCTGGTTGATTCCATGCCGTTCCGTTCCGTTCCATTCCGTTCCACCCCGACCCGTCCCGTACCGTCCCGTCCCGACCCATCCCGTTCCGATCTGCTCGGGTTGATTCCGTTCCATTCCGTTCCGTTCCTCCCCTTTCCGTTCCGTTCCATTCCGTTCCACGCGGGTTGATGCAATTCCATTCTATTACATTGAATTCATTCCATTCCATTCCATTCCATTCTACTCGGATTGATTCCATTCCATTAAATTCCATTCCAGTCCATTCCAATCCATTCCATTCTACTCGGGTTGATTCCATTCCATTCCATTCCATTCCATTCCATTCCATTCCGTTCTACTCGGGTTGATTCCATTCCATTCCATTCCACTCCATTCCATTCCATTCCATTCCATTCCATTCCATTCGATTCCATTCCAATCCATTCCATTCCAATCCATTCCATTCTACTCGGGTAGATTCCATTCCATTCCATTCCATTCCATTCCATTCGATTCCATTCCTTTCCATTCCATTCCATTCCATTCGATTCCATTCGATTCCATTCCATTCCATTCCATTCCAATCCATTCCATTCTACTCGGGTTGATTCCATTCCATTCCATTCCATTCCATTCCATTCCATTCCATTCCAATCCATTCCATTCTACTCGGGTTGATTCCATTCCATTCCATTCCATTCCATTCCATTCCATTCCATTCCATTCCATTCCATTCCATTCCATTCCATTCTATTCCTTTCCATTCCATTCCATTCCATTCGATTCCATTCGATTCCATTCGATTCCATTCCATTAAATTCCATTCCATTCCATTCCATTCCATTCCATTCCATTCCATTCCATTCCATTCCATTCCATTCCAATCCATTCCATTCAACTCGGGTTGATTCCATTCAATTCCATTCCATTCCATTTCATTCCATTAAATTTTATTCCATTCCATTCCATTCCATTCCTTTCCATTCCATTCCATTCCATTACGTTCTACTCGGGTTGATTTCATTCCATTCCATTCCATTCCATTCCATTCGATTCCATTCCATTCCTTTCGATTCCATACGATTCCATTCCATTCCATTCCATTCCAATCCATTCCGTTCTACTCGGGTTGATTCCATTCCATCCCATTCCATTCCATTCCATTCCATTCCATTCCATTCCATTTCAATCCATTCCATACCATTCCAGTCCATTCCATTGCATTCCGTTCCATTCCATTCCATTCCATTCCAGTCCATTCCAATCCATTCCATTCTACTCGGGTTGATTCCATTCCATTCCATTCCATTCCATTACATTCCATTCCAATCCATTCCATTCTACTTGTGTTGATTCCATTCCATTCCATTCCATTCCATTCCATTCCATTCCATTCCATTCCATTCCATTCGGTTCCATTCCATTCCAATCCATTCCATTCCATTCCATTAAATTTTATTCCATTCCATTCCATTCCATTCCTTTCCTTTCCATTCCATTCCATTCCATTCCATTACGTTGTACTCGGTTTGATTTCATTCCATTCCATTCCATTCCATTCCATTCCATTCCATTCCATTCCATTCCATTCCATTCGATTCCATTCCATTCCATTCCATTCGATTCCATTCCATTCCATTCCATTCCAATCCATTCCGTTCTACTCGGGTTGATTCCATTCCATTCCATTCCATTCCATTCCATTCCATTCCATTCCATTTCAATCCATTCCATTCTACTCGGGTTGATTCCATTCCATTCCATTCCATTCCATTCCATTCCATTCCATTCCATTCCATTCCATTCCATTCCAATCCTTTCCATTCTACTCGTGTTGATTCCATTCCATTCCATTCCATTCCATTCCATTCCATTCCATTCCATTCCATTCCATTACATTCCATTCCATTCCACTCCATTCCATTTCATTCCATTCCATTCCATTCCAATCCATTCCATTCAACTCGGGTTGATTCCATTCAATTCCATTCCATTCCATTCCATTCCATTAAATTTTATTCCATTCCATTCCATTCCATTCCTTTCCATTCCATTCCATTCCATTCCATTCCATTACGTTCTACTCGGGTTGATATCATTCCATTCCATTCCATTCCATTCCATTCCATTCCGTTCCATTCCATTCCATTCCTTTCGATTCCATACGATTCCATTCCATTCCATTCCATTCCAATCCAGTCCGTTCTACTCGGGTTGATTCCATTCCATTCCATTCCATTCCATTCGATTCCATTCCATTCCATTTCAATCCATTCCATTCTACTCGGGTTGATTCCATTCCATTCCATTCCATTCCATTCCATTCCATTCCATTCCATTCCAGTCCATTCCTATCCATTCCATTCTACTCGGGTTGATTCCATTCCGTTCCATTCCATTCCATTCCATTCCATTCCATTCCATTCCTTTCGATTCCATTCCATTCCATTCCATTCCATTCCATTCCATTCCATTCCATTCCATTCCATTCCATTCCATTCCATTCTATTGCATTCCATTCCATTCCATTCCAATCCGTTCTACTCGGGTTGATTCCAATCTATTCCATTCCATTCCATTCCGTTACATTCCATTCCATTCCATTCCATTCCATTGAATTCCGTTCCATTCCATTCCATTCCATTCCAGTCCATTCCAATCCATTCCATTCTACTCGGGTTGATTCCGTTCCATTCCATTCCATTCCATTCCATTCCATTCCAATCCATTCCATTCTACTCGGGTTGATTCCATTCCATTCCATTCCATTCCATTCCATTCGATTCCATTCCATTCCATTCCATTCCATTCCATTAAATTTTATTCCATTCCATTCCATTCCATTCCTTTCCTTTCAATTCCATTCCATTCCATTCCATTCCATTCCATTCGATTCCATTCCATTCCATTCCATTCCAATCCATTCCGTTCTACTCGGGTTGATTCCATTCCATTCCATTCCATTCCATTCCATTCCATTCCATTCCACTCCATTCCATTCCATTCCGTTCCGTTCCATTCCATTCGATTACATTCCATTCCAATCCAATCCATTCCATTCTACTCCTGTTGATTTCATTCCATTCCATTACATTCCGTTCCTTTCTACTCGGGTTGACTCCATTGAGTTCCATTCCGTTCTCTTCCGTCCCGTCCCGTCCCGTCCCATCCCGTCCCGTCCCGTCCCGACCAGTGCCGTTGTTCTCCGGTTGATTCCATTCCATTCCGTTCCGTTCCTTTCCGTTCCGTTCCATTCCGTTCCACACGGGTTGATTCAATTCCATTCTATTCTATTCCATTCCATTCCATTCCATTCCATTCCATTCTACTCTGGTTGATTCCATGCCGTTCCGTTCCGTTCCATTCCGTTCCACCCCGACCCGTCCCGTACCGTCCCGTCCCGACCCATCCCGTTCCGATCTGCTCGGGTTGATTCCGTTCCATTCCGTTCCGTTCCTCCCCTTTCCGTTCCGTTCCATTCCGTTCCACGCGGGTTGATGCAATTCCATTCTATTACATTGAATTCATTCCATTCCATTCCATTCCATTCTACTCGGATTGATTCCATTCCATTAAATTCCATTCCAGTCCATTCCAATCCATTCCATTCTACTCGGGTTGATTCCATTCCATTCCATTCCATTCCATTCCATTCCATTCCGTTCTACTCGGGTTGATTCCATTCCATTCCATTCCATTCCATTCCATTCCATTCCATTCCATTCCATTCGATTCCATTCCAATCCATTCCATTCCAATCCATTCCATTCTACTCGGGTAGATTCCATTCCATTCCATTCCATTCCATTCCATTCCATTCCATTCCTTTCCATTCCATTCCATTCCATTCGATTCCATTCGATTCCATTCCATTCCATTCCATTCCAATCCATTCCGTTCTACTCGGGTTGATTCCATTCCATTCCATTCCATTCCATTCCATTCCATTCCATTCCAATCCATTCCATTCTACTCGGGTTGATTCCATTCCATTCCATTCCATTCCATTCCATTCCATTCCATTCCATTCCATTCCATTCCATTCTATTCCTTTCCATTCCATTCCATTCCATTCGATTCCATTCGATTCCATTCGATTCCATTCCATTAAATTCCATTCCATTCCATTCCATTCCATTCCATTCCATTCCATTCCATTCCATTCCGTTCTACTCGGGTTGATTCCATTCCATTCCATTCCATTCCATTCCATTCCATTCCATTCCATTCCATTCCATTCAATTCCATTCCATTCCATTCCATTCCATTCCATTCCATTCCATTCCATTCCATTCCAATCCATTCCATTCTACTCGGGTTGATTCCATTCCATTCCATTCCATTCCATTCCATTCCATTCCATTCCATTCCATTCCATTCCATTCCATTCCAATCCATTCCATTCCAATCCATTCCATTCTACTCGGGTAGATTCCATTCCATTCCATTCGATTCCATTCCATTCCATTCCATTCTATTCCATTCCAATCCATTCCATTCTACTCGGGTTGATTCCATTCCATTCCATTCCATTCCATTCCATTCCATTCCATTCCATTCCATTCCAATCCATTCCATTCTACTCGGGTTGCTTCCATTCCATTCCATTCCATTCCATTCGATTCCATTCCATTCCATTCCATTCCATCCCATTCTATACCATTCCATTACGTTCTACTCGGGTTGATTCCAATCTATTCCGTTCCATTCCATTCCATTAAATTCCATTCCATTCCATTCCATTCCATTCCATTCCATTCCATTCCATTCCATTCCATTCCGTTCTACTCGGGTTGATTCTATTCCATTCCATTCCATTCCATTCCATTCCGTTCCATTCCAATCCATTCCATTCTACTCGGGTTGATTCCATTCCATTCCATTCCATTCCATTCCATTCCATTCCATTCCATTCGAATCCATTCCATTCTACTCGGGTTGATTCCATTCCATTCCATTCCATTCCATTCCATTCCATTCCATTCCAATCCATTCCATTCAACTCGGGTTGATTCCATTCAATTCCATTCCATTCCATTTCATTCAATTAAATTTTTTTCCATTCCATTCCATTCCATTCCTTTCCATTCCATTCCATTCCATTACGTTCTACTCGGGTTGATTTCATTCCATTCCATTCCATTCCATTCCATTCGATTCCATTCCATTCCTTTCGATTCCATACGATTCCATTCCATTCCATTCCATTCCAATCCATTCCGTTCTACTCGGGTTGATTCCATTCCATCCCATTCCATTCCATTCCATTCCATTCCATTCCATTTCAATCCATTCCATTCTCCTCGGGTTGATTCCATTCCATTCCATTCCATTCCATTCCATTCCATTCCATTCCATTCCATTCCATTCCATACCATTCCAGTCCATTCCATTGCATTCCGTTCCATTCCATTCCATTCCATTCCAGTCCATTCCAATCCATTCCATTCTACTCGGGTTGATTCCATTCCATTCCATTCCATTCCATTCCATTCCATTCCGTTCCGTTCCATTCCATTCGATTACATTCCATTCCAATCCAATCCATTCCATTCTACTCCTGTTGATTTCATTCCATTCCATTACATTCCGTTCCTTTCTACTCGGGTTGACTCCATTGAGTTCCATTCCGTTCTCTTCCGTCCCGTCCCGTCCCGTCCCATCCCGTCCCGTCCCGTCCCGACCAGTGCCGTTGTTCTCCGGTTGATTCCATTCCATTCCGTTCCGTTCCTTTCCGTTCCGTTCCATTCGGTTCCACACGGGTTGATTCAATTCCATTCTATTCTATTCCATTCCATTCCATTCCATTCCATTCCATTCCATTCCATTCTACTCTGGTTGATTCCATGCCGTTCCGTTCCGTTCCATTCCGTTCCACCCCGACCCGTCCCGTACCGTCCCGTCCCGACCCATCCCGTTCCGATCTGCTCGGGTTGATTCCGTTCCATTCCGTTCCGTTCCTCCCCTTTCCGTTCCGTTCCATTCCGTTCCACGCGGGTTGATGCAATTCCATTCTATTACATTGAATTCATTCCATTCCATTCCATTCCATTCTACTCGGATTGATTCCATTCCATTAAATTCCATTCCAGTCCATTCCAATCCATTCCATTCTACTCGGGTTGATTCCATTCCATTCCATTCCATTCCATTCCATTCCATTCCGTTCTACTCGGGTTGATTCCATTCCATTCCATTCCATTCCATTCCATTCCATTCCATTCCATTCCATTCCATTCCATTCGATTCCATTCCAATCCATTCCATTCCAATCCATTCCATTCTACTTGGGTAGATTCCATTCCATTCCATTCCATTCCATTCCATTCCATTCCATTCCATTCCTTTCCATTCCATTCCATTCCATTCGATTCCATTCGATTCCATTCCATTCCATTCCATTCCAATCCATTCCATTCTACTCGGGTTGATTCCATTCCATTCCATTCCATTCCATTCCATTCCATTCCATTCCAATCCATTCCATTCTACTCGGGTTGATTCCATTCCATTCCATTCCATTCCATTCCATTCCATTCCATTGCATTCCATTCCATTCCATTCTATTCCTTTCCATTCCATTCCATTCCATTCGATTCCATTCGATTCCATTCGATTCCATTCCATTAAATTCCATTCCATTCCATTCCATTCCATTCCATTCCATTCCATTCCATTCCATTCCATTCCATTCCGTTCTACTCGGGTTGATTCCATTCCATTCCATTCCATTCCATTCCATTCCATTCCATTCCATTCCATTCCATTCCATTCCATTCCATTCCATTCCATTCCATTCCATTCCAATCCATTCCATTCTACTCGGGTTGATTCCATTCCATTCCATTCCATTCCATTCCATTCCATTCCATTCCATTCCATTCCATTCCATTCAATTCCATTCCAATCCATTCCATTCCAATCCATTCCATTCTACTCGGGTAGATTCCATTCCATTCCATTCGATTCCATTCCATTCCATTCCATTCCATTCCATTCCAATCCATTCCATTCTACTCGGGTTGATTCCATTCCATTCCATTCCATTCCATTCCATTCCATTCCATTCCATTCCATTCCAATCCATTCCATTCTACTCGGGTTGCTTCCATTCCATTCCATTCCATTCCATTCGATTCCATTCCATTCCATTCCATTCCATCCCATTCTATACCATTCCATTACGTTCTACTCGGGTTGATTCCAATCTATTCCGTTCCATTCCATTCCATTAAATTCCATTCCATTCCATTCCATTCCATTCCATTCCATTCCATTCCATTCCATTCCATTCCATTCGATTCCATTCCATTCCATTCCGTTCTACTCGGGTTGATTCTATTCCATTCCATTCCATTCCATTCCATTCCATTCCGTTCCATTCCAATCCATTCCATTCTACTCGGGTTGATTCCATTCCATTCCATTCCATTCCATTCCATTCCATTCCATTCCATTCGAATCCATTCCATTCTACTCGGGTTGATTCCATTCCATTCCATTCCATTCCATTCCATTCCATTCCATTCCAATCCATTCCATTCAACTCGGGTTGATTCCATTCAATTCCATTCCATTCCATTTCATTCCATTAAATTTTATTCCATTCCATTCCATTCCATTCCTTTCCATTCCATTCCATTCCATTACGTTCTACTCGGGTTGATTTCATTCCATTCCATTCCATTCCATTCCATTCCATTCCATTCCATTCCTTTCGATTCCATACGATTCCATTCCATTCCATTCCATTCCAATCCATTCCGTTCTACTCGGGTTGATTCCATTCCATCCCATTCCATTCCATTCCATTCCATTCCATTCCATTCCATTTCAATCCATTCCATTCTCCTCGGGTTGATTCCATTCCATTCCATTCCATTCCATTCCATTCCATTCCATTACATACCATTCCAGTCCATTCCATTGCATTCCGTTCCATTCCATTCCATTCCATTCCAGTCCATTCCAATCCATTCCATTCTACTCGGGTTGATTCCATTCCATTCCATTCCATTCCATTGCATTCCATTCCAATCCATTCCATTCTACTTGTGTTGATTCCATTCCATTCCATTCCATTCCATTCCATTCCATTCCATTCCATTCCATTCCATTCCATTCCATTCCATTCGGTTCCATTCCATTCCAATCCATTCCATTCCATTCCATTAAATTTTATTCCATTCCATTCCATTCCATTCCTTTCCTTTCCATTCCATTCCATTCCATTCCATTACGTTGTACTCGGTTTGATTTCATTCCATTCCATTCCATTCCATTCCATTCCATTCCATTCCATTCCATTCCATTCGATTCCATTCCATTCCATTCCATTCGATTCCATTCCATTCCATTCCATTCCAATCCATTCCGTTCTACTCGGGTTGATTCCATTCCATTCCATTCCATTCCATTCCATTCCATTCCATTCCATTCCATTCCATTCCATTTCAATCCATTCCATTCTACTCGGGTTGATTCCATTCCATTCCATTCCATTCCATTCCATTCCATTCCATTCCATTCCATTCCATTCCATTCCAATCCTTTCCATTCTACTCGTGTTGATTCCATTCCATTCCATTCCATTCCATTCCATTCCATTCCATTCCATTCCATTCCACTCCATTCCATTTCATTCCATTCCATTCCATTCCAATCCATTCCATTCAACTCGGGTTGATTCCATTCAATTCCATTCCATTCCATTCCATTCCATTAAATTTTATTCCATTCCATTCCATTCCATTCCTTTCCATTCCATTCCATTCCATTCCATTCCATTACGTTCTACTCGGGTTGATTTCATTCCATTCCATTCCATTCCATTCCATTCCATTCCATTCCATTCCATTCCATTCCATTCCTTTCGATTCCATACGATTCCATTCCATTCCATTCCATTCCAATCCAGTCCGTTCTACTCGGGTTGATTCCGTTCCATTCCATTCCATTCCATTCGATTCCATTCCATTCCATTTCAATCCATTCCATTCTACTCGGGTTGATTCCATTCCATTCCATTCCATTCCATTCCATTCCATTCCATTCCATTCCATTCCATTCCATTCCATTCCATTCCAGTCCATTCCTATCCATTCCATTCTACTCGGGTTGATTCCATTCCGTTCCATTCCATTCCATTCCATTCCATTCCATTCCATTCCTTTCGATTCCATTCCATTCCATTCCATTCCATTCCATTCCATTCCATTCCATTCCATTCCATTCCATTCCATTCCATTCTATTGCATTCCATTCCATTCCATTCCAATCCGTTCTACTCGGGTTGATTCCAATCTATTCCATTCCATTCCATTCCGTTACATTCCATTCCATTCCATTCCATTCCATTGAATTCCGTTCCATTCCATTCCATTCCATTCCAGTCCATTCCAATCCATTCCATTCTACTCGGGTTGATTCCGTTCCATTCCATTCCATTCCATTCCATTCCATTCCAATCCATTCCATTCTACTCGGGTTGATTCCATTCCATTCCATTCCATTCCATTCCATTCCATTCCATTCCATTCCATTCGATTCCATTCCATTCCATTCCATTCCATTCCATTAAATTTTATTCCATTCCATTCCATTCCATTCCATTCCATTCGATTCCATTCCATTCCATTCCATTCCAATCCATTCCGTTCTACTCGGGTTGATTCCATTCCATTCCATTCCATTCCATTCCATTCCATTCCATTCCATTCCATTCCATTCCATTCCGTTCCGTTCCATTCCATTCGATTACATTCCATTCCAATCCAATCCATTCCATTCTACTCCTGTTGATTTCATTCCATTCCATTACATTCCGTTCCTTTCTACTCGGGTTGACTCCATTGAGTTCCATTCCGTTCTCTTCCGTCCCGTCCCGTCCCGTCCCATCCCGTCCCGTCCCGTCCCGACCAGTGCCGTTGTTCTCCGGTTGATTCCATTCCATTCCGTTCCGTTCCTTTCCGTTCCGTTCCATTCCGTTCCACACGGGTTGATTCAATTCCATTCTATTCTATTCCATTCCATTCCATTCCATTCCATTCCATTCCATTCCATGCTACTCTGGTTGATTCCATGCCGTTCCGTTCCGTTCCATTCCGTTCCACCCCGACCCGTCCCGTACCGTCCCGTCCCGACCCATCCCGTTCCGATCTGCTCGGGTTGATTCCGTTCCATTCCGTTCCGTTCCTCCCCTTTCCGTTCCGTTCCATTCCGTTCCACGCGGGTTGATGCAATTCCATTCTATTACATTGAATTCATTCCATTCCATTCCATTCCATTCTACTCGGATTGATTCCATTCCATTAAATTCCATTCCAGTCCATTCCAATCCATTCCATTCTACTCGGGTTGATTCCATTCCATTCCATTCCATTCCATTCCATTCCATTCCGTTCTACTCGGGTTGATTCCATTCCATTCCATTCCATTCCATTCCATTCCATTCCATTCCATTCCATTCCATTCGATTCCATTCCAATCCATTCCATTCCAATCCATTCCATTCTACTTGGGTAGATTCCATTCCATTCCATTCCATTCCATTCCATTCCATTCCATTCCATTCCTTTCCATTCCATTCCATTCCATTCGATTCCATTCGATTCCATTCCATTCCATTCCATTCCAATCCATTCCATTCTACTCGGGTTGATTCCATTCCATTCCATTCCATTCCATTCCATTCCATTCCATTCCAATCCATTCCATTCTACTCGGGTTGATTCCATTCCATTCCATTCCATTCCATTGCATTCCATTCCATTGCATTCCATTCCATTCCATTCTATTCCTTTCCATTCCATTCCATTCCATTCGATTCCATTCGATTCCATTCGATTCCATTCCATTAAATTCCATTCCATTCCATTCCATTCCATTCCATTCCATTCCATTCCATTCCATTCCATTCCATTCCGTTCTACTCGGGTTGATTCCATTCCATTCCATTCCATTCCATTCCATTCCATTCCATTCCATTCCATTCCATTCCATTCAATTCCATTCCATTCCATTCCATTCCATTCCATTCCATTCCATTCCATTCCATTCCATTCCAATCCATTCCATTCTACTCGGGTTGATTCCATTCCATTCCATTCCATTCCATTCCATTCCATTCCATTCCATTCCATTCCATTCCATTCAATTCCATTCCAATCCATTCCATTCCAATCCATTCCATTCTACTCGGGTAGATTCCATTCCATTCCATTCGATTCCATTCCATTCCATTCCATTCCATTCCATTCCAATCCATTCCATTCTACTCGGGTTGATTCCATTCCATTCCATTCCATTCCATTCCATTCCATTCCATTCCATTCCAATCCATTCCATTCTACTCGGGTTGCTTCCATTCCATTCCATTCCATTCCATTCGATTCCATTCCATTCCATTCCATTCCATCCCATTCTATACCATTCCATTACGTTCTACTCGGGTTGATTCCAATCTATTCCGTTCCATTCCATTCCATTAAATTCCATTCCATTCCATTCCATTCCATTCCATTCCATTCCATTCCATTCCATTCCATTCCATTCCATTCGATTCCATTCCATTCCATTCCGTTCTACTCGGGTTGATTCTATTCCATTCCATTCCATTCCATTCCATTCCGTTCCATTCCAATCCATTCCATTCTACTCGGGTTGATTCCATTCCATTCCATTCCATTCCATTCCATTCCATTCCATTCCATTCGAATCCATTCCATTCTACTCGGGTTGATTCCATTCCATTCCATTCCATTCCATTCCATTCCATTCCATTCCAATCCATTCCATTCAACTCGGGTTGATTCCATTCAATTCCATTCCATTCCATTTCATTCCATTAAATTTTATTCCATTCCATTCCATTCCATTCCTTTCCATTCCATTCCATTCCATTACGTTCTACTCGGGTTGATTTCATTCCATTCCATTCCATTCCATTCCATTCCATTCCATTCCATTCCTTTCGATTCCATACGATTCCATTCCATTCCATTCCATTCCAATCCATTCCGTTCTACTCGGGTTGATTCCATTCCATCCCATTCCATTCCATTCCATTCCATTCCATTCCATTCCATTTCAATCCATTCCATTCTCCTCGGGTTGATTCCATTCCATTCCATTCCATTCCATTCCATTCCATTCCATTCCATACCATTCCAGTCCATTCCATTGCATTCCGTTCCATTCCATTCCATTCCATTCCAGTCCATTCCAATCCATTCCATTCTACTCGGGTTGATTCCATTCCATTCCATTCCATTCCATTACATTCCATTCCAATCCATTCCATTCTACTTGTGTTGATTCCATTCCATTCCATTCCATTCCATTCCATTCCATTCCATTCCATTCCATTCCATTCCATTCCATTCCATTCGGTTCCATTCCATTCCAATCCATTCCATTCCATTCCATTAAATTTTATTCCATTCCATTCCATTCCATTCCTTTCCTTTCCATTCCATTCCATTCCATTCCATTACGTTGTACTCGGTTTGATTTCATTCCATTCCATTCCATTCCATTCCATTCCATTCCATTCCATTCCATTCGATTCCATTCCATTCCATTCCATTCGATTCCATTCCATTCCATTCCATTCCAATCCATTCCGTTCTACTCGGGTTGATTCCATTCCATTCCATTCCATTCCATTCCATTCCATTCCATTCCATTCCATTCCATTTCAATCCATTCCATTCTACTCGGGTTGATTCCATTCCATTCCATTCCATTCCATTCCATTCCATTCCATTCCATTCCATTCCATTCCATTCCAATCCTTTCCATTCTACTCGTGTTGATTCCATTCCATTCCATTCCATTCCATTCCATTCCATTCCATTCCATTCCATTCCACTCCATTCCATTTCATTCCATTCCATTCCATTCCAATCCATTCCATTCAACTCGGGTTGATTCCATTCAATTCCATTCCATTCCATTCCATTCCATTAAATTTTATTCCATTCCATTCCATTCCATTCCTTTCCATTCCATTCCATTCCATTCCATTCCATTACGTACTACTCGGGTTGATTTCATTCCATTCCATTCCATTCCATTCCATTCCATTCCATTCCATTCCATTCCATTCCTTTCGATTCCATACGATTCCATTCCATTCCATTCCATTCCAATCCAGTCCGTTCTACTCGGGTTGATTCCGTTCCATTCCATTCCATTCCATTCGATTCCATTCCATTCCATTTCAATCCATTCCATTCTACTCGGGTTGATTCCATTCCATTCCATTCCATTCCATTCCATTCCATTCCATTCCATTCCATTCCATTCCAGTCCATTCCTATCCATTCCATTCTACTCGGGTTGATTCCATTCCGTTCCATTCCATTCCATTCCATTCCATTCCATTCCATTCCTTTCGATTCCATTCCATTCCATTCCATTCCATTCCATTCCATTCCATTCCATTCCATTCCATTCCATTCCATTCTATTGCATTCCATTCCATTCCATTCCAATCCGTTCTACTCGGGTTGATTCCAATCTAGTCCATTCCATTCCATTCCGTTACATTCCATTCCATTCCATTCCATTCCATTGAATTCCGTTCCATTCCATTCCATTCCATTCCAGTCCATTCCAATCCATTCCATTCTACTCGGGTTGATTCCGTTCCATTCCATTCCATTCCATTCCATTCCATTCCAATCCATTCCATTCTACTCGGGTTGATTCCATTCCATTCCATTCCATTCCATTCCATTCCATTCCATTCCATTCCATTCGATTCCATTCCATTCCATTCCATTCCATTCCATTAAATTTTATTCCATTCCATTCCATTCCATTCCATTCCATTCGATTCCATTCCATTCCATTCCATTCCAATCCATTCCGTTCTACTCGGGTTGATTCCATTCCATTCCATTCCATTCCATTCCATTCCATTCCATTCCATTCCATTCCATTCCATTCCATTCCGTTCCGTTCCATTCCATTCGATTACATTCCATTCCAATCCAATCCATTCCATTCTACTCCTGTTGATTTCATTCCATTCCATTACATTCCGTTCCTTTCTACTCGGGTTGACTCCATTGAGTTCCATTCCGTTCTCTTCCGTCCCGTCCCGTCCCGTCCCATCCCGTCCCGTCCCGTCCCGACCAGTGCCGTTGTTCTCCGGTTGATTCCATTCCATTCCGTTCCGTTCCTTTCCGTTCCGTTCCATTCCGTTCCACACGGGTTGATTCAATTCCATTCTATTCTATTCCATTCCATTCCATTCCATTCCATTCCATTCCATTCTACTCTGGTTGATTCCATGCCGTTCCGTTCCGTTCCATTCCGTTCCACCCCGACCCGTCCCGTACCGTCCCGTCCCGACCCATCCCGTTCCGATCTGCTCGGGTTGATTCCGTTCCATTCCGTTCCGTTCCTCCCCTTTCCGTTCCGTTCCATTCCGTTCCACGCGGGTTGATGCAATTCCATTCTATTACATTGAATTCATTCCATTCCATTCCATTCCATTCTACTCGGATTGATTCCATTCCATTCAATTCCATTCCAGTCCATTCCAATCCATTCCATTCTACTCGGGTTGATTCCATTCCATTCCATTCCATTCCATTCCATTCCATTCCGTTCTACTCGGGTTGATTCCATTCCATTCCATTCCACTCCATTCCATTCCATTCCATTCCATTCCATTCCATTCGATTCCATTCCAATCCATTCCATTCCAATCCATTCCATTCTACTCGGGTAGATTCCATTCCATTCCATTCCATTCCATTCCATTCCATTCCATTCCTTTCCATTCCATTCCATTCCATTCGATTCCATTCGATTCCATTCCATTCCATTCCATTCCAATCCATTCCATTCTACTCGGGTTGATTCCATTCCATTCCATTCCATTCCATTCCATTCCATTCCATTCCAATCCATTCCATTCTACTCGGGTTGATTCCATTCCATTCCATTCCATTCCATTCCATTCCATTCCATTCCATTCCATTCCATTCCATTCCATTCCATTCCATTCTATTCCTTTCCATTCCATTCCATTCCATTCGATTCCATTCGATTCCATTCGATTCCATTCCATTAAATTCCATTCCATTCCATTCCATTCCATTCCATTCCATTCCATTCCATTCCATTCCATTCCATTCCATTCCGTTCTACTCGGGTTGATTCCATTCCATTCCATTCCATTCCATTCCATTCCATTCCATTCCATTCCATTCCATTCCATTCAATTCCATTCCATTCCATTCCATTCCATTCCATTCCATTCCATTCCATTCCAATCCATTCCATTCTACTCGGGTTGATTCCATTCCATTCCATTCCATTCCATTCCATTCCATTCCATTCCATTCCATTCCATTCCAATCCATTCCATTCCAATCCATTCCATTCTACTCGGGTAGATTCCATTCCATTCCATTCGATTCCATTCCATTCCATTCCATTCCATTCCATTCCAATCCATTCCATTCTACTCGGGTTGATTCCATTCCATTCCATTCCATTCCATTCCATTCCATTCCATTCCATTCCAATCCATTCCATTCTACTCGGGTTGCTTCCATTCCATTCCATTCCATTCCATTCGATTCCATTCCATTCCATTCCATTCCATCCCATTCTATACCATTCCATTACGTTCTACTCGGGTTGATTCCAATCTATTCCGTTCCATTCCATTGCATTAAATTCCATTCCATTCCATTCCATTCCATTCCATTCCATTCCATTCCATTCCATTCCATTCGATTCCATTCCATTCCATTCCGTTCTACTCGGGTTGATTCTATTCCATTCCATTCCATTCCATTCCATTCCGTTCCATTCCAATCCATTCCATTCTACTCGGGTTGATTCCATTCCATTCCATTCCATTCCATTCCATTCCATTCCATTCCATTCGAATCCATTCCATTCTACTCGGGTTGATTCCATTCCATTCCATTCCATTCCATTCCTTTCCATTCCATTCCAATCCATTCCATTCAACTCGGGTTGATTCCATTCAATTCCATTCCATTCCATTTCATTCCATTAAATTTTATTCCATTCCATTCCATTCCATTCCTTTCCATTCCATTCCATTCCATTACGTTCTACTCGGGTTGATTTCATTCCATTCCATTCCATTCCATTCCATTCGATTCCATTCCATTCCTTTCGATTCCATACGATTCCATTCCATTCCATTCCATTCCAATCCATTCCGTTCTACTCGGGTTGATTCCATTCCATCCCATTCCATTCCATTCCATTCCATTCCATTCCATTCCATTCCATTCGGTTCCATTCCATTCCAATCCATTCCATTCCATTCCATTAAATTTTATTCCATTCCATTCCATTCCATTCCTTTCCTTTCCATTCCATTCCATTCCATTCCATTACGTTGTACTCGGTTTGATTTCATTCCATTCCATTCCATTCCATTCCATTCCATTCCATTCCATTCCATTCCATTCCATTCCATTCCATTCCATTCCATTCCATTCGATTCCATTCCATTCCATTCCATTCCAATCCATTCCGTTCTACTCGGGTTGATTCCATTCCATTCCATTCCATTCCATTCCATTCCATTCCATTCCATTCCATTTCAATCCATTCCATTCTACTCGGGTTGATTCCATTCCATTCCATTCCATTCCATTCCATTCCATTCCATTCCATTCCATTCCATTCCATTCCAATCCTTTCCATTCTACTCGTGTTGATTCCATTCCATTCCATTCCATTCCATTCCATTCCATTCCATTCCATTCCATTCCACTCCATTCCATTTCATTCCATTCCATTCCATTCCAATCCATTCCATTCAACTCGGGTTGATTCCATTCAATTCCATTCCATTCCATTCCATTCCATTAAATTTTATTCCATTCCATTCCATTCCATTCCTTTCCATTCCATTCCATTCCATTCCATTCCATTACGTTCTACTCGGGTTGATTTCATTCCATTCCATTCCATTCCATTCCATTCCATTCCATTCCATTCCATTCCATTCCTTTCGATTCCATACGATTCCATTCCATTCCATTCCATTCCAATCCAGTCCGTTCTACTCGGGTTGATTCCATTCCATTCCATTCCATTCCATTCGATTCCATTCCATTCCATTTCAATCCATTCCATTCTACTCGGGTTGATTCCATTCCATTCCATTCCATTCCATTCCATTCCATTCCATTCCATTCCAGTCCATTCCTATCCATTCCATTCTACTCGGGTTGATTCCATTCCGTTCCATTCCATTCCATTCCATTCCATTCCATTCCATTCCTTTCGATTCCATTCCATTCCATTCCATTCCATTCCATTCCATTCCATTCCATTCCATTCCATTCCATTCCATTCTATTGCATTCCATTCCATTCCATTCCAATCCGTTCTACTCGGGTTGATTCCAATCTATTCCATTCCATTCCATTCCGTTACATTCCATTCCATTCCATTCCATTCCATTGAATTCCGTTCCATTCCATTCCATTCCATTCCAGTCCATTCCAATCCATTCCATTCTACTCGGGTTGATTCCGTTCCATTCCATTCCATTCCATTCCATTCCATTCCAATCCATTCCATTCTACTCGGGTTGATTCCATTCCATTCCATTCCATTCCATTCCATTCCATTCCATTCCATTCCATTCGATTCCATTCCATTCCATTCCATTCCATTCCATTAAATTTTATTCCATTCCATTCCATTCCATTCCATTCCATTCGATTCCATTCCATTCCATTCCATTCCAATCCATTCCGTTCTACTCGGGTTGATTCCATTCCATTCCATTCCATTCCATTCCATTCCATTCCATTCCATTCCATTCCATTCCATTCCATTTCATTCCGTTCCGTTCCATTCCATTCGATTACATTCCATTCCAATCCAATCCATTCCATTCTACTCCTGTTGATTTCATTCCATTCCATTACATTCCGTTCCTTTCTACTCGGGTTGACTCCATTGAGTTCCATTCCGTTCTCTTCCGTCCCGTCCCGTCCCGTCCCATCCCGTCCCGTCCCGTCCCGACCAGTGCCGTTGTTCTCCGGTTGATTCCATTCCATTCCGTTCCGTTCCTTTCCGTTCCGTTCCATTCCGTTCCACACGGGTTGATTCAATTCCATTCTATTCTATTCCATTCCATTCCATTCCATTCCATTCCATTCCATTCTACTCTGGTTGATTCCATGCCGTTCCGTTCCGTTCCATTCCGTTCCACCCCGACCCGTCCCGTACCGTCCCGTCCCGACCCATCCCGTTCCGATCTGCTCGGGTTGATTCCGTTCCATTCCGTTCCGTTCCTCCCCTTTCCGTTCCGTTCCATTCCGTTCCACGCGGGTTGATGCAATTCCATTCTATTACATTGAATTCATTCCATTCCATTCCATTCCATTCTACTCGGATTGATTCCATTCCATTAAATTCCATTCCAGTCCATTCCAATCCATTCCATTCTACTCGGGTTGATTCCATTCCATTCCATTCCATTCCATTCCATTCCATTCCGTTCTACTCGGGTTGATTCCATTCCATTCCATTCCACTCCATTCCATTCCATTCCATTCCATTCCATTCCATTCCATTCGATTCCATTCCAATCCATTCCATTCCAATCCATTCCATTCTACTCGGGTAGATTCCATTCCATTCCATTCCATTCCATTCCATTCCATTCCATTCCATTCCTTTCCATTCCATTCCATTCCATTCGATTCCATTCGATTCCATTCCATTCCATTCCATTCCAATCCATTCCATTCTACTCGGGTTGATTCCATTCCATTCCATTCCATTCCATTCCATTCCAATCCATTCCATTCTACTCGGGTTGATTCCATTCCATTCCATTCCATTCCATTCCATTCCATTCCATTCCATTCCATTCCATTCCATTCTATTCCTTTCCATTCCATTCCATTCCATTCGATTCCATTCGATTCCATTCGATTCCATTCCATTAAATTCCATTCCATTCCATTCCATTCCATTCCATTCCATTCCATTCCATTCCATTCCATTCCATTCCATTCCGTTCTACTCGGGTTGATTCCATTCCATTCCATTCCATTCCATTCCATTCCATTCCATTCCATTCCATTCCATTCCATTCCATTCCATTCCATTCCATTCAATTCCATTCCATTCCATTCCATTCCATTCCATTCCATTCCATTCCATTCCAATCCATTCCATTCTACTCGGGTTGATTCCATTCCATTCCATTCCATTCCATTCCATTCCATTCCATTCCATTCCATTCCATTCCATTCCATTCCATTCCAATCCATTCCATTCCAATCCATTCCATTCTACTCGGGTAGATTCCATTCCATTCCATTCGATTCCATTCCATTCCATTCCATTCCATTCCATTCCAATCCATTCCATTCTACTCGGGTTGATTCCATTCCATTCCATTCCATTCCATTCCATTCCATTCCATTCCATTCCAATCCATTCCATTCTACTCGGGTTGCTTCCATTCCATTCCATTCCATTCCATTCGATTCCATTCCATTCCATTCCATTCCATCCCATTCTATACCATTCCATTACGTTCTACTCGGGTTGATTCCAATCTATTCCGTTCCATTCCATTGCATTAAATTCCATTCCATTCCATTCCATTCCATTCCATTCCATTCCATTCCATTCCATTCCATTCGATTCCATTCCATTCCATTCCGTTCTACTCGGGTTGATTCTATTCCATTCCATTCCATTCCATTCCATTCCATTCCGTTCCATTCAAATCCATTCCATTCTACTCGGGTTGATTCCATTCCATTCCATTCCATTCCATTCCATTCCATTCCATTCCATTCGAATCCATTCCATTCTACTCGGGTTGATTCCATTCCATTCCATTCCATTCCATTCCATTCCATTCCAATCCATTCCATTCAACTCGGGTTGATTCCATTCAATTCCATTCCATTCCATTTCATTCCATTAAATTTTATTCCATTCCATTCCATTCCATTCCTTTCCATTCCATTCCATTCCATTACGTTCTACTCGGGTTGATTTCATTCCATTCCATTCCATTCCATTCCATTCGATTCCATTCCATTCCTTTCGATTCCATACGATTCCATTCCATTCCATTCCATTCCAATCCATTCCGTTCTACTCGGGTTGATTCCATTCCATCCCATTCCATTCCATTCCATTCCATTCCATTCCATTCCATTTCAATCCATTCCATTCTCCTCGGGTTGATTCCATTCCATTCCATTCCATTCCATTCCATTCCATTCCATTCCATTCCATACCATTCCAGTCCATTCCATTGCATTCCGTTCCATTCCATTCCATTCCATTCCAGTCCATTCCAATCCATTCCATTCTACTTGTGTTGATTCCATTCCATTCCATTCCATTCCATTCCATTCCATTCCATTCCATTCCATTCCATTCCATTCCATTCGGTTCCATTCCATTCCAATCCATTCCATTCCATTCCATTAAATTTTATTCCATTCCATTCCATTCCATTCCTTTCCTTTCCATTCCATTCCATTCCATTCCATTACGTTGTATTCGGTTTGATTTCATTCCATTCCATTCCATTCCATTCCATTCCATTCCATTCCATTCCATTCCATTCCATTCGATTCCATTCCATTCCATTCCATTCGATTCCATTCCATTCCATTCCATTCCAATCCATTCCGTTCTACTCGGGTTGATTCCATTCCATTCCATTCCATTCCATTCCATTCCATTCCATTCCATTCCATTTCAATCCATTCCATTCTACTCGGGTTGATTCCATTCCATTCCATTCCATTCCATTCCATTCCATTCCATTCCATTCCATTCCATTCCATTCCAATCCTTTCCATTCTACTCGTGTTGATTCCATTCCATTCCATTCCATTCCATTCCATTCCATTCCATTCCATTCCATTCCATTCCATTCCACTCCATTCCATTTCATTCCATTCCATTCCATTCCAATCCATTCCATTCAACTCGGGTTGATTCCATTCAATTCCATTCCATTCCATTCCATTCCATTAAATTTTATTCCATTCCATTCCATTCCATTCCTTTCCATTCCATTCCATTCCATTCCATTCCATTACGTTCTACTCGGGTTGATTTCATTCCATTCCATTCCATTCCATTCCATTCCATTCCATTCCATTCCATTCCATTCCTTTCGATTCCATACGATTCCATTCCATTCCATTCCATTCCAATCCAGTCCGTTCTACTCGGGTTGATTCCATTCCATTCCATTCCATTCCATTCGATTCCATTCCATTCCATTTCAATCCATTCCATTCTACTCGGGTTGATTCCATTCCATTCCATTCCATTCCATTCCATTCCATTCCATTCCATTCCAGTCCATTCCTATCCATTCCATTCTACTCGGGTTGATTCCATTCCGTTCCATTCCATTCCATTCCATTCCATTCCATTCCATTCCTTTCGATTCCATTCCATTCCATTCCATTCCATTCCATTCCATTCCATTCCATTCCATTCCATTCCATTCCATTCTATTGCATTCCATTCCATTCCATTCCAATCCGTTCTACTCGGGTTGATTCCAATCTATTCCATTCCATTCCATTCCGTTACATTCCATTCCATTCCATTCCATTCCATTGAATTCCGTTCCATTCCATTCCATTCCATTCCAGTCCATTCCAATCCATTCCATTCTACTCGGGTTGATTCCGTTCCATTCCATTCCATTCCATTCCATTCCATTCCAATCCATTCCATTCTACTCGGGTTGATTCCATTCCATTCCATTCCATTCCATTCCATTCCATTCCATTCCATTCCATTCCATTCCATTCGATTCCATTCCATTCCATTCCATTCCATTCCATTAAATTTTATTCCATTCCATTCCATTCCATTCCTTTCCTTTCAATTCCATTCCATTCCATTCCATTCCATTCCATTCGATTCCATTCCATTCCATTCCATTCCAATCCATTCCGTTCTACTCGGGTTGATTCCATTCCATTCCATTCCATTCCATTCCATTCCATTCCATTCCATTCCATTCCATTCCATTCCATTCCATTCCGTTCCGTTCCATTCCATTCGATTACATTCCATTCCAATCCAATCCATTCCATTCTACTCCTGTTGATTTCATTCCATTCCATTACATTCCGTTCCTTTCTACTCGGGTTGACTCCATTGAGTTCCATTCCGTTCTCTTCCGTTCTGTCCCATCCCGTCCCGTCCCGTCCCGACCAGTGCCGTTGTTCTCCGGTTGATTCCATTCCATTCCGTTCCGTTCCTTTCCGTTCCGTTCCATTCCGTTCCACACGGGTTGATTCAATTCCATTCTATTCTATTCCATTCCATTCCATTCCATTCCATTCCATTCCATTCTACTCTGGTTGATTCCATGCCGCTCCGTTCCGTTCCATTCCGTTCCACCCCGACCCGTCCCGTACCGTCCCGTCCCGACCCATCCCGTTCCGATCTGCTCGGGTTGATTCCATTCCATTCCGTTCCGTTCCTTCCCTTTCCGTTCCGTTCCATTCCGTTCCACGCGGGTTGATGCAATTCCATTCTATTACATTGAATTCATTCCATTCCATTCCATTCCATTCTACTCGGATTGATTCCATTCCATTAAATTCCATTCCAGTCCATTCCAATCCATTCCATTCTACTCGGGTTGATTCCATTCCATTCCATTCCATTCCATTCCATTCCGTTCTACTCGGGTTGATTCCATTCCATTCCATTCCATTCCATTCCATTCCATTCCATTCCATTCCATTCCAATCCATTCCATTCCAATCCATTCCATTCTACTCGGGTAGATTCCATTCCATTCCATTCCATTCCATTCCATTCCATTCCATTCCTTTCCATTCCATTCCATTCCATTCGATTCCATTCGATTCCATTCCATTCCATTCCATTCCAATCCATTCCATTCTACTCGGGTTGATTCCATTCCATTCCATTCCATTCCATTCCATTCCATTCCATTCCATTCCAATCCATTCCATTCTACTCGGGTTGATTCCATTCCATTCCATTCCATTCCATTCCATTCCATTCCATTCCATTCCATTCCATTCCATTCTATTCCTTTCCATTCCATTCCATTCCATTCGATTCCATTCGATTCCATTCGATTCCATTCCATTAAATTCCATTCCATTCCATTCCATTCCATTCCATTCCATTCCATTCCATTCCATTCCATTCCATTCCGTTCTACTCGGGTTGATTCCATTCCATTCCATTCCATTCCATTCCATTCCATTCCATTCCATTCCATTCCATTCCATTCCAATCCATTCCATTCTACTCGGGTTGATTCCATTCCATTCCATTCCATTCCATTCCATTCCATTCCATTCCATTCCATTCAATTCCATTCCAATCCATTCCATTCCAATCCATTCCATTCTACTCGGGTAGATTCCATTCCATTCCATTCCATTCCATTCCATTCCATTCCATTCCATTCCATTCCATTCCAATCCATTCCATTCTACTCGGGTTGATTCCATTCCATTCCATTCCATTCCATTCCATTCCATTCCATTCCATTCCATTCCAATCCATTCCATTCTACTCGGGTTGCTTCCATTCCATTCCATTCCATTCAATTCGATTCCATTCCATTCCATTCCATTCCATCCCATTCTATACCATTCCATTCCATTCGATTCCATTCGATTCCATTCGATTCCATTCCATTCCATTCCATTAAATTCCATTCCATTCCATTCCATTCCATTCCATTCCATTCCATTCCATTCCATTCCATTCCATTCCGTTCTACTCGGGTTGATTCTATTCCATTCCATTCCATTCCATTCCATTCCATTCCATTCCATTCCATTCCATTCCATTCCATTCCATTCCATTCCATTCCATTCCATTCCATTCCAATCCATTCAATTCTACTCGGGTTGATTCCATTCTGTTCCATTCCATTCCATTCCATTCCATTCCATTGCATTCCATTCCATTCCTTTCGATTCCATTCCATTCCATTCCATTCCATTCCATTCCATTCCATTCCATTCCATTCTATTGCATTCCATTCCATTCCATTCCATTACGTTCTACTCGGGTTGATTCCAATCTATTCCATTCCATTCCATTCCGTTACATTCCATTCCATTCCATTCCATTCCATTCCATTCCATTCCATTCCATTCCATTCCATTCCATTCCATTCCATTCCGTTCTACTCGGGTTGATTCCATTTCATTCCATTCCATTCCATTCCATTCCATTCCAATCCATTCCATTCTACTCGGGTTGATTTGATTCCATTCCATTCCATTCCATTCCATTCCATTCCATTCCATTCCATTCCATTCCAGTCCATTCCAATCCATTCCATTCTACTCGGCTTGATTTGATTCCATTCCATTCCATTCCATTCCATTCCAGTCCATTCCAATCCATTCCATTCTACTAGGGTTGATTCCATTCCATTCCATTCCATTCCATTCCATTCCGTTCTACTCTGGTTGAATTCATTCCTTTCCATTACATTCCATTCCATTCCACTCCATTCTATTCCGTTCGATTCCATTCCATTCCATTTCAATCCATTCCGTTCTACTCGGGTTGATTCCATTCCATTCCATTCCATTCCATTCCAGTCCATTCCAATCCATTCCATTCTACTCGGGTTGATTCCATTCGATTCCATTCCATTCCATTGGATTCCATTCCATTCCATTCCATTCCATTCCATTCCGTTCCATTCGATTCGATTCCATTCCATTCCAATCCATTCCATTCCATTCCATTCCATTCCGTTCTACTCTGGTTGAATTCATTCCTTTCCATTACATTCCATTCCATTCCACTCCATTCTATTCCGTTCGATTCCATTCCATTCCATTTCAATCCATTCTTTTCTACTCGGGTTGATTCCATTCCATTCCATTCCATTCCATTCCAGTCCATTCCAATCCATTCCATTCTACTCGGGTTGATTCCATTCGATTCCATTCCATTCCATTGGATTCCATTCCATTCCATTCCATTCCATTCCATTCCGTTCCATTCGATTCGATTCCATTCCATTCCAATCAATTCCATTCCATTCCATTCCATTCCATTCCATTCCATTCCATTCCATTCCATTCTATTGGATTCCATTCCATTCCATTCCATTCCATTCCATTCCATTCCATTCCATTCCATTCCATTCCTTTCCATTCCATTCCATTCCATTCCGTTCTACTCGGGTTGATTCCATTCTATTCCATTCCATTCCATTCGATTCCATTCGATTCCATTCGATTAAATTCCATTCCATTCCATTAAATTTCATTCCATTCCATTCCATTCCATTCCATTCCATTCCATTCCATTCCATTCCGTTCTATTCCATTCCATTCCTTTCCAATCCAATCCATTCCATTCTACTCGGGTTGATTCCATTCCATTCCATTCCATTCCATTCCATTCCATTCCATTCCGTTCCATTCCAATCCATTCCATTCTACTCGGGTTGATTCCATTCCATTCCATTCCATTCCATTCCATTCCATTCCATTCCATTCGAATCCATTCCATTCTACTCGGGTTGATTCCATTCCATTCCATTCCATTCCATTCCATTCCATTCCATTCCATTCCATTCCAATCCATTCCATTCAACTCGGGTTGATTCCATTCAATTCCATTCCATTCCATTCCATTCCATTAAATTTTATTCCATTCCATTCCATTCCATTCCTTTCCATTCCATTCCATTCCATTACGTTCTACTCGGGTTGATTTCATTCCATTCCATTCCATTCCATTCCATTCCATTCCATTCCATTCCATTCCATTCCTTTCGATTCCATACGATTCCATTCCATTCCATTCCATTCAAATCCATTCCGTTCTACTCGGGTTGATTCCATTCCATCCCATTCCAAACCATTCCATTCCATTCCATTCCATTCCATTTCAATCCATTCCATTCTCCTCGGGTTGATTCCATTCCATTCCATTCCATTCCATTCCATTCCATTCCATACCATTCCAGTCCATTCCATTCCATTCCGTTCCATTCCATTCCATTCCATTCCAGTCCATTCCAATCCATTCCATTCTACTCGGGTTGATTCCATTCCATTCCATTCCATTCCATTACATTCCATTCCAATCCATTCCATTCTACTTGTGTTGATTCCATTCCATTCCATTCCATTCCATTCCATTTCATTCCATTCCATTCCATTCCATTCGGTTCCATTCCATTGCAATCCATTCCATTCCATTCCATTAAATTTTATTCCATTCCATTCCATTCCATTCCTTTCCTTTCCATTCCATTCCATTCCATTACGTTGTACTCGGTTTGATTTCATTCCATTCCATTCCATTCCATTCCATTCCATTCCATTCCATTCCATTCGATTCCATTCCATTCCATTCCATTCGATTCCATTCCATTCCATTCCATTCCAATCCATTCCGTTCTACTCGGGTTGATTCCATTCCATTCCATTCCATTCCATTCGATTCCATTCCATTCCCTTTCAATCCATTCCATTCTACTCGGGTTGATTCCATTCCATTCCATTCCATTCCATTCCATTCCATTCCATTCCATTCCATTCCATTCCATTCCATTCCATTCCAATCCATTCCATTCTACTCGTGTTGATTCCATTCCATTCCATTCCATTCCATTCCATTCCATTCCATTCCATTCCATTCGATTCCATTCCATTCCATTCCTTTAAATTCCCTTCCATTCCATTCCATTCCATTAAATTCCATTCCATTCCATTCCATTCCATTCCATTCCATTCCATTCCATTCCATTCCATTCCAATCCATTCCATTCTACTCGGGTTGTTTCCATTCCATTCCATTCCATTCCATTCCATTCCATTCCATTCCTTTCCATTCCATTCGATTCCATTCCATTCCATTCCAATCCATTCCATTCTACTCGGGTTGATTTGATTCCATTCCATTCCATTCCATTCCATTCCAGTCCAGTCCAGTCCATTCCAATCCATTCCATTCTACTCAGGTTGATTCCATTCCATTCCATTCCATTCCATTCCATTCCATTCCATTCCATTCCAATCCATTCCATTCTACTCGGGTTGATTCCATTCCATTCCATTCCATTCTATTCCACTCCATTCCATTTCATTCCATTCCATTCCATTCCATTCCATTCCATTCCAATCCATTCCATTCTACTCGGGTTGATTTGATTCCATTCCATTCCATTCCATTCCATTCCATTCCATTCCATTCCATTCCATTCCAGTCCATTCCAATCCATTCCATTCTACTCGGCTTGATTTGATTCCATTCCATTCCATTCCATTCCATTCCAGTCCATTCCAATCCATTCCATTCTTCTCGGGTTGATTCCATTCCATTCCATTCCATTCCATTCCATTCCATTCCGTTCTACTCTGGTTGAATTCATTCCTTTCCATTGCATTCCATTCCATTCCATTCCATTCTACGCCATTCGATTCCATTCCATTCCATTTCAATCAATTCCGTTCTACTCGGGTTGATTCCATTCCATTCCATTCCATTCCATTCCATTCCATTCCAGTCCATTCCAATCCATTCCATTCTACTCGGGTTGATTCCATTCGATTCCATTCCATTCCATTGGATTCCATTCCATTCCATTCCATTCCATTCCGTTCCATTCAATTCGATTCCATTCCATTCCAATCCATTCCATTCCATTCCATTCCATTCCATTCCTTTCCATTCCATTGGATTCCATTCCATTCCATTCCATTCCATTCCATTCCATTCCATTCCTTTCCATTCCATTCCATTCCATTCCGTTCTACTCGGGTTGATTCCATTCTATTCCATTCCATTCCATTCGATTCCATTCGATTCCATTCTATTCCATTCCATTCCATTCCATTAAATTTCATTCCATTCCAATCCATTCCATTCCATTCCATTCCGTTCGATTCCATTCCATTCCATTCCAATCCAATCCATTCCATTCTACTCGGGTTGATTCCATTCCATTCCATTCCATTCCATTCCATTCCATTCCATTCCGTTCCATTCCAATCCATTCCATTCTACTCGGGTTGATTCCATTCCATTTCATTCCATTCCATTCCATTCCATTCCAATCCATTCCATTCTACTCGGGTTGATTCCATTCCATTCCATTCCATTCCATTCCATTCCATTCCATTCCATTCCATTCCAATCCATTCCATTCAACTCGGGTTGATTCCATTGAATTCCATTCCATTCCATTCCATTCCATTCCATTCCATTAAATTTTATTCCATTCCATTCCATTCCATTCCTTTCCATTCCATTCCATTCCATTACGTTCTACTCGGGTTGATTTCATTCCATTCCATTCCATTCCATTCCATTCCATTCCATTCCATTCCATTCCATTCCTTTCGATTCCATACGATTCCATTCCATTCCATTCCATTCCAATCAATTCCGTTCTACTCGGGTTGATTCCATTCCATTCCATTCCATTCCACTCGATTCCATTCCATTCCATTTCAATCCATTCCATTCTACTCGGGTTGATTCCATTCCATTCCATTCCATTCCATTCCATTCAATTCCATTCCATTCCATTCCAGTCCATTCCAATCCATTCCATTCCACTCGGGTTGATTCCATTCCATTGCATTCCATTCCATTCCATTCCATTCCATTCCATTCCATTCCATTCCATTCTATTGCATTCCATTCCATTCCATTCCATTCCGTTCTACTCGGGATGATTCCAATCTATTCCATTCCATTCTATTCCGTTACATTCCATTCCATTCCATTCCATTCCATTCCGTTCCATTCCATTCCATTCCATTCCAGTCCATTCCAATCCATTCCATTCTACTCGGGTTGATTCCATTCCATTCCATTCCATTCCATTACATTCCATTCCAATCCATTCCATTCTACTTGGGTTGATACCATTCCATTCCATTCCATTCCATTCCATTCCATTCCATTCCATTCCATTCCATTCCTTTCCATTACGTTCTACTCGGGTTGATTTCATTCCATTCCATTCCATTCCATTCCATTCCATTCCATTCCATTCCATTCCATTCCATTCCTTTCGAGTCCATACGATTCCATTCCATTCCATTCCATTACAATCCATTCCGTTCTACTCGGGTTGATTCCATTCCATTCCATTCCATTCCTTTCCATTCAATTCCATTCCATTCCATTTCAATCCATTCCATTCTACTCGGGTTGATTCCATTCCATTCCATTCCATTCCATTCCATTCCATTCCATTCCATTCCATTCCATTCCAGTCCATTCCTATCCATTCCATTCTACTCGGGTTGATTCCATTCCGTTCCATTCCATTCCATTCCATTCCATTCCATTCCATTCCTTTCGATTCCATTCCATTCCATTCCATTCCATTCTATTGCATTCCATTCCATTCCATTCCATTCCGTTCTACTCGGGTTGATTCCAATCTATTCCATTCCATTCCATTCCGTTCCATTCTATTCCATTCCATTCCATTCCATTCCATTCCATTCCGTTCCATTCCATTCCATTCCATTCCAGTCCATTCCAATCCATTCCATTCTACTCGGGTTGATTCCATTCCATTCCATTCCATTCCATTCCATTCCATTCCATTACTTTCCATTCCAATCCATTCCATTCTACTCGGGTTGATTCCATTCCATTCCATTCCATTCCATTCCATTCCATTCCATTCCATTACATTCCATTCCAATCCATTCCATTCTTCTCGGGTTGATTCCATTCCATTCCATTCCATTCCATTCCATTCCATTCCATTCCATTCCGTTCTACTCTAGTTTAATTCATTCCTTTCCATTGCATTCCATTCCATTCCATTCCATTCTATGCCATTCGATTCCATTCCATTCCATTTCAATCAATTCCGTTCTACTCGGGTTGATTCCATTCCATTCCATTCCATTCCATTCCATTCCATTCCATTCCATTCCAGTCCATTCCAATCCATTCCATTCTACTCGGGTTGATTCCATTCGATTCCATTCCATTCCATTGGATTCCATTCCATTCCATTCCATTCCATTCCATTCCGTTCCATTCGATTCGATTCCATTCCATTCCAATCCATTCCATTCCATTCCATTCCATTCCATTCCTTTCCATTCCATTGGATTCCATTCCATTCCATTCCATTCCATTCCATTCCATTCCATTCCTTTCCATTCCATTCCATTCCATTCCGTTCTACTCGGGTTGATTCCATTCTATTCCATTCCATTCCATTCGATTCCATTCCATTCCATTCTATTCCATTCCATTCCATTCCATTCCATTCCATTCCGTTCGATTCCATTCCATTCCATTCCAATCCAATCCATTCCATTCTACTCGGGTTGATTCCATTCCATTCCATTCCATTCCATTCCATTCCATTCCATTCCGTTCCATTCCAATCCATTCCATTCTACTCGGGTTGATTCCATTCCATTTCATTCCATTCCATTCCATTCCATTCCAATCCATTCCATTCTACTCGGGTTGATTCCATTCCATTCCATTCCATTCCATTCCATTCCATTCCATTCCGATCCAATCCATTCCATTCAACTCGGGTTGATTCCATTCAATTCCATTCCATTCCATTCCATTCCATTAAATTTTATTCCATTCCATTCCATTCCATTCCTTTCCATTCCATTCCATTCCATTACGTTCTACTCGGGTTGATTTCATTCCATTCCATTCCATTCCATTCCATTCCATTCCATTCCATTCCATTCCATTCCTTTCAATTCCATACGATTCCATTCCATTCCATTCCATTCCAATCAATTCCGTTCTACTCGGGTTGATTCCATTCCATTCCATTCCATTCCACTCGATTCCATTCCATTCCATTTCAATCCATTCCATTCTACTCGGGTTGATTCCATTCCATTCCATTCCATTCCATTCCATTCAATTCCATTCCATTCCATTCCAGTCCATTCCAATCCATTCCATTCTACTCGGGTTGATTCCATTCCATTCCATTCCTTTCCATTCCATTCCATTCCATTCCATTCCTTTCGATTCCATTCCATTCCATTCCATTCCATTCCATTCCATTCCATTCCATTCCATTCTATTGCATTCCATTCCATTCCATTCCATTCCGTTCTACTCGGGTTGATTCCAATCTATTCCATTCCATTCTATTCCGTTACATTCCATTCCATTCCATTCCATTCCATTCCGTTCCATTCCATTCCATTCCATTCCAGTCCATTCCAATCCATTCCATTCTACTCGGGTTGATTCCATTCCATTCCATTACATTCCATTACATTCCATTCCAATCCATTCCATTCTACTTGGGTTGATACCATTCCATTCCATTCCATTCCATTCCATTCCATTCCATTCCATTCCATTCCATTCCATTCCATTCCATTCCTTTCGATTCCATACGATTCCATTCCATTCCATTCCATTCCAATCCATTCCGTTCTACTCGGGTTGATTCCATTCCATTCCATTCCATTCCATTCCATTCCATTCCATTCCATTTCAATCCATTCCATTCTACTCGGGTTGATTCCATTCCATTCCATTCCATTCCATTCCATTCCATTCCATTCCATTCCAGTCCATTCCTATCCATTCCATTCTACTCGGGTTGATTCCATTCCGTTCCATTCCATTCCATTCCATTCCATTCCATTCCATTCCCTTCGATTCCATTCCATTCCATTCCATTCCATTCCATTCCATTCCATTCCATTCCATTCCATTCCATTCCATTCCATTCCATTCCATTCCATTCCATTCCATTCTATTGCATTCCATTCCATTCCAATCCATTCCGTTCTACTCGGGTTGATTCCAATCTATTCCATTCCATTCCATTCCGTTACATTCCATTCCATTCCATTCCATTCCATTCCATTCCGTTCCATTCCATTCCATTCCATTCCAGTCCATTCCAATCCATTCCATTCTACTCGGGTTGATTCCATTCCATTCCTTTCCTTTCCATTCCATTCCATTCCATTCCATTCCATTCCATTCGATTCCATTCCATTCCATTCCATTCCAATCCATTCCGTTCTACTCGGGTTGATTCCATTCCATTCCATTCCATTCCATTCCATTCCATTCCATTCCATTCCATTCCTTTAAATTCCCTTCCATTCCATTCCATTCCATTAAATTCCATTCCATTGCATTCCATTCCATTCCGTTCTACTCGGGTTGATTCCATTCCATTCCATTCCATTCCATTCCATTCCATTCCATTCCATTCCATTCGATTCCATACGATTCCATTCCATTCCATTCCATTCCAATCCATTCCATTCTACTCGGGTTGATTCCATTCCATTCCATTCCATTCCATTCCATTCCATTCCATTCCATTCCATTCCATTCCATTCCATTCAATTCCATTCCATTCCATTCCATTCGATTCCATTCCATTCCATTCCAATCCATTCCATTCTACTCGGGTTGATTTGATTCCATTCCATTCCATTCCATTCCAGTCCAGTCCAGTCCAGTCCATTCCAATCCATTCCATTCTACTCGGGTTGATTCCATTCCATTCCATTCCATTCCATTCCCTTCCATTCCATTCCAATCCATTCCATTCTACTCGGGTTGATTCCATTCCATTCCGTTCCATTCTATTCCACTCCATTCCATTCCATTCCATTCCCTTCCATTCCATTCCAATCCATTCCATTCTACTCGGGTTGATTCCATTCCATTCCATTCCAGTCCATTCCAATCCATTCCATTCTACTCGGGTTGATTTGATTCCATTCCATTCCATTCCATTCCATTCAATTCCATTCCATTCCATTCCAGTCCATTCCAATCCATTCCATTCTACTCGGGTTGATTCCATTCCATTCCATTCCATTTCTTTCCATTGCCTTCCATTCCATTCCATTCGGTTCCATTCGTTTCCATTCGATTCCATTCTATTCCACTCCATTCAATTCTATTCCATTCGATTCCATTCGATTCCATTCAATTCCATTCGATTCCATTCCATTCCATTCCATTCCTTTCCATTCCATTCCATTCCAATCCATTCCATTCTACTCGGGTTGATTCCATTCCATTCCATTCCATTCCACTCCATTCCATTCCATTCCATTCCATTCCGTTCAACTCAGGTTGATTCCATTCCATTCCATTCCATTCCATTAGATTCCATTCAATTCCATTCGATTCCATTCCATTCCATTCCATTCCATTCCATTCCATTCCATTCCATTCCATTCCATTCCATTCCAATCCATTCCATTCTACTCGGGTTGATTCCATTCCATTCCATTCCATTCCATTCCATTCCACTCCATTCCATTCCATTCCATTCCATTCCGTTCAACTCAGGTTGATTCCATTCCATTCCATTCCATTCCATTCGATTCCATTCAATTCCATTCGATTCCATTCCATTCCATTCCATTCCATTCCATTCCATTCCATTCCATTCCTTTCGATTCCATTCCATTCCATTCCATTCCATTCCATTCCATTCCATTCTATTGCATTCCATTCCATTCCATTCCATTCCGTTCTACTCGGGTTGATTCCAATCTATTCCATTCCATTCTATTCCGTTACTTTCCATTCCATTCCATTCCATTCCATTCCGTTCCATTCCATTCCATTCCATTCCAGTCCATTCCAATCCATTCCATTCTACTCGGGTTGATTCCATTCCATTCCATTCCATTTCATTACAATCCATTCCAATCCATTCCATTCTACTTGGGTTGATACCATTCCATTCCATTCCATTCCATTCCATTCCATTCCATTCCATTCCATTCGATTCCATTCCATTCCATTCCATTAAATTTTATTCCATTCCATTCCATTCCATTCCTTTCCTTTCCATTAGATTCCATTCCATTCCATTACGTTCTACTCGGGTTAATTTCATTCCATGCCATTCCATTCCATTCCATTCCAATCCATTCCGTTCTACTCGGGTTGATTCCATTCCATTCCATTCCATTCCATTCGATTCCATTCCATTCCATTTCAATACATTCCATTCTACTTGGGTTGATTCCATTCCATTCCATTCCATTCCATTCCATTCCATTCCATTCCATTCCATTCGATTCCATTCCATTCCGTTCTACTCGGGTTGATTCTATTCCATTCAATTCCATTCCATTCCATTCCATTCCATTCCTTTCGATTCCATTCCATTCCATTCCATTCCATTGCCTTCCATTCCATTCCATTCCATTCCATTCCATTCCATTCTATTGCATTCCATTCCATTCCATTCCATTCCGTTCTACTCGGGTTGATTCCAATCTAATCCATTCCATTCCATTCCGTTACATTCCATTCCATTCCATTCCATTCCATTCCGTTCCATTCCTTTCCATTCCATTCCAGTCCATTCCAATCCGTTCCATTCTACTCGGGTTGATTCCATTACATTCCATTCCAATCCATTCCATTCTACTCGGGTTGATTCCATTCCAATCCATTCCATTCCATTCCATTCCATTCCATTCCATTCCATTCGATTCCATTCCATTCCATTCCATTCCATTCCATTCCATTCCATTCCATTCCATTAAATTTTATTCCATTCCATTCCATTCCATTCCTTTCCTTTCCATTCCATTCCATTCCATTCCAATCCATTCCATTCTACTCGGTTTGATTCCATTCCATTCCATTCCATTCCATTCCATTCCATTCCATTCCATTCCATTCCATTCCATTCCTTTCGATTCCATTCCATTCCATTCCATTCCATTGCAATCCATTCCATTCCATTCCATTCCATTCCATTCCATTCCATTCCATTCCATTCCATTCCATTCCATTCTATTGCATTCCATTCCATTCCATTCCATTCCGTTCTACTCGGGTTGATTCCAATCTATTCCATTCCATTCCATTCCGTTACATTCCATTCCATTCCATTCCATTCCATTCCGTTCCATTCCATTCCATTCCATTCCAGTCCATTCCAATCCATTCCATTCTACTCGGGTTGATTCCATTACATTCCATTCCAATCCATTCCATTCTACTCGGGTTGATTCCATTCCATTCCATTCCATTCCATTCCATTCCATTCCATTCCATTCCATTCCATTCCATTCCATTCCATTAAATTTTATTCCATTCCATTCCATTCCATTCCTTTCCTTTCCATTCCATTCCATTCCATTCCATTACGTTCTACTCGGGTTGATTTCATTCCATTCCATTCCATTCCATTCCATTCCATTCCATTCGATTCCATTCCATTCCATTTCAATCCATTCCATGCTACTCGGGTTGATTCCATTCCATTCCATTTGATTCCATTCCATTCCATTCCATTCCATTCCATTCCATTCCGTTCCATTCTGTTCTACTCGGGTTGATTTCATTCTATTCCATTCCATTCCATTCCCTTCCATTGCATTCCATTCAATTCCATTCGATTCCAATCGATTCCATTCCTTTAAATTCCATTCCATTCCATTCCATTCCATTCCATTCCATTCCATTCAATTCCATTCCATTCCATTCCATTCCATTCCATTCCATTCCATTCCGTTCTACTCGGGTGATTCCATTCCATTCCATTCCATTCCATTCCATTCCATTCCATTCGATTCCATTCCATTCCATTCCATTCCAATCCATTCCATTCCAATCCATTCCATTCTACTCGGGTAGATTCCATTCCATTACATTCCTTTCCAATCCATTCCATTCCATTCCATTCGATTCCATTCGATTCCTTTCCATTCCATTCCTTTCTATTCGATTCCATTCCATTCCATTCCATTCCATTCCATTCCATTCCATTCCATTCCATTCCGTTCTACTCGGGTTCATTCCATTCCATTCCATTCCATTGCATTCTATTCCATTGAATTCCCTTCCTTTCTATTCCATTCCATTCCATTCCATTCCATTCCGTTCTACTCGGGTTGATTCCATTCCATTCCATTCCATTCCATTCCATTCCATTCCATTCCATTCCATTCCATTCCATTCCATTCCATTCCATTCCATTCCATTCGATTCCATTCCATTCCATTCCATTCCATTCCAATCCATTCCATTCTACTCGGGTTCATTCCATTCCATTCCATTCCATTCCATTCCATTCCATTCCATTCCATTCCATTCGGTTCCATTCGGTTCCATTCGATTACATTCCATTTCAATCCATTCCATTCCATTCCGTTCCGTTCCGTTCCGTTTCGTTCGTTCCGTTCTATTCGGGTTGATTCCATTCTATTCCACTCCATTCCATTCGATTCCATTGGTTTCCATTCGATTCCATTCCATTCCATTCCATTCTATTCTATTGAATTCCATTCCATTCCATTCCATTCCATTGTATTCCAATCCATTCCTTTCTACTCGGGTTGATTCCATTCCATTCCATTCCGTTCCACTCCATTCCATTCCTTTCCATTCCATTCCATTTCATTGCATTTCAATCCATTCCATTCTACTCTGGTTGATTCCATTCCATTCCATTCCATTCCATTCCATTCCATTCCATTCCATTCCATTCCATTCCATTCCATTCCATTCCAATCCATTCCATTCTACTCGGGTTGATTCCATTCCATTCCTTTCCATTCCATTGGATTCCATTCCATTCCATTCCATTCCATTCCATTCCATTCCATTCCATTCCTTTCCATTCCATTCCATTCCATTCCGTTCTACTCGGGTTGATTCCATTCTATTCCATTCCATTCCATTCGATTCCATTCGATTCCATTCGATTCCATTCCATTCCATTCCATTAAATTTCATTCCATTCCATTCCATTCCATTCCTTTCCATTCCATTCCATTCCATTCCGTTCGATTCCATTCCATTCCATTCCAATCCAATCCATTCCATTCTACTCGTGTTGATTCCATTCCATTCCATTCCATTCCATTCCATTCCATTCCATTCCGTTCCAGTCCAATCCATTCCATTCTACTCGGGTTGATTCCATTCCATTTCATTCCATTCCATTCCATTCCATTCCAATCCATTCCATTCTACTCGGGTTGATTCCATTCCATTCCATTCTATTCCATTCCATTCCATTCCATTCCATTCCATTCCATTCCAATCCATTCCATTCAACTCGGGTTGACTCCATTCAATTCCATTCCATTCCATTCCATTCCATTCCATTCCATTAAATTTTATTCCATTCCATTCCATTCCATTCCTTTCCATTCCATTCCATTCCATTACGTTCTACTCGGGTTGATTTCATTCCATTCCATTCCATTCCATTCCATTCCATTCCATTCCATTCCATTCCATTCCATTCCTTTCGATTCCATACGATTCCATTCCATTCCATTCCATTCCAATCAATTCCGTTCTACTCGGGTTGATTCCATTCCATTCCATTCCATTCCATTCGATTCCATTCCATTCCATTTCAATCAATTCCATTCTACTCGGGTTGATTCCATTCCATTCCATTCCATTCCATTCCATTCAATTCCATTCCATTCCATTCCAGTCCATTCCAATCCATTCCATTCTACTCGGGTTGATTCCATTCCATTCCATTCCATTCCATTCCATTCCATTCCATTCCTTTCGATTCCATTCCATTCCATTCCATTCCATTCCATTCCATTCCATTCCAATCCATTCCATTCCATTCCATTCCATTCCATTCCATTCCATTCTATTGCATTCCATTCCATTCCATTCCATTCCGTTCTACTCGGGTTGATTCCAATCTATTCCATTCCATTCTATTCCGTTACATTCCATTCCATTCCATTCCATTCCATTCCGTTCCATTCCATTCCATTCCATTCCAGTCCATTCCAATCCATTCCATTCTACTCGGGTTGATTCCATTCCATTCCATTCCATTCCATTACATTCCATTCCAAACCATTCCATTCTACTTGGGTTGATACCATTCCATTCCATTCCATTCCTTTCCATTCCATTCCATTCCATTCCATTCCATTACGTTCTACTCGGGTTGATTTCATTCCATTCCATTCCATTCCATTCCATTCCATTCCATTCCTTTCGATTCCATACGATTCCATTCCATTCCATTCCATTCCAATCCATTCCGTTCTACTCGGGTTGATTCCATTCCATTCCATTCCATTCCATTTCAATCCATTCCATTCTACTCGGGTTGATTCCATTCCATTCCATTCCATTCCATTCCATTCCATTCCATTCCATTCCAGTCCATTCCTATCCATTCCATTCTGCTCGGGTTGATTCCATTCCGTTCCATTCCATTCCATTCCATTCCATTCCATTCCATTCCATTCCATTCCATTCCATTCCATTCCATTCCATTCCATTCCGTTCTACTCGGGTTGATTCCATTCCATTCCATTCCATTCCATTCCATTCCATTCCATTCCATTCCATTCCATTCCATTCCATTCCATTCCATTGGATTCCATTCAATTCCATTCCATTCCATTCCATTCCAATCCAGTCCATTCTACTCGGGTTGATTTGATTCCATTCCATTCCATTCCATTCCATTCCATTCCATTCCATTCCATTCCATTCCATTCCATTCCATTCCATTCCATTCCATTCCAATCCATTCCATTCAACTCGGGTTGATTTGATTCCATTCCATTCCATTCCATTCCATTCCATTCCATTCGATTCCATTCGATTCCATTCCATTCCATTCCATTAAATTCCATTCCATTCCATTCCATTCCATTCCATTCCATTCCATTCCATTCCATTCCATTCCGTTCTACTCGGGTTGATTCCATTCCATTCCATTCCATTCCATTCCATTCCATTCCATTCCGTTCCATTCCAATCCATTCCATTCTACTCGGGTTGATTCCATTCCATTCCATTCCATTCCATTCCATTCCATTCCATTCCAATCCATTCCATTCTACTCGGGTTGATTCCATTCCATTCCATTCCATTCCATTCCATTCCATTCCATTCCATTCAAATCCATTCCATTCAACTCGGGTTGATTCCATTCCATTCCATTGCATTCCATTCCATTCCATTAAATTTTATTCCATTCCATTCCATTCCATTCCATTCCATTCTATTGCATTCCATTCCATTCCATTCCATTCTGTTCTACTCGGGTTGATTCCAATCTATTCCATTCCATTCCATTCCGTTACATTCCATTCCATTCCATTCCATTCCATTCCGTTCCATTCCATTCCATTCCATTCCAGTCCATTCCAATCCATTCCATTCTACTCGGGTTGATTCCATTCCATTCCATTCCATTCCATTCCATTCCATTCCTTTCCATTCCATTGGATTCCATTCCATTCCATTCCATTCCATTCCATTCCATTCCATTCCATTCCTTTCCATTCCATTCCATTCCATTCCGTTCTACTCGGGTTGATTCCATTCTATTCCATTCCATTCCATTCGATTCCATTCGATTCCATTCGATTCCATTCCATTCCATTCCATTAAATTTCATTCCATTCCATTCCATTCCATTCCTTTCCATTCCATTCCATTCCATTCCGTTCGATTCCATTCCATTCCATTCCAATCCAATCCATTCCATTCTACTCGGGTTGATTCCATTCCATTCCATTCCATTCCATTCCATTCCGTTCCATTCCAATCCATTCCATTCTACTCGGGTTGATTCCATTCCATTTCATTCCATTCCATTCCATTCCATTCCAATCCATTCCATTCTACTCGGGTTGATTCCATTCCATTCCATTCTATTCCATTCCATTCCATTCCATTCCATTCCATTCCATTCCATTCCAATCCATTCCATTCAACTCGGGTTGATTCCATTCAATTCCATTCCATTCCATTCCATTCCTTTCCATTCCATTCCATTCCATCCCATTCTATACCATTCCATTCCATTCGATTCCATTCGATTCCATTCGATTCCATTCCATTCCATTCCATTAAATTCCATTCCATTCCATTCCATTCCATTCCATTCCATTCCATTCCATTCCATTCCATTCCATTCCATTCCGTTCTACTCGGGTTGATTCTATTCCATTCCATTCCATTCCATTCCATTCCATTCCATTCCATTCCATTCCATTCCATTCCATTCCATTCCAGTCCATTCCAATCCATTCAATTCTACTCGGGTTGATTCCATTCTGTTCCATTCCATTCCATTCCATTCCATTCCATTGCATTCCATTCCATTCCTTTCGATTCCATTCCATTCCATTCCATTCCATTCCATTCCATTCCATTCCATTCCATTCCATTCTATTGCATTCCATTCCATTCCATTCCATTACGTTCTACTCGGGTTGATTCCAATCTATTCCATTCCATTCCATTCCGTTACATTCCATTCCATTCCATTCCATTCCATTCCATTCCATTCCATTCCATTCCATTCCATTCCATTCCATTCCATTCCATTCCATTCCGTTCTACTCGGGTTGATTCCATTTCATTCCATTCCATTCCATTCCATTCCATTCCAATCCATTCCATTCTACTCGGGTTGATTTGATTCCATTCCATTCCATTCCATTCCATTCCATTCCATTCCATTCCATTCCATTCCAGTCCATTCCAATCCATTCCATTCTACTCGGCTTGATTTGATTCCATTCCATTCCATTCCATTCCATTCCAGTCCATTCCAATCCATTCCATTCTACTAGGGTTGATTCCATTCCATTCCATTCCATTCCATTCCATTCCGTTCTACTCTGGTTGAATTCATTCCTTTCCATTACATTCCATTCCATTCCACTCCATTCTATTCCGTTCGATTCCATTCCATTCCATTTCAATCCATTCCGTTCTACTCGGGTTGATTCCATTCCATTCCATTCCATTCCATTCCAGTCCATTCCAATCCATTCCATTCTACTCGGGTTGATTCCATTCGATTCCATTCCATTCCATTGGATTCCATTCCATTCCATTCCATTCCATTCCATTCCGTTCCATTCGATTCGATTCCATTCCATTCCAATCCATTCCATTCCATTCCATTCCATTCCGTTCTACTCTGGTTGAATTCATTCCTTTCCATTACATTCCATTCCATTCCACTCCATTCTATTCCGTTCGATTCCATTCCATTCCATTTCAATCCATTCCGTTCTACTCGGGTTGATTCCATTCCATTCCATTCCATTCCATTCCAGTCCATTCCAATCCATTCCATTCTACTCGGGTTGATTCCATTCGATTCCATTCCATTCCATTGGATTCCATTCCATTCCATTCCATTCCATTCCATTCCGTTCCATTCGATTCGATTCCATTCCATTCCAATCAATTCCATTCCATTCCATTCCATTCCATTCCATTCCATTCCATTCCATTCCATTCCATTCTATTGGATTCCATTCCATTCCATTCCATTCCATTCCATTCCATTCCATTCCATTCCATTCCTTTCCATTCCATTCCATTCCATTCCGTTCTACTCGGGTTGATTCCATTCTATTCCATTCCATTCCATTCGATTCCATTCGATTCCATTCGATTAAATTCCATTCCATTCCATTAAATTTCATTCCATTCCATTCCATTCCATTCCATTCCATTCCATTCCATTCCATTCCGTTCTATTCCATTCCATTCCTTTCCAATCCAATCCATTCCATTCTACTCGGGTTGATTCCATTCCATTCCATTCCATTCCATTCCATTCCATTCCATTCCATTCCGTTCCATTCCAATCCATTCCATTCTACTCGGGTTGATTCCATTCCATTCCATTCCATTCCATTCCATTCCATTCCATTCCATTCGAATCCATTCCATTCTACTCGGGTTGATTCCATTCCATTCCATTCCATTCCATTCCATTCCATTCCATTCCAATCCATTCCATTCAACTCGGGTTGATTCCATTCAATTCCATTCCATTCCATTCCATTCCATTAAATTTTATTCCATTCCATTCCATTCCATTCCTTTCCATTCCATTCCATTCCATTACGTTCTACTCGGGTTGATTTCATTCCATTCCATTCCATTCCATTCCATTCCATTCCATTCCATTCCATTCCTTTCGATTCCATACGATTCCATTCCATTCCATTCCATTCAAATCCATTCCGTTCTACTCGGGTTGATTCCATTCCATCCCATTCCAAACCATTCCATTCCATTCCATTCCATTCCATTTCAATCCATTCCATTCTCCTCGGGTTGATTCCATTCCATTCCATTCCATTCCATTCCATTCCATTCCATTCCATACCATTCCAGTCCATTCCATTCCATTCCGTTCCATTCCATTCCATTCCATTCCAGTCCATTCCAATCCATTCCATTCTACTCGGGTTGATTCCATTCCATTCCATTCCATTCCATTACATTCCATTCCAATCCATTCCATTCTACTTGTGTTGATTCCATTCCATTCCATTCCATTCCATTCCATTTCATTCCATTCCATTCCATTCCATTCGGTTCCATTCCATTGCAATCCATTCCATTCCATTCCATTAAATTTTATTCCATTCCATTCCATTCCATTCCTTTCCTTTCCATTCCATTCCATTCCATTACGTTGTACTCGGTTTGATTTCATTCCATTCCATTCCATTCCATTCCATTCCATTCCATTCCATTCCATTCGATTCCATTCCATTCCATTCCATTCCATTCCATTCCATTCCATTCCATTCCAATCCATTCCGTTCTACTCGGGTTGATTCCATTCCATTCCATTCCATTCCATTCGATTCCATTCCATTCCCTTTCAATCCATTCCATTCTACTCGGGTTGATTCCATTCCATTCCATTCCATTCCATTCCATTCCATTCCATTCCATTCCATTCCATTCCATTCCAATCCATTCCATTCTACTCGTGTTGATTCCATTCCATTCCATTCCATTCCATTCCATTCCATTCCATTCCATTCCATTCCATTCCATTTCATTCCATTCCATTCCATTCCAATCCATTCCATTCAACTCGTGTTGATTCCATTCAATTCCATTCCATTCCATTCCATTCCATTAAATTTTATTCCATTCCATTCCATTCCATTCCTTTCCATTCCATTCCATTCCATTCCATTCCATTACGTTCTACTCGGGTTGATTTCATTCCATTCCATTCCATTCCATTCCATTCCATTCCATTCCATTCCATTCCATTCCATTCCATTCCTTTCGATTCCATACGATTCCATTCCATTCCATTCCATTCCAATCCAGTCCGTTCTACTCGGGTTGATTCCATTCCATTCCATTCCATTCCATTCGATTCCATTCCATTCCATTTCAATCCATTCCATTCTACTCGGGTTGATTCCATTCCATTCCATTCCATTCCATTCCATTCCA
Organism: Gorilla gorilla gorilla; assembly: GCF_029281585.2. Classification (NCBI taxonomy): domain Eukaryota; kingdom Metazoa; phylum Chordata; class Mammalia; order Primates; family Hominidae; genus Gorilla; species Gorilla gorilla. The sequence continues at coordinate 20,019,478 of NC_073241.2, forward strand.
TTCCATTCCATTCCATTCCATTCCATTCCAGTCCATTCCTATCCATTCCATTCTACTCGGGTTGATTCCATTCCGTTCCATTCCATTCCATTCCATTCCATTCCATTCCATTCCTTTCGATTCCATTCCATTCCATTCCATTCCATTCCATTCCATTCCATTCCATTCTATTGCATTCCATTCCGTTCCATTCCAATCCGTTCTACTCGGGTTGATTCCAATCTATTCCATTCCATTCCATTCCGTTACATTCCATTCCATTCCATTCCATTCCATTCCGTTCCATTCCATTCCATTCCATTCCAGTCCATTCCAATCCATTCCCTTCTACTCGGGTTGATTCCGTTCCATTCCATTCCATTCCATTACATTCCATTCCAATCCATTCCATTCTACTCGGGTTGATTCCATTCCATTCCATTCCATTCCATTCCATTCCATTCCATTCCATTCCATTCCATTCCATTCCATTCCATTCCATTCCATTCCATTCCATTAAATTTTATTCCATTCCATTCCATTCCATTCCTTTCCTTTCAATTCCATTCCATTCCATTCCATTCCATTCCATTCCATTCCATTCCAATCCATTCCGTTCTACTCGGGTTGATTCCATTCCATTCCATTCCATTCCATTCCATTCCATTCCATTCCATTCCATTCCATTCCATTCCATTCGATTCCATTCCATTCCATTCCTTTAAATTCCCTTCCATTCCATTCCATTCCATTAAATTCCATTCCATTCCATTCCATTCCATTCCATTCCATTCCATTCCATTCCATTCCAATCCATTCCATTCTACTCGGGTTGTTTCCATTCCATTCCATTCCATTCCATTCCATTCCATTCCATTCCATTCCATTCCTTTCCATTCCATTCGATTCCATTCCATTCCATTCCAATCCATTCCATTCTACTCGGGTTGATTTGATTCCATTCCATTCCATTCCATTCCATTCCAGTCCAGTCCAGTCCATTCCAATCCATTCCATTCTACTCGGGTTGATTCCATTCCATTCCATTCCATTCCATTCCATTCCATTCCATTCCATTCCAATCCATTCCATTCTACTCGGGTTGATTCCATTCCATTCCATTCCATTCTATTCCACTCCATTCCATTTCATTCCATTCCATTCCATTCCATTCCATTCCATTCCAATCCATTCCATTCTACTCGGGTTGATTTGATTCCATTCCATTCCATTCCATTCCATTCCATTCCATTCCATTCCATTCCATTCCATTCCATTCCAGTCCATTCCAATCCATTCCATTCTACTCGGCTTGATTTGATTCCATTCCATTCCATTCCATTCCATTCCAGTCCATTCCAATCCATTCCATTCTTCTCGGGTTGATTCCATTCCATTCCATTCCATTCCATTCCATTCCATTCCGTTCTACTCTGGTTGAATTCATTCCTTTCCATTGCATTCCATTCCATTCCATTCCATTCTACGCCATTCGATTCCATTCCATTCCATTTCAATCAATTCCGTTCTACTCGGGTTGATTCCATTCCATTCCATTCCATTCCATTCCATTCCATTCCATTCCAGTCCATTCCAATCCATTCCATTCTACTCGGGTTGATTCCATTCGATTCCATTCCATTCCATTGGATTCCATTCCATTCCATTCCATTCCATTCCGTTCCATTCAATTCGATTCCATTCCATTCCAATCCATTCCATTCCATTCCATTCCATTCCATTCCTTTCCATTCCATTGGATTCCATTCCATTCCATTCCATTCCATTCCATTCCATTCCATTCCTTTCCATTCCATTCCATTCCATTCCGTTCTACTCGGGTTGATTCCATTCTATTCCATTCCATTCCATTCGATTCCATTCGATTCCATTCTATTCCATTCCATTCCATTCCATTAAATTTCATTCCATTCCAATCCATTCCATTCCATTCCATTCCGTTCGATTCCATTCCATTCCATTCCAATCCAATCCATTCCATTCTACTCGGGTTGATTCCATTCCATTCCATTCCATTCCATTCCATTCCATTCCATTCCATTCCGTTCCATTCCAATCCATTCCATTCTACTCGGGTTGATTCCATTCCATTTCATTCCATTCCATTCCATTCCATTCCAATCCATTCCATTCTACTCGGGTTGATTCCATTCCATTCCATTCCATTCCATTCCATTCCATTCCATTCCATTCCATTCCATTCCAATCCATTCCATTCAACTCGGGTTGATTCCATTGAATTCCATTCCATTCCATTCCATTCCATTCCATTCCATTAAATTTTATTCCATTCCATTCCATTCCATTCCTTTCCATTCCATTCCATTCCATTACGTTCTACTCGGGTTGATTTCATTCCATTCCATTCCATTCCATTCCATTCCATTCCATTCCATTCCATTCCATTCCTTTCGATTCCATACGATTCCATTCCATTCCATTCCATTCCAATCAATTCCGTTCTACTCGGGTTGATTCCATTCCATTCCATTCCATTCCATTCCATTCCATTCCATTCCATTCCATTAAATTTTATTCCATTCCATTCCATTCCATTCCTTTCCTTTCCATTCCATTCCATTCCATTCCAATCCATTCCATTCTACTCGGTTTGATTCCATTCCATTCCATTCCATTCCATTCCATTCCATTCCATTCCATTCCATTCCATTCCTTTCGATTCCATTCCATTCCATTCCATTCCATTGCAATCCATTCCATTCCATTCCATTCCATTCCATTCCATTCCATTCCATTCCATTCCATTCCATTCCATTCCATTCTATTGCATTCCATTCCATTCCATTCCATTCCGTTCTACTCGGGTTGATTCCAATCTATTCCATTCCATTCCATTCCGTTACATTCCATTCCATTCCATTCCATTCCATTCCGTTCCATTCCATTCCATTCCATTCCAGTCCATTCCAATCCATTCCATTCTACTCGGGTTGATTCCATTACATTCCATTCCAATCCATTCCATTCTACTCGGGTTGATTCCATTCCATTCCATTCCATTCCATTCCATTCCATTCCATTCCATTCCATTCCATTCCATTCCATTAAATTTTATTCCATTCCATTCCATTCCATTCCTTTCCTTTCCATTCCATTCCATTCCATTCCATTACGTTCTACTCGGGTTGATTTCATTCCATTCCATTCCATTCCATTCCATTCCATTCCATTCGATTCCATTCCATTCCATTTCAATCCATTCCATGCTACTCGGGTTGATTCCATTCCATTCCATTTGATTCCATTCCATTCCATTCCATTCCATTCCATTCCATTCCGTTCCATTCTGTTCTACTCGGGTTGATTTCATTCTATTCCATTCCATTCCATTCCCTTCCATTGCATTCCATTCAATTCCATTCGATTCCAATCGATTCCATTCCTTTAAATTCCATTCCATTCCATTCCATTCCATTCCATTCCATTCCATTCAATTCCATTCCATTCCATTCCATTCCATTCCATTCCATTCCATTCCGTTCTACTCGGGTGATTCCATTCCATTCCATTCCATTCCATTCCATTCCATTCCATTCGATTCCATTCCATTCCATTCCATTCCAATCCATTCCATTCCAATCCATTCCATTCTACTCGGGTAGATTCCATTCCATTACATTCCTTTCCAATCCATTCCATTCCATTCCATTCGATTCCATTCGATTCCTTTCCATTCCATTCCTTTCTATTCGATTCCATTCCATTCCATTCCATTCCATTCCATTCCATTCCATTCCATTCCATTCCGTTCTACTCGGGTTCATTCCATTCCATTCCATTCCATTGCATTCTATTCCATTGAATTCCCTTCCTTTCTATTCCATTCCATTCCATTCCATTCCATTCCGTTCTACTCGGGTTGATTCCATTCCATTCCATTCCATTCCATTCCATTCCATTCCATTCCATTCCATTCCATTCCATTCCATTCCATTCCATTCCATTCCATTCCATTCCATTCGATTCCATTCCATTCCATTCCATTCCATTCCAATCCATTCCATTCTACTCGGGTTCATTCCATTCCATTCCATTCCATTCCATTCCATTCCATTCCATTCCATTCCATTCGGTTCCATTCGGTTCCATTCGATTACATTCCATTTCAATCCATTCCATTCCATTCCGTTCCGTTCCGTTCCGTTTCGTTCGTTCCGTTCTATTCGGGTTGATTCCATTCTATTCCACTCCATTCCATTCGATTCCATTGGTTTCCATTCGATTCCATTCCATTCCATTCCATTCTATTCTATTGAATTCCATTCCATTCCATTCCATTCCATTGTATTCCAATCCATTCCTTTCTACTCGGGTTGATTCCATTCCATTCCATTCCGTTCCACTCCATTCCATTCCTTTCCATTCCATTCCATTTCATTGCATTTCAATCCATTCCATTCTACTCTGGTTGATTCCATTCCATTCCATTCCATTCCATTCCATTCCATTCCATTCCATTCCATTCCATTCCATTCCATTCCATTCCATTCCAATCCATTCCATTCTACTCGGGTTGATTCCATTCCATTCCTTTCCATTCCATTGGATTCCATTCCATTCCATTCCATTCCATTCCATTCCATTCCATTCCATTCCTTTCCATTCCATTCCATTCCATTCCGTTCTACTCGGGTTGATTCCATTCTATTCCATTCCATTCCATTCGATTGCATTCGATTCCATTCGATTCCATTCCATTCCATTCCATTAAATTTCATTCCATTCCATTCCATTCCATTCCTTTCCATTCCATTCCATTCCATTCCGTTCGATTCCATTCCATTCCATTCCAATCCAATCCATTCCATTCTACTCGTGTTGATTCCATTCCATTCCATTCCATTCCATTCCATTCCATTCCATTCCGTTCCAGTCCAATCCATTCCATTCTACTCGGGTTGATTCCATTCCATTTCATTCCATTCCATTCCATTCCATTCCAATCCATTCCATTCTACTCGGGTTGATTCCATTCCATTCCATTCTATTCCATTCCATTCCATTCCATTCCATTCCATTCCATTCCAATCCATTCCATTCAACTCGGGTTGACTCCATTCAATTCCATTCCATTCCATTCCATTCCATTCCATTCCATTAAATTTTATTCCATTCCATTCCATTCCATTCCTTTCCATTCCATTCCATTCCATTACGTTCTACTCGGGTTGATTTCATTCCATTCCATTCCATTCCATTCCATTCCATTCCATTCCATTCCATTCCATTCCATTCCTTTCGATTCCATACGATTCCATTCCATTCCATTCCATTCCAATCAATTCCGTTCTACTCGGGTTGATTCCATTCCATTCCATTCCATTCCATTCGATTCCATTCCATTCCATTTCAATCAATTCCATTCTACTCGGGTTGATTCCATTCCATTCCATTCCATTCCATTCCATTCAATTCCATTCCATTCCATTCCAGTCCATTCCAATCCATTCCATTCTACTCGGGTTGATTCCATTCCATTCCATTCCATTCCATTCCATTCCATTCCATTCCTTTCGATTCCATTCCATTCCATTCCATTCCATTCCATTCCATTCCATTCCAATCCATTCCATTCCATTCCATTCCATTCCATTCCATTCCATTCTATTGCATTCCATTCCATTCCATTCCATTCCGTTCTACTCGGGTTGATTCCAATCTATTCCATTCCATTCTATTCCGTTACATTCCATTCCATTCCATTCCATTCCATTCCGTTCCATTCCATTCCATTCCATTCCAGTCCATTCCAATCCATTCCATTCTACTCGGGTTGATTCCATTCCATTCCATTCCATTCCATTACATTCCATTCCAAACCATTCCATTCTACTTGGGTTGATACCATTCCATTCCATTCCATTCCTTTCCATTCCATTCCATTCCATTCCATTCCATTACGTTCTACTCGGGTTGATTTCATTCCATTCCATTCCATTCCATTCCATTCCATTCCATTCCTTTCGATTCCATACGATTCCATTCCATTCCATTCCATTCCAATCCATTCCGTTCTACTCGGGTTGATTCCATTCCATTCCATTCCATTCCATTTCAATCCATTCCATTCTACTCGGGTTGATTCCATTCCATTCCATTCCATTCCATTCCATTCCATTCCATTCCATTCCAGTCCATTCCTATCCATTCCATTCTGCTCGGGTTGATTCCATTCCGTTCCATTCCATTCCATTCCATTCCATTCCATTCCATTCCATTCCATTCCATTCCATTCCATTCCATTCCATTCCGTTCTACTCGGGTTGATTCCATTCCATTCCATTCCATTCCATTCCATTCCATTCCATTCCATTCCATTCCATTCCATTCCATTCCATTCCATTGGATTCCATTCAATTCCATTCCATTCCATTCCATTCCAATCCAGTCCATTCTACTCGGGTTGATTTGATTCCATTCCATTCCATTCCATTCCATTCCATTCCATTCCATTCCATTCCATTCCATTCCATTCCATTCCATTCCATTCCAATCCATTCCATTCAACTCGGGTTGATTTGATTCCATTCCATTCCATTCCATTCCATTCCATTCCATTCGATTCCATTCGATTCCATTCCATTCCATTCCATTAAATTCCATTCCATTCCATTCCATTCCATTCCATTCCATTCCATTCCATTCCATTCCGTTCTACTCGGGTTGATTCCATTCCATTCCATTCCATTCCATTCCATTCCATTCCATTCCGTTCCATTCCAATCCATTCCATTCTACTCGGGTTGATTCCATTCCATTCCATTCCATTCCATTCCATTCCATTCCATTCCAATCCATTCCATTCTACTCGGGTTGATTCCATTCCATTCCATTCCATTCCATTCCATTCCATTCCATTCCATTCAAATCCATTCCATTCAACTCGGGTTGATTCCATTCCATTCCATTGCATTCCATTCCATTCCATTAAATTTTATTCCATTCCATTCCATTCCATTCCATTCCATTCTATTGCATTCCATTCCATTCCATTCCATTCTGTTCTACTCGGGTTGATTCCAATCTATTCCATTCCATTCCATTCCGTTACATTCCATTCCATTCCATTCCATTCCATTCCGTTCCATTCCATTCCATTCCATTCCAGTCCATTCCAATCCATTCCATTCTACTCGGGTTGATTCCATTCCATTCCATTCCATTCCATTCCATTCCATTCCTTTCCATTCCATTGGATTCCATTCCATTCCATTCCATTCCATTCCATTCCATTCCATTCCTTTCCATTCCATTCCATTCCATTCCGTTCTACTCGGGTTGATTCCATTCTATTCCATTCCATTCCATTCGATTCCATTCGATTCCATTCGATTCCATTCCATTCCATTCCATTAAATTTCATTCCATTCCATTCCATTCCATTCCTTTCCATTCCATTCCATTCCATTCCGTTCGATTCCATTCCATTCCATTCCAATCCAATCCATTCCATTCTACTCGGGTTGATTCCATTCCATTCCATTCCATTCCATTCCATTCCGTTCCATTCCAATCCATTCCATTCTACTCGGGTTGATTCCATTCCATTTCATTCCATTCCATTCCATTCCATTCCAATCCATTCCATTCTACTCGGGTTGATTCCATTCCATTCCATTCTATTCCATTCCATTCCATTCCATTCCATTCCATTCCATTCCATTCCAATCCATTCCATTCAACTCGGGTTGATTCCATTCAATTCCATTCCATTCCATTCCATTCCTTTCCATTCCATTCCATTCCATCCCATTCTATACCATTCCATTCCATTCGATTCCATTCGATTCCATTCGATTCCATTCCATTCCATTCCATTAAATTCCATTCCATTCCATTCCATTCCATTCCATTCCATTCCATTCCATTCCATTCCATTCCATTCCATTCCGTTCTACTCGGGTTGATTCTATTCCATTCCATTCCATTCCATTCCATTCCATTCCATTCCATTCCATTCCATTCCATTCCAGTCCATTCCAATCCATTCAATTCTACTCGGGTTGATTCCATTCTGTTCCATTCCATTCCATTCCATTCCATTCCATTGCATTCCATTCCATTCCTTTCGATTCCATTCCATTCCATTCCATTCCATTCCATTCCATTCCATTCCATTCCATTCCATTCTATTGCATTCCATTCCATTCCATTCCATTACGTTCTACTCGGGTTGATTCCAATCTATTCCATTCCATTCCATTCCGTTACATTCCATTCCATTCCATTCCATTCCATTCCATTCCATTCCATTCCATTCCATTCCATTCCATTCCATTCCATTCCGTTCTACTCGGGTTGATTCCATTTCATTCCATTCCATTCCATTCCATTCCATTCCAATCCATTCCATTCTACTCGGGTTGATTTGATTCCATTCCATTCCATTCCATTCCATTCCATTCCATTCCATTCCATTCCATTCCAGTCCATTCCAATCCATTCCATTCTACTCGGCTTGATTTGATTCCATTCCATTCCATTCCATTCCATTCCAGTCCATTCCAATCCATTCCATTCTACTAGGGTTGATTCCATTCCATTCCATTCCATTCCATTCCATTCCGTTCTACTCTGGTTGAATTCATTCCTTTCCATTACATTCCATTCCATTCCACTCCATTCTATTCCGTTCGATTCCATTCCATTCCATTTCAATCCATTCCGTTCTACTCGGGTTGATTCCATTCCATTCCATTCCATTCCATTCCAGTCCATTCCAATCCATTCCATTCTACTCGGGTTGATTCCATTCGATTCCATTCCATTCCATTGGATTCCATTCCATTCCATTCCATTCCATTCCATTCCGTTCCATTCGATTCGATTCCATTCCATTCCAATCCATTCCATTCCATTCCATTCCATTCCGTTCTACTCTGGTTGAATTCATTCCTTTCCATTACATTCCATTCCATTCCACTCCATTCTATTCCGTTCGATTCCATTCCATTCCATTTCAATCCATTCCGTTCTACTCGGGTTGATTCCATTCCATTCCATTCCATTCCATTCCAGTCCATTCCAATCCATTCCATTCTACTCGGGTTGATTCCATTCGATTCCATTCCATTCCATTGGATTCCATTCCATTCCATTCCATTCCATTCCATTCCGTTCCATTCGATTCGATTCCATTCCATTCCAATCAATTCCATTCCATTCCATTCCATTCCATTCCATTCCATTCCATTCCATTCCATTCCATTCTATTGGATTCCATTCCATTCCATTCCATTCCATTCCATTCCATTCCATTCCATTCCATTCCTTTCCATTCCATTCCATTCCATTCCGTTCTACTCGGGTTGATTCCATTCTATTCCATTCCATTCCATTCGATTCCATTCGATTCCATTCGATTAAATTCCATTCCATTCCATTAAATTTCATTCCATTCCATTCCATTCCATTCCATTCCATTCCATTCCATTCCGTTCTATTCCATTCCATTCCTTTCCAATCCAATCCATTCCATTCTACTCGGGTTGATTCCATTCCATTCCATTCCATTCCATTCCATTCCATTCCATTCCGTTCCATTCCAATCCATTCCATTCTACTCGGGTTGATTCCATTCCATTCCATTCCATTCCATTCCATTCCATTCCATTCCATTCGAATCCATTCCATTCTACTCGGGTTGATTCCATTCCATTCCATTCCATTCCATTCCATTCCATTCCATTCCAATCCATTCCATTCAACTCGGGTTGATTCCATTCAATTCCATTCCATTCCATTCCATTCCATTAAATTTTATTCCATTCCATTCCATTCCATTCCTTTCCATTCCATTCCATTCCATTACGTTCTACTCGGGTTGATTTCATTCCATTCCATTCCATTCCATTCCATTCCATTCCATTCCATTCCATTCCATTCCTTTCGATTCCATACGATTCCATTCCATTCCATTCCATTCAAATCCATTCCGTTCTACTCGGGTTGATTCCATTCCATCCCATTCCAAACCATTCCATTCCATTCCATTCCATTCCATTTCAATCCATTCCATTCTCCTCGGGTTGATTCCATTCCATTCCATTCCATTCCATTCCATTCCATTCCATTCCATACCATTCCAGTCCATTCCATTCCATTCCGTTCCATTCCATTCCATTCCATTCCAGTCCATTCCAATCCATTCCATTCTACTCGGGTTGATTCCATTCCATTCCATTCCATTCCATTACATTCCATTCCAATCCATTCCATTCTACTTGTGTTGATTCCATTCCATTCCATTCCATTCCATTCCATTTCATTCCATTCCATTCCATTCCATTCGGTTCCATTCCATTGCAATCCATTCCATTCCATTCCATTAAATTTTATTCCATTCCATTCCATTCCATTCCATTCCTTTCCTTTCCATTCCATTCCATTCCATTACGTTGTACTCGGTTTGATTTCATTCCATTCCATTCCATTCCATTCCATTCCATTCCATTCCATTCCATTCGATTCCATTCCATTCCATTCCATTCGATTCCATTCCATTCCATTCCATTCCAATCCATTCCGTTCTACTCGGGTTGATTCCATTCCATTCCATTCCATTCCATTCGATTCCATTCCATTCCCTTTCAATCCATTCCATTCTACTCGGGTTGATTCCATTCCATTCCATTCCATTCCATTCCATTCCATTCCATTCCATTCCATTCCATTCCATTCCAATCCATTCCATTCTACTCGTGTTGATTCCATTCCATTCCATTCCATTCCATTCCATTCCATTCCATTCCATTCCATTCCATTCCATTTCATTCCATTCCATTCCATTCCAATCCATTCCATTCAACTCGTGTTGATTCCATTCAATTCCATTCCATTCCATTCCATTCCATTAAATTTTATTCCATTCCATTCCATTCCATTCCTTTCCATTCCATTCCATTCCATTCCATTCCATTACGTTCTACTCGGGTTGATTTCATTCCATTCCATTCCATTCCATTCCATTCCATTCCATTCCATTCCATTCCATTCCATTCCATTCCATTCCATTCCTTTCGATTCCATACGATTCCATTCCATTCCATTCCATTCCAATCCAGTCCGTTCTACTCGGGTTGATTCCATTCCATTCCATTCCATTCCATTCGATTCCATTCCATTCCATTTCAATCCATTCCATTCTACTCGGGTTGATTCCATTCCATTCCATTCCATTCCATTCCATTCCATTCCATTCCATTCCATTCCATTCCATTCCATTCCAGTCCATTCCTATCCATTCCATTCTACTCGGGTTGATTCCATTCCGTTCCATTCCATTCCATTCCATTCCATTCCATTCCATTCCTTTCGATTCCATTCCATTCCATTCCATTCCATTCCATTCCATTCCATTCCATTCTATTGCATTCCATTCCGTTCCATTCCAATCCGTTCTACTCGGGTTGATTCCAATCTATTCCATTCCATTCCATTCCGTTACATTCCATTCCATTCCATTCCATTCCATTCCGTTCCATTCCATTCCATTCCATTCCAGTCCATTCCAATCCATTCCCTTCTACTCGGGTTGATTCCGTTCCATTCCATTCCATTCCATTACATTCCATTCCAATCCATTCCATTCTACTCGGGTTGATTCCATTCCATTCCATTCCATTCCATTCCATTCCATTCCATTCCATTCCATTCCATTCCATTCGATTCCATTCCATTCCATTCCATTCCATTCCATTAAATTTTATTCCATTCCATTCCATTCCATTCCTTTCCTTTCAATTCCATTCCATTCCATTCCATTCCATTCCATTCCATTCCATTCCAATCCATTCCGTTCTACTCGGGTTGATTCCATTCCATTCCATTCCATTCCATTCCATTCCATTCCATTCCATTCCATTCCATTCCATTCCATTCGATTCCATTCCATTCCATTCCTTTAAATTCCCTTCCATTCCATTCCATTCCATTAAATTCCATTCCATTCCATTCCATTCCATTCCATTCCATTCCATTCCATTCCATTCCAATCCATTCCATTCTACTCGGGTTGTTTCCATTCCATTCCATTCCATTCCATTCCATTCCATTCCATTCCATTCCATTCCTTTCCATTCCATTCGATTCCATTCCATTCCATTCCAATCCATTCCATTCTACTCGGGTTGATTTGATTCCATTCCATTCCATTCCATTCCATTCCAGTCCAGTCCAGTCCATTCCAATCCATTCCATTCTACTCGGGTTGATTCCATTCCATTCCATTCCATTCCATTCCATTCCATTCCATTCCATTCCAATCCATTCCATTCTACTCGGGTTGATTCCATTCCATTCCATTCCATTCTATTCCACTCCATTCCATTTCATTCCATTCCATTCCATTCCATTCCATTCCATTCCAATCCATTCCATTCTACTCGGGTTGATTTGATTCCATTCCATTCCATTCCATTCCATTCCATTCCATTCCATTCCATTCCATTCCATTCCAGTCCATTCCAATCCATTCCATTCTACTCGGCTTGATTTGATTCCATTCCATTCCATTCCATTCCATTCCAGTCCATTCCAATCCATTCCATTCTTCTCGGGTTGATTCCATTCCATTCCATTCCATTCCATTCCATTCCATTCCGTTCTACTCTGGTTGAATTCATTCCTTTCCATTGCATTCCATTCCATTCCATTCCATTCTACGCCATTCGATTCCATTCCATTCCATTTCAATCAATTCCGTTCTACTCGGGTTGATTCCATTCCATTCCATTCCATTCCATTCCATTCCATTCCATTCCAGTCCATTCCAATCCATTCCATTCTACTCGGGTTGATTCCATTCGATTCCATTCCATTCCATTGGATTCCATTCCATTCCATTCCATTCCATTCCGTTCCATTCAATTCGATTCCATTCCATTCCAATCCATTCCATTCCATTCCATTCCATTCCATTCCTTTCCATTCCATTGGATTCCATTCCATTCCATTCCATTCCATTCCATTCCATTCCATTCCTTTCCATTCCATTCCATTCCATTCCGTTCTACTCGGGTTGATTCCATTCTATTCCATTCCATTCCATTCGATTCCATTCGATTCCATTCTATTCCATTCCATTCCATTCCATTAAATTTCATTCCATTCCAATCCATTCCATTCCATTCCATTCCGTTCGATTCCATTCCATTCCATTCCAATCCAATCCATTCCATTCTACTCGGGTTGATTCCATTCCATTCCATTCCATTCCATTCCATTCCATTCCATTCCGTTCCATTCCAATCCATTCCATTCTACTCGGGTTGATTCCATTCCATTTCATTCCATTCCATTCCATTCCATTCCAATCCATTCCATTCTACTCGGGTTGATTCCATTCCATTCCATTCCATTCCATTCCATTCCATTCCATTCCATTCCATTCCATTCCAATCCATTCCATTCAACTCGGGTTGATTCCATTGAATTCCATTCCATTCCATTCCATTCCATTCCATTCCATTAAATTTTATTCCATTCCATTCCATTCCATTCCTTTCCATTCCATTCCATTCCATTACGTTCTACTCGGGTTGATTTCATTCCATTCCATTCCATTCCATTCCATTCCATTCCATTCCATTCCATTCCATTCCTTTCGATTCCATACGATTCCATTCCATTCCATTCCATTCCAATCAATTCCGTTCTACTCGGGTTGATTCCATTCCATTCCATTCCATTCCACTCGATTCCATTCCATTCCATTTCAATCCATTCCATTCTACTCGGGTTGATTCCATTCCATTCCATTCCATTCCATTCCATTCAATTCCATTCCATTCCATTCCAGTCCATTCCAATCCATTCCATTCCACTCGGGTTGATTCCATTCCATTGCATTCCATTCCATTCCATTCCATTCCATTCCATTCCATTCCATTCCATTCTATTGCATTCCATTCCATTCCATTCCATTCCGTTCTACTCGGGATGATTCCAATCTATTCCATTCCATTCTATTCCGTTACATTCCATTCCATTCCATTCCATTCCATTCCGTTCCATTCCATTCCATTCCATTCCAGTCCATTCCAATCCATTCCATTCTACTCGGGTTGATTCCATTCCATTCCATTCCATTCCATTACATTCCATTCCAATCCATTCCATTCTACTTGGGTTGATACCATTCCATTCCATTCCATTCCATTCCATTCCATTCCATTCCATTCCATTCCATTCCATTCCTTTCCATTACGTTCTACTCGGGTTGATTTCATTCCATTCCATTCCATTCCATTCCATTCCATTCCATTCCATTCCATTCCATTCCATTCCTTTCGAGTCCATACGATTCCATTCCATTCCATTCCATTCCAATCCATTCCGTTCTACTCGGGTTGATTCCATTCCATTCCATTCCATTCCTTTCCATTCAATTCCATTCCATTCCATTTCAATCCATTCCATTCTACTCGGGTTGATTCCATTCCATTCCATTCCATTCCATTCCATTCCATTCCATTCCATTCCATTCCATTCCAGTCCATTCCTATCCATTCCATTCTACTCGGGTTGATTCCATTCCGTTCCATTCCATTCCATTCCATTCCATTCCATTCCATTCCTTTCGATTCCATTCCATTCCATTCCATTCCATTCTATTGCATTCCATTCCATTCCATTCCATTCCGTTCTACTCGGGTTGATTCCAATCTATTCCATTCCATTCCATTCCGTTCCATTCTATTCCATTCCATTCCATTCCATTCCATTCCATTCCGTTCCATTCCATTCCATTCCATTCCAGTCCATTCCAATCCATTCCATTCTACTCGGGTTGATTCCATTCCATTCCATTCCATTCCATTCCATTCCATTCCATTACTTTCCATTCCAATCCATTCCATTCTACTCGGGTTGATTCCATTCCATTCCATTCCATTCCATTCCATTCCATTCCATTCCATTACATTCCATTCCAATCCATTCCATTCTTCTCGGGTTGATTCCATTCCATTCCATTCCATTCCATTCCATTCCATTCCATTCCATTCCGTTCTACTCTGGTTTAATTCATTCCTTTCCATTGCATTCCATTCCATTCCATTCCATTCTATGCCATTCGATTCCATTCCATTCCATTTCAATCAATTCCGTTCTACTCGGGTTGATTCCATTCCATTCCATTCCATTCCATTCCATTCCATTCCATTCCATTCCAGTCCATTCCAATCCATTCCATTCTACTCGGGTTGATTCCATTCGATTCCATTCCATTCCATTGGATTCCATTCCATTCCATTCCATTCCATTCCATTCCGTTCCATTCGATTCGATTCCATTCCATTCCAATCCATTCCATTCCATTCCATTCCATTCCATTCCTTTCCATTCCATTGGATTCCATTCCATTCCATTCCATTCCATTCCATTCCATTCCATTCCTTTCCATTCCATTCCATTCCATTCCGTTCTACTCGGGTTGATTCCATTCTATTCCATTCCATTCCATTCGATTCCATTCCATTCCATTCTATTCCATTCCATTCCATTCCATTCCATTCCATTCCGTTCGATTCCATTCCATTCCATTCCAATCCAATCCATTCCATTCTACTCGGGTTGATTCCATTCCATTCCATTCCATTCCATTCCATTCCATTCCGTTCCATTCCAATCCATTCCATTCTACTCGGGTTGATTCCATTCCATTTCATTCCATTCCATTCCATTCCATTCCAATCCATTCCATTCTACTCGGGTTGATTCCATTCCATTCCATTCCATTCCATTCCATTCCATTCCATTCCATTCCGATCCAATCCATTCCATTCAACTCGGGTTGATTCCATTCAATTCCATTCCATTCCATTCCATTCCATTAAATTTTATTCCATTCCATTCCATTCCATTCCTTTCCATTCCATTCCATTCCATTACGTTCTACTCGGGTTGATTTCATTCCATTCCATTCCATTCCATTCCATTCCATTCCATTCCATTCCATTCCATTCCTTTCAATTCCATACGATTCCATTCCATTCCATTCCATTCCAATCAATTCCGTTCTACTCGGGTTGATTCCATTCCATTCCATTCCATTCCACTCGATTCCATTCCATTCCATTTCAATCCATTCCATTCTACTCGGGTTGATTCCATTCCATTCCATTCCATTCCATTCCATTCAATTCCATTCCATTCCATTCCAGTCCATTCCAATCCATTCCATTCTACTCGGGTTGATTCCATTCCATTCCATTCCTTTCCATTCCATTCCATTCCATTCCATTCCTTTCGATTCCATTCCATTCCATTCCATTCCATTCCATTCCATTCCATTCCATTCCATTCTATTGCATTCCATTCCATTCCATTCCATTCCGTTCTACTCGGGTTGATTCCAATCTATTCCATTCCATTCTATTCCGTTACATTCCATTCCATTCCATTCCATTCCATTCCGTTCCATTCCATTCCATTCCATTCCAGTCCATTCCAATCCATTCCATTCTACTCGGGTTGATTCCATTCCATTCCATTACATTCCATTACATTCCATTCCAATCCATTCCATTCTACTTGGGTTGATACCATTCCATTCCATTCCATTCCATTCCATTCCATTCCATTCCATTCCATTCCATTCCATTCCTTTCGATTCCATACGATTCCATTCCATTCCATTCCATTCCAATCCATTCCGTTCTACTCGGGTTGATTCCATTCCATTCCATTCCATTCCATTCCATTCCATTCCATTCCATTTCAATCCATTCCATTCTACTCGGGTTGATTCCATTCCATTCCATTCCATTCCATTCCATTCCATTCCATTCCATTCCATTCCAGTCCATTCCTATCCATTCCATTCTACTCGGGTTGATTCCATTCCGTTCCATTCCATTCCATTCCATTCCATTCCATTCCATTCCCTTCGATTCCATTCCATTCCATTCCATTCCATTCCATTCCATTCCATTCCATTCCATTCCATTCCATTCCATTCCATTCTATTGCATTCCATTCCATTCCAATCCATTCCGTTCTACTCGGGTTGATTCCAATCTATTCCATTCCATTCCATTCCGTTACATTCCATTCCATTCCATTCCATTCCATTCCATTCCGTTCCATTCCATTCCATTCCATTCCAGTCCATTCCAATCCATTCCATTCTACTCGGGTTGATTCCATTCCATTCCTTTCCTTTCCATTCCATTCCATTCCATTCCATTCCATTCCATTCGATTCCATTCCATTCCATTCCATTCCAATCCATTCCGTTCTACTCGGGTTGATTCCATTCCATTCCATTCCATTCCATTCCATTCCATTCCATTCCATTCCATTCCTTTAAATTCCCTTCCCTTCCATTCCATTCCATTAAATTCCATTCCATTGCATTCCATTCCATTCCGTTCTACTCGGGTTGATTCCATTCCATTCCATTCCATTCCATTCCATTCCATTCCATTCCATTCCATTCGATTCCATACGATTCCATTCCATTCCATTCCATTCCAATCCATTCCATTCTACTCGGGTTGATTCCATTCCATTCCATTCCATTCCATTCCATTCCATTCCATTCCATTCCATTCCATTCCATTCCATTCAATTCCATTCCATTCCATTCCATTCGATTCCATTCCATTCCATTCCAATCCATTCCATTCTACTCGGGTTGATTTGATTCCATTCCATTCCATTCCATTCCAGTCCAGTCCAGTCCAGTCCATTCCTATCCATTCCATTCTACTCGGGTTGATTCCATTCCATTCCATTCCATTCCATTCCCTTCCATTCCATTCCAATCCATTCCATTCTACTCGGGTTGATTCCATTCCATTCCGTTCCATTCTATTCCACTCCATTCCATTCCATTCCATTCCCTTCCATTCCATTCCAATCCATTCCATTCTACTCGGGTTGATTCCATTCCATTCCATTCCAGTCCATTCCAATCCATTCCATTCTACTCGGGTTGATTTGATTCCATTCCATTCCATTCCATTCCATTCAATTCCATTCCATTCCATTCCAGTCCATTCCAATCCATTCCATTCTACTCGGGTTGATTCCATTCCATTCCATTCCATTTCTTTCCATTGCCTTCCATTCCATTCCATTCGGTTCCATTCGTTTCCATTCGATTCCATTCTATTCCACTCCATTCAATTCTATTCCATTCGATTCCATTCGATTCCATTCAATTCCATTCGATTCCATTCCATTCCATTCCATTCCTTTCCATTCCATTCCATTCCAATCCATTCCATTCTACTCGGGTTGATTCCATTCCATTCCATTCCATTCCACTCCATTCCATTCCATTCCATTCCATTCCGTTCAACTCAGGTTGATTCCATTCCATTCCATTCCATTCCATTCGATTCCATTCAATTCCATTCGATTCCATTCCATTCCATTCCATTCCATTCCATTCCATTCCATTCCATTCCATTCCATTCCAATCCATTCCATTCTACTCGGGTTGATTCCATTCCATTCCATTCCATTCCATTCCATTCCACTCCATTCCATTCCATTCCATTCCATTCCGTTCAACTCAGGTTGATTCCATTCCATTCCATTCCATTCCATTCGATTCCATTCAATTCCATTCGATTCCATTCCATTCCATTCCATTCCATTCCATTCCATTCCATTCCATTCCATTCCATTACATTCCATTCCAATCCATTCCATTCTTCTCGGGTTGATTCCATTCCATTCCATTCCATTCCATTCCATTCCATTCCATTCCATTCCGTTCTACTCTGGTTTAATTCATTCCTTTCCATTGCATTCCATTCCATTCCATTCCATTCTATGCCATTCGATTCCATTCCATTCCATTTCAATCAATTCCGTTCTACTCGGGTTGATTCCATTCCATTCCATTCCATTCCATTCCATTCCATTCCATTCCATTCCAGTCCATTCCAATCCATTCCATTCTACTCGGGTTGATTCCATTCGATTCCATTCCATTCCATTGGATTCCATTCCATTCCATTCCATTCCATTCCATTCCGTTCCATTCGATTCGATTCCATTCCATTCCAATCCATTCCATTCCATTCCATTCCATTCCATTCCTTTCCATTCCATTGGATTCCATTCCATTCCATTCCATTCCATTCCATTCCATTCCATTCCTTTCCATTCCATTCCATTCCATTCCGTTCTACTCGGGTTGATTCCATTCTATTCCATTCCATTCCATTCGATTCCATTCCATTCCATTCTATTCCATTCCATTCCATTCCATTCCATTCCATTCCGTTCGATTCCATTCCATTCCATTCCAATCCAATCCATTCCATTCTACTCGGGTTGATTCCATTCCATTCCATTCCATTCCATTCCATTCCATTCCGTTCCATTCCAATCCATTCCATTCTACTCGGGTTGATTCCATTCCATTTCATTCCATTCCATTCCATTCCATTCCAATCCATTCCATTCTACTCGGGTTGATTCCATTCCATTCCATTCCATTCCATTCCATTCCATTCCATTCCATTCCGATCCAATCCATTCCATTCAACTCGGGTTGATTCCATTCAATTCCATTCCATTCCATTCCATTCCATTAAATTTTATTCCATTCCATTCCATTCCATTCCTTTCCATTCCATTCCATTCCATTACGTTCTACTCGGGTTGATTTCATTCCATTCCATTCCATTCCATTCCATTCCATTCCATTCCATTCCATTCCATTCCTTTCAATTCCATACGATTCCATTCCATTCCATTCCATTCCAATCAATTCCGTTCTACTCGGGTTGATTCCATTCCATTCCATTCCATTCCACTCGATTCCATTCCATTCCATTTCAATCCATTCCATTCTACTCGGGTTGATTCCATTCCATTCCATTCCATTCCATTCCATTCAATTCCATTCCATTCCATTCCAGTCCATTCCAATCCATTCCATTCTACTCGGGTTGATTCCATTCCATTCCATTCCTTTCCATTCCATTCCATTCCTTTCGATTCCATTCCATTCCATTCCATTCCATTCCATTCCATTCCATTCCATTCCATTCTATTGCATTCCATTCCATTCCATTCCATTCCGTTCTACTCGGGTTGATTCCAATCTATTCCATTCCATTCTATTCCGTTACATTCCATTCCATTCCATTCCATTCCATTCCGTTCCATTCCATTCCATTCCATTCCAGTCCATTCCAATCCATTCCATTCTACTCGGGTTGATTCCATTCCATTCCATTACATTCCATTACATTCCATTCCAATCCATTCCATTCTACTTGGGTTGATACCATTCCATTCCATTCCATTCCATTCCATTCCATTCCATTCCATTCCATTCCATTCCATTCCTTTCGATTCCATACGATTCCATTCCATTCCATTCCATTCCAATCCATTCCGTTCTACTCGGGTTGATTCCATTCCATTCCATTCCATTCCATTCCATTCCATTCCATTCCATTTCAATCCATTCCATTCTACTCGGGTTGATTCCATTCCATTCCATTCCATTCCATTCCATTCCATTCCATTCCATTCCATTCCAGTCCATTCCTATCCATTCCATTCTACTCGGGTTGATTCCATTCCGTTCCATTCCATTCCATTCCATTCCATTCCATTCCATTCCCTTCGATTCCATTCCATTCCATTCCATTCCATTCCATTCCATTCCATTCCATTCCATTCCATTCCATTCCATTCCATTCTATTGCATTCCATTCCATTCCAATCCATTCCGTTCTACTCGGGTTGATTCCAATCTATTCCATTCCATTCCATTCCGTTACATTCCATTCCATTCCATTCCATTCCATTCCATTCCGTTCCATTCCATTCCATTCCATTCCAGTCCATTCCAATCCATTCCATTCTACTCGGGTTGATTCCATTCCATTCCTTTCCTTTCCATTCCATTCCATTCCATTCCATTCCATTCCATTCGATTCCATTCCATTCCATTCCATTCCAATCCATTCCGTTCTACTCGGGTTGATTCCATTCCATTCCATTCCATTCCATTCCATTCCATTCCATTCCATTCCATTCCTTTAAATTCCCTTCCCTTCCATTCCATTCCATTAAATTCCATTCCATTGCATTCCATTCCATTCCGTTCTACTCGGGTTGATTCCATTCCATTCCATTCCATTCCATTCCATTCCATTCCATTCCATTCCATTCGATTCCATACGATTCCATTCCATTCCATTCCATTCCAATCCATTCCATTCTACTCGGGTTGATTCCATTCCATTCCATTCCATTCCATTCCATTCCATTCCATTCCATTCCATTCCATTCCATTCCATTCAATTCCATTCCATTCCATTCCATTCGATTCCATTCCATTCCATTCCAATCCATTCCATTCTACTCGGGTTGATTTGATTCCATTCCATTCCATTCCATTCCAGTCCAGTCCAGTCCAGTCCATTCCTATCCATTCCATTCTACTCGGGTTGATTCCATTCCATTCCATTCCATTCCATTCCCTTCCATTCCATTCCAATCCATTCCATTCTACTCGGGTTGATTCCATTCCATTCCGTTCCATTCTATTCCACTCCATTCCATTCCATTCCATTCCCTTCCATTCCATTCCAATCCATTCCATTCTACTCGGGTTGATTCCATTCCATTCCATTCCAGTCCATTCCAATCCATTCCATTCTACTCGGGTTGATTTGATTCCATTCCATTCCATTCCATTCCATTCAATTCCATTCCATTCCATTCCAGTCCATTCCAATCCATTCCATTCTACTCGGGTTGATTCCATTCCATTCCATTCCATTTCTTTCCATTGCCTTCCATTCCATTCCATTCGGTTCCATTCGTTTCCATTCGATTCCATTCTATTCCACTCCATTCAATTCTATTCCATTCGATTCCATTCGATTCCATTCAATTCCATTCGATTCCATTCCATTCCATTCCATTCCTTTCCATTCCATTCCATTCCAATCCATTCCATTCTACTCGGGTTGATTCCATTCCATTCCATTCCATTCCACTCCATTCCATTCCATTCCATTCCATTCCGTTCAACTCAGGTTGATTCCATTCCATTCCATTCCATTCCATTCGATTCCATTCAATTCCATTCGATTCCATTCCATTCCATTCCATTCCATTCCATTCCATTCCATTCCATTCCATTCCATTCCAATCCATTCCATTCTACTCGGGTTGATTCCATTCCATTCCATTCCATTCCATTCCATTCCACTCCATTCCATTCCATTCCATTCCATTCCGTTCAACTCAGGTTGATTCCATTCCATTCCATTCCATTCCATTCGATTCCATTCAATTCCATTCGATTCCATTCCATTCCATTCCATTCCATTCCATTCCATTCCATTCCATTCCTTTCGATTCCATTCCATTCCATTCCATTCCATTCCATTCCATTCCATTCTATTGCATTCCATTCCATTCCATTCCATTCCGTTCTACTCGGGTTGATTCCAATCTATTCCATTCCATTCTATTCCGTTACTTTCCATTCCATTCCATTCCATTCCATTCCGTTCCATTCCATTCCATTCCATTCCAGTCCATTCCAATCCATTCCATTCTACTCGGGTTGATTCCATTCCATTCCATTCCATTTCATTACAATCCATTCCAATCCATTCCATTCTACTTGGGTTGATACCATTCCATTCCATTCCATTCCATTCCATTCCATTCCATTCCATTCCATTCGATTCCATTCCATTCCATTCCATTAAATTTTATTCCATTCCATTCCATTCCATTCCTTTCCTTTCCATTAGATTCCATTCCATTCCATTACGTTCTACTCGGGTTAATTTCATTCCATGCCATTCCATTCCATTCCATTCCAATCCATTCCGTTCTACTCGGGTTGATTCCATTCCATTCCATTCCATTCCATTCGATTCCATTCCATTCCATTTCAATACATTCCATTCTACTCGGGTTGATTCCATTCCATTCCATTCCATTCCATTCCATTCCATTCCATTCCATTCCATTCCATTCGATTCCATTCCATTCCGTTCTACTCGGGTTGATTCTATTCCATTCAATTCCATTCCATTCCATTCCATTCCATTCCTTTCGATTCCATTCCATTCCATTCCATTCCATTGCCTTCCATTCCATTCCATTCCATTCCATTCCATCCCATTCTATTGCATTCCATTCCATTCCATTCCATTCCGTTCTACTCGGGTTGATTCCAATCTATTCCATTCCATTCCATTCCGTTACATTCCATTCCATTCCATTCCATTCCATTCCGTTCCATTCCTTTCCATTCCATTCCAGTCCATTCCAATCCGTTCCATTCTACTCGGGTTGATTCCATTACATTCCATTCCAATCCATTCCATTCTACTCGGGTTGATTCCATTCCAATCCATTCCATTCCATTCCATTCCATTCCATTCCATTCCATTCGATTCCATTCCATTCCATTCCATTCCATTCCATTCCATTCCATTCCATTCCATTAAATTTTATTCCATTCCATTCCATTCCATTCCTTTCCTTTCCATTCCATTCCATTCCATTCCAATCCATTCCATTCTACTCGGTTTGATTCCATTCCATTCCATTCCATTCCATTCCATTCCATTCCATTCCATTCCATTCCTTTCGATTCCATTCCATTCCATTCCATTCCATTGCAATCCATTCCATTCCATTCCATTCCATTCCATTCCATTCCATTCCATTCCATTCCATTCCATTCCATTCCATTCCATTCTATTGCATTCCATTCCATTCCATTCCATTCCGTTCTACTCGGGTTGATTCCAATCTATTCCATTCCATTCCATTCCGTTACATTCCATTCCATTCCATTCCATTCCATTCCGTTCCATTCCATTCCATTCCATTCCAGTCCATTCCAATCCATTCCATTCTACTCGGGTTGATTCCATTACATTCCATTCCAATCCATTCCATTCTACTCGGGTTGATTCCATTCCATTCCATTCCATTCCATTCCATTCCATTCCATTCCATTCCATTCCATTCCATTCCATTCCATTCCATTCCATTCCATTAAATTTTATTCCATTCCATTCCATTCCATTCCTTTCCTTTCCATTCCATTCCATTCCATTCCATTACGTTCTACTCGGGTTGATTTCATTCCATTCCATTCCATTCCATTCCATTCCATTCCATTCGATTCCATTCCATTCCATTTCAATCCATTCCATGCTACTCGGGTTGATTCCATTCCATTCCATTTGATTCCATTCCATTCCATTCCATTCCATTCCATTCCATTCCGTTCCATTCTGTTCTACTCGGGTTGATTTCATTCTATTCCATTCCATTCCATTCCCTTCCATTGCATTCCATTCAATTCCATTCGATTCCAATCGATTCCATTCCTTTAAATTCCATTCCATTCCATTCCATTCCATTCCATTCCATTCCATTCAATTCCATTCCATTCCATTCCATTCCATTCCATTCCATTCCATTCCGTTCTACTCGGGTGATTCCATTCCATTCCATTCCATTCCATTCCATTCCATTCCATTCGATTCCATTCCATTCCATTCCATTCCAATCCATTCCATTCCAATCCATTCCATTCTACTCGGGTAGATTCCATTCCATTACATTCCTTTCCAATCCATTCCATTCCATTCCATTCGATTCCATTCGATTCCTTTCCATTCCATTCCTTTCTATTCGATTCCATTCCATTCCATTCCATTCCATTCCATTCCATTCCATTCCATTCCATTCCGTTCTACTCGGGTTCATTCCATTCCATTCCATTCCATTGCATTCTATTCCATTGAATTCCCTTCCTTTCTATTCCATTCCATTCCATTCCATTCCATTCCGTTCTACTCGGGTTGATTCCATTCCATTCCATTCCATTCCATTCCATTCCATTCCATTCCATTCCATTCCATTCCATTCCATTCCATTCCATTCCATTCGATTCCATTCGATTCCATTCCATTCCATTCCATTCCATTCCAATCCATTCCATTCTACTCGGGTTCATTCCATTCCATTCCATTCCATTCCATTCCATTCCATTCCATTCCATTCCATTCCATTCGATTCCATTCGGTTCCATTCGATTACATTCCATTTCAATCCATTCCATTCCATTCCGTTCCGTTCCGTTCCGTTTCGTTCGTTCCGTTCTATTCGGGTTGATTCCATTCTATTCCACTCCATTCCATTCGATTCCATTGGTTTCCATTCGATTCCATTCCATTCCATTCCATTCTATTCTATTGAATTCCATTCCATTCCATTCCATTCCATTGTATTCCAATCCATTCCTTTCTACTCGGGTTGATTCCATTCCATTCCATTCCGTTCCACTCCATTCCATTCCTTTCCATTCCATTCCATTTCATTGCATTTCAATCCATTCCATTCTACTCTGGTTGATTCCATTCCATTCCATTCCATTCCATTCCATTCCATTCCATTCCATTCCATTCCATTCCAATCCATTCCATTCTACTCGGGTTGATTCCATTCCATTCCTTTACATTCCATTGGATTCCATTCCATTCCATTCCATTCCATTCCATTCCATTCCATTCCATTCCTTTCCATTCCATTCCATTCCATTCCGTTCAACTCGGGTTGATTCCATTCTATTCCATTCCATTCCATTCGATTCCATTCGATTCCATTCGATTCCATTCCATTCCATTCCATTAAATTTCATTCCATTCCATTCCATTCCATTCCTTTCCATTCCATTCCATTCCATTCCGTTCGATTCCATTCCATTCCATTCCAATCCAATCCATTCCATTCTACTCGGGTTGATTCCATTCCATTCCATTCCATTCCATTCCATTCCATTCCATTCCGTTCCAGTCCAATCCATTCCATTCTACTCGGGTTGATTCCATTCCATTTCATTCCATTCCATTCCATTCCATTCCAATCCATTCCATTCTACTCGGGTTGATTCCATTCCATTCCATTCTATTCCATTCCATTCCATTCCATTCCATTCCATTCCATTCCAATCCATTCCATTCAACTCGGGTTGACTCCATTCAATTCCATTCCATTCCATTCCATTCCATTCCATTCCATTAAATTTTATTCCATTCCATTCCATTCCATTCCTTTCCATTCCATTCCATTCCATTACGTTCTACTCGGGTTGATTTCATTCCATTCCATTCCATTCCATTCCATTCCATTCCATTCCATTCCATTCCATTCCATTCCTTTCGATTCCATACGATTCCATTCCATTCCATTCCATTCCAATCAATTCCGTTCTACTCGGGTTGATTCCATTCCATTCCATTCCATTCCATTCGATTCCATTCCATTCCATTTCAATCAATTCCATTCTACTCGGGTTGATTCCATTCCATTCCATTCCATTCCATTCCATTCAATTCCATTCCATTCCATTCCAGTCCATTCCAATCCATTCCATTCTACTCGGGTTGATTCCATTCCATTCCATTCCATTCCATTCCATTCCATTCCATTCCTTTCGATTCCATTCCATTCCATTCCATTCCATTCCATTCCATTCCATTCCAATCCATTCCATTCCATTCCATTCCATTCCATTCCATTCCATTCTATTGCATTCCATTCCATTCCATTCCATTCCGTTCTACTCGGGTTGATTCCAATCTATTCCATTCCATTCTATTCCGTTACATTCCATTCCATTCCATTCCATTCCATTCCGTTCCATTCCATTCCATTCCATTCCAGTCCATTCCAATCCATTCCATTCTACTCGGGTTGATTCCATTCCATTCCATTCCATTCCATTACATTCCATTCCAAACCATTCCATTCTACTTGGGTTGATACCATTCCATTCCATTCCATTCCTTTCCATTCCATTCGATTCCATTCCATTCCATTCCATTCCTTTAAATTTTATTCCATTCCATTCCATTCCATTCCTTTCCATTCCATTCCATTCCATTCCATTCCATTACGTTCTACTCGGGTTGATTTCATTCCATTCCATTCCATTCCATTCCATTCCATTCCATTCCTTTCGATTCCATACGATTCCATTCCATTCCATTCCATTCCAATCCATTCCGTTCTACTCGGGTTGATTCCATTCCATTCCATTCCATTCCATTTCAATCCATTCCATTCTACTCGGGTTGATTCCATTCCATTCCATTCCATTCCATTCCATTCCATTCCATTCCATTCCAGTCCATTCCTTTCCTTTCCATTCTGCTCGGGTTGATTCCATTCCGTTCCATTCCATTCCATTCCATTCCATTCCATTCCATTCCATTCCATTCCATTCCATTCCATTCCATTCCGTTCTACTCGGGTTGATTCCATTCCATTCCATTCCATTCCATTCCATTCCATTCCATTCCATTCCATTCCATTCCATTCCATTCCATTCCATTGGATTCCATTCAATTCCATTCCATTCCATTCCATTCCAATCCAGTCCATTCTACTCGGGTTGATTTGATTCCATTCCATTCCATTCCATTCCATTCCATTCCATTCCATTCCATTCCATTCCATTCCATTCCATTCCATTCCAATCCATTCCATTCAACTCGGGTTGATTTGATTCCATTCCATTCCATTCCATTCCATTCCATTCCATTCGATTCCATTCGATTCCATTCCATTCCATTCCATTAAATTCCATTCCATTCCATTCCATTCCATTCCATTCCATTCCATTCCATTCCATTCCATTCCGTTCTACTCGGGTTGATTCCATTCCATTCCATTCCATTCCATTCCATTCCATTCCATTCCGTTCCATTCCAATCCATTCCATTCTACTCGGGTTGATTCCATTCCATTCCATTCCATTCCATTCCATTCCATTCCATTCCAATCCATTCCATTCTACTCGGGTTGATTCCATTCCATTCCATTCCATTCCATTCCATTCCATTCCATTCCATTCAAATCCATTCCATTCAACTCGGGTTGATTCCATTCCATTCCATTGCATTCCATTCCATTCCATTAAATTTTATTCCATTCCATTCCATTCCATTCCATTCCATTAAATTTCATTCCATTCCATTCCATTCCATTCCTTTCCATTCCATTCCATTCCATTCCGTTCGATTCCATTCCATTCCATTCCAATCCAATCCATTCCATTCTACTCGGGTTGATTCCATTCCATTCCATTCCATTCCATTCCATTCCGTTCCATTCCAATCCATTCCATTCTACTCGGGTTGATTCCATTCCATTTCATTCCATTCCATTCCATTCCATTCCAATCCATTCCATTCTACTCGGGTTGATTCCATTCCATTCCATTCTATTCCATTCCATTCCATTCCATTCCATTCCATTCCATTCCATTCCAATCCATTCCATTCAACTCGGGTTGATTCCATTCAATTCCATTCCATTCCATTCCATTCCATTCCATTCCATTCCATTAAATTTTATTCCATTCCATTCCATTCCATTCCTTTCCATTCCATTCCATTCCATTACGTTCTACTCGGGTTGATTTCATTCCATTCCATTCCATTCCATTCCATTCCATTATATTCCATTCCATTCCATTCCTTTCGATTCCATACGATTCCATTCCATTCCATTCCATTCCAATCAATTCCGTTCTACTCGGGTTGATTCCATTCCATTCCATTCCATTCCATTCCATTCCATTTCAATCCATTCCATTCTACTCGGGTTGATTCCATTCCATTCCATTCCATTCCATTCCATTCCATTCAATTCCATTCCATTCCATTCCAGTCCATTCCAATCCATTCCATTCTACTCGGGTTGATTCCATTCCATTCCATTCCATTCCATTCCATTCCATTCCATTCCTTTCGTTTCCATTCCATTCCATTCCATTCCATTCCATTCCATTCCATTCCAATCCATTCCATTCCATTCCATTCCATTCCATTCCATTCCATTCTATTGCATTCCATTCCATTCCATTCCATTCCGTTCTACTCGGGTTGATTCCAATCTATTCCATTCCATTCTATTCCGTTACATTCCATTCCATTCCATTCCATTCCATTCCGTTCCACTCCATTCCATTCCAATCCAGTCCATTCCAATCCATTCCATTCTACTCGGGTTGATTCCATTCCATTCCATTCCATTCCATTACATTCCATTCCAAACCATTCCATTCTACTTGGGTTGATACCATTCCATTCCATTCCATTCCATTCCATTCCATTCCATTCCATTCCATTCGATTCCATTCCATTCCATTCCATTCCATTAAATTTTATTCCATTCCATTCCATTCCATTCCTTTCCATTCCATTCCATTCCATTCCATTCCATTACGTTCTACTCGGGTTGATTTCATTCCATTCCATTCCATTCCATTCCATTCCATTCCATTCAATTCCTTTCGATTCCATACGATTCCATTCCATTCCATTCCATTCCAATCCATTCCGTTCTACTCGGGTTGATTCCATTCCATTCCATTCCATTCCATTCCATTCCAGTCCATTCCTATCCATTCCATTCTGCTCGGGTTGATTCCATTCCGTTCCATTCCATTCCATTCCATTCCATTCCATTCCATTCCATTCCATTCCATTCCATTCCATTCCATTCCATTCCGTTCTACTCGGGTTGATTCCATTCCATTCCATTCCATTCCATTCCATTCCATTCCATTCCATTCCATTCCATTCCATTCCATTGGATTCCATTCAAGTCCATTCCATTCCATTCCATTCCAATCCAGTCCATTCTACTCGGGTTGATTTGATTCCATTCCATTGCATTCCATTCCATTCCATTCCATTCCATTCCATTCCATTCCATTCAATTCCTTTCGATTCCATACGATTCCATTCCATTCCATTCCATTCCAATCCATTCCGTTCTACTCGGGTTGATTCCATTCCATTCCATTCCATTCCATTCCATTCCATTTCAATCCATTCCATTCTACTCGGGTTGATTCCATTCCATTCCATTCCTTTCCATTCCATTCCATTCCATTCCATTCCAGTCCATTCCTATCCATTCCATTCTGCTCGGGTTGATTCCATTCCGTTCCATTCCATTCCATTCCATTCCATTCCATTCCATTCGATTCCATTCCATTCCATTCCATTCCATTCCATTCCATTCCATTCCATTCCATTCCATTCCATTCCATTCCATTCCATTCCATTCCGTTCTACTCGGGTTGATTCCATTCCATTCCATTCCATTCCATTCCATTCCATTCCATTCCATTCCATTGGATTCCATTCAATTCCATTCCAATCCATTCCATTCCAATCCAGTCCATTCTACTCGGGTTGATTTGATTCCATTCCATTCCATTCCATTCCATTCCATTCCATTCCATTCCATTCCATTCCATTCCATTCCATTCCATTCCAATCCATTCCATTCAACTCGGGTTGATTTGATTCCATTCCATTCCATTCCATTCCATTCCATTCCATTCCATTCGATTCCATTCGATTCCATTCCATTCCATTCCATTAAATTCCATTCCATTCCATTCCATTCCATTCCATTCCATTCCATTCCATTCAATTCCATTCCATTCCGTTCTACTCGGGTTCATTCCATTCCATTCCATTCCATTCCTTTCCATTCCATTCCATTCCGTTCTACTCGGGTTGACCATTCCGTTCCATTCGATTCCATTCCATTCCATTCCATTCCATTCCATTCCATTCCATTCCATTCCTTTCCTTTCCATTCCATTCCATTCCGTTCCGTTCTACTCGGGTTGATTTCCACTCCATTCCATTCCATTCCATTCCATTCTATTCGATTCCATTCCATTCCATGCCATTCCATTCCATTCCATTCCATTCCATTCCATTCCAGTCCATTCCGTTCTGCTCGGGTTGATTCCATTCTATTCCATTCTATTCCTCTCGATTCCATTCGATTCCATTTTATTCCATTCCATTCCACTCCATTCCATTCCATTCCATTCTATTCCATTGAATTCCGTTCCATTCCATTGCATTCCATTACATTCCGTTCTACTCGGGTTGATGATTCCATTCCATTCCGTTCCGTTCCATTCCATTCCATTCCATTCCATTCCATTCCATTCCATTCCATTCCATTCCATTCCATTCCTATCTACTCCGGTTCTTTTCATTCCATTCCATTCCATTCCGTTCTACTCTGGTTGAATTCATTCCTTTCCATTGCATTCCATTCCATTCCATTCCATTCTATGCCATTCGATTCCATTCCATTCCATTTCAATCCATTCCGTTCTACTCGGGTTGATTCCATTCCACTCCATTCCATTCCATTCCATTCCATTCCATTCCAGTCCATTCCAATCCATTCCATTCTACTAGGGTTGATTCCATTCGATTCCATTCCATTCCATTGGATTCCATTCCATTCCATTCCATTCCATTCCGTTCCATTCGATTCGATTCCATTCCATTCCAATCCATTCCATTCCATTCCATTCCATTCCATTCCATTCCTTTCCATTCCATTGGATTCCATTCCATTCCATTCCATTCCATTCCATTCCATTCCTTTCCATTCCATTCCATTCCATTCCGTTCTACTCGGGTTGATTCCATTCTATTCCATTCCATTCCATTCGATTCCATTCGATTCCATTCGATTCCATTCCATTCCATTCCATTAAATTTCATTCCATTCCATTCCATTCCATTCCTTTCCATTCCATTCCATTCCATTCCGTTTGATTCCATTCCATTCCATTCCAATCCAATCCATTCCATTCTACTCGGGTTGATTCCATTCCATTCCATTCCATTCCATTCCATTCCATTCCATTCCGTTCCAGTCCAATCCATTCCATTCTACTCGGGTTGATTCCATTCCATTTCATTCCATTCCATTCCATTCCATTCCAATCCATTCCATTCTACTCGGGTTGATTCCATTCCATTCCATTCTATTCCATTCCATTCCATTCCATTCCATTCCATTCCATTCCAATCCATTCCATTCAACTCGGGTTGATTCCATTCAATTCCATTCCATTCCATTCCATTCCATTCCATTCCATTAAATTTTATTCCATTCCATTCCATTCCATTCCTTTCCATTCCATTCCATTCCATTACGTTCTACTCGGGTTGATTTCATTCCATTCCATTCCATTCCATTCCATTCCATTCCATTCCATTCCATTCCATTCCTTTCGATTCCATTCCATTCCATTCCATTCCATTCCATTCCATTCCAATCCATTCCATTCCATTCCATTCCATTCCATTCCATTCCATTCTATTGCATTCCATTCCATTCCATTCCATTCCGTTCTACTCGGGTTGATTCCAATCTATTCCATTCCATTCTATTCCGTTACATTCCATTCCATTCCATTCCATTCCATTCCGTTCCATTCCATTCCATTCCATTCCAGTCCATTCCAATCCATTCCATTCTACTCGGGTTGATTCCATTCCATTCCATTCCATTCCATTACATTCCATTCCAAACCATTCCATTCTACTTGGGTTGATACCATTCCATTCCATTCCATTCCTTTCCATTCCATTCGATTCCATTCCATTCCATTCCATTCCATTAAATTTTATTCCATTCCATTCCATTCCATTCCTTTCCATTCCATTCCATTCCATTCCATTCCATTACGTTCTACTCGGGTTGATTTCATTCCATTCCATTCCATTCCATTCCATTCCATTCCATTCCATTCCATTCCTTTCGATTCCATACGATTCCATTCCATTCCATTCCATTCCAATCCATTCCGTTCTACTCGGGTTGATTCCATTCCATTCCATTCCATTCCATTTCAATCCATTCCATTCTACTCGGGTTGATTCCATTCCATTCCATTCCATTCCATTCCATTCCATTCCATTCCATTCCAGTCCATTCCTATCCATTCCATTCTGCTCGGGTTGATTCCATTCCGTTCCATTCCATTCCATTCCATTCCATTCCATTCCATTCCATTCCATTCCAATCAATTCCATTCCATTCCATTCCATTCCATTCCATTCCATTCCATTCCGTTCTACTCGGGTTGATTCCATTCCATTCCATTCCATTCCATTCCATTCCATTCCATTCCATTCCATTCCATTCCATTCCATTGGATTCCATTCCATTCCATTCCATTCCATTCCATTCCAATCCAGTCCATTCTACTCGGGTTGATTTGATTCCATTCCATTCCATTCCATTCCATTCCATTCCATTCCATTCCATTCCATTCCATTCCATTCCAATCCATTCCATTCAACTCGGGTTGATTTGATTCCATTCCATTCCATTCCATTCCATTCCATTCCATTCGATTCCATTCGATTCCATTCCATTCCATTCCATTAAATTCCATTCCATTCCATTCCATTCCATTCCATTCCATTCCATTCCATTCCATTCCATTCCGTTCTACTCGGGTTGATTCCATTCCATTCCATTCCATTCCATTCCATTCCATTCCATTCCATTCCATTCCATTCGATTCCATTCAATTCCATTCCATTCCATTCCGTTCCATTCCAATCCACTCCATTCTACTCGGGTTGATTCCATTCCATTCCATTCCATTCCATTCCATTCCAATCCATTCCGTTCTACTCGGGTTGATTCCATTTCATTCCATTCCATTCCATTCCATTCCATTCCATTCCATTCCGTTCCATTCCAATCCATTCCATTCTACTCGGGTTGATTCCATTCCATTCCATTCCATTCCATTCCATTCCATTCCATTCCATTCCATTCCATTCCAATCCATTCCATTCTACTCGGGTTGATTCCATTCCATTCCATTCCATTCCATTCCATTCCATTCCATTCCATTCCATTCAAATCCATTCCATTCAACTCGGGTTGATTCCATTCCATTCCATTGCATTCCATTCCATTCCATTAAATTTTATTCCATTCCATTCCATTCCATTCCATTCCATTCTATTGCATTCCATTCCATTCCATTCCATTCTGTTCTACTCGGGTTGATTCCAATCTATTCCATTCCATTCCATTCCGTTACATTCCATTCCATTCCATTCCATTCCATTCTGTTCCATTCCATTCCATTCCATTCCATTGCATTCCATTCCATTCCATTCCATTCCATTCCATTCGATTCCATTCGATTCCATTCCATTCCATTCCTTTAAATTCCCTTCCATTCCATTCCATTCCATTAAATTCCATTGCGTTCCATTCCATTCCATTCCATTCCGTTCTACTCGGGTTGATTCCATTCCATTCCATTCCATTCCATTCCATTCCATTCGATTCCATTCGAATCCATTCCATTCCATTCCATTCCATTCCATTCCATTCGATTCCATTCGATTCCATTCCATTCCATTCCATTCCAATCCATTCCATTCTACTCGGGTTGATTCCATTCCATTCCATTCCATTCCATTCCATTCCATTCCATTCCATTCCATTCCATTCCATTCAATTCCATTCCATTCCATTCCATTTGATTCCATTCCATTCCATTCCAATCCATTCCATTCTACTCGGGTTGATTTGATTCCATTCCATTCCATTCCAGTCCAGTCCAGTCCATTCCAATCCATTCCATTCTACTCGGGTTGATTCCATTCCATTCCATTCCATTCCATTCCATTCCATTCCATTCCATTCCAATCCATTCCATTCTACTCGGGTTGATTCCATTCCATTCCATTCCATTCTATTCCACTCCATTCCATTTCATTCCATTCCATTCCATTCCATTCCATTCCATTCCATTCCATTCCAATCCATTCCATTCTACTCGGGTTGATTTGATTCCATTCCATTCCATTCCATTCCATTCCATTCCATTCCATTCCAGTCCATTCCAATCCATTCCATTCTACTCGGCTTGATTTGATTCCATTCCATTCCATTCCATTCCATTCCAGTCCATTCCAATCCATTCCATTCTTCTCGGGTTGATTCCATTCCATTCCATTCCATTCCATTCCATTCCATTCCGTTCTACTCTGGTTGAATTCATTCCTTTCCATTGCATTCCATTCCATTCCATTCCATTCTATGCCATTCGATTCCATTCCATTCCATTTCAATCCATTCCGTTCTACTCGGGTTGATTCCATTCCTTTCCATTCCATTCCATTCCATTCCATTCCAGTCCATTCCAATCCATTCCATTCTACTCGGGTTGATTCCATTCGATTCCATTCCATTCCATTGGATTCCATTCCATTCCATTCCATTCCATTCCATTCCGTTCCATTCGATTCGATTCCATTCCATTCCAATCCATTCCATTCCATTCCATTCCATTCCATTCCATTCCATTCCTTTCCATTCCATTGGATTCCATTCCATTCCATTCCATTCCATTCCATTCCATTCCATTCCATTCCATTCCATTCCTTTCCATTCCATTCCATTCCATTCCATTCTACTCGGGTTGATTCCATTCTATTAGATTCCATTCCATTCGATTCCATTCGATTCCATTCGATTCCATTCCATTCCATTCCATTAAATTTCATTCCATTCCATTCCATTCCATTCCATTCCATTCCATTCCATTCCGTTCGATTCCATTCCATTCCATTCCAATCCAATCCATTCCATTCTACTCGGGTTGATTCCATTCCATTCCATTCCATTCCATTCCATTCCAATCCATTCCATTCTACTCGGGTTGATTCCATTCCATTCCATTCCATTCCATTCCATTCCATTCCAATCCATTCCATTCTACTCGGGTTGATTGCATTCCATTCCATTCCATTCCATTCCATTCCATTCCATTCCAATCCATTCCATTCTACTCGGGTTGATTCCATTCCATTCCATTCCATTCCATTCCATTCCATTCCATTCCATTCCATTCCATTAAATTTTATTCCATTCCATTCCATTCCATTCCTTTCCATTCCATTCCATTCCATTACGTTCTACTCGGGTTGATTTCATTCCATTCCATTCCATTCCATTCCATTCCATTCCATTCCATTCCATTCCATTCCATTCCTTTCGATTCCATACGATTCCATTCCATTCCATTCCATTCCAATCCATTCCGTTCTACTCGGGTTGATTCCATTCCATTCCATTCCATTCCATTCGATTCCATTCCATTCCATTTCAATCCATTCCATTCTACTCGGGTTGATTCCATTCCATTCCATTGCATTCCATTCCATTCCATTCCATTCCATTCCATTCGATTCCATTCGATTCCATTGCATTCCATTCCTTTCAATTCCCTTCCATTCCATTCCATTCCATTAAATTCCATTGCGTTCCATTCCATTCCATTCCATTCCGTTCTACTCGGGTTGATTCCATTCCATTCCATTCCATTCCATTCCATTCCATTCGATTCCATTCGAATCCATTCCATTCCATTCCATTCCATTCCATTCCATTCCATTCGATTCCATTCCATTCCATTCCATTCCATTCCATTCCAATCCATTCCATTCTACTCGGGTTGATTCCATTCCATTCCATTCCATTCCATTCCATTCCATTCCATTCCATTCCATTCCATTCCATTCCATTCCATTCAATTCCATTCCATTCAATTCCATTCCATTCCATTGCATTTGATTCCATTCCATTCCATTCCAATCCATTCCATTCTACTCGGGTTGATTTGATTCCATT
Organism: Gorilla gorilla gorilla; assembly: GCF_029281585.2. Taxonomy (NCBI): domain Eukaryota; kingdom Metazoa; phylum Chordata; class Mammalia; order Primates; family Hominidae; genus Gorilla; species Gorilla gorilla. Next base: position 20,056,033 of record NC_073241.2, read on the forward strand.
CCATTCCATTCCAGTCCAGTCCAGTCCATTCGAATCCATTCCATTCTACTCGGGTTGATTCCATTCCATTCCATTCCATTCCATTCCATTCCATTCCATTCCAATCCATTCCATTCTACTCGGGTTGATTCCATTCCATTCCATTCCATTCTATTCCACTCCATTCCATTTCATTCCATTCCATTCCATTCCATTCCATTCCATTCCATTCCATTCCATTCCAATCCATTCCATTCTACTCGGGTTGATTTGATTCCATTCCATTCCATTCCATTCCATTCCATTCCATTCCAGTCCATTCCATTCTGTTCCATTCCATTCCATTCCATTCCATTGCATTCCATTCCATTCCATTCCATTCCATTCCATTCGATTCCATTCGATTCCATTCCATTCCATTCCTTTAAATTCCCTTCCATTCCATTCCATTCCATTAAATTCCATTGCGTTCCATTCCATTCCATTCCATTCCGTTCTACTCGGGTTGATTCCATTCCATTCCATTCCATTCCATTCCATTCCATTCGATTCCATTCGAATCCATTCCATTCCATTCCATTCCATTCCATTCCATTCGATTCCATTCGATTCCATTCCATTCCATTCCATTCCAATCCATTCCATTCTACTCGGGTTGATTCCATTCCATTCCATTCCATTCCATTCCATTCCATTCCATTCCATTCCATTCCATTCCATTCAATTCCATTCCATTCCATTCCATTTGATTCCATTCCATTCCATTCCAATCCATTCCATTCTACTCGGGTTGATTTGATTCCATTCCATTCCATTCCAGTCCAGTCCAGTCCATTCCAATCCATTCCATTCTACTCGGGTTGATTCCATTCCATTCCATTCCATTCCATTCCATTCCATTCCATTCCATTCCAATCCATTCCATTCTACTCGGGTTGATTCCATTCCATTCCATTCCATTCTATTCCACTCCATTCCATTTCATTCCATTCCATTCCATTCCATTCCATTCCATTCCATTCCATTCCAATCCATTCCATTCTACTCGGGTTGATTTGATTCCATTCCATTCCATTCCATTCCATTCCATTCCATTCCATTCCAGTCCATTCCAATCCATTCCATTCTACTCGGCTTGATTTGATTCCATTCCATTCCATTCCATTCCATTCCAGTCCATTCCAATCCATTCCATTCTTCTCGGGTTGATTCCATTCCATTCCATTCCATTCCATTCCATTCCATTCCGTTCTACTCTGGTTGAATTCATTCCTTTCCATTGCATTCCATTCCATTCCATTCCATTCTATGCCATTCGATTCCATTCCATTCCATTTCAATCCATTCCGTTCTACTCGGGTTGATTCCATTCCTTTCCATTCCATTCCATTCCATTCCATTCCAGTCCATTCCAATCCATTCCATTCTACTCGGGTTGATTCCATTCGATTCCATTCCATTCCATTGGATTCCATTCCATTCCATTCCATTCCATTCCATTCCGTTCCATTCGATTCGATTCCATTCCATTCCAATCCATTCCATTCCATTCCATTCCATTCCATTCCATTCCATTCCTTTCCATTCCATTGGATTCCATTCCATTCCATTCCATTCCATTCCATTCCATTCCATTCCATTCCATTCCATTCCTTTCCATTCCATTCCATTCCATTCCATTCTACTCGGGTTGATTCCATTCTATTAGATTCCATTCCATTCGATTCCATTCGATTCCATTCGATTCCATTCCATTCCATTCCATTAAATTTCATTCCATTCCATTCCATTCCATTCCATTCCATTCCATTCCATTCCGTTCGATTCCATTCCATTCCATTCCAATCCAATCCATTCCATTCTACTCGGGTTGATTCCATTCCATTCCATTCCATTCCATTCCATTCCAATCCATTCCATTCTACTCGGGTTGATTCCATTCCATTCCATTCCATTCCATTCCATTCCATTCCAATCCATTCCATTCTACTCGGGTTGATTGCATTCCATTCCATTCCATTCCATTCCATTCCATTCCATTCCAATCCATTCCATTCTACTCGGGTTGATTCCATTCCATTCCATTCCATTCCATTCCATTCCATTCCATTCCATTCCATTCCATTAAATTTTATTCCATTCCATTCCATTCCATTCCTTTCCATTCCATTCCATTCCATTACGTTCTACTCGGGTTGATTTCATTCCATTCCATTCCATTCCATTCCATTCCATTCCATTCCATTCCATTCCATTCCTTTCGATTCCATACGATTCCATTCCATTCCATTCCATTCCAATCCATTCCGTTCTACTCGGGTTGATTCCATTCCATTCCATTCCATTCCATTCGATTCCATTCCATTCCATTTCAATCCATTCCATTCTACTCGGGTTGATTCCATTCCATTCCATTGCATTCCATTCCATTCCATTCCATTCCATTCCATTCGATTCCATTCGATTCCATTGCATTCCATTCCTTTAAATTCCCTTCCATTCCATTCCATTCCATTAAATTCCATTGCGTTCCATTCCATTCCATTCCATTCCGTTCTACTCGGGTTGATTCCATTCCATTCCATTCCATTCCATTCCATTCCATTCGATTCCATTCGAATCCATTCCATTCCATTCCATTCCATTCCATTCCATTCCATTCGATTCCATTCCATTCCATTCCATTCCATTCCATTCCAATCCATTCCATTCTACTCGGGTTGATTCCATTCCATTCCATTCCATTCCATTCCATTCCATTCCATTCCATTCCATTCCATTCCATTCCATTCCATTCAATTCCATTCCATTCAATTCCATTCCATTCCATTGCATTTGATTCCATTCCATTCCATTCCAATCCATTCCATTCTACTCGGGTTGATTTGATTCCATTCCATTCCATTCCAGTCCAGTCCAGTCCATTCGAATCCATTCCATTCTACTCGGGTTGATTCCATTCCATTCCATTCCATTCCATTCCATTCCATTCCATTCCAATCCATTCCATTCTACTCGGGTTGATTCCATTCCATTCCATTCCATTCTATTCCACTCCATTCCATTTCATTCCATTCCATTCCATTCCATTCCATTCCATTCCATTCCATTCCATTCCAATCCATTCCATTCTACTCGGGTTGATTTGATTCCATTCCATTCCATTCCATTCCATTCCATTCCATTCCAGTCCATTCCAATCCATTCCATTCTACTCGGCTTGATTTGATTCCATTCCATTCCATTCCATTCCATTCCAGTCCATTCCAATCCATTCCATTCTTCTCGGGTTGATTCCATTCCATTCCATTCCATTCCATTCCATTCCATTCCGTTCTACTCTGGTTGAATTCATTCCTTTCCATTGCATTCCATTCCATTCCATTCCATTCTATGCCATTCGATTCCATTCCATTCCATTTCAATCCATTCCGTTCTACTCGGGTTGATTCCATTCCTTTCCATTCCATTCCATTCCATTCCATTCCAGTCCATTCCAATCCATTCCATTCTACTCGGGTTGATTCCATTCGATTCCATTCCATTCCATTGGATTCCATTCCATTCCATTCCATTCCATTCCATTCCATTCCGTTCCATTCGATTCGATTCCATTCCATTCCAATCCATTCCATTCCATTCCATTCCATTCCATTCCATTCCATTCCATTCCTTTCCATTCCATTGGATTCCATTCCATTCCATTCCATTCCATTCCATTCCATTCCTTTCCATTCCATTCCATTCCTTTCCATTCCATTCCATTCCATTCCATTCTACTCGGGTTGATTCCATTCTATTAGATTCCATTCCATTCGATTCCATTCGATTCCATTCGATTCCATTCCATTCCATTCCATTAAATTTCATTCCATTCCATTCCATTCCATTCCATTCCATTCCATTCCATTCCGTTCGATTCCATTCCATTCCATTCCAATCCAATCCATTCCATTCTACTCGGGTTGATTCCATTCCATTCCATTCCATTCCATTCCATTCCGTTCCATTCCAATCCATTCCATTCTACTCGGGTTGATTCCATTCCATTCCATTCCATTCCATTCCATTCCATTCCATTCCAATCCATTCCATTCTACTCGGGTTGATTGCATTCCATTCCATTCCATTCCATTCCATTCCATTCCATTCCAATCCATTCCATTCTACTCGGGTTGATTCCATTCCATTCCATTCCATTCCATTCCATTCCATTCCATTCCATTCCATTCCATTAAATTTTATTCCATTCCATTCCATTCCATTCCTTTCCATTCCATTCCATTCCATTACGTTCTACTCGGGTTGATTTCATTCCATTCCATTCCATTCCATTCCATTCCATTCCATTCCATTCCATTCCATTCCTTTCGATTCCATACGATTCCATTCCATTCCATTCCATTCCAATCCATTCCGTTCTACTCGGGATGATTCCATTCCATTCCATTCCATTCCATTCGATTCCATTCCATTCCGTTTCAATCCATTCCATTCTACTCGGGTTGATTCCATTCCATTCCATTCCATTCCATTCCATTCCATTCCATTCCATTCCATTCCATTCCATTACTTTCCTTTCCATTCCATTCCATTCCATTCCATTACGTTCTACTCGGGTTGATTTCATTCCATGCCATTCCATTCCATTCCATTCCAATCCATTCCGTTCTACTCGGGTTGATTCCATTCCATTCCATTCCATTCGATTCCTTTCCATTCCATTCCATTTCAATCCATTCCATTCTACTCGGGTTGATTCCATTCCATTCCATTCCATTCCATTCCATTCCATTCCATTCCATTCCATTCCTTTCCATTCCATTCCATTCCATTCCGTTCTACTCGGGTTGATTCCATTCTATTCCATTCCATTCCATTCGATTCCATTCGATTCCATTCGATTCCATTCCATTCCATTCCATTAAATTTCATTCCATTCCCTTCCATTCCATTCCATTCCATTCCATTCCATTCCGTTCGATTCCATTCCATTCCATTCCAATCCAATCCATTCCATTCTACTCGGGTTGATTCCATTCCATTCCATTCCATTCCATTCCATTCCATTCCGTTCCATTCCAATCCATTCCATTCTACTCGGGTTGATTCCATTCCATTCCATTCCATTCCATTCCATTCCATTCCATTCCAATCCATTCCATTCTACTCGGGTTGATTGCATTCCATTCCATTCCATTCCATTCCATTCCATTCCATTCCAATCCATTCCATTCTACTCGGGTTGATTCCATTCCATTCAATTCCATTCCATTCCATTCCATTCAATTCCATTCCATTAAATTTTATTCCATTCCATTCCATTCCATTCCTTTCCATTCCATTCCATTCCATTACGTTCTACTCGGGTTGATTTCATTCCATTCCATTCCATTCCATTCCATTCCATTCCATTCCATTCCATTCCATTCCATTACTTTCGATTCCATACGATTCCATTCCATTCCATTCCATTCCAATCCATTCCGTTCTACTCGGGTTGATTCCATTCCATTCCATTCCATTCCATTCGATTCCATTCCATTCCATTTCAATCCATTCCATTCTACTCGGGTTGATTCCATTCCATTCCATTCCATTCCATTCCATTCCATTCCATTCCATTCCATTCCATTACTTTCCTTTCCATTCCATTCCATTCCATTCCATTACGTTCTACTCGGGTTGGTTTCATTCCATGCCATTCCATTTCATTCCATTCCAATCCATTCCGTTCTACTCGGGTTTATTCCATTCCATTCCATTCCATTCCATTCCATTCCATTCCATTCCATTTCAATCCATTCCATTCTACTCGGGTTGATTCCATTCCATTCCATTCCATTCCATTCCATTCCATTCCATTCCATTCCATTCCATTCGATTCCATTCCATTCCATTCCGTTCTACTCGGGTTGATTCTATTCCATTCCATTCCATTCCATTCCATTCCATTCCATTCCATTCCATTCCATTCCAGTCCATTCCAATCCATTCCATTCTACTCGGTTTGATTCCATTCCATTCCATTCCATTCCATTCCATTCCATTCCATTCCATTCCATTCCATTCCATTCCTTTCGATTCCATTCCATTCCATTCCATTCCATTCCATTCCATTCCATTCCATTCCATTCCATTCCATTCTATTGCATTCCATTCCATTCCATTCCATTCCGTTCTACTCGGGTTGATTCCAATCTATTCCATTCCATTCCATTCCGTTACATTCCATTCCATTCCATTCCATTCCATTCCATTCCTTTCCATTCCATTCCATTCCATTCCAGTCCATTCCAATCCATTCCATTCTACTCGGGTTGATTCCATTCCATTCCATTCCATTCCATTCCATTCCATTACATTCCATTCCAATCCATTCCATTCTACTCGGGTTGATTCCATTCCATTCCATTCCATTCCATTCCATTCCATTCCATTCCATTCCATTCCATTCCTTTCCTTTCCATTCCATTCCATTCCATTCCATTACGTTCTACTCGGGTTGATTTCATTCCATTCCATTCCATTCCATTCCATTCCATTCCGTTCCATTCCATTCCATTCCATTCTATTCCATTTCAATCCATTCCATTCTACTCGGGTTGATTCCATTCCATTCCATTTGATTCCATTCCATTCCATTCCATTCCATTCCATTCCATTCCATTCCATTCTGTTCTACTCGGGTTGATTTCATTCTATTCCATTCCATTCCATTCCCTTCCATTCCATTCCATTCAATTCCATTCGATTCCAATCCATTCCATTCCATTAAATTCCATTCCATTCCATTCAATTCCTTTCCATTCCATTCCATTCCATTCCATTCCATTCCATTCCATTCCATTCCATTCCATTCCGTTCTACTCGGGTTGATTCCATTCCATTCCATTCCATTCCATTCCATTCCATTCCATTCGATTCGATTCCATTCCATTCCATTCCAATCCATTCCATTCCAATCCATTCCATTCTACTCCGGTAGATTCCATTCCATTACATTCCTTTCCATTCCATTCCATTCCATTCCATTCCATTCCATTCGATTCCATTCGATTCCATTCCATTCCATTCCATTCCATTCCATTCCATTCAATTCCATTCCATTCCATTCCATTCCATTCCATTGCATTCCAATCCATTCCATTCTACTCGGGTTGATTTGATTCCATTCCATTCCATTCCATTCCATTTCAATCCATTCCATTCGATTCCATTCCATTCCAATCCATTCCCTTCCATTCCATTCCATTTCATTCCATTCCATTCCATTCCATTCCATTCCATTCCATTCCATTCCGTTCGATTCCATTCCATCCCATTCAAATCCAATCCATTCCATTCTACTCGGGTTGATTCCATTCCATTCCATTCCATTCCATTCCATTCCATTGCATTCCATTCCATTCCGTTCTGCTCGGGTTGATTCCATTCTATTCCATTCCATTCCACTCGATTCCATTCGATTCCATTCTATTCCATTCCATTCCACTCCATTCCATTCCATTCCATTCTATTCCATTGAATTCCATTCCATTCCATTGCATTCCATTACATTCCGTTCTACTCGGGTTGATGATTCCATTCCATTCCATTCCATTCCATTCCATTCCATTCCATTCCATTCCATTCCATTCCATTCCATTCCATTCAACTCGGGTTGATTACATTCCATTCCATTCCATTCCATTCCATTCCAATCCATTCCATTCAACTCGGGTTGATTCCATTCCTTTCCATTCCATTCCATTCCATTCCTTTCCATTCCATTCCATTCCGTTCTACTCGCGTTCATTCCATTCCATTCCATTTCATTCCATTCCATTCCATTCCATTCCATTCCATTCCATTCCATTCCATTCCGTTCTACTCCGGTTGATCATTCCATTCCATTCCATTCCATTCCATTCCATTCCATTCCATTCCATTCCGTTCCGTTCTACTCGGGTTGATTTCCATTCCATTCCATTCCATTCCATTCCATTCCATTCCATTCCATTCCATTCCATTCTATTCGATTCCATTCCATTCCATTCCATTCTATTCCATTCCATTCCATTCCATTCCATTCCTTTCCGTTCTGCTCGGGTTGATTCCATTCTATTCCATTCCATTCCGCTCGATTCCATTCGATTCCATTCTATTCCATTCCATTCCTCTCCATTCCATTCCAATCCTTTCTATTCCATTGAATTCCATTCCATTCCATTGCATTCCATTACATTCCATTCTACTCGGGTTAATCATTCCATTCCATTCCATTCCATTCCATTCCATTCCATTCCATTCCATTCCATTCCATTCCATTCCATTCCATTCCATTCCATTCCATTCCATTCCACTCCACTCCATTCCATTCCATTCCATTCCATTCCATTCCATTCCATTCCATTCCATTCCATTCCATTCCATTCCATTCCATTCCGTTCTACTCGGGTTCATTTCATTCCATTCCATTCCGTTCCATTCCATTCCATTCCATTCCATTACATTACATTCCGTTCTACTCGGGTCCATTCCATTCCAATCCATTCCATTCCATTCCATTCCATTCCATTCCGTTCTACTCGGTTTGATCATTCCATTCCATGCCATTCCATTCCATTCCATTCCATTCCATTCCATTCCATTCCATTCCATTCCATTCCATTCCATTCCATTCCTTTCCGTTCTACTCGGGTTCATTCCATTCCATTCCATTCCATTCCTTTCCATTCCATTCCATTCCGTTCTACTCGGGTTGACCATTCCGTTCCATTCGATTCCATTCCATTCCATTCCATTCCATTCCATTCCTTTCCTTTCCATTCCATTCCATTCCGTTCCGTTCTACTCGGGTTGATTTCCACTCCATTCCATTCCATTCCATTCCATTCTATTCGATTCCATTCCATTCCATGCCATTCCATTCCATTCCATTCCATTCCATTCCATTCCATTCCATTCCATTCCAGTCCATTCCGTTCTGCTCGGGTTGATTCCATTCTATTCCATTCTATTCCTCTCGATTCCATTCGATTCCATTCTATTCCATTCCATTCCACTCCATTCCATTCCATTCCATTCTATTCCATTGAATTCCGTTCCATTCCATTGCATTCCATTTCATTCCGTTCTACTCGGGTTGATGATTCCATTCCATTCCGTTCCGTTCCATTCCATTCCATTCCATTCCATTCCATTCCATTCCATTCCATTCCATTCCATTCCTTTCTACTCCGGTTCTTTTCATTCCATTCCATTCCATTCCATTCCATTCCATTCCATTCCATTCCATTCCGTTCTACTCTGGTTGAATTCATTCCTTTCCATTGCATTCCATTCCATTCCATTCCATTCTATGCCATTCGATTCCATTCCATTCCATTTCAATCCATTCCGTTCTACTCGGGTTGATTCCATTCCATTCCATTCCATTCCATTCCATTCCATTCCATTCCAGTCCATTCCAATCCATTCCATTCTACTAGGGTTGATTCCATTCGATTCCATTCCATTCCATTGGATTCCATTCCATTCCATTCCATTCCATTCCGTTCCATTCGATTCGATTCCATTCCATTCCAATCCATTCCATTCCATTCCATTCCATTCCATTCCATTCCTTTCCATTCCATTGGATTCCATTCCATTCCATTCCATTCCATTCCATTCCATTCCATTCCATTCCTTTCCATTCCATTCCATTACATTCCATTCTACTCGGGTTGATTCCATTCTATTCCATTCCATTCCATTCGATTCCATTCGATTCCATTCGATTCCATTCCATTCCATTCCATTAAATTTCATTCCATTCCATTCCATTCCATTCCTTTCCATTCCATTCCATTCCATTCCGTTCGATTCCATTCCATTCCATTCCAATCCAATCCATTCCATTCTACTCGGGTTGATTCCATTCCATTCCATTCCATTCCATTCCATTCCATTACATTCCATTCCGTTCCATTCCAATCCATTCCATTCTACTCGGGTTGATTCCATTCCATTTCATTCCATTCCATTCCATTCCTTTCCGTTCTACTCGGGTTCATTCCATTCCATTCCATTCCATTCCTTTCCATTCCATTCCATTCCGTTCTACTCGGGTTGACCATTCCGTTCGATTCGATTCCATTCCATTCCATTCCATTCCATTCCATTCCTTTCCTTTCCATTCCATTCCATTCCGTTCCGTTCTACTCGGGTTGATTTCCACTCCATTCCATTCCATTCCATTCCATTCTATTCGATTCCATTCCATTCCATGCCATTCCATTCCATTCCATTCCATTCCATTCCAGTCCATTCCGTTCTGCTCGGGTTGATTCCATTCTATTCCATTCTATTCCTCTCGATTCCATTCGATTCCATTCTATTCCATTCCATTCCACTCCATTCCATTCCATTCCATTCTATTCTATTGAATTCCGTTCCATTCCATTGCATTCCATTACATTCCGTTCTACTCTGGTTGATGATTCCATTCCATTCCGTTCCGTTCCATTCCATTCCATTCCATTCCATTCCATTCCATTCCATTCCATTCCATTCCTTTCTACTCCGGTTCTTTTCATTCCATTCCATTCCATTCCATTCCATTCCATTCCATTCCGTTCTACTCTGGTTGAATTCATTCCTTTCCATTGCATTCCATTCCATTCCATTCCATTCTATGCCATTCGATTCCATTCCATTCCATTTCAATCCATTCCGTTCTACTCGGGTTGATTCCATTCCATTCCATTCCATTCCATTCCATTCCATTCCATTCCAGTCCATTCCAATCCATTCCATTCTACTAGGGTTGATTCCATTCGATTCCATTCCATTCCATTGGATTCCATTCCATTCCATTCCATTCCATTCCGTTCCATTCGATTCGATTCCATTCCATTCCAATCCATTCCATTCCATTCCATTCCATTCCATTCCATTCCTTTCCATTCCATTGGATTCCATTCCATTCCATTCCATTCCATTCCATTCCATTCCATTCCATTCCATTCCTTTCCATTCCATTCCATTCCATTCCGTTCTACTCGGGTTGATTCCATTCTATTCCATTCAATTCCATTCGATTCCATTCGATTCCATTCGATTCCATTCCATTCCATTCCATTAAATTGCATTCCATTCCATTCCATTCCATTCCTTTCCATTCCATTCCATTCCATTCCGTTCGATTCCATTCCATTCCATTCCAATCCAATCCATTCCATTCTACTCGGGTTTATTCCATTCCATTCCATTCCATTCCATTCCATTCCATTCCATTCCATTCCGTTCCATTCCAATCCATTCCATTCTACTCGGGTTGATTCCATTCCATTTCATTCCATTCCATTCCATTCCATTCCAATCCATTCCATTCTACTCGGGTTGATTCCATTCCATTCCATTCTATTCCATTCCATTCCATTCCATTCCATTCCATTCCATTCCATTCCATTCCGTTCTACTCGGGTTCATTTCATTCCATTCCATTCCGTTCCATTCCATTCCATTCCATTCCATTCCATTACATTCCGTTCTACTCGGGTCCATTCAATTCCAATCCATTCCTTTCCATTCCATTCCATTCCATTCCGTTCTACTCGGTTTGATCATTCCATTCCATGCCATTCCATTCCATTCCATTCCATTCCATTCCATTCCATTCCATTCCATTCCATTCCATTCCTTTCCGTTCTACTCGGGTTCATTCCATTCCATTCCATTCCATTCCTTTCCATTCCATTCCATTCCGTTCTACTCAGGTTGACCATTCCGTTCCATTCGATTCCATTCCATTCCATTCCATTCCATTCCATTCCATTCCATTCCATTCCATTCCTTTCCTTTCCATTCCATTCCATTCCGTTCCGTTCTACTCGGGTTGATTTCCACTCCATTCCATTCCATTCCATTCCATTCTATTCGATTCCATTCCATTCCATGCCATTCCATTCCATTCCATTCCATTCCATTCCATTCCATTCCAGTCCATTCCGTTCTGCTCGGGTTGATTCCATTCTATTCCATTCTATTCCTCTCGATTCCATTCGATTCCATTTTATTCCATTCCATTCCACTCCATTCCATTCCATTCCATTCTATTCCATTGAATTCCGTTCCATTCCATTGCATTCCATTACATTCCGTTATACTCGGGTTGATGATTCCATTCCATTCCGTTCCGTTCCATTCCATTCCATTCCATTCCATTCCATTCCATTCCATTCCATTCCATTCCATTCCATTCCATTCCTTTCTACTCCGGTTCTTTTCATTCCATTCCATTCCATTCCATTCCATTCCATTCCATTCCATTCCGTTCTACTCTGGTTGAATTCATTCCTTTCCATTGCATTCCATTCCATTCCATTCCATTCTATGCCATTCGATTCCATTCCATTCCATTTCAATCCATTCCGTTCTACTCGGGTTGATTCCATTCCATTCCATTCCATTCCATTCCATTCCATTCCATTCCATTCCAGTCCATTCCAATCCATTCCATTCTACTAGGGTTGATTCCATTCGATTCCATTCCATTCCATTGGATTCCATTCCATTCCATTCCATTCCATTCCGTTCCATTCGATTCGATTCCATTCCATTCCAATCCATTCCATTCCATTCCATTCCATTCCATTCCATTTCTTTCCATTCCATTGGATTCCATTCCATTCCATTCCATTCCATTCCATTCCATTCCATTCCTTTCCATTCCATTCCATTCCATTCCGTTCTACTCGGGTTGATTCCATTCTATTCCATTCCATTCCATTCGATTCCATTCGATTCCATTCGATTCCATTCCATTCCATTCCATTAAATTTCATTCCATTCCATTCCATTCCATTCCTTTCCATTCCATTCCATTCCATTCCGTTCGATTCCATTCCATTCCATTCCAATCCAATCCATTCCATTCTACTCGGGTTGATTCCATTCCATTCCATTCCATTCCATTCCATTCCGTTCCATTCCAATCCATTCCTTTCTACTCGGGTTGATTCCATTCCATTTCATTCCATTCCATTCCATTCCATTCCAATCCATTCCATTCTACTCGGGTTGATTCCATTCCATTCCATTCTATTCCATTCCATTCCATTCCATTCCATTCCATCCCATTCCAATCCATTCCATTCAACTCGGGTTGATTCCATTCAATTCCATTCCATTCCATTCCATTCCATTCCATTCCATTAAATTTTGTTCCATTCCATTCCATTCCATTCCTTTCCATTCCATTCCATTCCATTACGTTCTACTCGGGTTGATTTCATTCCATTCCATTCCATTCCATTCCATTCCATTCCATTCCATTCCATTCCATTCCTTTCGATTCCATACGATTCCATTCCATTCCATTCCATTCCAATCAATTCCGTTCTACTCGGGTTGATTCCATTCCATTCCATTCCATTCCATTCCATTCCATTCCATTCCATTTCAATCCATTCCATTCTACTCGGGTTGATTCCATTCCATTCCATTCCATTCCATTCCATTCAATTCCATTCCATTCCATTCCAGTCCATTCCAATCCATTCCATTCTACTCGGGTTGATTCCATTCCATTCCATTCCATTCCATTCCATTCCATTCCATTCCATTCCTTTCGATTCCATTCCATTCCATTCCATTCCATTCCATTCCATTCCATTCCATTCCAATCCATTCCATTCCATTCCATTCCATTCCATTCCATTCCATTCCATTCCATTCTATTGCATTCCATTCCATTCCATTCCATTCCGTTCTACTCGGGTTGATTCCAATCTATTCCATTCCATTCTATTCCGTTACATTCCATTCCATTCTATTCCATTCCATTCCGTTCCATTCCATTCCATTCCATTCCAGTCCATTCCAATCCATTCCATTCTACTCGGGTTGATTCCATTCCATTCCATTCCATTCCATTACATTCCATTCCAAACCATTCCATTCTACTTGGGTTGATACCATTCCATTCCATTCCATTCCATTCCATTCCATTCCATTCCATTCCATTCCATTCCATTCCATTCCATTATATTTTATTCCATTCCATTCCATTCCATTCCTTTCCATTCCATTCCATTCCATTCCATTCCATTACGTTCTACTCGGGTTGATTTCATTCCATTCCATTCCATTCCATTCCATTCCATTCCATTCCATTCCATTCCATTCAATTCCTTTCGATTCCATACGATTCCATTCCATTCCATTCCATTCCAATCCATTCCGTTCTACTCGGGTTGATTCCATTATATTCCATTCCATTCCATTCCATTCCATTGCAATCCATTCCATTCTACTCGGGTTGATTCCATTCCATTCCATTCCATTCCATTCCATTCCATTCCATTCCATTCCATTCCAGTCCATTCCTATCCATTCCATTCTGCTCGGGTTGATTCCATTCCGTTCCATTCCATTCCATTCCATTCCATTCCATTCCATTCCATTCCATTCCATTCCATTCCATTCCATTCCATTCCATTCCATTCCATTCCATTCCATTCCATTCCATTCCGTTCTACTCGGGTTGATTCCATTCCATTCCATTCCATTCCATTCCATTCCATTCCATTCCATTCCATTCCATAGGATTCCATTCAATTCCATTCCATTCCATTCCATTCCAATCCAGTCCATTATACTCGGGTTGATTTGATTCCATTCCATTCCATTCCATTCCATTCCATTCCATTCTATTCGATTCCATTCCATTCCATGCCATTCCATTCCATTCCATTCCATTCCGTTCTGCTCGGGTTGATTCCATTCTATTCCATTCTATTCCTCTCGATTCCATTCGATTCCATTCTATTCCATTCCATTCCACTCCATTCCATTCCATTCCATTCTATTCCATTGAATTCCGTTCCATTCCATTGCATTCCATTACATTCCGTTCTACTCGGGTTGATGATTCCATTCCATTCCGTTCCGTTCCATTCCATTCCATTCCATTCCATTCCATTCCATTCCATTCCATTCCATTCCATTCCTTTCTACTCCGGTTCTTTTCATTCCATTCCATTCCATTCCATTCCATTCCATTCCATTCCATTCCATTCCGTTCTACTCTGGTTGAATTCATTCCTTTCCATTGCATTCCATTCCATTCCATTCCATTCTATGCCATTCGATTCCATTCCATTCCATTTCAATCCATTCCGTTCTACTCGGGTTGATTCCATTCCATTCCATTCCATTCCATTCCATTCCATTCCAGTCCAGTCCATTCCAATCCATTCCATTCTACTAGGGTTGATTCCATTCGATTCCATTCCATTCCATTGGATTCCATTCCATTCCATTCCATTCCATTCCGTTCCATTCGATTCCATTCCATTCCATTCCAATCCATTCCATTCCATTCCATTCCATTCCATTCCATTCCTTTCCATTCCATTGGATTCCATTCCATTCCATTCCATTCCATTCCATTCCATTCCATTCCATTCCTTTCCATTCCATTCCATTCCATTCCATTCTACTCGGGTTGATTCCATTCTATTCCATTCCATTCCATTCGATTCCATTCGATTCCATTCGATTCCATTCCATTCCATTCCATTAAATTTCATTCCATTCCATTCCATTCCATTCCTTTCCATTCCATTCCATTCCATTCCGTTCGATTCCATTCCATTCCATTCCAATCCAATCCATTCCATTCTACTCGGGTTGATTCCATTCCATTCCATTCCATTCCATTCCATTACATTCCATTCCGTTCCATTCCAATCCATTCCATTCTACTCGGGTTGATTCCATTCCATTTCATTCCATTCCATTCCATTCCATTCCTTTCCATTCTACTCGGGTTCATTCCATTCCATTCCATTCCATTCCTTTCCATTCCATTCCATTCCGTTCTACTCGGGTTGACCATTCCGTTCGATTCGATTCCATTCCATTCCATTCCATTCCATTCCATTCCTTTCCTTTCCATTCCATTCCATTCCGTTCCGTTCTACTCGGGTTGATTTCCACTCCATTCCATTCCATTCCATTCCATTCTATTCGATTCCATTCCATTCCATGCCATTCCATTCCATTCCATTCCATTCCAGTCCAGTCCATTCCGTTCTGCTCGGGTTGATTCCATTCTATTCCATTCTATTCCTCTCGATTCCATTCGATTCCATTCTATTCCATTCCATTCCACTCCATTCCATTCCATTCCATTCTATTCTATTGAATTCCGTTCCATTCCATTGCATTCCATTACATTCCGTTCTACTCGGGTTGATGATTCCATTCCATTCCGTTCCGTTCCATTCCATTCCATTCCATTCCATTCCATTCCATTCCATTCCATTCCATTCCATTCCATTAAATTTTGTTCCATTCCATTCCATTCCATTCCTTTCCATTCCATTCCATTCCATTACGTTCTACTCGGGTTGATTTCATTCCATTCCATTCCATTCCATTCCATTCCATTCCATTCCATTCCATTCCATTCCTTTCGATTCCATACGATTCCATTCCATTCCATTCCATTCCAATCAATTCCGTTCTACTCGGGTTGATTCCATTCCATTCCATTCCATTCCATTCGATTCCATTCCATTCCATTTCAATCCATTCCATTCTACTCGGGTTGATTCCATTCCATTCCATTCCATTCCATTCCATTCAATTCCATTCCATTCCATTCCAGTCCATTCCAATCCATTCCATTCTACTCGGGTTGATTCCATTCCATTCCATTCCATTCCATTCCATTCCATTCCATTCCATTCCTTTCGATTCCATTCCATTCCATTCCATTCCATTCCATTCCATTCCATTCCATTCCAATCCATTCCATTCCATTCCATTCCATTCCATTCCATTCCATTCCATTCCATTCTATTGCATTCCATTCCATTCCATTCCATTCCGTTCTACTCGGGTTGATTCCAATCTATTCCATTCCATTCTATTCCGTTACATTCCATTCCATTCCATTCCATTCCATTCCGTTCCATTCCATTCCATTCCATTCCAGTCCATTCCAATCCATTCCATTCTACTCGGGTTGATTCCATTCCATTCCATTCCATTCCATTACATTCCATTCCAAACCATTCCATTCTACTTGGGTTGATACCATTCCATTCCATTCCATTCCATTCCATTCCATTCCATTCCATTCCATTCCATTCCATTCCATTCCATTATATTTTATTCCATTCCATTCCATTCCATTCCTTTCCATTCCATTCCATTCCATTCCATTCCATTACGTTCTACTCGGGTTGATTTCATTCCATTCCATTCCATTCCATTCCATTCCATTCCATTCCATTCCATTCCATTCCATTCAATTCCTTTCGATTCCATACGATTCCATTCCATTCCATTCCATTCCAATCCATTCCGTTCTACTCGGGTTGATTCCATTATATTCCATTCCATTCCATTCCATTCCATTTCAATCCATTCCATTCTACTCGGGTTGATTCCATTCCATTCCATTCCATTCCATTCCATTCCATTCCATTCCATTCCATTCCAGTCCATTCCTATCCATTCCATTCTGCTCGGGTTGATTCCATTCCGTTCCATTCCATTCCATTCCATTCCATTCCATTCCATTCCATTCCATTCCATTCCATTCCATTCCATTCCATTCCATTCCATTCCATTCCATTCCGTTCTACTCGGGTTGATTCCATTCCATTCCATTCCATTCCATTCCATTCCATTCCATTCCATTCCATTCCATAGGATTCCATTCAATTCCATTCCATTCCATTCCATTCCAATCCAGTCCATTATACTCGGGTTGATTTGATTCCATTCCATTCCATTCCATTCCATTCCATTCCATTCTATTCGATTCCATTCCATTCCATGCCATTCCATTCCATTCCATTCCATTCCATTCCATTCCATTCCAGTCCATTCCGTTCTGCTCGGGTTGATTCCATTCTATTCCATTCTATTCCTCTCGATTCCATTCGATTCCATTCTATTCCATTCCATTCCACTCCATTCCATTCCATTCCATTCTATTCCATTGAATTCCGTTCCATTCCATTGCATTCCATTACATTCCGTTCTACTCGGGTTGATGATTCCATTCCATTCCGTTCCGTTCCATTCCATTCCATTCCATTCCATTCCATTCCATTCCATTCCATTCCATTCCATTCCTTTCTACTCCGGTTCTTTTCATTCCATTCCATTCCATTCCATTCCATTCCATTCCATTCCATTCCATTCCGTTCTACTCTGGTTGAATTCATTCCTTTCCATTGCATTCCATTCCATTCCATTCCATTCTATGCCATTCGATTCCATTCCATTCCATTTCAATCCATTCCGTTCTACTCGGGTTGATTCCATTCCATTCCATTCCATTCCATTCCATTCCATTCCATTCCAGTCCAGTCCATTCCAATCCATTCCATTCTACTAGGGTTGATTCCATTCGATTCCATTCCATTCCATTGGATTCCATTCCATTCCATTCCATTCCATTCCGTTCCATTCGATTCGATTCCATTCCATTCCAATCCATTCCATTCCATTCCATTCCATTCCATTCCATTCCTTTCCATTCCATTGGATTCCATTCCATTCCATTCCATTCCATTCCATTCCATTCCATTCCATTCCTTTCCATTCCATTCCATTCCATTCCATTCTACTCGGGTTGATTCCATTCTATTCCATTCCATTCCATTCGATTCCATTCGATTCCATTCGATTCCATTCCATTCCATTCCATTAAATTTCATTCCATTCCATTCCATTCCATTCCTTTCCATTCCATTCCATTCCATTCCGTTCGATTCCATTCCATTCCATTCCAATCCAATCCATTCCATTCTACTCGGGTTGATTCCATTCCATTCCATTCCATTCCATTCCATTACATTCCATTCCGTTCCATTCCAATCCATTCCATTCTACTCGGGTTGATTCCATTCCATTTCATTCCATTCCATTCCATTCCATTCCTTTCCATTCTACTCGGGTTCATTCCATTCCATTCCATTCCATTCCTTTCCATTCCATTCCATTCCGTTCTACTCGGGTTGACCATTCCGTTCGATTCGATTCCATTCCATTCCATTCCATTCCATTCCATTCCTTTCCTTTCCATTCCATTCCATTCCGTTCCGTTCTACTCGGGTTGATTTCCACTCCATTCCATTCCATTCCATTCCATTCTATTCGATTCCATTCCATTCCATGCCATTCCATTCCATTCCATTCCATTCCAGTCCAGTCCATTCCGTTCTGCTCGGGTTGATTCCATTCTATTCCATTCTATTCCTCTCGATTCCATTCGATTCCATTCTATTCCATTCCATTCCACTCCATTCCATTCCATTCCATTCTATTCTATTGAATTCCGTTCCATTCCATTGCATTCCATTACATTCCGTTCTACTCGGGTTGATGATTCCATTCCATTCCGTTCCGTTCCATTCCATTCCATTCCATTCCATTCCATTCCATTCCATTCCATTCCATTCCTTTCTACTCTGGTTCTTTTCATTCCATTCCATTCCATTCCATTCCATTCCATTCCATTCCGTTCTATGCCATTCGATTCCATTCCATTCCATTTCAATCCATTCCGTTCTACTCGGGTTGATTCCATTCCATTCCATTCCATTCCATTCCATTCCATTCCATTCCAGTCCATTCCAATCCATTCCATTCTACTAGGGTTGATTCCATTCCATTCCTTTCCATTCCATTGGATTCCATTCCATTCCATTCCATTCCATTCCATTCCATTCCATTCCATTCCATTCCTTTCCATTCCATTCCATTCCATTCCGTTCTACTCGGGTTGATTCCATTCTATTCCATTCCATTCCATTCGATTCCATTCGATTCCATTCGATTCCATTCCATTCCATTCCATTAAATTGCATTCCATTCCATTCCATTCCATTCCTTTCCATTCCATTCCATTCCATTCCGTTCGATTCCATTCCATTCCATTCCAATCCAATCCATTCCATTCTACTCGGGTTGATTCCATTCCATTCCATTCCATTCCATTCCATTCCATTCCATTCCATTCCATTCCGTTCCATTCCAATCCATTCCATTCTACTCGGGTTGATTCCATTCCATTTCATTCCATTCCATTCCATTCCATTCCAATCCATTCCATTCTACTCGGGTTGATTCCATTCCATTCCATTCTATTCCATTCCATTCCATTCCATTCCATTCCATTCCATTCCATTCCATTCCGTTCTACTCGGGTTCATTTCATTCCATTCCATTCCGTTCCATTCCATTCCATTCCATTCCATTCCATTACATTCCGTTCTACTCGGGTCCATTCAATTCCAATCCATTCCTTTCCATTCCATTCCATTCCATTCCGTTCTACTCGGTTTGATCATTCCATTCCATGCCATTCCATTCCATTCCATTCCATTCCATTCCATTCCATTCCATTCCATTCCATTCCATTCCATTCCATTCCATTCCTTTCCGTTCTACTCGGGTTCATTCCATTCCATTCCATTCCATTCCTTTCCATTCCATTCCATTCCGTTCTACTCGGGTTGACCATTCCGTTCCATTCGATTCCATTCCATTCCATTCCATTCCATTCCATTCCATTCCATTCCATTCCATTCCTTTCCTTTCCATTCCATTCCATTCCGTTCCGTTCTACTCGGGTTGATTTCCACTCCATTCCATTCCATTCCATTCCATTCTATTCGATTCCATTCCATTCCATTCCATTCCATTCCATTCCATTCCATTCCATTCCATTCCAGTCCATTCCGTTCTGCTCGGGTTGATTCCATTCTATTCCATTCTATTCCTCTCGATTCCATTCGATTCCATTTTATTCCATTCCATTCCACTCCATTCCATTCCATTCCATTCTATTCCATTGAATTCCGTTCCATTCCATTGCATTCCATTACATTCCGTTCTACTCGGGTTGATGATTCCATTCCATTCCGTTCCGTTCCATTCCATTCCATTCCATTCCATTCCATTCCATTCCATTCCATTCCATTCCATTCCATTCCATTCCATTCCATTCCTTTCTACTCCGGTTCTTTTCATTCCATTCCATTCCATTCCATTCCATTCCATTCCATTCCATTCCATTCCATTCCATTCCGTTCTACTCTGGTTGAATTCATTCCTTTCCATTGCATTCCATTCCATTCCATTCCATTCTATGCCATTCGATTCCATTCCATTCCATTTCAATCCATTCCGTTCTACTCGGGTTGATTCCATTCCATTCCATTCCATTCCATTCCATTCCATTCCATTCCATTCCATTCCAGTCCATTCCAATCCATTCCATTCTACTAGGGTTGATTCCATTCGATTCCATTCCATTCCATTGGATTCCATTCCATTCCATTCCATTCCATTCCGTTCCATTCGATTCGATTCCATTCCATTCCAATCCATTCCATTCCATTCCATTCCATTCCATTCCATTCCATTTCTTTCCATTCCATTGGATTCCATTCCATTCCATTCCATTCCATTCCATTCCATTCCATTCCATTCCTTTCCATTCCATTCCATTCCATTCCGTTCTACTCGGGTTGATTCCATTCTATTCCATTCCATTCCATTCGATTCCATTCGATTCCATTCGATTCCATTCCATTCCATTCCATTAAATTTCATTCCATTCCATTCCATTCCATTCCTTTCCATTCCATTCCATTCCATTCCGTTCGATTCCATTCCATTCCATTCCAATCCAATCCATTCCATTCTACTCGGGTTGATTCCATTCCATTCCATTCCATTCCATTCCATTCCGTTCCATTCCAATCCATTCCATTCTACTCGGGTTGATTCCATTCCATTTCATTCCATTCCATTCCATTCCATTCCAATCCATTCCATTCTACTCGGGTTGATTCCATTCCATTCCATTCTATTCCATTCCATTCCATTCCATTCCATTCCATCCCATTCCAATCCATTCCATTCAACTCGGGTTGATTCCATTCAATTCCATTCCATTCCATTCCATTCCATTCCATTCCATTAAATTTTGTTCCATTCCATTCCATTCCATTCCTTTCCATTCCATTCCATTCCATTACGTTCTACTCGGGTTGATTTCATTCCATTCCATTCCATTCCATTCCATTCCATTCCATTCCATTCCTTTCGATTCCATACGATTCCATTCCATTCCATTCCATTCCAATCAATTCCGTTCTACTCGGGTTGATTCCATTCCATTCCATTCCATTCCATTCGATTCCATTCCATTCCATTTCAATCCATTCCATTCTACTCGGGTTGATTCCATTCCATTCCATTCCATTCCATTCCATTCAATTCCATTCCATTCCATTCCAGTCCATTCCAATCCATTCCATTCTACTCGGGTTGATTCCATTCCATTCCATTCCATTCCATTCCATTCCATTCCATTCCATTCCTTTCGATTCCATTCCATTCCATTCCATTCCATTCCATTCCATTCCATTCCATTCCATTAAATTTTATTCCATTCCATTCCATTCCATTCCTTTCCATTCCATTCCATTCCATTCCATTCCATTACGTTCTACTCGGGTTGATTTCATTCCATTCCATTCCATTCCATTCCATTCCATTCCATTCCATTCAATTCCTTTCGATTCCATACGATTCCATTCCATTCCATTCCATTCCAATCCATTCCGTTCTACTCGGGTTGATTCCATTCCATTCCATTCCATTCCATTCCATTCCATTTCAATCCATTCCATTCTACTCGGGTTGATTCCATTCCATTCCATTCCGTTCCATTCCATTCCATTCCATTCCATTCCAGTCCATTCCTATCCATTCCATTCTGCTCGGGTTGATTCCATTCCGTTCCATTCCATTCCATTCCATTCCATTCCATTCCATTCCATTCCATTCCATTCCATTCCATTCCATTCCATTCCATTCCATTCCATTCCATTCCATTCCATTCCGTTCTACTCGGGTTGATTCCATTCCATTCCATTCCATTCCATTCCATTCCATTCCATTCCATTCCATAGGATTCCATTCAATTCCATTCCATTCCATTCCATTCCAATCCAGTCCATTATACTCGGTTTGATTTGATTCCATTCCATTCCATTCCATTCCATTCCATTCCATTCCATTCCATTCCATTCCATTCCATTCCATTCCATTCAATTCCTTTCGATTCCATACGATTCCATTCCATTCCATTCCATTCCAATCCATTCCGTTCTACTCGGGTTGATTCCATTCCATTCCATTCCATTCCATTCCATTCCATTCCATTTCAATCCATTCCATTCTACTCGGGTTGATTCCATTCCATTCCATTCCATTCCATTCCATTCCATTCCATTCCATTCCATTCCATTCCAGTCCATTCCTATCCATTCCATTCTGCTCGGGTTGATTCCATTCCGTTCCATTCCATTCCATTCCATTCCATTCCATTCCATTCCATTCGATTCCATTCCATTCCATTCCATTCCATTCCATTCCATTCCATTCCATTCCATTCCATTCCATTCCATTCCATTCCATTCCATTCCGTTCTACTCGGGTTGATTCCATTCCATTCCATTCCATTCCATTCCATTCCATTCCATTCCATTCCATTCCATTCCATTCCATTGGATTCCATTCAATTCCATTCCATTCCATTCCATTCCAATCCAGTCCATTCTACTCGGGTTGATTTGATTCCATTCCATTCCATTCCATTCCATTCCATTCCATTCCATTCCATTCCATTCCATTCCATTCCATTCCATTCCATTCCATTCCAATCCATTCCATTCAACTCGGGTTGATTTGATTCCATTCCATTCCATTCCATTCCATTCCATTCCATTCGATTCCATTCGATTCCATTCCATTCCATTCCATTAAATTCCATTCCATTCCATTCCATTCCATTCCATTCCATTCCATTCCATTCCATTCCATTCCATTCCGTTCTACTCGGGTTCATTCCATTCCATTCCATTCCATTCCTTTCCATTCCATTCCATTCCGTTCTACTCGGGTTGACCATTCCGTTCCATTCGATTCCATTCCATTCCATTCCATTCCATTCCATTCCATTCCATTCCATTCCATTCCATTCCATTCCTTTCCTTTCCATTCCATTCCATTCCGTTCCGTTCTACTCGGGTTGATTTCCACTCCATTCCATTCCATTCCATTCCATTCTATTCGATTCCATTCCGTTCCATGCCATTCCATTCCATTCCATTCCATTCCATTCCATTCCATTCCAGTCCATTCCGTTCTGCTCGGGTTGATTCCATTCTATTCCATTCTATTCCTCTCGATTCCATTCGATTCCATTTTATTCCATTCCATTCCACTCCATTCCATTCCATTCCATTCTATTCCATTGAATTCCGTTCCATTCCGTTGCATTCCATTACATTCCGTTCTACTCGGGTTGATGATTCCATTCCATTCCGTTCCGTTCCATTCCATTCCATTCCATTCCATTCCATTCCATTCCATTCCATTCCTTTCTACTCCGGTTCTTTTCATTCCATTCCATTCCATTCCATTCCATTCCATTCCATTCCATTCCATTCCATTCCGTTCTACTCTGGTTGAATTCATTCCTTTCCATTGCATTCCATTCCATTCCATTCCATTCTATGCCATTCGATTCCATTCCATTCCATTTCAATCCATTCCGTTCTACTCGGGTTGATTCCATTCCATTCCATTCCATTCCATTCCATTCCATTCCAGTCCATTCCAATCCATTCCATTCTACTAGGGTTGATTCCATTCGATTCCATTCCATTCCATTGGATTCCATTCCATTCCATTCCATTCCATTCTGTTCCATTCGATTCGATTCCATTCCATTCCAATCCATTCCATTCCATTCCATTCCATTCCATTCCATTCCTTTCCATTCCATTGGATTCCATTCCATTCCATTCCATTCCATTCCATTCCATTCCGTTCTACTCGGGTTGATTCCATTCTATTCCATTCCATTCCATTCGATTCCATTCGATTCCATTCGATTCCATTCCATTCCATTCCATTAAATTTCATTCCATTCCATTCCATTCCATTCCTTTCCATTCCATTCCATTCCATCCCATTCCATTCCGTTCGATTCCATTCCATTCCATTCCAATCCAATCCATTCCATTCTACTCGGGTTGATTCCATTCCATTCCATTCCATTCCATTCCATTCCATTCCATTCCATTCCATTCCGTTCCATTCCAATCCATTCCATTCTACTCGGGTTGATTCCATTCCATTTCATTCCATTCCATTCCATTCCATTCCAATCCATTCCATTCTACTCGGGTTGATTCCATTCCATTCCATTCTATTCCATTCCATTCCATTCCATTCCATTCCATTCCATTCCATTCCAATCCATTCCATTCAACTCGGGTTGATTCCATTCAATTCCATTCCATTCCATTCCATTCCATTCCATTCCATTAAATTTTATTCCATTCCATTCCATTCCATTCCTTTCCATTCCATTCCATTCCATTACGTTCTACTCGGGTTGATTTCATTCCATTCCATTCCATTCCATTCCATTCCATTCCATTCCATTCCATTCCATTCCATTCCATTCCATTCCATTCCCTTCGATTCCATACGATTCCATTCCATTCCATTCCATTCCAATCAATTCCGTTCTACTCGGGTTGATTCCATTCCATTCCATTCCATTCCATTCGATTCCATTCCATTCCATTTCAATCCATTCCATTCTACTCGGGTTGATTCCATTCCATTCCATTCCATTGCATTCAATTCCATTCCATTCCATTCCAGTCCATTCCAATCCATTCCATTCTACTCGGGTTGATTCCATTCCATTCCATTCCATTCCTTTCGATTCCATTCCATTCCATTCCATTCCATTCCATTCCATTCCATTCCATTCCAATCCATTCCATTCCATTCCATTCCATTCCATTCCATTCCATTCTATTGCATTCCATTCCATTCCATTCCATTCCGTTCTACTCGGGTTGATTCCAATCTATTCCATTCCATTCTATTCCGTTACATTCTATTCCATTCCATTCCATTCCATTCCGTTCCATTCCATTCCATTCCATTCCAGTCCATTCCAATCCATTCCATTCTACTCGGGTTGATTCCATTCCATTCCATTCCATTCCATTACATTCCATTCCAAACCATTCCATTCTACTTGGGTTGATACCATTCCATTCCATTCCATTCCATTCCATTCCTTTCCATTCCATTCGATTCCATTCCATTCCATTCCATTCCATTAAATTTTATTCCATTCCATTCCATTCCATTCCTTTCCATTCCATTCCATTCCATTCCATTCCATTACGTTCTACTCGGGTTGATTTCATTCCATTCCATTCCATTCCATTCCATTCCATTCCATTCCATTCCATTCCATTCCATTCCTTTCGATTCCATACGATTCCATTCCATTCCATTCCATTCCAATCCATTCCGTTCTACTCGGGTTGATTCCATTCCATTCAATTCCATTCCATTTCAATCCATTCCATTCTACTCGGGTTGATTCCATTCCATTCCATTCCATTCCATTCCATTCCATTCCATTCCATTCCAGTCCATTCCTATCCATTCCATTCTGCTCGGGTTGATTCCATTCCGTTCCATTCCATTCCATTCCATTCCATTCCATTCCATTCCATTCCATTCGATTCCATTCCATTCCATTCCATTCCATTCCATTCCATTCCATTCCATTCCATTCCATTCCATTCCATTCCGTTCTACTCGGGTTGATTCCATTCCATTCCATTCCATTCCATTCCATTCCATTCCATTCCATTCCATTCCATTCCATTGGATTCCATTCAATTCCATTCCATTCCATTCCATTCCAATCCAGTCCATTCTACTCGGGTTGATTTGATTCCATTCCATTCCATTCTATTCCATTCCATTCCATTCCTTTCCATTCCATTCCATTCCATTCCATTCCATTCCATTCCATTCCAATCCATTCCATTCAACTCGGGTTGATTTGATTCCATTCCATTCCATTCCAATCCATTCCATTCCATTCGATTCCATTCGATTCCATTCCATTCCATTCCATTAAATTCCATTCCATTCCATTCCATTCCATTCCATTCCATTCCATTCCATTCCATTCCATTCCATTCCATTCCGTTCTACTCGGGTTGATTCCATTCCATTCCATTCCATTCCATTCCATTCCATTCCATTCCATTCGATTCCATTCAATTCCATTCCATTCCATTCCGTTCCACTCCAATCCACTCCATTCTACTCGGGTTGATTCCATTCCATTCCATTCCATTCCATTCCATTCCATTCCATTCCATTCCATTCCAATCCATTCCGTTCTACTCGGGTTGATTCCATTCCATTCCATTCCATTCCATTCCATTCCATTCCATTCCATTCCGTTCCATTCCAATCCATTCCATTCTACTCGGGTTGATTCCATTCCATTCCATTCCATTCCATTCCATTCCATTCCATTCCAATGCATTCCATTCTACTCGGGTTGATTCCATTCCATTCCATTCCATTCCATTCCATTCCATTCCATTCCATTCCAATCCAATCCTTTCCATTCAACTCGGGTTGATTCCATTCCATTCCATTGCATTCCATTCCATTCCATTAAATTTTATTCCATTCCATTCCATTCCATTCCTTTCCATTCCATTCCATTCCATTCCATTCCATTCCATTCCTTTCGATTCCATACGATTCCATTCCATTCCATTCCATTCCAATCCATTCCGTTCTACTCGGGTTGATTCCATTCCATCCCATTCCATTCCATTCCATTCCATTCCATTCCATTCCATTCCATTTCAATCCATTCCATTCTCCTCGGGTTGATTCCATTCTATTCCATTCCATTCCATTCCATTCCTTTCCATTCCATTCCATTCCATTCCATTCAAGTCCATTCCAATCCATTCCATTCTACTCGGGTTGATTCCATTCCATTCCATTCCATTCCATTCCATTCCATTCCATTCCATTCCATTCCTTTCGATTCCATTCCATTCCATTCCATTCCGTTCCATTCCATTCCATTCTATTGCATTCCATTCCATTCCATTCCATTCTGTTCTACTCGGGTTGATTCCAATCTATTCCATTCCATTCCATTCCGTTACATTCCATTCCATTCCATTCCATTCCATTCCGTTCCATTCCATTCCATTCCATTCCAGTCCATTCCAATCCATTCCATTCTACTCGGGTTGATTCCATTCCATTCCATTCCATTCCATTCCATTCCATTCCATTCCATTCCATTCCAATCCATTCCATTCTACTCGGGTTGATTCCATTCCATTCCATTCCATTCCATTCCATTCCATTCCATTCCATTCCATTCCAATCCATTCCATTCTACTCGGGTTGATTCCATTCCATTCCATTCCATTCCATTCCATTCCATTCCATTCAATTCAATTCGGTTCCATTCCATTCCATTCCATTCCATTCCATTCCATTAAATTTTATTCCATTCCATTCCATTCCATTCCTTTCCTTTCCATTCCATTCCATTCCATTCCATTACGTTGTACTCGGGTTGATTTCATTCCATTCCATTCCATTCCATTCCATTCCATTCCATTCCATTCCACTCGATTCCATTCCATTCCATTCCATTCGATTCCATTCCATTCCAATCCATTCCGTTCTACTCTGGTTGATTCCATTCCATTCCATTCCATTCCATTCCATTCCATTCCATTCCATTCCATTCCATTCCATTCCAATCCATTCCATTCAACTCGGGTTGATTCCATTCCATTCCATTCCATTCCATTCCATTCCATTCCATTCCATTCCAATCCATTCCATTCAACTCGGGTTGATTCCATTCAATTCCATTCCATTCCATTCCATTCCATTAAATTTTATTCCATTCCATTCCATTCCATTCCTTTCCATTCCATTCCATTCCATTCCATTCCATTACGTTCTACTCGGGTTGATTTCATTGCATTCCATTCCATTCCATTCCATTCCATTCCATTCCATTCCATTCCATTCCATTCCATTCCTTTCGATTCCATACGATTCCATTCCATTCCATTCCATTCCAATCCATTCCGTTCTACTCGGGTAGATTCCATTCCATTCCATTCCATTCCATTCGATTCCATTCCATTCCATTTCAATCCATTCCATTCTACTCGGGTTGATTCCATTCCATTCCATTCCATTCCATTCCATTCCATTCCATTCCATTCCATTCCAGTCCATTCCTATCCATTCCATTCTACTCGGGTTGATTCCATTCCGTTCCATTCCATTCCATTCCATTCCATTCCATTCCATTCCTTTTGATTCCATTCCATTCCATTCCATTCCATTCCATTCCATTCCATTCCATTCCATTCCATTCCATTCTATTGCATTCCATTCCATTCCATTCCATTCCGTTCTACTCGGGTTGATTCCAATCTATTCCATTCCATTCCATTCCTTTACATTCCATTCCATTCCATTCCATTCCGTTCCTTTCCATTCCATTCCATTCCAGTCCATTCCTATCAATTCCATTCTACTCGAGTTGATTCCATTCCATTCCATTCCATTCCATTCCATTCCATTCCATTACATTCCATTCCAATCCATTCCATTCTACTCGGGTCGATTCCATTCCATTCCATTCCATTCCATTCCATTCCATTCCATTCCATTCCATTCGATTCCATTCCATTCCATTCCATTCCATTCCATTCCATTAAATTTTATTCCATTCCATTCCATTCCATTCCTTTCCTTTCCATTCCATTCCATTCCATTCCATTCCATTCGATTCCATTCCATTCCATTCCATTCCAATCCTTTCCGTTCTACTCGGGTTGATTCCATTCCATTCCATTCCATTCCATTCCATTGCATTCCATTCCATTCCATTCCATTCCATTCCATTCGATTCCATTCGATTCCATTCCATTCCATTCCTTTAAATTCCCTTCCATTCCATTCCATTCCATTAAATTCCATTGCGTTCCATTCCATTCCATTCCATTCCGTTCTACTCGGGTTGATTCCATTCCATTCCATTCCATTCCATTCCATTCCATTCCATTCGATTCCATTCGAATCCATTCCATTCCATTCCATTCCATTCCATTCCATTCCATTCGATTCCATTCGATTCCATTCCATTCCATTCCATTCCAATCCATTCCATTCTACTCGGGTTGATTCCATTCCATTCCATTCCATTCCATTCCATTCCATTCCATTCCATTCCATTCCATTCAATTCCATTCCATTCCATTCCATTTGATTCCATTCCATTCCATTCCAATCCATTCCATTCTACTCGGGTTGATTTGATTCCATTCCATTCCAGTCCAGTCCAGTCCAGTCCATTCCAATCCATTCCATTCTACTCGGGTTGATTCCATTCCATTCCATTCCATTCCATTCCATTCCATTCCATTCCATTCCATTCCATTCCATTCCAATCCATTCCATTCTACTCGGGTTGATTCCATTCCATTACATTCCATTCTATTCCACTCCATTCCATTTCATTCCATTCCATTCCATTCCATTCCATTCCATTCCATTCCATTCCATTCCAATCCATTCCATTCTACTCGGGTTGATTTGATTCCATTCCATTCCATTCCATTCCATTCCATTCCATTCCATTCCATTCCAGTCCATTCCAATCCATTCCATTCTACTCGGCTTGATTTGATTCCATTCCATTCCATTCCATTCCATTCCATTCCAGTCCATTCCAATCCATTCCATTCTTCTCGGGTTGATTCCATTCCATTCCATTCCATTCCATTCCATTCCATTCCGTTCTACTCTGGTTGAATTCATTCCTTTCCATTGCATTCCATTCCATTCCATTCAATTCTATGCCATTCGATTCCATTCCATTCCATTTCAATCCATTCCGTTCTACTCGGGTTGATTCCATTCCTTTCCATTCCATTCCAGTCCATTCCATTCCAGTCCATTCCAATCCATTCCATTCTACTCGGGTTGATTCCATTCGATTCCATTCCATTCCATTGGATTCCATTCCATTCCATTCCATTCCGTTCCATTCGATTCGATTCCATTCCATTCCAATCCATTCCATTCCATTCCATTCCATTCCATTCCATTCCTTTCCATTCCATTGGATTCCATTCCATTCCATTCCATTCCATTCCATTCCATTCCATTCCATTCCATTCCATTCCTTTCCATTCCATTCCATTCCATTCCGTTCTACTCGGGTTGATTCCATTCTATTAGATTCCATTCCATTCGATTCCATTCGATTCCATTCGATTCCATTCCATTCCATTCCATTAAATTTCATTCCATTCCATTCCATTCCATTCCATTCCATTCCATTCCATTCCATTCCGTTCGATTCCATTCCATTCCATTCCAATCCAATCCATTCCATTCTACTCGGGTTGATTCCATTCCATTCCATTCCATTCCATTCCATTCCGTTCCATTCCAATCCATTCCATTCTACTCGGGTTGATTCCATTCCATTCCATTCCATTCCATTCCATTCCATTCCATTCCATTCCATTCCATTCCATTCCATTAAATTTTATTCCATTCCATTCCATTCCATTCCTTTCCATTCCATTCCATTCCATTACGTTCTACTCGGGTTGATTTCATTCCATTCCATTCCATTCCATTCCATTCCATTCCATTCCATTCCATTCCATTCCTTTCGATTCCATACGATTCCATTCCATTCCATTCCATTCCAATCCATTCCGTTCTACTTGGGTTGATTCCATTCCATTCCATTCCATTCCATTCGATTCCATTCCATTCCATTTCAATCCATTCCATTCTACTCGGGTTGATTCCATTCCATTCCATTCCATTCCATTCCATTCCATTCCATTCCATTCCATTACTTTCCTTTCCATTCCATTCCATTCCATTCCATTACGTTCTACTCGGGTTGATTTTATTCCATGCCATTCCATTCCATTCCATTCCAATCCATTCCGTTCTACTCGGGTTGATTCCATTCCATTCCATTCCATTCCATTCGATTCCATTCCATTCCATTTCAATCCATTCCATTCTACTCGGGTTGATTCCATTCCATTCCATTCCATTCCATTCCATTCCATTCCATTCCATTCCATTCCATTCCATTCCATTCCATTCCTTTCCATTCCATTCCATTCCATTCCATTCCGTTCTACTCGGGTTGATTCCATTCTATTCCATTCCATTCCATTCGATTCCATTCGATTCCATTCGATTCCATTCCATTCCATTCCATTAAATTTCATTCCATTCCATTCCATTCCATTCCATTCCATTCCATTCCGTTCGATTCCATTCCATTCCATTCCAATCCAATCCATTCCATTCTACTCGGGTTGATTCCATTCCATTCCATTCCATTCCATTCCATTCCATTCCATTCCATTCCATTCCGTTCCATTCCAATCCATTCCATTCTACTCGGGTTGATTCCATTCCATTCCATTCCATTCCATTCCATTCCATTCCATTCCATTCCATTCCAATCCATTCCATTCTACTCGGGTTGATTGCATTCCATTCCATTCCATTCCATTCCATTCCATTCCATTCCATTCCAATCCATTCCATTCTACTCGGGTTGATTCCATTCCATTCAATTCCATTCCATTCCATTCCATTCAATTCCATTCCATTAAATTTTATTCCATTCCATTCCATTCCATTCCTTTCCATTCCATTCCATTCCATTACGTTCTACTCGGGTTGATTTCATTCCATTCCATTCCATTCCATTCCATTCCATTCCATTCCATTCCATTCCATTCCATTCCTTTCGATTCCATACGATTCCATTCCATTCCATTCCATTCCAATCCATTCCGTTCTACTCGGGTAGATTCCATTCCATTCCATTCCATTCCATTCGATTCCATTCCATTCCATTTCAATCCATTCCATTCTACTCGGGTTGATTCCATTCCATTCCATTCCATTCCATTCCATTCCATTCCATTCCATTCCAGTCCATTCCTATCCATTCCATTCTACTCGGGTTGATTCCATTCCGTTCCATTCCATTCCATTCCATTCCATTACATTCCATTCCTTTTGATTCCATTCCATTCCATTCCATTCCATTCCATTCCATTCCATTCCATTCCATTCCATTCTATTGCATTCCATTCCATTCCATTCCATTCCGTTCTACTCGGGTTGATTCCAATCTATTCCATTCCATTCCATTCCTTTACATTCCATTCCATTCCATTCCATTCCATTCCGTTCCATTCCATTCCATTCCATTCCAGTCCATTCCTATCAATTCCATTCTACTCGAGTTGATTCCATTCCATTCCATTCCATTCCATTCCATTCCATTCCATTCCATTACATTCCATTCCAATCCATTCCATTCTACTCGGGTCGATTCCATTCCATTCCATTCCATTCCATTCCATTCCATTCCATTCCATTCCATTCCATTCCATTCCATTCCATTCCATTAAATTTTATTCCATTCCATTCCATTCCATTCCTTTCCTTTCCATTCCATTCCATTCCATTCCATTCCATTCCATTCCATTCCATTCCATTCCATTCCATTCCATTTCATTCCAATCCTTTCCGTTCTACTCGGGTTGATTCCATTCCATTCCATTCCATTCCATTCCATTGCATTCCATTCCATTCCATTCCATTCCATTCCATTCCATTCGATTCCATTCGATTCCATTCCATTCCATTCCTTTAAATTCCCTTCCATTCCATTCCATTCCATTGAATTCCATTGCGTTCCATTCCATTCCATTTCATTCCGTTCTACTCGGGTTGATTCCTTTCCATTCCATTCCATTCCATTCCATTCCATTCCATTCCATTCGATTCCATTCGAATCCATTCCATTCCATTCCATTCCATTCCATTCCATTCCATTCGATTCCATTCGATTCCATTCCATTCCATTCCATTCCAATCCATTCCATTCCATTCCATTCCATTCCATTCCATTCAATTCCATTCCATTCCATTCCATTTGATTCCATTCCATTCCATTCCAATCCATTCCATTCTACTCGGGTTGATTTGATTCCATTCCATTCCATTCCAGTCCAGTCCAGTCCATTCCAATCCATTCCATTCTACTCGGGTTGATTCCATTCCATTCCATTCCATTCCATTCCATTCCATTCCATTCCATTCCATTCCATTCCATTCCAATCCATTCCATTCTACTCGGGTTGATTCCATTCCATTCCATTCCATTCTATTCCACTCCATTCCATTTCATTCCATTCCATTCCATTCCATTCCATTCCATTCCATTCCATTCCAATCCATTCCATTCTACTCGGGTTGATTTGATTCCATTCCATTCCATTCCATTCCATTCCATTCCATTCCATTCCATTCCATTCCATTCCATTCCAGTCCATTCCAATCCATTCCATTCTACTCGGCTTGATTTGATTCCATTCCATTCCATTCCATTCCATTCCAGTCCATTCCAATCCATTCCATTCTTCTCGGGTTGATTCCATTCCATTCCATTCCATTCCATTCCATTCCATTCCGTTCTACTCTGGTTGAATTCATTCCTTTCCATTGCATTCCATTCCATTCCATTCCATTCTATGCCATTCGATTCCATTCCATTCCATTTCAATCCATTCCGTTCTACTCGGGTTGATTCCATTCCTTTCCATTCCATTCCATTCCATTCCATTCCAGTCCATTCCAATCCATTCCATTCTACTCGGGTTGATTCCATTCGATTCCATTCCATTCCATTGGATTCCATTCAATTCCATTCCATTCCATTCCATTCCGTTCCATTCGATTCGATTCCATTCCATTCCAATCCATTCCATTCCATTCCATTCCATTCCATTCCATTCCATTCCTTTCCATTCCATTGGATTCCATTCCATTCCATTCCATTCCATTCCATTCCATTCCATTCCATTCCATTCCATTCCTTTCCATTCCATTCCATTCCATTCCGTTCTACTCGGGTTGATTCCATTCTATTAGATTCCATTCCATTCGATTCCATTCGATTCCATTCGATTCCATTCCATTCCATTCCATTAAATTTCATTCCATTCCATTCCATTCCATTCCATTCCATTCCATTCCATTCCGTTCGATTCCATTCCATTCCATTCCAATCCAATCCATTCCATTCTACTCGGGTTGATTCCATTCCATTCCATTCCATTCCATTCCATTCCGTTCCATTCCAATCCATTCCATTCTACTCGGGTTGATTCCATTCCATTCCATTCCATTCCATTCCATTCCATTCCATTCCATTCCATTCCATTCCATTCCATTCCATTAAATTTTATTCCATTCCATTCCATTCCATTCCTTTCCATTCCATTCCATTCCATTACGTTCTACTCGGGTTGATTTCATTCCATTCCATTCCATTCCATTCCATTCCATTCCATTCCATTCCATTCCATTCCTTTCGATTCCATACGATTCCATTCCATTCCATTCCATTCCAATCCATTCCGTTCTACTCGGGTTGATTCCATTCCATTCCATTCCATTCCATTCGATTCCATTCCATTCCATTTCAATCCATTCCATTCTACTCGGGTTGATTCCATTCCATTCCATTCCATTCCATTCCATTCCATTCCATTCCATTACTTTCCTTTCCAATCCATTCCATTCCATTCCATTACGTTCTACTCGGGTTTATTTCATTCCATGCCATTCCATTCCATTCCATTCCAATCCATTCCGTTCTACTCGGGTTGATTCCATTCCATTCCATTCCATTCCATTCGATTCCATTCCATTCCATTTCAATCCATTCCATTCTACTCGGGTTGATTCCATTCCATTCCATTCCATTCCATTCCATTCCATTCCATTCCATTCCATTCCATTCCATTCCATTCCATTCCATTCCATTCCATTCCTTTCCATTCCATTCCATTCCATTCCGTTCTACTCGGGTTGATTCCATTCTATTCCATTCCATTCCATTCGATTCCATTCGATTCCATTCGATTCCATTCCATTCCATTCCATTAAATTTCATTCCATTCCATTCCATTCCATTCCATTCCATTCCATTCCATTCCGTTCGATTCCATTCCATTCCATTCCAATCCAATCCATTCCATTCTACTCGGGTTGATTCCATTCCATTCCATTCCATTCCATTCCATTCCATTCCATTCCGTTCCATTCCAATCCATTCCATTCTACTCGGGTTGATTCCATTCCATTCCATTCCATTCCATTCCATTCCATTCCATTCCATTCCATTCCATTCCATTCTACTCGGGTTGATTGCATTCCATTCCATTCCATTCCATTCCATTCCATTCCATTCCATTCCATTCCAATCCATTCCATTCTACTCGGGTTGATTCCATTCCATTCAATTCCATTCCATTCCATTCCATTCAATTCCATTCCATTAAATTTTATTCCATTCCATTCCATTCCATTCCTTTCCATTCCATTCCATTCCATTACGTTCTACTCGGTTTGATTTCATTCCATTCCATTCCATTCCATTCCATTCCATTCCATTCCATTCCATTCCATTCCATTCCATTCCATTCCTTTCGATTCCATACGATTCCATTCCATTCCATTCCATTCCAATCCATTCCGTTCTACTCGGGTTGATTCCATTCCATTCCATTCCATTCCATTCGATTCCATTCCATTCCATTTCAATCCATTCCATTCTACTCGGGTTGATTCCATTCCATTCCATTCCATTCCATTCCATTCCATTACTTTCCTTTCCATTCCATTCCATTCCATTCCATTACGTTCTACTCGGGTTGGTTTCATTCCATGCCATTCCATTCCATTCCATTCCAATCCATTCCTTTCTACTCGGGTTTATTCCATTCCATTCCATTCCATTCCATTCCATTCCATTCCATTCCATTCCATTAAATTTCAATCCATTCCATTCTACTCGGGTTGATTCCATTCCATTCCATTCCATTCCATTCCATTCCATTCCATTCCATTCCATTCCATTCGATTCCATTCCATTCCATTCCGTTCTACTCGGGTTGATTCTATTCCATTCCATTCCATTCCATTCCATTCCATTCCATTCCATTCCAGTCCATTCCAATCCATTCCATTCTACTCGGTTTGATTCCATTCCATTCCATTCCATTCCATTCCATTCCATTCCATTCCATTCCATTCCATTCCATTCCATTCCATTCCATTCCTTTCGATTCCATTCCATTCCATTCCATTCCATTCCATTCCATTCCATTCCATTCCATTCCATTCTATTGCTTTCCATTCCATTCCATTCCATTCCGTTCTACTCGGGTTGATTCCAATCTATTCCATTCCATTCCATTCCGTTACATTCCATTCCATTCCATTCCATTCCATTCCATTCCATTCCATTCCATTCCATTCCATTCCATTCCTTTCCTTTCCATTCCATTCCATTCCATTCCATTACGTTCTACTCGGGTTGATTTCATTCCATTCCATTCCATTCCATTCCATTCCATTCCGTTCCATTCCATTCCATTCCATTCTATTCCATTTCAATCCATTCCATTCTACTCGGGTTGATTCCATTCCATTCCATTTGATTCCATTCCATTCCATTCCATTCCATTCCATTCCATTCCATTCTGTTCTACTCGGGTTGATTTCATTCTATTCCATTCCATTCCATTCCCTTCCATTCCATTCCATTCAATTCCATTCGATTCCAATCCATTCCATTCCATTAAATTCCATTCCATTCCATTCCATTCCATTCCATTCCATTCCATTCCATTCCATTCCATTCCATTCCATTCCGTTCTACTCGGGTTGATTCCATTCCATTCCATTCCATTCCATTCCATTCCATTCCATTCGATTCCATTCCATTCCATTCCATTCCAATCCATTCAATTCCAATCCATTCCATTCTACTCCGGTAGATTCCATTCCATTACATTCCTTTCCATTCCATTCCATTCCATTCCATTCCATTCCATTCGATTCCATTCGATTCCATTCCATTCCATTCCATTCCATTCCATTCCATTCAATTCCATTCCATTCCATTCCATTCCATTCCATTGCATTCCAATCCATTCCATTCTACTCGGGTTTATTTGATTCCATTCCATTCCATTCCATTCCATTTCAATCCATTCCATTCGATTCCATTCCATTCCAATCCATTCCATTCCATTCCATTCCATTTCATTCCATTCCATTCCATTCCATTCCATTCCATTCCATTCCATTCCATTCCGTTCGATTCCATTCCATTCCATTCCAATCCAATACATTCCATTCTACTCGGGTTGATTCCATTCCATTCCATTCCATTCCATTCCATTCCATTGCATTCCATTCCATTCCGTTCTGCTCGGGTTGATTCCATTCTATTCCATTCCATTCCACTCGATTCCATTCGATTCCATTCTATTCCATTCCATTCCACTCCATTCCATTCCATTCCATTCTATTCCATTGAATTCCATTCCATTCCATTGCATTCCATTACATTCCGTTCTACTCGGGTTGATGATTCCATTCCATTCCATTCCATTCCATTCCATTCCATTCCATTCCATTCCATTCCATTCCATTCTATTCCATTCCATTCAACTCGGGTTGATTACATTCCATTCCATTCCATTCCATTCCATTCCAATCCATTCCATTCAACTCGGGTTGATTCCATTCCTTTCCATTCCATTCCATTCCATTCCTTTCCATTCCATTCCATTCCGTTCTACTCGCGTTCATTCCATTCCATTCCATTTCATTCCATTCCATTCCATTCCATTCCATTCCATTCCATTCCATTCCATTCCGTTCTACTCCGGTTGATCATTCCATTCCATTCCATTCCATTCCATTCCATTCCATTCCATTCCATTCCATTCCGTTCCGTTCTACTCGGGTTGATTTCCATTCCATTCCATTCCATTCCATTCCATTCCATTCCATTCCATTCCATTCTATTCGATTCCATTCCATTCCATTCCATTCTATTCCATTCCATTCCATTCCATTCCATTCCTTTCCGTTCTGCTCGGGTTGATTCTATTCTATTCCATTCCATTCCGCTCGATTCCATTCGATTCCATTCTATTCCATTCCATTCCACTCCATTCCATTCCAATCCTTTCTATTCCATTGAATTCCATTCCATTCCTTTGCATTCCATTACATTCCATTCTACTCGGGTTAATCATTCCATTCCATTCCATTCCATTCCATTCCATTCCATTCCATTCCATTCCATTCCATTCCATTCCATTCCACTCCACTCCATTCCATTCCATTCCATTCCCTTCCATTCCATTCCATTCCATTCCATTCCATTCCATTCCGTTCTACTCGGGTTCATTTCATTCCATTCCATTCCGTTCCATTCCATTCCATTCCATTCCATTACATTACATTCCGTTCTACTCGGGTCCATTCCATTCCAATCCATTCCATTCCATTCCATTCCATTCCATTCCGTTCTACTCGGTTTGATCATTCCATTCCATGCCATTCCATTCCATTCCATTCCATTCCATTCCATTCCATTCCATTCCATTCCATTCCATTCCTTTCCGTTCTACTCGGGTTCATTCCATTCCATTCCATTCCATTCCTTTCCATTCCATTCCATTCCGTTCTACTCGGGTTGACCATTCCGTTCCATTCGATTCCATTCCATTAAATTCCATTCCATTCCATTCCTTTCCTTTCCATTCCATTCCATTCCGTTCCGTTCTACTCGGGTTGATTTCAACTCCATTCCATTCCATTCCATTCCATTCTATTCGATTCCATTCCATTCCATGCCATTCCATTCCATTCCATTCCATTCCATTCCATTCCATTCCAGTCCATTCCGTTCTGCTCGGGTTGATTCCATTCTATTCCATTCTATTCCTCTCGATTCCATTCGATTCCATTCTATTCCATTCCATTCCACTCCATTCCATTCCATTCCATTCTATTCCATTGAATTCCGTTCCATTCCATTGCATTCCATTACATTCCGTTCTACTCGGGTTGATGATTCCATTCCATTCCGTTCCGTTCCATTCCATTCCATTCCATTCCATTCCATTCCATTCCATTCCATTCCATTCCTTTCTACTCCGGTTCTTTTCATTCCATTCCATTCCATTCCATTCCATTCCATTCCATTCCATTCCATTCCATTCCATTCCATTCCGTTCTACTCTGGTTGAATTCATTCCTTTTCATTGCATTCCATTCCATTCCATTCCATTCTATGCCATTCGATTCCATTCCATTCCATTTCAATCCATTCCGTTCTACTCGGGTTGATTCCATTCCATTCCATTCCATTCCATTCCATTCCATTCCATTCCATTCCATTCCAGTCCATTAAAATCCATTCCATTCTACTAGGGTTGATTCCATTCGATTCCTTTCCATTCCATTGGATTCCATTCCATTCCATTCCATTCCATTCCGTTCCATTCGATTTGATTCCATTCCATTCCAATCCATTCCATTCCATTCCATTCCATTCCATTCCATTCCTTTCCATTCCATTGGATTCCATTCCATTCCATTCCATTCCATTCCATTCCATTCCATTCCTTTCCATTCCATTCCATTCCATTCCGTTCTACTCGGGTTGATTCCATTCTATTCCATTCCATTCCATTCGATTCCATTCGATTCCATTCGATTCCATTCCATTCCATTCCATTAAATTTCATTCCATTCCATTCCATTCCATTCCTTTCCATTCCATTCCATTCCATTCCGTTCGATTCCATTCCATTCCATTCCAATCCAATCCATTCCATTCTACTCGGGTTGATTCCATTCCATTCCATTCCATTCCATTCCATTCCATTCCATTCCGTTCCATTCCAATCCATTCCATTCTACTCGGGTTGATTCCATTCCATTTCATTCCATTCCATTCCATTCCATTCCAATCCATTCCATTCTACTCGGGTTGATTCCATTCCATTCCATTCTATTCCATTCCATTCCATTCCATTCCATTCCATTCCATTCCAATCCATTTCATTCAACTCGGGTTGATTCCATTCAATTCCATTCCATTCCATTCCATTCCATTCCATTCCATTAAATTTTATTCCATTCCATTCCATTCCATTCCTTTCCATTCCATTCCATTCCATTACGTTCTACTCGGGTTGATTTCATTCCATTCCATTCCATTCCATTCCATTCCATTCCTTTCGATTCCATACGATTCCATTCCATTCCATTCCATTCCAATCAATTCCGTTCTACTCGGGTTGATTCCATTCCATTCCTTTCCATTCCATTCGATTCCATTCCATTCCATTTCAATCCATTCCATTCTACTCGGGTTGATTCCATTCCATTCCAT
Organism: Gorilla gorilla gorilla; assembly: GCF_029281585.2. Lineage (NCBI taxonomy): Eukaryota > Metazoa > Chordata > Mammalia > Primates > Hominidae > Gorilla > Gorilla gorilla. Next base: position 20,097,311 of record NC_073241.2, read on the forward strand.
TCCATTCCATTCCATTCCATTCCATTCCATTCCATTCCATTCCAGTCCATTCCAATCCATTCCATTCTACTCGGGTTGATTCCATTCCATTCCATTCCATTCCATTCCATTCCATTCCATTCCATTCCATTCCTTTCGATTCCATTCCATTCCATTCCATTCCATTCCATTCCATTCCATTCCAATCCATTCCATTCCATTCCATTCCATTCCATTCCATTCCATTCTATTGCATTGCATTCCATTCCATTCCATTCCGTTCTACTCGGGTTGATTCCAATCTATTCCATTCCATTCTATTCCGTTACATTCCATTCCATTCCATTCCATTCCATTCCGTTCCATTCCATTCCATTCCATTCCAGTCCATTCCAATCCATTCCATTCTACTCGGGTTGATTCCATTCCATTCCATTCCATTCCATTACATTCCATTCCAAACCATTCCATTCTACTTGGGTTGATACCATTCCATTCCATTCCATTCCATTCCATTCCATTCCATTCCATTCCATTCCATTCCATTAAATTTTATTCCATTCCATTCCATTCCATTCCTTTCCATTCCATTCCATTCCATTCCATTCCATTACGTTCTACTCGGGTTGATTTCATTCCATTCCATTCCATTCCATTCCATTCCATTCCATTCCATTCCTTTCGATTCCATACGATTCCATTCCATTCCATTCCATTCCAATCCATTCCGTTCTACTCGGGTTGATTCCATTCCATTCCATTCCATTCCATTCCATTCCATTCCATTCCATTCCATTTCAATCCATTCCATTCTACTCGGGTTGATTCCATTCCATTCCATTCCATTCCATTCCATTCCATTCCATTCCATTCCATTCCAGTCCATTCCTATCCATTCCATTCTGCTCGGGTTGATTCCATTCCGTTCCATTCCATTCCATTCCATTCCATTCCATTCCATTCGATTCCATTCCATTCCATTCCATTCCATTCCATTCCATTCCATTCCATTCCATTCCATTCCATTCCATTCCATTCCATTCCGTTCTACTCGGGTTGATTCCATTCCATTCCATTCCATTCCATTCCATTCCATTCCATTCCATTCCATTCCATTCCATTGGATTCCATTCAATTCCATTCCATTCCATTCCATTCCATTCCATTCCATTCCATTCCATTCCATTCCATTCCAATCCAGTCCACTCTACTCGGGTTGATTTGATTCCATCCCATTCCATTCCATTCCATTCCATTCCATTCCATTCCATTCCATTCCATTCCATTCCATTCCATTCCATTCCATTCCATTCCATTCCAATCCATTCCATTCATCTCGGGTTGATTTGATTCCATTCCATTCCATTCCATTCCATTCCATTCCATTCCATTCCATTCGATTCCATTCCATTCCATTCGATTAAATTCCATTCCATTCCATTCCATTCCATTCCATTCCATTCCATTCCATTCCATTCCATTCCATTCCGTTCTACTCGGGTTGATTCCATTCCATTCCATTCCATTCCATTCCATTCCATTCCATTCCATTCCATTCCATTCGATTCCATTCAATTCCATTCCATTCCATTCCGTTCCATTCCAATCCACTCCATTCTACTCGGGTTGATTCCATTCCATTCCATTCCATTCCATTCCATTCCAATCCATTCCGTTCTACTCGGGTTGATTCCATTCCATTCCATTCCATTCCATTCCATTCCATTCCATTCCATTCCATTCCATTCCATTCCATTCCTTTCGATTCCATTCCATTCCATTCCATTCCATTCCATTCCATTCCATTCCATTCCATTCCATTCCATTCCATTCCATTCCATTCCTTTCGATTCCATTCCATTCCATTCCATTCCATTCCATTCCATTCCATTCCATTCCAATCCATTCCATTCCATTCCATTCCATTCCATTCCATTCCATTCCATTCTATTGCATTCCATTCCATTCCATTCCATTCCGTTCTACTCGGGTTGATTCCAATCTATTCCATTCCATTCTATTCCGTTACATTCCATTCCATTCCATTCCATTCCATTCCGTTCCATTCCATTCCATTCCATTCCAGTCCATTCCAATCCATTCCATTCTACTCGGGTTGATTCCATTCCATTCCATTCCATTACATTACATTCCATTCCAAACCATTCCATTCTACTTGGGTTGATACCATTCCATTCCATTCCATTCCATTCCATTCCATTCCATTCCATTCCATTCGATTCCATTCCATTCCATTCCATTCCATTAAATTTTATTCCATTCCATTCCATTCCATTCCTTTCCATTCCATTCCATTCCATTCCATTCCATTCCATTCCATTCCATTCAAGTCCATTCCAATCCATTCCATTCTACTCGGGTTGATTCCATTCCATTCCATTCCATTCCATTCCATTCCATTCCATTCCTTTCGATTCCATTCCATTCCATTCCATTCCATTCCATTCCATTCCATTCCATTCCATTCCATTCCATTCTATTGCATTCCATTCCATTCCATTCCATTCTGTTCTACTCGGGTTGATTACAATCTATTCCATTCCATTCCATTCCGTTACATTCCATTCCATTCCATTCCATTCCATTCCGTTCCATTCCATTCCATTCCATTCCAGTCCATTCCAATCCATTCCATTCTACTCGGGTTGATTCCATTCCATTCCATTCCATTCCATTCCATTCCATTCAATTCGGTTCCATTCCATTCCACTCCATTCCATTCCATTCCATTAAATTTTATTCCATTCCATTCCATTCCATTCCTTTCCTTTCCATTCCATTCCATTCCATTCCATTACGTTGTACTCGGGTTGATTTCATTCCATTCCATTCCATTCCATTCCATTCCATTCCACTCGATTCCATTCCATTCCATTCCATTCGATTCCATTCCATTCCAATCCAATCCGTTCTACTCGGGTTGATTCCATTCCATTCCATTCCATTCCATTCGATTCCATTCCATTCCATTTCAATCCATTCCATTCTACTCGGGTTGATTCCATTCCATTCCATTCCATTCCATTCCATTCCATTCCATTCCATTCCATTCCATTCCATTCCATTCCAATCCATTCCATTCAACTCGGGTTGATTCCATTCCATTCCATTCCATTCCATTCCATTCCATTCCATTCCATTCCAATCCAATCCATTCCATTCAACTCGCGTTGATTCCATTCCATTCCATTCCATTCCATTCCATTCCATTAAATTTTATTCCATTCCATTCCATTCCATTCCTTTCCATTCCATTCCATTCCATTCCATTCCATTACGTTCCACTCGGGTTGATTTCATTCCATTCCATTCAATTCCATTCCATTCCATTCCATTCCATTCCATTCCATTCCTTTCGATTCCATACGATTCCATTCCATTCCATTCCATTCCAATCCATTCCATTCTACTCGGGTAGATTCCATTCCATTCCATTCCATTCCATTCGATTCCATTCCATTCCATTTCAATCCATTCCATTCTACTCGGGTTGATTCCATTCCATTCCATTCCATTCCATTCCATTCCATTCCATTCCATTCCATTCCATTCCAGTCCATTCCTATCCATTCCATTCTACTCGGGTTGATTCCATTCCGTTCCATTCCATTCCATTCCATTCCATTAAATTCCATTCCTTTTGATTCCATTCCATTCCATTCCATTCCATTCCATTCCATTCCATTCCATTCCATTCCATTCCATTCTATTGCATTCCATTCCATTCCATTCCATTCCGTTCTACTCGGGTTGATTCCAATCTATTCCATTCCATTCCATTCCTTTACATTCCATTCCATTCCATTCTATTCCATTCCATTCCGTTCCATTCCATTCCATTCCATTCCAGTCCATTCCAATCAATTCCATTCTACTCGAGTTGATTCCATTCCATTCCATTCCATTCCATTCCATTCCATTACATTCCATTCCAATCCATTCCATTCTACTCGGGTCGATTCCATTCCATTCCATTCCATTCCATTCCATTCCATTCCATTCCATTCCATTAAATTTTATTCCATTCCATTCCATTCCATTCATTTCCTTTCCATTAAATTCCATTCCATTCCATTCCATTCCATTCCATTCGATTCCATTCCATTCCATTCCATTCCAATCCTTTCCGTTCTACTCTGGTTGATTCCATTCCATTCCATTCCATTCCATTCCATTCCATTCCATTCCATTCCATTCCATTCCATTCCATTCCTTTAAATTCCCTTCCATTCCATTCCATTCCATTAAATTCCATTGCATTCCATTCCATTCCATTACATTCCGTTCTACTCGGGTTGATTCCATTCCATTCCATTCCATTCCATTCCATTCCATTCCATTCGATTCCATTCGAATCCATTCCATTCCATTCCATTCCATTCCATTCCATTCCATTCCATTCCATTCGATTCCATTCCATTCCATTCCATTCCAATCCATTCCATTCTACTCGGGTTGATTCCATTCCATTCCATTCCATTCCATTCCATTCCATTCCTTTCGATTCCATTCCATTCCATTCCATTCCATTCCATTCCATTCCATTCCATTCCATTCCATTCCATTCCATTCCATTCTATTGCATTCCATTCCATTCCATTCCATTCTGTTCTACTCGGGTTGAATCCATTCTATTCCATTCCATTCCATTCCGTTACATTCCATTCCATTCCATTCCATTCCATTCCGTTCCATTCCATTCCATTCCATTCCAGTCCATTCCAATCCATTCCATTCTACTCGGGTTGATTCCATTCCATTCCATTCCATTCCATTCCATTCCATTCCATTCCATTCCAATCCATTCCATTCTACTTGTGTTGATTCCATTCCATTCCATTCCATTCCATTCCATTCCATTCAATTCGGTTCCATTCCATTCCATTCCATTCCATTCCATTCCATTAAATTTTATTCCATTCCATTCCATTCCATTCCTTTCCTTTCCATTCCATTCCATTCCATTCCATTACGTTGTACTCGGGTTGATTTCATTCCATTCCATTCCATTCCATTCCATTCCATTCCACTCGATTCCATTCCATTCCATTCCATTCGATTCCATTCCATTCCAATCCATTCCGTTCTACTCGGGTTGATTCCATTCCATTCCATTCCATTCCATTCGATTCCATTCCATTCCATTTCAATCCATTCCATTCTACTCGGGTTGATTCCATTCCATTCCATTCCATTCCATTCCATTCCATTCCATTCCATTCCATTCCATTCCATTCCATTCCATTCCATTCCATTCCATTCCAATCCATTCCATTCAACTCGGGTTGATTCCATTCCATTCCATTCCATTCCATTCCATTCCATTCCATTCCATTCCATTCCAATCCAATCCATTCCATTCAACTCGGGTTGATTCCATTCAATTCCATTCCATTCCATTCCATTCCGTTAAATTTTATTCCATTCCATTCCATTCCATTCCTTTCCATTCCATTCCATTCCATTCCATTCCATTACGTTCTACTCGGGTTGATTTCATTCCATTCCATTCCATTCCATTCCATTCCATTCCATTCCATTCCTTTCGATTCCATACGATTCCATTCCATTCCATTCCATTCCAATCCATTCCGTTCTACTCGGGTAGATTCCATTCCATTCCATTCCATTCCATTCGATTCCATTCCATTCCATTTCAATCCATTCCATTCTACTCGGGTTGATTCCATTCCATTCCATTCCATTCCATTCCATTCCATTCCATTCCATTCCATTCCAATCCAGTCCATTCCTATCCATTCCATTCTACTCGGGTTGATTCCATTCCGTTCCATTCCATTCCATTCCATTCCATTAAATTCCATTCCTTTTGATTCCATTCCATTCCATTCCAATCCATTCCATTCTACTCGGGTCGATTCCATTCCATTCCATTCCATTCCATTCCATTCCATTCCATTCCATTCGATTCCATTCCATTCCATTCCATTAAATTTTATTCCATTCCATTCCATTCCATTCATTTCCTTTCCATTAAATTCCATTCCATTCCATTCCATTCCATTCCATTCGATTCCATTCCATTCCATTCCATTCCAATCCTTTCCGTTCTACTCTGGTTGATTCCATTCCATTCCATTCCATTCCATTCCATTCCATTCCATTCCATTCCATTCCATTCCATTCCTTTAAATTCCCTTCCATTCCATTCCATTCCATTAAATTCCATTGCATTCCATTCCATTCCATTACATTCCGTTCTACTCGGGTTGATTCCATTCCATTCCATTCCATTCCATTCCATTCCATTCCATTCGATTCCATTCGAATCCATTCCATTCCATTCCATTCCATTCCATTCCATTCCATTCCATTCCATTCCATTCGATTCCATTCCATTCCATTCCATTCCAATCCATTCCATTCTACTCGGGTTGATTCCATTCCATTCCATTCCATTCCATTCCATTCCATTCCTTTCGATTCCATTCCATTCCATTCCATTCCATTCCATTCCATTCCATTCCATTCTATTGCATTCCATTCCATTCCATTCCATTCTGTTCTACTCGGGTTGATTCCAATCTATTCCATTCCATTCCATTCCGTTACATTCCATTCCATTCCATTCCATTCCATTCCGTTCCATTCCATTCCATTCCATTCCAGTCCATTCCAATCCATTCCATTCTACTCGGGTTGATTCCATTCCATTCCATTCCATTCCATTCCATTCCATTCCATTCCAATCCATTCCATTCTACATGTGTTGATTCCATTCCATTCCATTCCATTCCATTCCATTCCATTCAATTCGGTTCCATTCCATTCCATTCCATTCCATTCCATTCCATTAAATTTTATTCCATTCCATTCCATTCCATTCCTTTCCTTTCCATTCCATTCCATTCCATTCCATTACGTTGTACTCGGGTTGATTTCATTCCATTCCATTCCATTCCATTCCATTCCATTCCACTCGATTCCATTCCATTCCATTCCATTCGATTCCATTCCATTCCAATCCATTCCGTTCTACTCGGGTTGATTCCATTCCATTCCATTCCATTCCATTCGATTCCATTCCATTCCATTTCAATCCATTCCATTCTACTCGGGTTGATTCCATTCCATTCCATTCCATTCCATTCCATTCCATTCCATTCCATTCCATTCCATTCCATTCCAATCCATTCCATTCAACTCGGGTTGATTCCATTCCATTCCATTCCATTCCATTCCATTCCATTCCATTCCAATCCAATCCATTCCATTCAACTCGGGTTGATTCCATTCAATTCCATTCCATTCCATTCCATTCCATTAAATTTTATTCCATTCCATTCCTTTCCATTCCATTCCATTCCATTCCATTCCATTACGTTCTACTCGGGTTGATTTCATTCCATTCCATTCCATTCCATTCCATTCCATTCCATTCCATTCCATTCCATTCCTTTCGATTCCATACGATTCCATTCCATTCCATTCCATTCCAATCCATTCCGTTCTACTCGGGTAGATTCCATTCCATTCCATTCCATTCCATTCGATTCCATTCCATTCCATTTCAATCCATTCCATTCTACTCGGGTTGATTCCATTCCATTCCATTCCATTCCATTCCATTCCATTCCATTCCATTCCATTCCATTCCAGTCCATTCCTATCCATTCCATTCTACTCGGGTTGATTCCATTCCGTTCCATTCCATTCCATTCCATTCCATTAAATTCCATTCCTTTTGATTCCATTCCATTCCATTCCATTCCATTCCATTCCATTCCATTCCATTCCATTCCATTCCATTCTATTGCATTCCATTCCATTCCATTCCATTCCGTTCTACTCGGGTTGATTCCAATCTATTCCATTCCATTCCATTCCTTTCCATTCCATTCCATTCCATTCCATTCCATTCCATTCCGTTCCATTCCATTCCATTCCATTCCAGTCCATTCCAATCAATTCCATTCTACTCGAGTTGATTCCATTCCATTCCATTCCATTCCATTCCATTCCATTACGTTCCATTCCAATCCATTCCATTCTACTCGGGTCGATTCCATTCCATTCCATTCCATTCCATTCCATTCCATTCCATTCCATTCGATTCCATTCCATTCCATTCCATTCCATTCCATTCCATTAAATTTTATTCCATTCCATTCCATTCCATTCATTTCCTTTCCATTCCATTCCATTCCATTCCATTCCATTCCATTCCATTCGATTCCATTCCATTCCATTCCATTCCAATCCTTTCCGTTCTACTCGGGTTGATTCCATTCCATTCCATTCCATTCCATTCCATTCCATTCCATTCCATTCCATTCCATTCCATTCCTTTAAATTCCCTTCCATTCCATTCCATTCCATTAAATTCCATTGCATTCCATTCCATTCCTTTCCATTCCGTTCTACTCGGGTTGATTCCATTCCATTCCATTCCATTCCATTCCATTGGATTCCATTCCATTCCATTCCATTCCATTCCATTCCATTCCATTCCATTCCATTAAATTCCATTGCATTCCATTCCATTCCATTACATTCCGTTCTACTCGGGTTGATTCCATTCCATTCCATTCCATTCCATTCCATTCCATTCCATTCGATTCCATTCGAATCCACTCCATTCCATTCCATTCCATTCCATTCCATTCCATTCCATTCCATTAGATTCCATTGCATTCCATTCCATTCCTTTCCATTCCGTTCTACTCGGGTTGATTCCATTCCATTCCATTCCATTCCATTCCATTCCATTCCATTCGATTCCATTCGAATCCATTCCATTCCATTCCATTCCATTCCATTCCATTCCATTCCATTCCATTCCATTCCATTCCATTCCATTCCAATCCATTCCATTCTACTCGGGTTGATTCCATTCCATTCCATTCCATTCCATTCCATTCCATTCCATTCCATTCCATTCGATTCCATTCAATTCCATTCCATTCCATTCCATTTGATTCCATTCCATTCCATTCCAATCCATTCCATTCTACTCGGGTTGATTTGACTCCATTCCATTCCATTCCAGTCCAGTCCAGTCCATTCCAATCCATTCCATTCTACTCGTGTTGATTCCATTCCATTCCAATCCATTCCATTCCATTCCATTCCATTCCATTCCATTCCATTCCTTTCCATTCCATTGGATTCCATTCCATTCCATTCCATTCCATTCCATTCCATTCCATTCCATTCCATTCCATTCCATTCCATTCCTTTCCATTCCATTCCATTCCATTCCGTTCTACTCGGGTTGATTCCATTCTATTAGATTCCATTCCATTCAATTCCATTCGATTCCATTCGATTCCATTCCATTCCATTCCATTAAATTTCATTCCATTCCATTCCATTCCATTCCATTCCATTCCATTCCATTCCGTTCGATTCCATTCCATTCCATTCCAATCCAATCCATTCCATTCTACTCGGGTTGATTCCATTCCATTCCATTCCATTCCATTCCATTCCGTTCCATTCCAATCCATTCCATTCTACTCGGGTTGATTCCATTCCATTCCATTCCATTCCATTCCATTCCATTCCAATCCATTCCATTCTACTCGGGTTGATTGCATTCCATTCCATTCCATTCCATTCCATTCCATTCCATTCCAATCCATTCCATTCTACTCGGGTTGATTCCATTCCATTCAATTCCATTCCATTCCATTCCATTCCATTCCATTCCATTCCATTCCATTCCATTAAATTTTATTCCATTCCATTCCATTCCATTCCATTCCATTACGTTCTACTCGGGTTGATTTCATTCCATTCCATTCCATTCCATTCCATTCCATTCCATTCCATTCCATTCCATTCCTTTCGATTCCATACTATTCCATTCCATTCCATTCCATTCCAATCCATTCCGTTCTACTCGGGTTGATTCCATTCCATTCCATTCCATTCCATTCGATTCCATTCCATTCCATTTCAATCCATTCCATTCTACTCGGGTTGATTCCATTCCATTCCATTCCATTCCATTCCATTCCATTCCATTCCATTCCATTCCATTCCATTCCTTTCCATTCCATTCCATTCCATTCCGTTCTACTCGGGTTGATTCCATTCTATTCCATTCCATTCCATTCGATTCCATTCGATTCCATTCGATTCCATTCCATTCCATTCCATTAAATTTCATTCCATTCCATTCCATTCCATTCCATTCCATTCCATTCCATTCCGTTCGATTCCATTCCATTCCATTCCAATCCAATCCATTCCATTCTACTCGGGTTGATTCCATTCCATTCCATTCCATTCCATTCCATTCCATTCCATTCCGTTCCATTCCAATCCATTCCATTCTACTCGGGTTGATTCCATTCCATTCCATTCCATTCCATTCCATTCCATTCCATTCCGTTCCATTCCAATCCATTCCATTCTACTCGGGTTGATTCCATTCCATTCCATTCCATTCCATTCTAATCCATTCCATTCTACTCGGGTTGATTGCATTCCATTCCATTCCATTCCATTCCATTCCATTCCATTCCATTCCATTCCAATCCATTCCATTCTACACGGGTTGATTCCATTCCATTCAATTCCATTCCATTCCATTCCATTCAATTCCATTCCATTAAATTTTATTCCATTCCATTCCATTCCATTCCTTTCCATTCCATTCCATTCCATTCCATTCCATTCCATTCCTTTCGATTCCATACGATTCCATTCCATTCCATTCCATTCCAATCCATTCCGTTCTACTCGGGTTGATACCATTCCATTCCATTCCATTCCATTCGATTCCATTCCATTCCATTTCAATCCATTCCATTCTACTCGGGTTGATTCCATTCCATTCCATTCCATTCCATTCCATTCCATTCCATTCCATTCCATTACTTTCCATTCCATTCCATTCCATTCCATTCCATTACGTTCTACTCGGGTTGGTTTCATTCCATGCCATTCCATTCCATTCCATTCCAATCCATTCCGTTCTACTCGGGTTTATTCCATTCCATTCCATTCCATTCCATTCCATTCCATTCCATTCCATTCCATTCCATTTCAATCCATTCCATTCTACTCGGGTTGATTCCATTCCATTCCATTCCATTCCATTCCATTCCATTCCATTCCATTCCATTCCAGTCCATTCCAATCCATTCCATTCTACTCGGGTTGATTCCATTCCATTCCATTCCATTACATTCCATTCCAATCCATTCCATTCTACTCGGGTTGATTCCATTCCATTCCATTCCATTCCATTCCATTCCATTCCATTCCATTCCTTTCCTTTCCATTCCATTCCATTCCATTCCATTACGTTCTACTCGGGTTGATTTCATTCCATTCCATTCCATTCCATTCCATTCCGTTCCATTCCATTCCATTCCATTCCATTCCATTTCAATCCATTCCATTCTACTCGGGTTGATTCCATTCCATTCCATTTGATTCCATTCCATTCCATTCCATTCCATTCCATTCTGTTCTACTCGGGTTGATTTCATTCTATTCCATTCCATTCCATTCCCTTCCATTCCATTCCATTCAATTCCATTCGATTCCAATCCATTCCATTCCATTAAATTCCATTCCATTCCATTCCATTCCATTCCATTCCATTCCATTCCATTCCATTCCATTCCATTCCATTCCATTCCATTCCGTTCTACTCGGGTTGATTCCATTCCATTCCATTCCATTCCATTCCATTCCATTCCATTCCATTCCATTCCATTCCAATCCATTCCATTCCAATCCATTCCATTCTACTCCGGTAGATTCCATTCCATTACATTCCTTTCCATTCCATTCCATTCCATTCCATTCCATTCCATTCCATTCGATTCCATTCGATTCCATTCCATTCCATTCCATTCCATTCCATTCCATTCAATTCCATTCCATTCCATTCCATTCCATTCCATTGCATTCCAATCCATTCCATTCTACTCGGGTTGATTTGATTCCATTCCATTCCATTCCATTCCATTTCAATCCATTCCATTCGATTCCATTCCATTCCAATCCATTCCATTCCATTCCATTCCATTTCATTCCATTCCATTCCATTCCATTCCATTCGATTCCATTCCATTCCATTCCGTTCCATTCCTTTCTATTCGATTCCATTCCATTCCATTCCATTCCATTCCATTCCATTCCATTCCATTCCATTCCATTCAATTCCATTCCATTCCGTTCTACTCCGGTTCATTCCATTCCATTCCATTCCATTGCATTCTATTCCATTGAATTCCCTTCCTTTCTATTCCATTCCATTCCATTCCATTCCATTCCATTCCATTCCATTCCATTCCATTCCATTCCATTCGGTTCCATTCGGTTCCATTCGATTCCATTCCATTTCAATTCATTCCATTCCATTCCGTTCCGTTCCGTTCCGTTTCGTTCGTTCCGTTCTATTCGGGTTGATTCCATTCTATTCCACTCCATTCCATTCGATTCCATTGGTTTCCATTCGATTCCATTCCATTCCATTCCATTCTATTCTATTGAATTCCATTCCATTCCATTCCATTCCATTGTATTCCAATCCATTCCTTTCTACTTGGGTTGATTCCATTCCATTCCATTCCATTCCACTCCATTCCATTCCTTTCCATTCCATTCCATTTCATTGCATTTCAATCCATTCCATTCTACTCGGGTTGATTCCATTCCATTCCATTCCATTCCATTCCATTCCATTCCATTCCATTCCAATCCATTCCATTCTACTCGGGTTGATTCCATTCCATTCCATTCCATTCCATTCCATTCGATTCCATTCCATTCCATTCCATTCCAATCCATTCCATTCCAATCCATTCCATTCTACTCCGGTAGATTCCATTCCATTACATTCCTTTCCATTCCATTCCATTCCATTCCATTCCATTCCATTCGATTCCATTCGATTCCATTCCATTCCATTCCATTCCATTCCATTCCATTCAATTCCATTCCATTCCATTCCATTCCATTCCATTGCATTCCAATCCATTCCATTCTACTCGGGTTGATTTGATTCCATTCCATTCCATTCCATTCCATTTCAATCCATTCCATTCGATTCCATTCCATTCCAATCCATTCCATTCCATTCCATTCCATTTCATTCCATTCCATTCCATTCCATTCCATTCGATTCCATTCCATTCCATTCCGTTCCATTCCTTTCTATTCGATTCCATTCCATTCCATTCCATTCCATTCCATTCCATTCCATTCAATTCCATTCCATTCCGTTCTACTCCGGTTCATTCCATTCCATTCCATTCCATTGCATTCTATTCCATTGAATTCCCTTCCTTTCTATTCCATTCCATTCCATTCCATTCCATTCCGTTCTACTCGGGTTGATTCCATTCCATTCCATTCCATTCCATTCCATTCCATTCCATTCCATTCGATTCCATTCCATTCCATTCCATTCCATTCCAATCCATTCCATTCTACTCGGGTTCATTCCATTCCATTGCATTCCATTCCATTCCATTCGATTCCATTCCATTCGGTTCCATTCGGTTCCATTCGATTCCATTCCATTTCAATTCATTCCATTCCATTCCGTTCCGTTCCGTTCCGTTTCGTTCGTTCCGTTCTATTCGGGTTGATTCCATTCTATTCCACTCCATTCCATTCGATTCCATTGGTTTCCATTCGATTCCATTCCATTCCATTCCATTCTATTCTATTGAATTCCATTCCATTCCATTCCATTCCATTGTATTCCAATCCATTCCTTTCTACTTGGGTTGATTCCATTCCATTCCATTCCATTCCACTCCATTCCATTCCTTTCCATTCCATTCCATTTCATTGCATTTCAATCCATTCCATTCTACTCGGGTTGATTCCATTCCATTCCATTCCATTCCATTCCATTCCATTCCATTCCATTCCAATCCATTCCATTCTACTCGGGTTGATTCCATTCCATTCCTTTCCATTCCATTCCATTCCATTCCATTCCATTCCATTCCATTCCTTTCCATTCCGTTCCGTTCCGTTCCATTCCATTCCATTCCATTCCATTCCATTCCATTCCATTCCATTCCATTCCGTTCTACTCGGGTTGATTCCATTCCATTCCATTCCATTCCATTCCATTCCATTCCATTCCATTCCATTCGATTCCATTCCAATCCATTCCATTCCAATCCATTCCATTCTACTCGGGTAGATTCCATTCCATTCCATTCCATTCCATTCCATTCCATTCCATTCCATTCCATTCCATTCCATTCCGTTTGATTCCATTCGATTCCATTCCATTCCATTCCATTCCAATCCATTCCATTCTCCTCGGGTTGATTCCATTCCATTCCATTCCATTCCATTCCATTCCATTCCATTCCATTCCATTCCATTCCATTCCATTCTACTCGGGTTGATTCCATTCCATTCCATTCCATTCCATTCCATTCCATTCCATTCAATTCCATTCCATTCCATTCCATTCCATTCTATACCATTCCATTCCATTCGATTCCATTCGATTCCATTCGATTCCATTCCATTCCATTCCATTAAATTCCATTCCATTCCATTCCATTCCATTCCATTCCATTCCATTCCATTCCATTCCACTCCATTCCATTCCATTCCGTTCTACTCGGGTTGATTCCATTCCATTCCATTCCATTCCATTCCATTCCATTCCATTCCATTCCATTCCATTCCATTCCATTCGATTCCATTCAATTCCATTCCATTCCATTCCATTCCAATCCAGTCCATTCTACTCGGGTTGATTTGATTCCATTCCATTCCATTCCATTCCATTCCATTCCATTCCATTCCATTCCATTCGATTCCATTCCATTCCATTCCAATCCATTCCATTCAACTCGGGTTGATTTGATTCCATTCCATTCCATTCCATTCCATTCCATTCCATTCGATTCCATTCGATTCCATTCCATTCCATTCCATTAAATTCCATTCCATTCCATTCCATTCCATTCCATTCCATTCCATTCCATTCCATTCCATTCCGTTCTACTCGGGTTGATTCCATTCCATTCCATTCCATTCCATTCCATTCCATTCCATTCCATTCCATTCCATTCCATTCGATTCCATTCAATTCCATTCCATTCCATTCCGTTCCATTCCAATCCATTCCATTCTACTCGGGTTTATTCCATTCCATTCCATTCCATTCCATTCCATTCCATTCCATTCCATTCCAATCCATTCCATTCTACTCGGGTTGATTCCATTCCATTCCATTCCATTCCATTCCATTCCATTCCATTCCGTTCCATTCCAATCCATTCCATTCTACTCGGGTTGATTCCATTCCATTCCATTCCATTCCATTTTATTCCATTCCATTCCATTCCAATCCATTCCATTCAACTCGTGTTGATTCCATTCAATTCCATTCCATTCCATTCCATTCCATTCCGTTCCATTCCAATCCATTCCATTCTACTCGGGTTGATTCCATTCCATTCCATTCCATTCCATTCCATTCCATTCCATTCCATTCCATTCCAATCCACTCCATTCAACTCGGGTTGATTCCATTCAATTCCCTTCCATTCCATTCCATTCCATTAAATTTTATTCCATTCCATTCCATTCCATTCCTTTCCATTCCATTCCATTCCATTACGTTCTACTCTGGTTGATTTCATTCCATTCCATTCCATTCCATTCCATTCCATTCCATTCCATTCCATTCCATTCCATTCCTTTCGATTCTAGTCCATTCCAATCCATTCCATTCTACTCGGGTTGATTCCATTCCATTCCATTCCATTCCATTCCATTCCATTCCATTCCATTCCATTCCATTCCTTTCGATTCCATTCCATTCCATTCCATTCCATTCCATTCCATTCCATTCCATTCCATTCCATTCCATTCTATTGCATTCCATTCCATTCCATTCCATTCTGTTCTACTCGGGTTGATTCCAATCTATTCCATTCCATTCCATTCCGTTACATTCCATTCCATTCCATTCCATTCCATTCCGTTCCATTCCATTCCATTCCATTCCAGTCCATTCCAATCCATTCCATTCTACTCGGGTTGATTCCATTCCATTCCATTCCATTCCATTCCATTCCATTCCATTCCATTCCAATCCATTCCATTCTACTTGTGTTGATTCCATTCCATTCCATTCCATTCCATTCCATTCCATTCGATTCCATTCCTTTCCATTCCATTCCATTCCATTAAATTTTATTCCATTCCATTCCATTCCATTCCATTCCATTCCATTCCATTCCATTCCAATCCATTCCGTTTTTCTCGGGTTGAGTCCATTCCATTCCATTCCATTCAATTCGATTCCATTCCATTCCATTTCAATCCATTCCATTCTACTCGGGTTGATTCCATTCCATTCCATTCCATTCCATTCCATTCCATTCCATTCCATTCCATTCCATTCCAATCCATTCCATTCTACTCGGGTTGATTCCATTCCATTCCATTCCATTCCATTCCATTCCATTCCATTCCATTCCAATCCATTCCATTCAACTCGGGTTGATTCCTTTCAATTCCATTCCATTCGATTCCATTCCATTAAATTTTATTCCATTCCATTCCATTCCATTCCTTTCCATTCTATTCCATTCCATTCCATTCCATTACGTTCTACTCGGGTTGATTTCATTCCATTCCATTCCATTCCATTCCATTCCATTCCATTCCATTCCATTCCATTCCATTCCTTTCGATTCCATACGATTCCATTCCATTCCATTCCATTCCAATCCATTCCGTTCTACTCGGGTTGATTCCATTCCATTCCATTCCATTCCATTCGATTCCATTCCATTCCATTTCAATCCATTCCATTCTACTCGGGTTGATTCCATTCCATTCCATTCCATTCCATTCCATTCCATTCCATTCCTTTCGATTCCATTCCATTCCATTCCATTCCATTCCATTCCATTCCATTCCATTCCATTCCATTCCATTCCATTCCATTCCATTCCCTTCCATTCTATTGCATTCCATTCCATTCCATTCCATTCCGTTCTACTCGGGTTGATTCCAATCTATTCCATTCCATTCCATTCCGTTACATTCCATTCCATTCCATTCCGTTCCATTCCATTCCATTCCATTCCAGTCCATTCCAATCCATTCCATTCTACTCGGGTTGATTCCATTCCATTCCATTCCATTCCATTCGATTCCATTACATGCCATTCCAATCCATTCCATTCTACTCGGGTTGATTCCATTCCATTCCATTCCATTCCATTCCATTCCATTCCATTCCATTCCATTCCATCCCATTCGATTCCATTCCATTCCATTCCATTCCATTCCATTCCATTAAATTTTATTCCATTCCATTCCATTCCATTCCTTTCCTTTCCATTCCATTCCATTCCATTCCATTCGATTCCATTCCATTCCATTCCATTCCAATCCATTCCGTTCTACTCGGGTTGATTCCATTCCATTCCATTCCATTCCATTCCATTCCATTCCATTCCATTCCATTTCATTCCATTCCATTCCTTTAAATTCCCTTCCACTCCATTCCATTCCATTAAATTCCATTGCATTCCATTCCATTCCATTCCGTTCTACTCGGGTTGATTCCATTCCATTCCATTCCATTCCATTCCATTCCATTCCATTCCATTCCATTCCATTCCATTCCATTCCATTCCATTCCATTCGATTCCATTCCATTCCATTCCAATCCATTCCATTCTACTCGGGTTGATTTGATTCCATTCCATTCCATTCCATTCCATTCCATTCCAGTCCAGTCCAGTCCATTCCAATCCATTCCGTTCTACTCGGGTTGATTCCATTCCATTCCATTCGATTCAATTCCATTCCATTTCAATCCATTCCATTCTACTCGGGTTGATTCCATTCCATTCCATTCGATTCCATTCCATTCAATTCCATTCCATTCCATTCCAGTCCATTCCAATCCATTCCATTCTACTCGGGTTGATTCCATTCCATTCCATTCCATTCCATTCCATTCCATTCCATTCCATTCCATTCCATTCCTTTCGATTCCATTCCATTCCATTCCATTCCATTCCATTCCATTCCATTCCATTCCATTCCATTCTATTGCATTCCATTCCATTCCATTCCATTCCGTTCTACTCGGGTTGATTCCAATCTATTCCATTCCATTCTATTCCGTTACATTCCATTCCATTCCATTCCATTCCATTCCGTTCCATTCCATTCCATTCCATTCCAGTCCATTCCAATCCATTCCATTCTACTCGGGTTGATTCCATTCCATTCCATTCCATTCCATTCCATTCCTTTCCAATCCATTCCATTCTACTTGGGTTGATACCATTCCATTCCATTCCATTCCATTCCATTCCATTCCATTCCATTCCATTCCATTCCATTCCATTCCATTCCATTCCATTAAATTTTATTCCATTGCATTCCATTCCATTCCTTTCCTTTCCATTCCATTCCATTCCATTCCATTACGTTCTACTCGGGTTGATTTCATTCCATTCCATTCCATTCCATTCCATTCCATTCCATTCCATTCCATTCCATTCCATTCCAATCCATTCCGTTCTACTCGGGTTGATTCCATTCCATTCCATTCCATTCCATTCGATTCCATTCCATTCCATTTCAATCCATTCCATTCTACTCGGGTTGATTCCATTCCATTCCATTCCATTCCATTCCATTCCATTCCATTCCATTCGATTCCCTTCCATTCCATTCCGTTCTACTCGGGTTGATTCTATTCCATTCCATTCCATTCCATTCCATTCCATTCCATTCCATTCCATTCCATTCCATTCCTTTCGATTCCATTCCATTCCATTCCATTCCATTCCATTCCATTCCATTCCATTCCATTCCATTCCATTCCATTCCATTCTATTGCATTCCATTCCATTCCATTCCATTCCATTCCGTTCTACTCGGGTTGATTCCAATCTATTCCATTCCATTCCATTCCGTTACATTCCATTCCATTCCATTCCATTCCATTCCATTCCATTCCGTTCCATTCCATTCCTTTCCATTCCAGTCCATTCCAATCCATTCCATTCTACTCGGGTTGATTCCATTCCATTCCATTCCATTCCATTCCATTCCATCACATTCCATTCCAATCCATTCCATTCTACTCGGGTTGATTCCATTCCATTCCATTCCATTCCATTCCATTCCATTCCATTCCATTCCATTAAATTTTATTCCATTCCATTCCATTCCATTCCTTTCCATTCCATTCCATTCCATTACGTTCTACTCGGGTTGATTTCATTCCATTCCATTCCATTCCATTCCATTACGTTCTTCTCGGGTTGATTTCATTCCATTCCATTCCATTCCATTCCATTCCATTCCATTCCATTCCTTTCGATTCCATACGATTCCATTCCATTCCATTCCATTCCAATCCATTCCGTTCTACTCGGGTTGATTCCATTCCATTCCATTCCATTCCATTCGATTCCTTTCCATTCCATTTCAATCCATTCCATTCTACTCGGGTTGATTCCATTCCATTCCATTCCATTCCATTCCATTCAATTCCATTCCATTCCATTCCAGTCCATTCCAATCCATTCCATTCTACTCGGGGTGATTCCATTCCATTCCATTCCATTCCATTCCATTCCATTCCATTCCATTCCTTTCGATTCCATTCCATTCCATTCCATTCCATTCCATTCCATTCCATTCCATTCTATTGCATTCCATTCCATTCCATTCCATTCCGTTCTACTCGGGTTGATTCCAATCTATTCCATTCCATTCTATTCCGTTACGTTCCATTCCATTCCATTCCATTCCATTCCGTTCCATTCCATTCCATTCCATTCCAGTCCATTCCAATCCATTCCATTCTACTCGGGTTGATTCCAATCCATTCCATTCCATTCCATTACATTCCATTCCAATCCATTCCATTCTACTTGGGTTGATACCATTCCATTCCATTCCATTCCATTCCATTCCATTCCATTAAATTTTATTCCATTCCATTCCATTCCATTCCTTTCCTTTCCATTCCATTCCATTCCATTCCATTACGTTCTACTCGGGTTGATTTCATTCCATTCCATTCCATTCCATTCCATTCCATTCCATTCCAAACCATTCCGTTCTACTCGGGTTGATTCCATTCCATTCCATTCCATTCCATTCCATTCAATTCCATTCCATTCCATTCCATTCCATTACATTCCATTAAATTTTATTCCATTCCATTCCATTCCATTCCTTTCCATTCCATTCCATTCCATTACGTTCTACTCGGGTTGATTTCATTCCATTCCATTCCATTCCATTCCATTCCATTCCATTCCATTCCTTTCGATTCCATACGATTCCATTCCATTCCATTCCATTCCAATCCATTCCGTTCTACTCGGGTTGATTCCATTCCATTCCATTCCATTCCATTCGATTCCATTCCATTCCATTTCAATCCATTCCATTCTACTCGGGTTGATTCCATTCCATTCCATTCCATTCCATTCCATTCAATTCAATTCCATTCCATTCCAGTCCATTCCAATCCATTCCATTCTACTCGGGTTGATTCCATTCCATTCCATTCCATTCCATTCCATTCCATGCCATTCCATTCCATTACTTTCGATTCCATTCCATTCCATTCCATTCCATTCCATTCCATTCCATTCCATTCCATTCCATTCCATTCTATTGCATTCCATTCCATTCCATTCCATTCCGTTCTACTCGGGTTGATTCCAATCTATTCCATTCCATTCTATTCCGTTACATTCCATTCCATTCCATTCCATTCCACTCCGTTCCATTCCATTCCAGTCCATTCCAATCCATTCCATTCTACTCGGGTTGATTCCATTCCATTCCATTCCATTCCATTACATTCCATTCCAATCCATTCCATTCTACTTGGGTTGATACCATTCCATTCCATTCCATTCCATTCCATTCCATTCGATTCCATTCCATTCCATTCCGTTCCATTAAATTTTATTCCACTCCATTCCATTCCATTCCTTTCCTTTCCATTCCATTCCATTCCATTCCATTACGTTCTACTCGGGTTGATTTCATTCCATTCCATTCCATTCCATTCCATTCCATTCCATTCCATTCCATTCCATTCCATTCCATTCCAATCCATTCCGTTCTACTCGGGTTGATTCCATTCCATTCCATTCCATTCCATACGATTCCATTCCATTCCATTTCAATCCATTCCATTCTACTCGGGTTGATTCCATTCCATTCCATTCCATTCCATTCCATTCGATTCCATTCCATTCCATTCCGTTCTACTCGTGTTGATTCTATTCCATTCCATTCCATTCCATTCCATTCCATTCCATTCCATTCCAGTCCATTCCAATCCATTCCATTCTACTTGGTTTGATTCCATTCCGTTCCATTTAATTCCATTCCATTCCATTCCGTTCCATTCCATTCCTTTCGATTCCATTCCATTCCATTCCATTCCATTCCATTCCATTCCATTCCATTCCATTCCATTCCATTCCATTCCATTCTATTGCATTCCATTCCATTCCATTCCATTCCATTCCGTTCTACTCGGGTTGATTCCAATCTATTCCATTCCATTCCATTCCGTTACATTCCATTCCATTCCATTCCATTCCATTCCATTCCATTCCGTTCCATTCCATTCCTTTCCATTCCAGTCCATTCCAATCCATTCCATTCTACTCGGGTTGATTCCATTCCATTCCATTCCATTCCATTCCATTCCATTCCATCACATTCCATTCCAATCCATTCCATTCTACTCGGGTTGATTCCATTCCATTCCATTCCATTCCATTCCATTCCATTCCATTAAATTTTATTCCATTCCATTCCATTCCATTCCTTTCCATTCCATTCCATTCCATTACGTTCTACTCGGGTTGATTTCATTCCATTCCATTCCATTCCATTCCATTCCATTCCATTCCATTCCATTCCATTCCATTCCATTCCTTTCGATTCCATACGATTCCATTCCATTCCATTCCATTCCAATCCATTCCGTTCTACTCGGGTTGATTCCATTCCATTCCATTCCATTCCATTCCATTCCATTCCATTCCATTCCATTTCAATCCATTCCATTCCATTCCATTCCATTTCAATCCATTCCATTCTACTCGGGTTGATTCCATTCCATTCCATTCCATTCCATTCCATTCAATTCCATTCCATTCCATTCCAGTCCATTCCAATCCATTCCATTCTACTCGGGTTGATTCCATTCCATTCCATTCCATTCCATTCCATTCCATTCCTTTCGATTCCATTCCATTCCATTCCATTCCATTCCATTCCATTCCATTCCATTCCATTCCATTCCATTCTATTGCATTCCATTCCATTCCATTCCATTCCGTTCTACTCGGGTTGATTCCAATCTATTCCATTCCATTCTATTCCGTTACATTACACTCCATTCCATTCCATTCCATTCCGTTCCATTCCATTCCATTCCATTCCAGTCCATTCCAATCCATTCCATTCTACTCGGGTTGATTCCATTCCATTCCATTCCATTCCATTACATTCCATTCCAATCCATTCCATTCTACTTGGGTTGATACCATTCCATTCCATTCCATTCCATTCCATTCCATTCCATTCCATTCCATTCCATTCCATTCCATTCCATTCCATTAAATTTTATTCCATTCCATTCCATTCCATTCCTTTCCTTTCCATTAAATTCCATTCCATTCCATTCCATTACGTTCTACTCGGGTTGATTTCATTCCATTCCATTCCATTCCATTCCATTCCATTCCATTCCATTCCATTCCATTCCATTCCATTCCATTCCAATCCATTCCGTTCTACTCGGGTTGATTCCATTCCATTCCATTCCATTCCATTCAATTCCATTCCATTCCATTCCATTCCATTCCATTCCATTAAATTTTATTCCATTCCATTCCATTCCATTCCTTTCCATTCCATTCCATTCCATTACGTTCTACTCGGGTTGATTTCATTCCATTAAATTCCATTCCATTCCATTCCATTCCATTCCATTCCATTCCATTCCATTCCATTCCTTTCGATTCCATACGATTCCATTCCATTCCATTCCATTCCAATCCATTCCGTTCTACTCGGGTTGATTCCATTCCATTCCATTCCATTCCATTCCATTCCATTCCATTGCATTTCAATCCATTCCATTCTACTCGGGTTGATTCCATTCCATTCCATTCCATTCCATTCCATTCAATTCCATTCCATTCCATTCCAGTCCATTCCAATCCATTCCATTCTACTCGGGTTGATTCCATTCCATTCCATTCCATTCCATTCCATTCCTTTCGATTCCATTCCATTCCATTCCATTCCATTCCATTCCATTCCATTCCATTCCATTCCATTCCATTCCATTCTATTGCATTCCATTCCATTCCATTCCATTCCGTTCTACTCGGGTTGATTCCAATCTATTCCATTCCATTCTATTCCGTTACATTCCATTCCATTCCACTCCATTCCATTCCGTTCCATTCCATTCCATTCCATTCCAGTCCATTCCAATCCATACCATTCTACTCGGGTTGATTCCATTCCATTCCATTCCATTCCATTACATTCCATTCCAATCCATTCCATTCTACTTGGGTTGATACCATTCCATTCCATTCCATTCCATTCCATTCCATTCCATTCGATTCCATTCCATTCCATTCCATTCCATTAAATTTTATTCCATTCCATTCCATTCCATTCCTTTCCTTTCCATTCCATTCCATTCCATTCCATTACTTTCTACTCGGGTTGATTTCATTCCATTCCATTCCATTCCATTCCATTCCATTCCATTCCATTCCATTCCATTCCATTCCATTCGATTCCATTCCATTCCATTCCGTTCTACTCGGGTTGATTCTATTCCATTCCATTCCATTCCATTCCATTCCATTCCATTCCAGTCCATTCCAATCCATTCCATTCTACTGGGTTTGATTCCATTCCATTCCATTCCATTCCATTCCATTCCTTTCGATTCCATTCCATTCCATTCCATTCCATTCCATTCCATTCCATTCCATTCCATTCTATTGCATTCCATTCCATTCCATTCCATTCCATTCCATTCCGTTCTACTCGGGTTGATTCCAATCTATTCCATTCCATTCCATTCCGTTACATTCCATTCCATTCCATTCCATTCCATTCCATTCCGTTCCATTCCATTCCTTTCCATTCCAGTCCATTCCAATCCATTCCATTCTACTCGGGTTGATTCCATTCCATTCCATTCCATTCCATTCCATTCCATTACATTCCATTCCAATCCATTCCATTCTACTCGGGTTGATTCCATTCCATTCCATTCCATTCCATTCCATTCCATTCCATTCCATTCCATTAAATTTTATTCCATTCCATTCCATTCCATTCCTTTCCATTCCATTCCATTCCATTACGTTCTACTCGGGTTGATTTCATTCCATTCCATTCCATTCCAATCCATTCCATTCCATTCCATTCCATTCCATTCCATTCCATTCCTTTCGATTCCATACGATTCCATTCCATTCCATACCATTCCAATCCATTCCGTTCTACTCGGGTTGATTCCATTCCATTCCATTCCATTCCATTCGATTCCATTCCATTCCATTTCAATCCATTCCATTCTACTCGGGTTGATTCCATTCCATTCCATTCCATTCCATTCCATTCCATTCAATTCCATTCCATTCCATTCCAGTCCATTCCAATCCATTCCATTCTACTCGGGTTGATTCCATTCCATTCCATTCCATTCCATTCCATTCCATTCCATTCCATTCCATTCCATTCCTTTCGATTCCATTCCATTCCATTCCATTCCATTCCATTCCATTCCATTCCATTCCATTCCATTCCATTCCATTCCATTCTATTGCATTCCATTCCATTCCATTCCATTCCGTTCTACTCGGGTTGATTCCATTCTATTCCATTCCATTCTATTCCGTTACATTCCATTCCATTCCATTCCATTCCATTCCGATCCATTCCATTCCATTCCATTCCAGTCCATTCCAATCCATTCCATTCTACTCGGGTTGATTCCATTCCATTCCATTCCATTCCATTACATTCCATTCCAATCCATTCCATTCTACTTGTGTTGATACCATTCCATTCCATTCCATTCCATTCCATTCCATTCCATTCCATTCCATTCCATTCCATTCCATTCCATTCCATTCCATTAAATTTTATTCCATTCCATTCCATTCCATTCCTTTCCTTTCCATTCCATTCCATTCCATTCCATTACGTTCTACTCGGGTTGATTTCATTCCATTCCATTCCATTCCATTCCATTCCATTCCATTCCATTCCATTCCATTTCAATCCATTCCATTCTACTCGGGTTGATTCCATTCCATTCCATTCCATTCCATTCGATTCCATTCCATTCCATTTCAATCCATTCCATTCTACTCGGGTTGATTCCATTCCATTCCATTCCATTCCTTTCCATTCCATTCCATTCCATTCCATTCCATTCCATTCCATTCCATTCCATTCCATTCCATTCGATTCCATTCCATTCCATTCCGTTCTACTCGGGTTGATTCTATTCCATTCCATTCCATTCCATTCCATTCCATTCCATTCCATTCCAATCCATTCCCTTCTACTGGGATTGATTCCGTTCCGTTCCATTCCGTACCATTCCATTCCATTCCTTTCTATTCCATTCCATTCCATTCCATTCCATTCCATTCCATTCCATTCCATTCCATTCCATTCCATTCCATTCCATTCTATTGCATTCCATTCCATTCCATTCCATTCCGTTCTACTCGGGTTGATTCCAATCTATTCCATTCCATTCCATTCCGTTACATTCCATTCCATTCCATTCCATTCCATTCCATTCCGTTCCATTCCATTCCATTCCATTCCAGTCCATTCCAATCCATTCCATTCTACTCGGGTTGATTCCATTCCATTCCATTCCATTCCATTCCATTCCATTCCATTCCATTCCATTCGATTCCATTCCATTCCATTCCATTCCATTCCATTCCATTCCATTAAATTTTATTCCATTCCATTCCATTCCATTCCTTTCCTTTCCATTCCATTCCATTCCATTCCATTATGTTCTACTCGGGTTGATTTCATTCCATTCCATTCCATTCCATTCCATTCCATTCCATTCCATTCGATTCCATTCCATTTCATTTCAATCCATTCCATTCTACTCGGGTTGATTCCATTCCATTCCATTTGATTCCATTCCATTCCATTCCATTCCATTCCATTCCATTCTGTTCTACTCGGGTTGATTTCATTCTATTCCATTCCATTCCATTCCCTTCCATTCCATTCCATTCAATTCCATTCGATTCCAATCTATTCCATTCCATTAAATTCCATTCCATTCCATTCCATTCCATTCCATTCCATTCCATTCCATTCCATTCCATTCCATTCCATTCCGTTCTACTCGGGTTGATTCCATTCCATTCCATTCCATTCGATTCCATTCCATTCCATTCCATTCCAATCCATTCCATTCCAATCCATTCCATTCTACTCGGGTAGATTCCATTCCATTACATTCCTTTCCATTCCATTCCATTCCATTCCATTCCATTCCATTCCATTCCATTCCATTCGATTACATTCGATTCCATTCCATTCCATTCCATTAAATTCCATTCCATTCCATTCCATTCCATTCCATTCCATTCCATTCCATTCCATTCTACTCGGGTTGATTCCATTCCATTCCATTCCATTCCATTCCATTCCATTCCATTCAATTCCATTCCATTCCATTCCATTCCATTCCATTGCATTCCAATCCATTCCATTCTACTCGGGTTGATTAGATTCCATTCCATTCCATTCCATTCCATTTCATTCCATTCCATTCGATTCCATTCCATTCCAATCCATTCCATTCCATTCCATTCCATTTCATTCCATTCCATTCCATTCCATTCGATTCGATTCCATTCCATTCCATTCCGTTCCATTCCTTTCTATTCGATTCCATTCCATTCCATTCCATTCCATTCCATTCCATTCCATTCCATTCCATTCCATTCCATTCCGTTCTACTCTGGTTGAATTCATTCCTTTCCATTGCATTCCATTCCATTCCATTCCATTCTATGCCATTCGATTCCATTCCATTCCATTTCAATCCATTCCGTTCTACTCGGGTTGATTCCATTCCATTCCATTCCATTCCATTCCATTCCATTCCATTCCAGTCCATTCCAATCCATTCCATTCTACTAGGGTTGATTCCATTCGATTCCATTCCATTCCATTGGATTCCATTCCATTCCATTCCATTCCATTCCGTTCCATTCGATTCGATTCCATTCCATTCCAATCCATTCCATTCCATTCCATTCCATTCCATTCCTTTCCATTCCATTGGATTCCATTCCATTCCATTCCATTCCATTCCATTCCATTCCATTCCATTCCATTCCTTTCCATTCCATTCCATTCCATTCCGTTCTACTCGGGTTGATTCCATTCTATTCCATTCCATTCCATTCGATTCCATTCGATTCCATTCGATTCCATTCCATTCCATTCCATTAAATTTCATTCCATTTCATTCCATTCCATTGCATTCCATTCCATTCCATTCCATTCCGTTCGATTCCATTCCATTCCATTCCAATCCAATCCATTCCATTCTACTCGGGTTGATTCCATTCCATTCCATTCCATTGCATTCCATTCCATTCCTTTCCATTCCAATCCATTCCATTCTACTCGGGTTGATTCCATTCCATTCCATTCCATTCCATTCCATTCCATTCCAATCCATTCCATTCTACTCGGGTTGATTCCATTCCATTCCATTCCATTCCATTCCATTCCATTCCATTCCATTCCAATCCATTCCATTCAACTCGGGTTGATTCCATTCAATTCCATTCCATTCCATTCCATTCCATTCCATTCCATTCCATTAAATTTTATTCCATTCCATTCCATTCCATTCCTTTCCATTCCATTCCATTCCATTACGTTCTACTCGGGTTGATTTCATTCCATTCCATTCCATTCCATTCCATTCCATTCCATTCCATTCCATTCCATTCCATTCCATTCCTTTCGATTCCATACGATTCCATTCCATTCCATTTCATTCCAATCAATTCCGTTCTACTCGGGTTGATTCCATTCCATTCCATTCCATTCCATTCCATTCCATTCCATTCCATTCCGTTCCATTCCATTCAATTCCATTCCAGTCCATTCCAATCCATTCCATTCTACTCGGGTTGATTCCATTCCATTCCATTCCATTCCATTCCATTCCATTCCATTCCATTCCATTCGATTCCATTCCATTCCATTCCATTCCATTCCATTCCATTCCATTCCATTCCATTAAATTTTATTCCATTCCATTCCATTCCATTCCTTTCCTTTCCATTCCATTCCATTCCATTCCATTACGTTCTACTCGGGTTGATTTCATTCCATTCCATTCCATTCCATTCCATTCCATTCCATTCCATTCCATTCCATTCCATTCCATTTCATTTCAATCCATTCCATTCTACTCGGGTTGATTCCATTCCATTCCATTTGATTCCATTCCATTCCATTCCATTCCATTACATTACATTCTGTTCTACTCGGGTTGATTTCATTCTATTCCATTCCATTCCATTCCCTTCCATTCCATTCCATTCAATTCCATTCGATTCCAATCTATTCCATTCCATTAAATTCCATTCCATTCCATTCCATTCCATTCCATTCCATTCCATTCCATTCCATTCCATTCCGTTCTACTCGGGTTGATTCCATTCCATTCCATTCCATTCGATTCCATTCCATTCCATTCCATTCCAATCCATTCCATTCCAATCCATTCCATTCTACTCGGGTAGATTCCATTCCATTACATTCCTTTCCATTCCATTCCATTCCATTCCATTCCATTCCATTCCATTCGATTACATTCGATTCCATTCCATTCCATTCCATTAAATTCCATTCCATTCCATTCCATTCCATTCCATTCCATTCCATTCCATTCTACTCGGGTTGATTCCATTCCATTCCATTCCATTCCATTCCATTCCATTCCATTCAATTCCATTCCATTCCATTCCATTCCATTCCATTCCATTGCATTCCAATCCATTCCATTCTACTCGGGTTGATTAGATTCCATTCCATTCCATTCCATTCCATTTCATTCCATTCCATTCGATTCCATTCCATTCCAATCCATTCCATTCCATTCCATTCCATTTCATTCCATTCCATTCCATTCCATTCCATTCGATTCCATTCCATTCCATTCCGTTCCATTCCTTTCTATTCGATTCCATTCCATTCCATTCCATTCCATTCCATTCCATTCCATTCCATTCCATTCCATTCCGTTCTACTCTGGTTGAATTCATTCCTTTCCATTGCATTCCATTCCATTCCATTCCATTCTATGCCATTCGATTCCATTCCATTCCATTTCAATCCATTCCGTTCTACTCGGGTTGATTCCATTCCATTCCATTCCATTCCATTCCATTCCATTCCATTCCAGTCCATTCCAATCCATTCCATTCTACTAGGGTTGATTCCATTCGATTCCATTCCATTCCATTGGATTCCATTCCATTCCATTCCATTCCATTCCGTTCCATTCGATTCGATTCCATTCCATTCCAATCCATTCCATTCCATTCCATTCCATTCCATTCCTTTCCATTCCATGGGATTCCATTCCATTCCATTCCATTCCATTCCATTCCATTCCATTCCATTCCTTTCCATTCCATTCCATTCCATTCCGTTCTACTCGGGTTGATTCCATTCTATTCCATTCCATTCCATTCGATTCCATTCGATTCCATTCGATTCCATTCCATTCCATTCCATTAAATTTCATTCCATTTCATTCCATTCCATTGCATTCCATTCCATTCCATTCCATTCCGTTCGATTCCATTCCATTCCATTCCAATCCAATCCATTCCATTCTACTCGGGTTGATTCCATTCCATTCCATTCCATTGCATTCCATTCCATTCCTTTCCATTCCAATCCATTCCATTCTACTCGGGTTGATTCCATTCCATTTCATTCCATTCCATTCCATTCCATTCCAATCCATTCCATTCTACTCGGGTTGATTCCATTCCATTCCATTCCATTCCATTCCATTAAATTTTATTCCATTCCATTCCATTCCATTCCTTTCCTTTCCATTCCATTCCATTCCATTCCATTACGTTCTACTCGGGTTGATTTCATTCCATTCCATTCCATTCCATTCCATTCCATTCCATTCCATTCCATTCCATTTCAATCCATTCCATTCTACTCGGGTTGATTCCATTCCATTCCATTCCATTCCATTCGATTCCATTCCATTCCATTTCAATCCATTCCATTCTACTCGGGTTGATTCCATTCCATTCCATTCCATTCCTTTCCATTCCATTCCATTCCATTCCATTCCATTCCATTCCATTCCATTCCATTCCATTCCATTCCATTCCATTCCATTCGATTCCATTCCATTCCATTCCGTTCTACTCGGGTTGATTCTATTCCATTCCATTCCATTCCATTCCATTCCATTCCATTCCATTCCAATCCATTCCCTTCTACTGGGTTTGATTCCGTTCCGTTCCATTCCGTACCATTCCATTCCATTCCTTTCTATTCCATTCCATTCCATTCCATTCCATTCCATTCCATTCCATTCCATTCCATTCCATTCCATTCCATTCCATTCCATTCTATTGCATTCCATTCCATTCCATTCCATTCCGTTCTACTCGGGTTGATTCCAATCTATTCCATTCCATTCCATTCCGTTACATTCCATTCCATTCCATTCCATTCCATTCCATTCCGTTCCATTCCATTCCATTCCATTCCAGTCCATTCCAATCCATTCCATTCTACTCGGGTTGATTCCATTCCATTCCATTCCATTCCATTCCATTCCATTCCATTCCATTCGATTCCATTCCATTCCATTCCATTCCATTCCATTCCATTCCATTCCATTAAATTTTATTCCATTCCATTCCATTCCATTCCTTTCCTTTCCATTCCATTCCATTCCATTCCATTATGTTCTACTCGGGTTGATTTCATTCCATTCCATTCCATTCCATTCCATTCCATTCCATTCCATTCCATTCCATTCGATTCCATTCCATTTCATTTCAATCCATTCCATTCTACTCGGGTTGATTCCATTCCATTCCATTTGATTCCATTCCATTCCATTCCATTCCATTCCATTCCATTCTGTTCTACTCGGGTTGATTTCATTCTATTCCATTCCATTCCATTCCCTTCCATTCCATTCCATTCAATTCCATTCGATTCCAATCTATTCCATTCCATTAAATTCCATTCCATTCCATTCCATTCCATTCCATTCCATTCCATTCCATTCCATTCCATTCCATTCCGTTCTACTCGGGTTGATTCCATTCCATTCCATTCCATTCGATTCCATTCCATTCCATTCCATTCCAATCCATTCCATTCCAATCCATTCCATTCTACTCGGGTAGATTCCATTCCATTACATTCCTTTCCATTCCATTCCATTCCATTCCATTCCATTCCATTCCATTCCATTCCATTCCATTCGATTACATTCGATTCCATTCCATTCCATTCCATTAAATTCCATTCCATTCCATTCCATTCCATTCCATTCCATTCCATTCCATTCCATTCTACTCGGGTTGATTCCATTCCATTCCATTCCATTCCATTCCATTCCATTCCATTCAATTCCATTCCATTCCATTCCATTCCATTCCATTGCATTCCAATCCATTCCATTCTACTCGGGTTGATTAGATTCCATTCCATTCCATTCCATTCCATTTCATTCCATTCCATTCGATTCCATTCCTTTCCAATCCATTCCATTCCATTCCATTCCATTTCATTCCATTCCATTCCATTCCATTCGATTCGATTCCATTCCATTCCATTCCGTTCCATTCCTTTCTATTCGATTCCATTCCATTCCATTCCATTCCATTCCATTCCATTCCATTCCATTCCATTCCATTCCATTCCGTTCTACTCTGGTTGAATTCATTCCTTTCCATTGCATTCCATTCCATTCCATTCCATTCTATGCCATTCGATTCCATTCCATTCCATTTCAATCCATTCCGTTCTACTCGGGTTGATTCCATTCCATTCCATTCCATTCCATTCCATTCCATTCCATTCCAGTCCATTCCAATCCATTCCATTCTACTAGGGTTGATTCCATTCGATTCCATTCCATTCCATTGGATTCCATTCCATTCCATTCCATTCCATTCCGTTCCATTCGATTCGATTCCATTCCATTCCAATCCATTCCATTCCATTCCATTCCATTCCATTCCTTTCCATTCCATTGGATTCCATTCCATTCCATTCCATTCCATTCCATTCCATTCCATTCCATTCCTTTCCATTCCATTCCATTCCATTCCGTTCTACTCGGGTTGATTCCATTCTATTCCATTCCATTCCATTCGATTCCATTCGATTCCATTCGATTCCATTCCATTCCATTCCATTAAATTTCATTCCATTTCATTCCATTCCATTGCATTCCATTCCATTCCATTCCATTCCGTTCGATTCCATTCCATTCCATTCCAATCCAATCCATTCCATTCTACTCGGGTTGATTCCATTCCATTCCATTCCGTTGCATTCCATTCCATTCCTTTCCATTCCAATCCATTCCATTCTACTCGGGTTGATTCCATTCCATTTCATTCCATTCCATTCCATTCCATTCCAATCCATTCCATTCTACTCGGGTTGATTCCATTCCATTCCATTCCATTCCATTCCATTCCATTCCATTCCATTCCAATCCATTCCATTCAACTCGGGTTGATTCCATTCAATTCCATTCCATTCCATTCCATTCCATTCCATTCCATTCCATTAAATTTTATTCCATTCCATTCCATTCCATTCCTTTCCATTCCATTCCATTCCATTACGTTCTACTCGGGTTGATTTCATTCCATTCCATTCCATTCCATTCCATTCCATTCCATTCCATTCCATTCCATTCCATTCCATTCCTTTCGATTCCATACGATTCCATTCCATTCCATTTCATTCCAATCAATTCCGTTCTACTCGGGTTGATTCCATTCCATTCCATTCCATTCCATTCCATTCCATTCCATTCCATTCCGTTCCATTCCATTCAATTCCATTCCAGTCCATTCCAATCCATTCCATTCTACTCGGGTTGATTCCATTCCATTCCATTCCATTCCATTCCATTCCATTCCATTCCATTCCATTCCATTCGATTCCATTCCATTCCATTCCATTCCATTCCATTCCATTCCATTCCATTCCATTAAATTTTATTCCATTCCATTCCATTCCATTCCTTTCCTTTCCATTCCATTCCATTCCATTCCATTACGTTCTACTCGGGTTGATTTCATTCCATTCCATTCCATTCCATTCCATTCCATTCCATTCCATTCCATTCCATTCCATTCCATTCCATTTCATTTCAATCCATTCCATTCTACTCGGGTTGATTCCATTCCATTCCATTTGATTCCATTCCATTCCATTCCATTCCATTACATTACATTCTGTTCTACTCGGGTTGATTTCATTCTATTCCATTCCATTCCATTCCCTTCCATTCCATTCCATTCAATTCCATTCGATTCCAATCTATTCCATTCCATTAAATTCCATTCCATTCCATTCCATTCCATTCCATTCCATTCCATTCCATTCCATTCCATTCCGTTCTACTCGGGTTGATTCCATTCCATTCCATTCCATTCGATTCCATTCCATTCCATTCCATTCCAATCCATTCCATTCCAATCCATTCCATTCTACTCGGGTAGATTCCATTCCATTACATTCCTTTCCATTCCATTCCATTCCATTCCATTCCATTCCATTCCATTCCATTCCATTCGATTACATTCGATTCCATTCCATTCCATTCCATTAAATTCCATTCCATTCCATTCCATTCCATTCCATTCCATTCCATTCCATTCCATTCTACTCGGGTTGATTCCATTCCATTCCATTCCATTCCATTCCATTCCATTCCATTCAATTCCATTCCATTCCATTCCATTCCATTCCATTCCATTGCATTCCAATCCATTCCATTCTACTCGGGTTGATTAGATTCCATTCCATTCCATTCCATTCCATTTCATTCCATTCCATTCGATTCCATTCCATTCCAATCCATTCCATTCCATTCCATTCCATTTCATTCCATTCCATTCCATTCCATTCCATTCGATTCCATTCCATTCCATTCCGTTCCATTCCTTTCTATTCGATTCCATTCCATTCCATTCCATTCCATTCCATTCCATTCCATTCCATTCCATTCCGTTCTACTCTGGTTGAATTCATTCCTTTCCATTGCATTCCATTCCATTCCATTCCATTCTATGCCATTCGATTCCATTCCATTCCATTTCAATCCATTCCGTTCTACTCGGGTTGATTCCATTCCATTCCATTCCATTCCATTCCATTCCATTCCATTCCAGTCCATTCCAATCCATTCCATTCTACTAGGGTTGATTCCATTCGATTCCATTCCATTCCATTGGATTCCATTCCATTCCATTCCATTCCATTCCGTTCCATTCGATTCGATTCCATTCCATTCCAATCCATTCCATTCCATTCCATTCCATTCCATTCCTTTCCATTCCATTGGATTCCATTCCATTCCATTCCATTCCATTCCATTCCATTCCATTCCATTCCTTTCCATTCCATTCCATTCCATTCCGTTCTACTCGGGTTGATTCCATTCTATTCCATTCCATTCCATTCGATTCCATTCGATTCCATTCGATTCCATTCCATTCCATTCCATTAAATTTCATTCCATTTCATTCCATTCCATTGCATTCCATTCCATTCCATTCCATTCCGTTCGATTCCATTCCATTCCATTCCAATCCAATCCATTCCATTCTACTCGGGTTGATTCCATTCCATTCCATTCCATTGCATTCCATTCCATTCCTTTCCATTCCAATCCATTCCATTCTACTCGGGTTGATTCCATTCCATTTCATTCCATTCCATTCCATTCCATTCCAATCCATTCCATTCTACTCGGGTTGATTCCATTCCATTCCATTCCATTCCATTCCATTCCATTCCATTCCATTCCAATCCATTCCATTCAACTCGGGTTGATTCCATTCAATTCCATTCCATTCCATTCCATTCCATTCCATTCCATTCCATTAAATTTTATTCCATTCCATTCCATTCCATTCCTTTCCATTCCATTCCATTCCATTACGTTCTACTCGGGTTGATTTCATTCCATTCCATTCCATTCCATTCCATTCCATTCCATTCCATTCCATTCCATTCCATTCCATTCCTTTCGATTCCATACGATTCCATTCCATTCCATTTCATTCCAATCAATTCCGTTCTACTCGGGTTGATTCCATTCCATTCCATTCCATTCCATTCCATTCCATTCCATTCCGTTCCATTCCATTCAATTCCATTCCAGTCCATTCCAATCCATTCCATTCTACTCGGGTTGATTCCATTCCATTCCATTCCATTCCATTCCATTCCATTCCATTCCATTCCATTCGATTCCATTCCATTCCATTCCATTCCATTCCATTCCATTCCATTCCATTCCATTAAATTTTATTCCATTCCATTCCATTCCATGCCTTTCCTTTCCATTCCATTCCATTCCATTCCATTACGTTCTACTCGGGTTGATTTCATTCCATTCCATTCCATTCCATTCCATTCCATTCCATTCCATTCCATTCCATTCCATTCCATTCCATTTCATTTCAATCCATTCCATTCTACTCGGGTTGATTCCATTCCATTCCATTTGATTCCATTCCATTCCATTCCATTCCATTACATTACATTCTGTTCTACTCGGGTTGATTTCATTCTATTCCATTCCATTCCATTCCCTTCCATTCCATTCCATTCAATTCCATTCGATTCCAATCTATTCCATTCCATTAAATTCCATTCCATTCCATTCCATTCCATTCCATTCCATTCCATTCCATTCCATTCCATTCCGTTCTACTCGGGTTGATTCCATTCCATTCCATTCCATTCGATTCCATTCCATTCCATTCCATTCCAATCCATTCCATTCCAATCCATTCCATTCTACTCGGGTAGATTCCATTCCATTACATTCCTTTCCATTCCATTCCATTCCATTCCATTCCATTCCATTCCATTCCATTCGATTACATTCGATTCCATTCCATTCCATTCCATTAAATTCCATTCCATTCCATTCCATTCCATTCCATTCCATTCCATTCCATTCCATTCTACTCGGGTTGATTCCATTCCATTCCATTCCATTCCATTCCATTCCATTCCATTCAATTCCATTCCATTCCATTCCATTCCATTCCATTCCATTGCATTCCAATCCATTCCATTCTACTCGGGTTGATTAGATTCCATTCCATTCCATTCCATTCCATTTCATTCCATTCCATTCGATTCCATTCCATTCCAATCCATTCCATTCCATTCCATTCCATTTCATTCCATTCCATTCCATTCCATTCGATTCGATTCCATTCCATTCCATTCCGTTCCATTCCTTTCTATTCGATTCCATTCCATTCCATTCCATTCCATTCCATTCCATTCCATTCCATTCCATTCCATTCCATTCCGTTCTACTCTGGTTGAATTCATTCCTTTTCATTGCATTCCATTCCATTCCATTCCATTCTATGCCATTCGATTCCATTCCATTCCATTTCAATCCATTCCGTTCTACTCGGGTTGATTCCATTCCATTCCATTCCATTCCATTCCATTCCATTCCATTCCAGTCCATTCCAATCCATTCCATTCTACTAGGGTTGATTCCATTCGATTCCATTCCATTCCATTGGATTCCATTCCATTCCATTCCATTCCATTCCGTTCCATTCGATTCGATTCCATTCCATTCCAATCCATTCCATTCCATTCCATTCCATTCCATTCCTTTCCATTCCATTGGATTCCATTCCATTCCATTCCATTCCATTCCATTCCATTCCATTCCATTCCTTTCCATTCCATTCCATTCCATTCCGTTCTACTCGGGTTGATTCCATTCTATTCCATTCCATTCCATTCGATTCCATTCGATTCCATTCGATTCCATTCAATTCCATTCCATTAAATTTCATTCCATTTCATTCCATTCCATTGCATTCCATTCCATTCCATTCCATTCCGTTCGATTCCATTCCATTCCATTCCAATCCAATCCATTCCATTCTACTCGGGTTGATTCCATTCCATTCCATTCCATTGCATTCCATTCCATTCCTTTCCATTCCAATCCATTCCATTCTACTCGGGTTGATTCCATTCCATTTCATTCCATTCCATTCCATTCCATTCCAATCCATTCCATTCAACTCGGGTTGATTCCATTCAATTCCATTCCATTCCATTCCATTCCATTCCATTCCATTCCATTAAATTTTATTCCATTCCATTCCATTCCATTCCTTTCCATTCCATTCCATTCCATTACGTTCTACTCGGGTTGATTTCATTCCATTCCATTCCATTCCATTCCATTCCATTCCATTCCATTCCATTCCATTCCATTCCATTCCTTTCGATTCCATACGATTCCATTCCATTCCATTTCATTCCAATCAATTCCGTTCTACTCGGGTTGATTCCATTCCATTCCATTCCATTCCATTCCATTCCATTCCATTCCATTCCGTTCCATTCCATTCAATTCCATTCCAGTCCATTCCAATCCATTCCATTCTACTCGGGTTGATTCCATTCCATTCCATTCCATTCCATTCCATTCCATTCCATTCCATTCCATTCGATTCCATTCCATTCCATTCCATTCCATTCCATTCCATTCCATTCCATTCCATTAAATTTTATTCCATTCCATTCCATTCCATGCCTTTCCTTTCCATTCCATTCCATTCCATTCCATTACGTTCTACTCGGGTTGATTTCATTCCATTCCATTCCATTCCATTCCATTCCATTCCATTCCATTCCATTCCATTCCATTCCATTCCATTTCATTTCAATCCATTCCATTCTACTCGGGTTGATTCCATTCCATTCCATTTGATTCCATTCCATTCCATTCCATTCCATTACATTACATTCTGTTCTACTCGGGTTGATTTCATTCTATTCCATTCCATTCCATTCCCTTCCATTCCATTCCATTCAATTCCATTCGATTCCAATCTATTCCATTCCATTAAATTCCATTCCATTCCATTCCATTCCATTCCATTCCATTCCATTCCATTCCATTCCATTCCATTCCGTTCTACTCGGGTTGATTCCATTCCATTCCATTCCATTCGATTCCATTCCATTCCATTCCATTCCAATCCATTCCATTCCAATCCATTCCATTCTACTCGGGTAGATTCCATTCCATTACATTCCTTTCCATTCCATTCCATTCCATTCCATTCCATTCCATTCGATTACATTCGATTCCATTCCATTCCATTCCATTAAATTCCATTCCATTCCATTCCATTCCATTCCATTCCATTCCATTCCATTCCATTAAATTTTATTCCATTCCATTCCATTCCATTCCTTTCCTTTCCATTCCATTCCATTCCATTCCATTATGTTCTACTCGGGTTGATTTCATTCCATTCCATTCCATTCCATTCCATTCCATTCCATTCCATTCGATTCCATTCCATTTCATTTCAATCCATTCCATTCTACTCGGGTTGATTCCATTCCATTCCATTTGATTCCATTCCATTCCATTCCATTCCATTCCATTCCATTCTGTTCTACTCGGGTTGATTTCATTCTATTCCATTCCATTCCATTCCCTTCCATTCCATTCCATTCAATTCCATTCGATTCCAATCTATTCCATTCCATTAAATTCCATTCCATTCCATTCCATTCCATTCCATTCCATTCCATTCCATTCCATTCCATTCCATTCCGTTCTACTCGGGTTGATTCCATTCCATTCCATTCCATTCGATTCCATTCCATTCCATTCCATTCCAATCCATTCCATTCCAATCCATTCCATTCTACTCGGGTAGATTCCATTCCATTACATTCCTTTCCATTCCATTCCATTCCATTCCATTCCATTCCATTCCATTCCATTCCATTCCATTCGATTACATTCGATTCCATTCCATTCCATTCCATTAAATTCCATTCCATTCCATTCCATTCCATTCCATTCCATTCCATTCCATTCCATTCTACTCGGGTTGATTCCATTCCATTCCATTCCATTCCATTCCATTCCATTCCATTCAATTCCATTCCATTCCATTCCATTCCATTCCATTGCATTCCAATCCATTCCATTCTACTCGGGTTGATTAGATTCCATTCCATTCCATTCCATTCCATTTCATTCCATTCCATTCGATTCCATTCCATTCCAATCCATTCCATTCCATTCCATTCCATTTCATTCCATTCCATTCCATTCCATTCGATTCGATTCCATTCCATTCCATTCCGTTCCATTCCTTTCTATTCGATTCCATTCCATTCCATTCCATTCCATTCCATTCCATTCCATTCCATTCCATTCCATTCCATTCCGTTCTACTCTGGTTGAATTCATTCCTTTCCATTGCATTCCATTCCATTCCATTCCATTCTATGCCATTCGATTCCATTCCATTCCATTTCAATCCATTCCGTTCTACTCGGGTTGATTCCATTCCATTCCATTCCATTCCATTCCATTCCATTCCATTCCAGTCCATTCCAATCCATTCCATTCTACTAGGGTTGATTCCATTCGATTCCATTCCATTCCATTGGATTCCATTCCATTCCATTCCATTCCATTCCGTTCCATTCGATTCGATTCCATTCCATTCCAATCCATTCCATTCCATTCCATTCCATTCCATTCCTTTCCATTCCATTGGATTCCATTCCATTCCATTCCATTCCATTCCATTCCATTCCATTCCATTCCTTTCCATTCCATTCCATTCCATTCCGTTCTACTCGGGTTGATTCCATTCTATTCCATTCCATTCCATTCGATTCCATTCGATTCCATTCGATTCCATTCCATTCCATTCCATTAAATTTCATTCCATTTCATTCCATTCCATTGCATTCCATTCCATTCCATTCCATTCCGTTCGATTCCATTCCATTCCATTCCAATCCAATCCATTCCATTCTACTCGGGTTGATTCCATTCCATTCCATTCCGTTGCATTCCATTCCATTCCTTTCCATTCCAATCCATTCCATTCTACTCGGGTTGATTCCATTCCATTTCATTCCATTCCATTCCATTCCATTCCAATCCATTCCATTCTACTCGGGTTGATTCCATTCCATTCCATTCCATTCCATTCCATTCCATTCCATTCCATTCCAATCCATTCCATTCAACTCGGGTTGATTCCATTCAATTCCATTCCATTCCATTCCATTCCATTCCATTCCATTCCATTAAATTTTATTCCATTCCATTCCATTCCATTCCTTTCCATTCCATTCCATTCCATTACGTTCTACTCGGGTTGATTTCATTCCATTCCATTCCATTCCATTCCATTCCATTCCATTCCATTCCATTCCATTCCATTCCATTCCATTCCTTTCGATTCCATACGATTCCATTCCATTCCATTTCATTCCAATCAATTCCGTTCTACTCGGGTTGATTCCATTCCATTCCATTCCATTCCATTCCATTCCATTCCATTCCATTCCGTTCCATTCCATTCAATTCCATTCCAGTCCATTCCAATCCATTCCATTCTACTCGGGTTGATTCCATTCCATTCCATTCCATTCCATTCCATTCCATTCCATTCCATTCCATTCCATTCGATTCCATTCCATTCCATTCCATTCCATTCCATTCCATTCCATTCCATTCCATTAAATTTTATTCCATTCCATTCCATTCCATTCCTTTCCTTTCCATTCCATTCCATTCCATTCCATTACGTTCTACTCGGGTTGATTTCATTCCATTCCATTCCATTCCATTCCATTCCATTCCATTCCATTCCATTCCATTCCATTCCATTCCATTTCATTTCAATCCATTCCATTCTACTCGGGTTGATTCCATTCCATTCCATTTGATTCCATTCCATTCCATTCCATTCCATTCCATTCCATTCTGTTCTACTCGGGTTGATTTCATTCTATTCCATTCCATTCCATTCCCTTCCATTCCATTCCATTCAATTCCATTCGATTCCAATCTATTCCATTCCATTAAATTCCATTCCATTCCATTCCATTCCATTCCATTCCATTCCATTCCATTCCATTCCATTCCATTCCGTTCTACTCGGGTTGATTCCATTCCATTCCATTCCATTCCATTCCATTCCATTCCATTCCATTCCAATCCATTCCATTCCAATCCATTCCATTCTACTCGGGTAGATTCCATTCCATTACATTCCTTTCCATTCCATTCCATTCCATTCCATTCCATTCCATTCCATTCCATTCCATTCCATTCGATTACATTCGATTCCATTCCATTCCATTCCATTAAATTCCATTCCATTCCATTCCATTCCATTCCATTCCATTCCATTCCATTCCATTCTACTCGGGTTGATTCCATTCCATTCCATTCCATTCCATTCCATTCCATTCCATTCAATTCCATTCCATTCCATTCCATTCCATTCCATTGCATTCCAATCCATTCCATTCTACTCGGGTTGATTAGATTCCATTCCATTCCATTCCATTCCATTTCATTCCATTCCATTCGATTCCATTCCTTTCCAATCCATTCCATTCCATTCCATTCCATTTCATTCCATTCCATTCCATTCCATTCGATTCGATTCCATTCCATTCCATTCCGTTCCATTCCTTTCTATTCGATTCCATTCCATTCCATTCCATTCCATTCCATTCCATTCCATTCCATTCCATTCCATTCCATTCCATTCCGTTCTACTCTGGTTGAATTCATTCCTTTCCATTGCATTCCATTCCATTCCATTCCATTCTATGCCATTCGATTCCATTCCATTCCATTTCAATCCATTCCGTTCTACTCGGGTTGATTCCATTCCATTCCATTCCATTCCATTCCATTCCATTCCATTCCAGTCCATTCCAATCCATTCCATTCTACTAGGGTTGATTCCATTCGATTCCATTCCATTCCATTGGATTCCATTCCATTCCATTCCATTCCATTCCGTTCCATTCGATTCGATTCCATTCCATTCCAATCCATTCCATTCCATTCCATTCCATTCCATTCCTTTCCATTCCATTGGATTCCATTCCATTCCATTCCATTCCATTCCATTCCATTCCATTCCATTCCTTTCCATTCCATTCCATTCCATTCCGTTCTACTCGGGTTGATTCCATTCTATTCCATTCCATTCCATTCGATTCCATTCGATTCCATTCGATTCCATTCCATTCCATTCCATTAAATTTCATTCCATTTCATTCCATTCCATTGCATTCCATTCCATTCCATTCCATTCCGTTCGATTCCATTCCATTCCATTCCAATCCAATCCATTCCATTCTACTCGGGTTGATTCCATTCCATTCCATTCCGTTGCATTCCATTCCATTCCTTTCCATTCCAATCCATTCCATTCTACTCGGGTTGATTCCATTCCATTTCATTCCATTCCATTCCATTCCATTCCAATCCATTCCATTCTACTCGGGTTGATTCCATTCCATTCCATTCCATTCCATTCCATTCCATTCCATTCCATTCCAATCCATTCCATTCAACTCGGGTTGATTCCATTCAATTCCATTCCATTCCATTCCATTCCATTCCATTCCATTCCATTAAATTTTATTCCATTCCATTCCATTCCATTCCTTTCCATTCCATTCCATTCCATTACGTTCTACTCGGGTTGATTTCATTCCATTCCATTCCATTCCATTCCATTCCATTCCATTCCATTCCATTCCATTCCATTCCATTCCTTTCGATTCCATACGATTCCATTCCATTCCATTTCATTCCAATCAATTCCGTTCTACTCGGGTTGATTCCATTCCATTCCATTCCATTCCATTCCATTCCATTCCATTCCATTCCGTTCCATTCCATTCAATTCCATTCCAGTCCATTCCAATCCATTCCATTCTACTCGGGTTGATTCCATTCCATTCCATTCCATTCCATTCCATTCCATTCCATTCCATTCCATTCCATTCGATTCCATTCCATTCCATTCCATTCCATTCCATTCCATTCCATTCCATTCCATTAAATTTTATTCCATTCCATTCCATTCCATTCCTTTCCTTTCCATTCCATTCCATTCCATTCCATTACGTTCTACTCGGGTTGATTTCATTCCATTCCATTCCATTCCATTCCATTCCATTCCATTCCATTCCATTCCATTCCATTCCATTCCATTCCATTTCATTTCAATCCATTCCATTCTACTCGGGTTGATTCCATTCCATTCCATTTGATTCCATTCCATTCCATTCCATTCCATTACATTACATTCTGTTCTACTCGGGTTGATTTCATTCTATTCCATTCCATTCCATTCCCTTCCATTCCATTCCATTCAATTCCATTCGATTCCAATCTATTCCATTCCATTAAATTCCATTCCATTCCATTCCATTCCATTCCATTCCATTCCATTCCATTCCATTCCATTCCGTTCTACTCGGGTTGATTCCATTCCATTCCATTCCATTCGATTCCATTCCATTCCATTCCATTCCAATCCATTCCATTCCAATCCATTCCATTCTACTCGGGTAGATTCCATTCCATTACATTCCTTTCCATTCCATTCCATTCCATTCCATTCCATTCCATTCCATTCCATTCCATTCGATTACATTCGATTCCATTCCATTCCATTCCATTAAATTCCATTCCATTCCATTCCATTCCATTCCATTCCATTCCATTCCATTCCATT
Organism: Gorilla gorilla gorilla; assembly: GCF_029281585.2. Taxonomy (NCBI): domain Eukaryota; kingdom Metazoa; phylum Chordata; class Mammalia; order Primates; family Hominidae; genus Gorilla; species Gorilla gorilla. Next base: position 20,141,245 of record NC_073241.2, read on the forward strand.
CTACTCGGGTTGATTCCATTCCATTCCATTCCATTCCATTCCATTCCATTCCATTCAATTCCATTCCATTCCATTCCATTCCATTCCATTCCATTGCATTCCAATCCATTCCATTCTACTCGGGTTGATTAGATTCCATTCCATTCCATTCCATTCCATTTCATTCCATTCCATTCGATTCCATTCCATTCCAATCCATTCCATTCCATTCCATTCCATTTCATTCCATTCCATTCCATTCCATTCCATTCGATTCCATTCCATTCCATTCCGTTCCATTCCTTTCTATTCGATTCCATTCCATTCCATTCCATTCCATTCCATTCCATTCCATTCCATTCCGTTCTACTCTGGTTGAATTCATTCCTTTCCATTGCATTCCATTCCATTCCATTCCATTCTATGCCATTCGATTCCATTCCATTCCATTTCAATCCATTCCGTTCTACTCGGGTTGATTCCATTCCATTCCATTCCATTCCATTCCATTCCATTCCATTCCAGTCCATTCCAATCCATTCCATTCTACTAGGGTTGATTCCATTCGATTCCATTCCATTCCATTGGATTCCATTCCATTCCATTCCATTCCATTCCGTTCCATTCGATTCGATTCCATTCCATTCCAATCCATTCCATTCCATTCCATTCCATTCCATTCCTTTCCATTCCATTGGATTCCATTCCATTCCATTCCATTCCATTCCATTCCATTCCATTCCATTCCTTTCCATTCCATTCCATTCCATTCCGTTCTACTCGGGTTGATTCCATTCTATTCCATTCCATTCCATTCGATTCCATTCGATTCCATTCGATTCCATTCCATTCCATTCCATTAAATTTCATTCCATTTCATTCCATTCCATTGCATTCCATTCCATTCCATTCCATTCCGTTCGATTCCATTCCATTCCATTCCAATCCAATCCATTCCATTCTACTCGGGTTGATTCCATTCCATTCCATTCCATTGCATTCCATTCCATTCCTTTCCATTCCAATCCATTCCATTCTACTCGGGTTGATTCCATTCCATTTCATTCCATTCCATTCCATTCCATTCCAATCCATTCCATTCTACTCGGGTTGATTCCATTCCATTCCATTCCATTCCATTCCATTCCATTCCATTCCATTCCAATCCATTCCATTCAACTCGGGTTGATTCCATTCAATTCCATTCCATTCCATTCCATTCCATTCCATTCCATTCCATTAAATTTTATTCCATTCCATTCCATTCCATTCCTTTCCATTCCATTCCATTCCATTACGTTCTACTCGGGTTGATTTCATTCCATTCCATTCCATTCCATTCCATTCCATTCCATTCCATTCCATTCCATTCCATTCCATTCCTTTCGATTCCATACGATTCCATTCCATTCCATTTCATTCCAATCAATTCCGTTCTACTCGGGTTGATTCCATTCCATTCCATTCCATTCCATTCCATTCCATTCCATTCCATTCCGTTCCATTCCATTCAATTCCATTCCAGTCCATTCCAATCCATTCCATTCTACTCGGGTTGATTCCATTCCATTCCATTCCATTCCATTCCATTCCATTCCATTCCATTCCATTCGATTCCATTCCATTCCATTCCATTCCATTCCATTCCATTCCATTCCATTCCATTAAATTTTATTCCATTCCATTCCATTCCATGCCTTTCCTTTCCATTCCATTCCATTCCATTCCATTACGTTCTACTCGGGTTGATTTCATTCCATTCCATTCCATTCCATTCCATTCCATTCCATTCCATTCCATTCCATTCCATTCCATTCCATTCCATTTCATTTCAATCCATTCCATTCTACTCGGGTTGATTCCATTCCATTCCATTTGATTCCATTCCATTCCATTCCATTCCATTACATTACATTCTGTTCTACTCGGGTTGATTTCATTCTATTCCATTCCATTCCATTCCCTTCCATTCCATTCCATTCAATTCCATTCGATTCCAATCTATTCCATTCCATTAAATTCCATTCCATTCCATTCCATTCCATTCCATTCCATTCCATTCCATTCCATTCCATTCCGTTCTACTCGGGTTGATTCCATTCCATTCCATTCCATTCGATTCCATTCCATTCCATTCCATTCCAATCCATTCCATTCCAATCCATTCCATTCTACTCGGGTAGATTCCATTCCATTACATTCCTTTCCATTCCATTCCATTCCATTCCATTCCATTCCATTCCATTCCATTCGATTACATTCGATTCCATTCCATTCCATTCCATTAAATTCCATTCCATTCCATTCCATTCCATTCCATTCCATTCCATTCCATTCCATTCTACTCGGGTTGATTCCATTCCATTCCATTCCATTCCATTCCATTCCATTCCATTCAATTCCATTCCATTCCATTCCATTCCATTCCATTCCATTGCATTCCAATCCATTCCATTCTACTCGGGTTGATTAGATTCCATTCCATTCCATTCCATTCCATTTCATTCCATTCCATTCGATTCCATTCCATTCCAATCCATTCCATTCCATTCCATTCCATTTCATTCCATTCCATTCCATTCCATTCGATTCGATTCCATTCCATTCCATTCCGTTCCATTCCTTTCTATTCGATTCCATTCCATTCCATTCCATTCCATTCCATTCCATTCCATTCCATTCCATTCCATTCCATTCCATTCCGTTCTACTCTGGTTGAATTCATTCCTTTTCATTGCATTCCATTCCATTCCATTCCATTCTATGCCATTCGATTCCATTCCATTCCATTTCAATCCATTCCGTTCTACTCGGGTTGATTCCATTCCATTCCATTCCATTCCATTCCATTCCATTCCATTCCAGTCCATTCCAATCCATTCCATTCTACTAGGGTTGATTCCATTCGATTCCATTCCATTCCATTGGATTCCATTCCATTCCATTCCATTCCATTCCGTTCCATTCGATTCGATTCCATTCCATTCCAATCCATTCCATTCCATTCCATTCCATTCCATTCCTTTCCATTCCATTGGATTCCATTCCATTCCATTCCATTCCATTCCATTCCATTCCATTCCATTCCTTTCCATTCCATTCCATTCCATTCCGTTCTACTCGGGTTGATTCCATTCTATTCCATTCCATTCCATTCGATTCCATTCGATTCCATTCGATTCCATTCAATTCCATTCCATTAAATTTCATTCCATTTCATTCCATTCCATTGCATTCCATTCCATTCCATTCCATTCCGTTCGATTCCATTCCATTCCATTCCAATCCAATCCATTCCATTCTACTCGGGTTGATTCCATTCCATTCCATTCCATTGCATTCCATTCCATTCCTTTCCATTCCAATCCATTCCATTCTACTCGGGTTGATTCCATTCCATTTCATTCCATTCCATTCCATTCCATTCCAATCCATTCCATTCTACTCGGGTTGATTCCATTCCATTCCATTCCATTCCATTCCATTCCATTCCATTCCATTCCAATCCATTCCATTCAACTCGGGTTGATTCCATTCAATTCCATTCCATTCCATTCCATTCCATTCCATTCCATTCCATTAAATTTTATTCCATTCCATTCCATTCCATTCCTTTCCATTCCATTCCATTCCATTACGTTCTACTCGGGTTGATTTCATTCCATTCCATTCCATTCCATTCCATTCCATTCCATTCCATTCCATTCCATTCCATTCCATTCCTTTCGATTCCATACGATTCCATTCCATTCCATTTCATTCCAATCAATTCCGTTCTACTCGGGTTGATTCCATTCCATTCCATTCCATTCCATTCCATTCCATTCCATTCCATTCCGTTCCATTCCATTCAATTCCATTCCAGTCCATTCCAATCCATTCCATTCTACTCGGGTTGATTCCATTCCATTCCATTCCATTCCATTCCATTCCATTCCATTCCATTCCATTCGATTCCATTCCATTCCATTCCATTCCATTCCATTCCATTCCATTCCATTCCATTAAATTTTATTCCATTCCATTCCATTCCATGCCTTTCCTTTCCATTCCATTCCATTCCATTCCATTACGTTCTACTCGGGTTGATTTCATTCCATTCCATTCCATTCCATTCCATTCCATTCCATTCCATTCCATTCCATTCCATTCCATTCCATTTCATTTCAATCCATTCCATTCTACTCGGGTTGATTCCATTCCATTCCATTTGATTCCATTCCATTCCATTCCATTCCATTACATTACATTCTGTTCTACTCGGGTTGATTTCATTCTATTCCATTCCATTCCATTCCCTTCCATTCCATTCCATTCAATTCCATTCGATTCCAATCTATTCCATTCCATTAAATTCCATTCCATTCCATTCCATTCCATTCCATTCCATTCCATTCCATTCCATTCCATTCCATTCCGTTCTACTCGGGTTGATTCCATTCCATTCCATTCCATTCGATTCCATTCCATTCCATTCCATTCCAATCCATTCCATTCCAATCCATTCCATTCTACTCGGGTAGATTCCATTCCATTACATTCCTTTCCATTCCATTCCATTCCATTCCATTCCATTCCATTCGATTACATTCGATTCCATTCCATTCCATTCCATTAAATTCCATTCCATTCCATTCCATTCCATTCCATTCCATTCCATTCCATTCCATTAAATTTTATTCCATTCCATTCCATTCCATTCCTTTCCTTTCCATTCCATTCCATTCCATTCCATTATGTTCTACTCGGGTTGATTTCATTCCATTCCATTCCATTCCATTCCATTCCATTCCATTCCATTCGATTCCATTCCATTTCATTTCAATCCATTCCATTCTACTCGGGTTGATTCCATTCCATTCCATTTGATTCCATTCCATTCCATTCCATTCCATTCCATTCCATTCTGTTCTACTCGGGTTGATTTCATTCTATTCCATTCCATTCCATTCCCTTCCATTCCATTCCATTCAATTCCATTCGATTCCAATCTATTCCATTCCATTAAATTCCATTCCATTCCATTCCATTCCATTCCATTCCATTCCATTCCATTCCATTCCATTCCATTCCGTTCTACTCGGGTTGATTCCATTCCATTCCATTCCATTCGATTCCATTCCATTCCATTCCATTCCAATCCATTCCATTCCAATCCATTCCATTCTACTCGGGTAGATTCCATTCCATTACATTCCTTTCCATTCCATTCCATTCCATTCCATTCCATTCCATTCCATTCCATTCCATTCCATTCGATTACATTCGATTCCATTCCATTCCATTCCATTAAATTCCATTCCATTCCATTCCATTCCATTCCATTCCATTCCATTCCATTCCATTCTACTCGGGTTGATTCCATTCCATTCCATTCCATTCCATTCCATTCCATTCCATTCAATTCCATTCCATTCCATTCCATTCCATTCCATTGCATTCCAATCCATTCCATTCTACTCGGGTTGATTAGATTCCATTCCATTCCATTCCATTCCATTTCATTCCATTCCATTCGATTCCATTCCATTCCAATCCATTCCATTCCATTCCATTCCATTTCATTCCATTCCATTCCATTCCATTCGATTCGATTCCATTCCATTCCATTCCGTTCCATTCCTTTCTATTCGATTCCATTCCATTCCATTCCATTCCATTCCATTCCATTCCATTCCATTCCATTCCATTCCATTCCATTCCGTTCTACTCTGGTTGAATTCATTCCTTTCCATTGCATTCCATTCCATTCCATTCCATTCTATGCCATTCGATTCCATTCCATTCCATTTCAATCCATTCCGTTCTACTCGGGTTGATTCCATTCCATTCCATTCCATTCCATTCCATTCCATTCCATTCCAGTCCATTCCAATCCATTCCATTCTACTAGGGTTGATTCCATTCGATTCCATTCCATTCCATTGGATTCCATTCCATTCCATTCCATTCCATTCCGTTCCATTCGATTCGATTCCATTCCATTCCAATCCATTCCATTCCATTCCATTCCATTCCATTCCTTTCCATTCCATTGGATTCCATTCCATTCCATTCCATTCCATTCCATTCCATTCCATTCCATTCCTTTCCATTCCATTCCATTCCATTCCGTTCTACTCGGGTTGATTCCATTCTATTCCATTCCATTCCATTCGATTCCATTCGATTCCATTCGATTCCATTCCATTCCATTCCATTAAATTTCATTCCATTTCATTCCATTCCATTGCATTCCATTCCATTCCATTCCATTCCGTTCGATTCCATTCCATTCCATTCCAATCCAATCCATTCCATTCTACTCGGGTTGATTCCATTCCATTCCATTCCGTTGCATTCCATTCCATTCCTTTCCATTCCAATCCATTCCATTCTACTCGGGTTGATTCCATTCCATTTCATTCCATTCCATTCCATTCCATTCCAATCCATTCCATTCTACTCGGGTTGATTCCATTCCATTCCATTCCATTCCATTCCATTCCATTCCATTCCATTCCAATCCATTCCATTCAACTCGGGTTGATTCCATTCAATTCCATTCCATTCCATTCCATTCCATTCCATTCCATTCCATTAAATTTTATTCCATTCCATTCCATTCCATTCCTTTCCATTCCATTCCATTCCATTACGTTCTACTCGGGTTGATTTCATTCCATTCCATTCCATTCCATTCCATTCCATTCCATTCCATTCCATTCCATTCCATTCCATTCCATTCCTTTCGATTCCATACGATTCCATTCCATTCCATTTCATTCCAATCAATTCCGTTCTACTCGGGTTGATTCCATTCCATTCCATTCCATTCCATTCCATTCCATTCCATTCCATTCCGTTCCATTCCATTCAATTCCATTCCAGTCCATTCCAATCCATTCCATTCTACTCGGGTTGATTCCATTCCATTCCATTCCATTCCATTCCATTCCATTCCATTCCATTCCATTCCATTCGATTCCATTCCATTCCATTCCATTCCATTCCATTCCATTCCATTCCATTCCATTAAATTTTATTCCATTCCATTCCATTCCATTCCTTTCCTTTCCATTCCATTCCATTCCATTCCATTACGTTCTACTCGGGTTGATTTCATTCCATTCCATTCCATTCCATTCCATTCCATTCCATTCCATTCCATTCCATTCCATTCCATTTCATTTCAATCCATTCCATTCTACTCGGGTTGATTCCATTCCATTCCATTTGATTCCATTCCATTCCATTCCATTCCATTACATTACATTCTGTTCTACTCGGGTTGATTTCATTCTATTCCATTCCATTCCATTCCCTTCCATTCCATTCCATTCAATTCCATTCGATTCCAATCTATTCCATTCCATTAAATTCCATTCCATTCCATTCCATTCCATTCCATTCCATTCCATTCCATTCCATTCCATTCCGTTCTACTCGGGTTGATTCCATTCCATTCCATTCCATTCGATTCCATTCCATTCCATTCCATTCCAATCCATTCCATTCCAATCCATTCCATTCTACTCGGGTAGATTCCATTCCATTACATTCCTTTCCATTCCATTCCATTCCATTCCATTCCATTCCATTCCATTCCATTCCATTCGATTACGTTCGATTCCATTCCATTCCATTCCATTAAATTCCATTCCATTCCATTCCATTCCATTCCATTCCATTCCATTCCATTCCATTCTACTCGGGTTGATTCCATTCCATTCCATTCCATTCCATTCCATTCCATTCCATTCAATTCCATTCCATTCCATTCCATTCCATTCCATTCCATTGCATTCCAATCCATTCCATTCTACTCGGGTTGATTAGATTCCATTCCATTCCATTCCATTCCATTTCATTCCATTCCATTCGATTCCATTCCATTCCAATCCATTCCATTCCATTCCATTCCATTTCATTCCATTCCATTCCATTCCATTCCATTCGATTCCATTCCATTCCATTCCGTTCCATTCCTTTCTATTCGATTCCATTCCATTCCATTCCATTCCATTCCATTCCATTCCATTCCATTCCATTCCATTCCGTTCTACTCTGGTTGAATTCATTCCTTTCCATTGCATTCCATTCCATTCCATTCCATTCTATGCCATTCGATTCCATTCCATTCCATTTCAATCCATTCCGTTCTACTCGGGTTGATTCCATTCCATTCCATTCCATTCGATTCCATTCCATTCCATTCCATTCCAATCCATTCCATTCTACTCGGGTTGATTCCATTCCATTCCATTCCATTCCATTCCATTAAATTTTATTCCATTCCATTCCATTCCATTCCTTTCCTTTCCATTCCATTCCATTCCATTCCATTACGTTCTACTCGGGTTGATTTCATTCCATTCCATTCCATTCCATTCCATTCCATTCCATTCCATTCCATTCCATTTCAATCCATTCCATTCTACTCGGGTTGATTCCATTCCATTCCATTCCATTCCATTCGATTCCATTCCATTCCATTTCAATCCATTCCATTCTACTCGGGTTGATTCCATTCCATTCCATTCCATTCCTTTCCATTCCATTCCATTCCATTCCATTCCATTCCATTCCATTCCATTCCATTCCATTCCATTCCATTCCATTCCATTCGATTCCATTCCATTCCATTCCGTTCTACTCGGGTTGATTCTATTCCATTCCATTCCATTCCATTCCATTCCATTCCATTCCATTCCAATCCATTCCCTTCTACTGGGTTTGATTCCGTTCCGTTCCATTCCGTACCATTCCATTCCATTCCTTTCTATTCCATTCCATTCCATTCCATTCCATTCCATTCCATTCCATTCCATTCCATTCCATTCCATTCCATTCCATTCCATTCTATTGCATTCCATTCCATTCCATTCCATTCCGTTCTACTCGGGTTGATTCCAATCTATTCCATTCCATTCCATTCCGTTACATTCCATTCCATTCCATTCCATTCCATTCCATTCCGTTCCATTCCATTCCATTCCATTCCAGTCCATTCCAATCCATTCCATTCTACTCGGGTTGATTCCATTCCATTCCATTCCATTCCATTCCATTCCATTCCATTCCATTCGATTCCATTCCATTCCATTCCATTCCATTCCATTCCATTCCATTCCATTAAATTTTATTCCATTCCATTCCATTCCATTCCTTTCCTTTCCATTCCATTCCATTCCACTCCATTATGTTCTACTCGGGTTGATTTCATTCCATTCCATTCCATTCCATTCCATTCCATTCCATTCCATTCCATTCCATTCGATTCCATTCCATTTCATTTCAATCCATTCCATTCTACTCGGGTTGATTCCATTCCATTCCATTTGATTCCATTCCATTCCATTCCATTCCATTCCATTCCATTCTGTTCTACTCGGGTTGATTTCATTCTATTCCATTCCATTCCATTCCCTTCCATTCCATTCCATTCAATTCCATTCGATTCCAATCTATTCCATTCCATTAAATTCCATTCCATTCCATTCCATTCCATTCCATTCCATTCCATTCCATTCCATTCCATTCCATTCCGTTCTACTCGGGTTGATTCCATTCCATTCCATTCCATTCGATTCCATTCCATTCCATTCCATTCCAATCCATTCCATTCCAATCCATTCCATTCTACTCGGGTAGATTCCATTCCATTACATTCCTTTCCATTCCATTCCATTCCATTCCATTCCATTCCATTCCATTCCATTCCATTCCATTCGATTACATTCGATTCCATTCCATTCCATTCCATTAAATTCCATTCCATTCCATTCCATTCCATTCCATTCCATTCCATTCCATTCCATTCTACTCGGGTTGATTCCATTCCATTCCATTCCATTCCATTCCATTCCATTCCATTCAATTCCATTCCATTCCATTCCATTCCATTCCATTGCATTCCAATCCATTCCATTCTACTCGGGTTGATTAGATTCCATTCCATTCCATTCCATTCCATTTCATTCCATTCCATTCGATTCCATTCCTTTCCAATCCATTCCATTCCATTCCATTCCATTTCATTCCATTCCATTCCATTCCATTCGATTCGATTCCATTCCATTCCATTCCGTTCCATTCCTTTCTATTCGATTCCATTCCATTCCATTCCATTCCATTCCATTCCATTCCATTCCATTCCATTCCATTCCATTCCGTTCTACTCTGGTTGAATTCATTCCTTTCCATTGCATTCCATTCCATTCCATTCCATTCTATGCCATTCGATTCCATTCCATTCCATTTCAATCCATTCCGTTCTACTCGGGTTGATTCCATTCCATTCCATTCCATTCCATTCCATTCCATTCCATTCCAGTCCATTCCAATCCATTCCATTCTACTAGGGTTGATTCCATTCGATTCCATTCCATTCCATTGGATTCCATTCCATTCCATTCCATTCCATTCCGTTCCATTCGATTCGATTCCATTCCATTCCAATCCATTCCATTCCATTCCATTCCATTCCATTCCTTTCCATTCCATTGGATTCCATTCCATTCCATTCCATTCCATTCCATTCCATTCCATTCCATTCCTTTCCATTCCATTCCATTCCATTCCGTTCTACTCGGGTTGATTCCATTCTATTCCATTCCATTCCATTCGATTCCATTCGATTCCATTCGATTCCATTCCATTCCATTCCATTAAATTTCATTCCATTTCATTCCATTCCATTGCATTCCATTCCATTCCATTCCATTCCGTTCGATTCCATTCCATTCCATTCCAATCCAATCCATTCCATTCTACTCGGGTTGATTCCATTCCATTCCATTCCGTTGCATTCCATTCCATTCCTTTCCATTCCAATCCATTCCATTCTACTCGGGTTGATTCCATTCCATTTCATTCCATTCCATTCCATTCCATTCCAATCCATTCCATTCTACTCGGGTTGATTCCATTCCATTCCATTCCATTCCATTCCATTCCATTCCATTCCATTCCAATCCATTCCATTCAACTCGGGTTGATTCCATTCAATTCCATTCCATTCCATTCCATTCCATTCCATTCCATTCCATTAAATTTTATTCCATTCCATTCCATTCCATTCCTTTCCATTCCATTCCATTCCATTACGTTCTACTCGGGTTGATTTCATTCCATTCCATTCCATTCCATTCCATTCCATTCCATTCCATTCCATTCCATTCCATTCCATTCCATTCCTTTCGATTCCATACGATTCCATTCCATTCCATTTCATTCCAATCAATTCCGTTCTACTCGGGTTGATTCCATTCCATTCCATTCCATTCCATTCCATTCCATTCCATTCCATTCCGTTCCATTCCATTCAATTCCATTCCAGTCCATTCCAATCCATTCCATTCTACTCGGGTTGATTCCATTCCATTCCATTCCATTCCATTCCATTCCATTCCATTCCATTCCATTCCATTCGATTCCATTCCATTCCATTCCATTCCATTCCATTCCATTCCATTCCATTCCATTAAATTTTATTCCATTCCATTCCATTCCATTCCTTTCCTTTCCATTCCATTCCATTCCATTCCATTACGTTCTACTCGGGTTGATTTCATTCCATTCCATTCCATTCCATTCCATTCCATTCCATTCCATTCCATTCCATTCCATTCCATTTCATTTCAATCCATTCCATTCTACTCGGGTTGATTCCATTCCATTCCATTTGATTCCATTCCATTCCATTCCATTCCATTCCATTCCATTCTGTTCTACTCGGGTTGATTTCATTCTATTCCATTCCATTCCATTCCCTTCCATTCCATTCCATTCAATTCCATTCGATTCCAATCTATTCCATTCCATTAAATTCCATTCCATTCCATTCCATTCCATTCCATTCCATTCCATTCCATTCCATTCCATTCCATTCCGTTCTACTCGGGTTGATTCCATTCCATTCCATTCCATTCCATTCCATTCCATTCCATTCCATTCCAATCCATTCCATTCCAATCCATTCCATTCTACTCGGGTAGATTCCATTCCATTACATTCCTTTCCATTCCATTCCATTCCATTCCATTCCATTCCATTCCATTCCATTCCATTCCATTCGATTACATTCGATTCCATTCCATTCCATTCCATTAAATTCCATTCCATTCCATTCCATTCCATTCCATTCCATTCCATTCCATTCCATTCTACTCGGGTTGATTCCATTCCATTCCATTCCATTCCATTCCATTCCATTCCATTCAATTCCATTCCATTCCATTCCATTCCATTCCATTGCATTCCAATCCATTCCATTCTACTCGGGTTGATTAGATTCCATTCCATTCCATTCCATTCCATTTCATTCCATTCCATTCGATTCCATTCCTTTCCAATCCATTCCATTCCATTCCATTCCATTTCATTCCATTCCATTCCATTCCATTCGATTCGATTCCATTCCATTCCATTCCGTTCCATTCCTTTCTATTCGATTCCATTCCATTCCATTCCATTCCATTCCATTCCATTCCATTCCATTCCATTCCATTCCATTCCATTCCGTTCTACTCTGGTTGAATTCATTCCTTTCCATTGCATTCCATTCCATTCCATTCCATTCTATGCCATTCGATTCCATTCCATTCCATTTCAATCCATTCCGTTCTACTCGGGTTGATTCCATTCCATTCCATTCCATTCCATTCCATTCCATTCCATTCCAGTCCATTCCAATCCATTCCATTCTACTAGGGTTGATTCCATTCGATTCCATTCCATTCCATTGGATTCCATTCCATTCCATTCCATTCCATTCCGTTCCATTCGATTCGATTCCATTCCATTCCAATCCATTCCATTCCATTCCATTCCATTCCATTCCTTTCCATTCCATTGGATTCCATTCCATTCCATTCCATTCCATTCCATTCCATTCCATTCCATTCCTTTCCATTCCATTCCATTCCATTCCGTTCTACTCGGGTTGATTCCATTCTATTCCATTCCATTCCATTCGATTCCATTCGATTCCATTCGATTCCATTCCATTCCATTCCATTAAATTTCATTCCATTTCATTCCATTCCATTGCATTCCATTCCATTCCATTCCATTCCGTTCGATTCCATTCCATTCCATTCCAATCCAATCCATTCCATTCTACTCGGGTTGATTCCATTCCATTCCATTCCGTTGCATTCCATTCCATTCCTTTCCATTCCAATCCATTCCATTCTACTCGGGTTGATTCCATTCCATTTCATTCCATTCCATTCCATTCCATTCCAATCCATTCCATTCTACTCGGGTTGATTCCATTCCATTCCATTCCATTCCATTCCATTCCATTCCATTCCATTCCAATCCATTCCATTCAACTCGGGTTGATTCCATTCAATTCCATTCCATTCCATTCCATTCCATTCCATTCCATTCCATTAAATTTTATTCCATTCCATTCCATTCCATTCCTTTCCATTCCATTCCATTCCATTACGTTCTACTCGGGTTGATTTCATTCCATTCCATTCCATTCCATTCCATTCCATTCCATTCCATTCCATTCCATTCCATTCCATTCCTTTCGATTCCATACGATTCCATTCCATTCCATTTCATTCCAATCAATTCCGTTCTACTCGGGTTGATTCCATTCCATTCCATTCCATTCCATTCCATTCCATTCCATTCCATTCCGTTCCATTCCATTCAATTCCATTCCAGTCCATTCCAATCCATTCCATTCTACTCGGGTTGATTCCATTCCATTCCATTCCATTCCATTCCATTCCATTCCATTCCATTCCATTCCATTCGATTCCATTCCATTCCATTCCATTCCATTCCATTCCATTCCATTCCATTCCATTAAATTTTATTCCATTCCATTCCATTCCATTCCTTTCCTTTCCATTCCATTCCATTCCATTCCATTACGTTCTACTCGGGTTGATTTCATTCCATTCCATTCCATTCCATTCCATTCCATTCCATTCCATTCCATTCCATTCCATTCCATTCCATTCCATTTCATTTCAATCCATTCCATTCTACTCGGGTTGATTCCATTCCATTCCATTTGATTCCATTCCATTCCATTCCATTCCATTACATTACATTCTGTTCTACTCGGGTTGATTTCATTCTATTCCATTCCATTCCATTCCCTTCCATTCCATTCCATTCAATTCCATTCGATTCCAATCTATTCCATTCCATTAAATTCCATTCCATTCCATTCCATTCCATTCCATTCCATTCCATTCCATTCCATTCCATTCCGTTCTACTCGGGTTGATTCCATTCCATTCCATTCCATTCGATTCCATTCCATTCCATTCCATTCCAATCCATTCCATTCCAATCCATTCCATTCTACTCGGGTAGATTCCATTCCATTACATTCCTTTCCATTCCATTCCATTCCATTCCATTCCATTCCATTCCATTCCATTCCATTCGATTACATTCGATTCCATTCCATTCCATTCCATTAAATTCCATTCCATTCCATTCCATTCCATTCCATTCCATTCCATTCCATTCCATTCTACTCGGGTTGATTCCATTCCATTCCATTCCATTCCATTCCATTCCATTCCATTCAATTCCATTCCATTCCATTCCATTCCATTCCATTCCATTGCATTCCAATCCATTCCATTCTACTCGGGTTGATTAGATTCCATTCCATTCCATTCCATTCCATTTCATTCCATTCCATTCGATTCCATTCCATTCCAATCCATTCCATTCCATTCCATTCCATTTCATTCCATTCCATTCCATTCCATTCCATTCGATTCCATTCCATTCCATTCCGTTCCATTCCTTTCTATTCGATTCCATTCCATTCCATTCCATTCCATTCCATTCCATTCCATTCCATTCCATTCCGTTCTACTCTGGTTGAATTCATTCCTTTCCATTGCATTCCATTCCATTCCATTCCATTCTATGCCATTCGATTCCATTCCATTCCATTTCAATCCATTCCGTTCTACTCGGGTTGATTCCATTCCATTCCATTCCATTCCATTCCATTCCATTCCATTCCAGTCCATTCCAATCCATTCCATTCTACTAGGGTTGATTCCATTCGATTCCATTCCATTCCATTGGATTCCATTCCATTCCATTCCATTCCATTCCGTTCCATTCGATTCGATTCCATTCCATTCCAATCCATTCCATTCCATTCCATTCCATTCCATTCCTTTCCATTCCATTGGATTCCATTCCATTCCATTCCATTCCATTCCATTCCATTCCATTCCATTCCTTTCCATTCCATTCCATTCCATTCCGTTCTACTCGGGTTGATTCCATTCTATTCCATTCCATTCCATTCGATTCCATTCGATTCCATTCGATTCCATTCCATTCCATTCCATTAAATTTCATTCCATTTCATTCCATTCCATTGCATTCCATTCCATTCCATTCCATTCCGTTCGATTCCATTCCATTCCATTCCAATCCAATCCATTCCATTCTACTCGGGTTGATTCCATTCCATTCCATTCCATTGCATTCCATTCCATTCCTTTCCATTCCAATCCATTCCATTCTACTCGGGTTGATTCCATTCCATTTCATTCCATTCCATTCCATTCCATTCCAATCCATTCCATTCTACTCGGGTTGATTCCATTCCATTCCATTCCATTCCATTCCATTCCATTCCATTCCATTCCAATCCATTCCATTCAACTCGGGTTGATTCCATTCAATTCCATTCCATTCCATTCCATTCCATTCCATTCCATTCCATTAAATTTTATTCCATTCCATTCCATTCCATTCCTTTCCATTCCATTCCATTCCATTACGTTCTACTCGGGTTGATTTCATTCCATTCCATTCCATTCCATTCCATTCCATTCCATTCCATTCCATTCCATTCCATTCCATTCCTTTCGATTCCATACGATTCCATTCCATTCCATTTCATTCCAATCAATTCCGTTCTACTCGGGTTGATTCCATTCCATTCCATTCCATTCCATTCCATTCCATTCCATTCCATTCCATTCCGTTCCATTCCATTCAATTCCATTCCAGTCCATTCCAATCCATTCCATTCTACTCGGGTTGATTCCATTCCATTCCATTCCATTCCATTCCATTCCATTCCATTCCATTCCATTCGATTCCATTCCATTCCATTCCATTCCATTCCATTCCATTCCATTCCATTCCATTAAATTTTATTCCATTCCATTCCATTCCATGCCTTTCCTTTCCATTCCATTCCATTCCATTCCATTACGTTCTACTCGGGTTGATTTCATTCCATTCCATTCCATTCCATTCCATTCCATTCCATTCCATTCCATTCCATTCCATTCCATTCCATTCCATTTCATTTCAATCCATTCCATTCTACTCGGGTTGATTCCATTCCATTCCATTTGATTCCATTCCATTCCATTCCATTCCATTACATTACATTCTGTTCTACTCGGGTTGATTTCATTCTATTCCATTCCATTCCATTCCCTTCCATTCCATTCCATTCAATTCCATTCGATTCCAATCTATTCCATTCCATTAAATTCCATTCCATTCCATTCCATTCCATTCCATTCCATTCCATTCCATTCCATTCCATTCCGTTCTACTCGGGTTGATTCCATTCCATTCCATTCCATTCGATTCCATTCCATTCCATTCCATTCCAATCCATTCCATTCCAATCCATTCCATTCTACTCGGGTAGATTCCATTCCATTACATTCCTTTCCATTCCATTCCATTCCATTCCATTCCATTCCATTCCATTCCATTCGATTACATTCGATTCCATTCCATTCCATTCCATTAAATTCCATTCCATTCCATTCCATTCCATTCCATTCCATTCCATTCCATTCCATTCTACTCGGGTTGATTCCATTCCATTCCATTCCATTCCATTCCATTCCATTCCATTCAATTCCATTCCATTCCATTCCATTCCATTCCATTCCATTGCATTCCAATCCATTCCATTCTACTCGGGTTGATTAGATTCCATTCCATTCCATTCCATTCCATTTCATTCCATTCCATTCGATTCCATTCCATTCCAATCCATTCCATTCCATTCCATTCCATTTCATTCCATTCCATTCCATTCCATTCGATTCGATTCCATTCCATTCCATTCCGTTCCATTCCTTTCTATTCGATTCCATTCCATTCCATTCCATTCCATTCCATTCCATTCCATTCCATTCCATTCCATTCCATTCCGTTCTACTCTGGTTGAATTCATTCCTTTTCATTGCATTCCATTCCATTCCATTCCATTCTATGCCATTCGATTCCATTCCATTCCATTTCAATCCATTCCGTTCTACTCGGGTTGATTCCATTCCATTCCATTCCATTCCATTCCATTCCATTCCATTCCAGTCCATTCCAATCCATTCCATTCTACTAGGGTTGATTCCATTCGATTCCATTCCATTCCATTGGATTCCATTCCATTCCATTCCATTCCATTCCGTTCCATTCGATTCGATTCCATTCCATTCCAATCCATTCCATTCCATTCCATTCCATTCCATTCCTTTCCATTCCATTGGATTCCATTCCATTCCATTCCATTCCATTCCATTCCATTCCATTCCATTCCTTTCCATTCCATTCCATTCCATTCCGTTCTACTCGGGTTGATTCCATTCTATTCCATTCCATTCCATTCGATTCCATTCGATTCCATTCGATTCCATTCAATTCCATTCCATTAAATTTCATTCCATTTCATTCCATTCCATTGCATTCCATTCCATTCCATTCCATTCCGTTCGATTCCATTCCATTCCATTCCAATCCAATCCATTCCATTCTACTCGGGTTGATTCCATTCCATTCCATTCCATTGCATTCCATTCCATTCCTTTCCATTCCAATCCATTCCATTCTACTCGGGTTGATTCCATTCCATTTCATTCCATTCCATTCCATTCCATTCCAATCCATTCCATTCTACTCGGGTTGATTCCATTCCATTCCATTCCATTCCATTCCATTCCATTCCATTCCATTCCAATCCATTCCATTCAACTCGGGTTGATTCCATTCAATTCCATTCCATTCCATTCCATTCCATTCCATTCCATTCCATTAAATTTTATTCCATTCCATTCCATTCCATTCCTTTCCATTCCATTCCATTCCATTACGTTCTACTCGGGTTGATTTCATTCCATTCCATTCCATTCCATTCCATTCCATTCCATTCCATTCCATTCCATTCCATTCCATTCCTTTCGATTCCATACGATTCCATTCCATTCCATTTCATTCCAATCAATTCCGTTCTACTCGGGTTGATTCCATTCCATTCCATTCCATTCCATTCCATTCCATTCCATTCCATTCCGTTCCATTCCATTCAATTCCATTCCAGTCCATTCCAATCCATTCCATTCTACTCGGGTTGATTCCATTCCATTCCATTCCATTCCATTCCATTCCATTCCATTCCATTCCATTCGATTCCATTCCATTCCATTCCATTCCATTCCATTCCATTCCATTCCATTCCATTAAATTTTATTCCATTCCATTCCATTCCATGCCTTTCCTTTCCATTCCATTCCATTCCATTCCATTACGTTCTACTCGGGTTGATTTCATTCCATTCCATTCCATTCCATTCCATTCCATTCCATTCCATTCCATTCCATTCCATTCCATTCCATTTCATTTCAATCCATTCCATTCTACTCGGGTTGATTCCATTCCATTCCATTTGATTCCATTCCATTCCATTCCATTCCATTACATTACATTCTGTTCTACTCGGGTTGATTTCATTCTATTCCATTCCATTCCATTCCCTTCCATTCCATTCCATTCAATTCCATTCGATTCCAATCTATTCCATTCCATTAAATTCCATTCCATTCCATTCCATTCCATTCCATTCCATTCCATTCCATTCCATTCCATTCCATTCCGTTCTACTCGGGTTGATTCCATTCCATTCCATTCCATTCGATTCCATTCCATTCCATTCCATTCCAATCCATTCCATTCCAATCCATTCCATTCTACTCGGGTAGATTCCATTCCATTACATTCCTTTCCATTCCATTCCATTCCATTCCATTCCATTCCATTCGATTACATTCGATTCCATTCCATTCCATTCCATTAAATTCCATTCCATTCCATTCCATTCCATTCCATTCCATTCCATTCCATTCCATTAAATTTTATTCCATTCCATTCCATTCCATTCCTTTCCTTTCCATTCCATTCCATTCCATTCCATTATGTTCTACTCGGGTTGATTTCATTCCATTCCATTCCATTCCATTCCATTCCATTCCATTCCATTCGATTCCATTCCATTTCATTTCAATCCATTCCATTCTACTCGGGTTGATTCCATTCCATTCCATTTGATTCCATTCCATTCCATTCCATTCCATTCCATTCCATTCTGTTCTACTCGGGTTGATTTCATTCTATTCCATTCCATTCCATTCCCTTCCATTCCATTCCATTCAATTCCATTCGATTCCAATCTATTCCATTCCATTAAATTCCATTCCATTCCATTCCATTCCATTCCATTCCATTCCATTCCATTCCATTCCATTCCATTCCGTTCTACTCGGGTTGATTCCATTCCATTCCATTCCATTCGATTCCATTCCATTCCATTCCATTCCAATCCATTCCATTCCAATCCATTCCATTCTACTCGGGTAGATTCCATTCCATTACATTCCTTTCCATTCCATTCCATTCCATTCCATTCCATTCCATTCCATTCCATTCCATTCCATTCGATTACATTCGATTCCATTCCATTCCATTCCATTAAATTCCATTCCATTCCATTCCATTCCATTCCATTCCATTCCATTCCATTCCATTCTACTCGGGTTGATTCCATTCCATTCCATTCCATTCCATTCCATTCCATTCCATTCAATTCCATTCCATTCCATTCCATTCCATTCCATTGCATTCCAATCCATTCCATTCTACTCGGGTTGATTAGATTCCATTCCATTCCATTCCATTCCATTTCATTCCATTCCATTCGATTCCATTCCATTCCAATCCATTCCATTCCATTCCATTCCATTTCATTCCATTCCATTCCATTCCATTCGATTCGATTCCATTCCATTCCATTCCGTTCCATTCCTTTCTATTCGATTCCATTCCATTCCATTCCATTCCATTCCATTCCATTCCATTCCATTCCATTCCATTCCATTCCATTCCGTTCTACTCTGGTTGAATTCATTCCTTTCCATTGCATTCCATTCCATTCCATTCCATTCTATGCCATTCGATTCCATTCCATTCCATTTCAATCCATTCCGTTCTACTCGGGTTGATTCCATTCCATTCCATTCCATTCCATTCCATTCCATTCCATTCCAGTCCATTCCAATCCATTCCATTCTACTAGGGTTGATTCCATTCGATTCCATTCCATTCCATTGGATTCCATTCCATTCCATTCCATTCCATTCCGTTCCATTCGATTCGATTCCATTCCATTCCAATCCATTCCATTCCATTCCATTCCATTCCATTCCTTTCCATTCCATTGGATTCCATTCCATTCCATTCCATTCCATTCCATTCCATTCCATTCCATTCCTTTCCATTCCATTCCATTCCATTCCGTTCTACTCGGGTTGATTCCATTCTATTCCATTCCATTCCATTCGATTCCATTCGATTCCATTCGATTCCATTCCATTCCATTCCATTAAATTTCATTCCATTTCATTCCATTCCATTGCATTCCATTCCATTCCATTCCATTCCGTTCGATTCCATTCCATTCCATTCCAATCCAATCCATTCCATTCTACTCGGGTTGATTCCATTCCATTCCATTCCGTTGCATTCCATTCCATTCCTTTCCATTCCAATCCATTCCATTCTACTCGGGTTGATTCCATTCCATTTCATTCCATTCCATTCCATTCCATTCCAATCCATTCCATTCTACTCGGGTTGATTCCATTCCATTCCATTCCATTCCATTCCATTCCATTCCATTCCATTCCAATCCATTCCATTCAACTCGGGTTGATTCCATTCAATTCCATTCCATTCCATTCCATTCCATTCCATTCCATTCCATTAAATTTTATTCCATTCCATTCCATTCCATTCCTTTCCATTCCATTCCATTCCATTACGTTCTACTCGGGTTGATTTCATTCCATTCCATTCCATTCCATTCCATTCCATTCCATTCCATTCCATTCCATTCCATTCCATTCCATTCCTTTCGATTCCATACGATTCCATTCCATTCCATTTCATTCCAATCAATTCCGTTCTACTCGGGTTGATTCCATTCCATTCCATTCCATTCCATTCCATTCCATTCCATTCCATTCCGTTCCATTCCATTCAATTCCATTCCAGTCCATTCCAATCCATTCCATTCTACTCGGGTTGATTCCATTCCATTCCATTCCATTCCATTCCATTCCATTCCATTCCATTCCATTCCATTCGATTCCATTCCATTCCATTCCATTCCATTCCATTCCATTCCATTCCATTCCATTAAATTTTATTCCATTCCATTCCATTCCATTCCTTTCCTTTCCATTCCATTCCATTCCATTCCATTACGTTCTACTCGGGTTGATTTCATTCCATTCCATTCCATTCCATTCCATTCCATTCCATTCCATTCCATTCCATTCCATTCCATTCCATTTCATTTCAATCCATTCCATTCTACTCGGGTTGATTCCATTCCATTCCATTTGATTCCATTCCATTCCATTCCATTCCATTACATTACATTCTGTTCTACTCGGGTTGATTTCATTCTATTCCATTCCATTCCATTCCCTTCCATTCCATTCCATTCAATTCCATTCGATTCCAATCTATTCCATTCCATTAAATTCCATTCCATTCCATTCCATTCCATTCCATTCCATTCCATTCCATTCCATTCCATTCCGTTCTACTCGGGTTGATTCCATTCCATTCCATTCCATTCGATTCCATTCCATTCCATTCCATTCCAATCCATTCCATTCCAATCCATTCCATTCTACTCGGGTAGATTCCATTCCATTACATTCCTTTCCATTCCATTCCATTCCATTCCATTCCATTCCATTCCATTCCATTCCATTCGATTACGTTCGATTCCATTCCATTCCATTCCATTAAATTCCATTCCATTCCATTCCATTCCATTCCATTCCATTCCATTCCATTCCATTCTACTCGGGTTGATTCCATTCCATTCCATTCCATTCCATTCCATTCCATTCCATTCAATTCCATTCCATTCCATTCCATTCCATTCCATTCCATTGCATTCCAATCCATTCCATTCTACTCGGGTTGATTAGATTCCATTCCATTCCATTCCATTCCATTTCATTCCATTCCATTCGATTCCATTCCATTCCAATCCATTCCATTCCATTCCATTCCATTTCATTCCATTCCATTCCATTCCATTCCATTCGATTCCATTCCATTCCATTCCGTTCCATTCCTTTCTATTCGATTCCATTCCATTCCATTCCATTCCATTCCATTCCATTCCATTCCATTCCATTCCATTCCGTTCTACTCTGGTTGAATTCATTCCTTTCCATTGCATTCCATTCCATTCCATTCCATTCTATGCCATTCGATTCCATTCCATTCCATTTCAATCCATTCCGTTCTACTCGGGTTGATTCCATTCCATTCCATTCCATTCCATTCCATTCCATTCCATTCCAGTCCATTCCAATCCATTCCATTCTACTAGGGTTGATTCCATTCGATTCCATTCCATTCCATTGGATTCCATTCCATTCCATTCCATTCCATTCCGTTCCATTCGATTCGATTCCATTCCATTCCAATCCATTCCATTCCATTCCATTCCATTCCATTCCTTTCCATTCCATTGGATTCCATTCCATTCCATTCCATTCCATTCCATTCCATTCCATTCCATTCCTTTCCATTCCATTCCATTCCATTCCGTTCTACTCGGGTTGATTCCATTCTATTCCATTCCATTCCATTCGATTCCATTCGATTCCATTCGATTCCATTCCATTCCATTCCATTAAATTTCATTCCATTTCATTCCATTCCATTGCATTCCATTCCATTCCATTCCATTCCGTTCGATTCCATTCCATTCCATTCCAATCCAATCCATTCCATTCTACTCGGGTTGATTCCATTCCATTCCATTCCATTGCATTCCATTCCATTCCTTTCCATTCCAATCCATTCCATTCTACTCGGGTTGATTCCATTCCATTTCATTCCATTCCATTCCATTCCATTCCAATCCATTCCATTCTACTCGGGTTGATTCCATTCCATTCCATTCCATTCCATTCCATTCCATTCCATTCCATTCCAATCCATTCCATTCAACTCGGGTTGATTCCATTCAATTCCATTCCATTCCATTCCATTCCATTCCATTCCATTCCATTAAATTTTATTCCATTCCATTCCATTCCATTCCTTTCCATTCCATTCCATTCCATTACGTTCTACTCGGGTTGATTTCATTCCATTCCATTCCATTCCATTCCATTCCATTCCATTCCATTCCATTCCATTCCATTCCATTCCTTTCGATTCCATACGATTCCATTCCATTCCATTTCATTCCAATCAATTCCGTTCTACTCGGGTTGATTCCATTCCATTCCATTCCATTCCATTCCATTCCATTCCATTCCATTCCGTTCCATTCCATTCAATTCCATTCCAGTCCATTCCAATCCATTCCATTCTACTCGGGTTGATTCCATTCCATTCCATTCCATTCCATTCCATTCCATTCCATTCCATTCCATTCGATTCCATTCCATTCCATTCCATTCCATTCCATTCCATTCCATTCCATTCCATTAAATTTTATTCCATTCCATTCCATTCCATGCCTTTCCTTTCCATTCCATTCCATTCCATTCCATTACGTTCTACTCGGGTTGATTTCATTCCATTCCATTCCATTCCATTCCATTCCATTCCATTCCATTCCATTCCATTCCATTCCATTCCATTTCATTTCAATCCATTCCATTCTACTCGGGTTGATTCCATTCCATTCCATTTGATTCCATTCCATTCCATTCCATTCCATTACATTACATTCTGTTCTACTCGGGTTGATTTCATTCTATTCCATTCCATTCCATTCCCTTCCATTCCATTCCATTCAATTCCATTCGATTCCAATCTATTCCATTCCATTAAATTCCATTCCATTCCATTCCATTCCATTCCATTCCATTCCATTCCATTCCATTCCATTCCGTTCTACTCGGGTTGATTCCATTCCATTCCATTCCATTCGATTCCATTCCATTCCATTCCATTCCAATCCATTCCATTCCAATCCATTCCATTCTACTCGGGTAGATTCCATTCCATTACATTCCTTTCCATTCCATTCCATTCCATTCCATTCCATTCCATTCCATTCCATTCGATTACATTCGATTCCATTCCATTCCATTCCATTAAATTCCATTCCATTCCATTCCATTCCATTCCATTCCATTCCATTCCATTCCATTCTACTCGGGTTGATTCCATTCCATTCCATTCCATTCCATTCCATTCCATTCCATTCAATTCCATTCCATTCCATTCCATTCCATTCCATTCCATTGCATTCCAATCCATTCCATTCTACTCGGGTTGATTAGATTCCATTCCATTCCATTCCATTCCATTTCATTCCATTCCATTCGATTCCATTCCATTCCAATCCATTCCATTCCATTCCATTCCATTTCATTCCATTCCATTCCATTCCATTCGATTCGATTCCATTCCATTCCATTCCGTTCCATTCCTTTCTATTCGATTCCATTCCATTCCATTCCATTCCATTCCATTCCATTCCATTCCATTCCATTCCATTCCATTCCGTTCTACTCTGGTTGAATTCATTCCTTTCCATTGCATTCCATTCCATTCCATTCCATTCTATGCCATTCGATTCCATTCCATTCCATTTCAATCCATTCCGTTCTACTCGGGTTGATTCCATTCCATTCCATTCCATTCCATTCCATTCCATTCCATTCCAGTCCATTCCAATCCATTCCATTCTACTAGGGTTGATTCCATTCGATTCCATTCCATTCCATTGGATTCCATTCCATTCCATTCCATTCCATTCCGTTCCATTCGATTCGATTCCATTCCATTCCAATCCATTCCATTCCATTCCATTCCATTCCATTCCTTTCCATTCCATTGGATTCCATTCCATTCCATTCCATTCCATTCCATTCCATTCCATTCCTTTCCATTCCATTCCATTCCATTCCGTTCTACTCGGGTTGATTCCATTCTATTCCATTACATTCCATTCGATTCCATTCGATTCCATTCGATTCCATTCCATTCCATTCCATTAAATTTCATTCCATTTCATTCCATTCCATTGCATTCCATTCCATTCCATTCCATTCCGTTCGATTCCATTCCATTCCATTCCAATCCAATCCATTCCATTCTACTCGGGTTGATTCCATTCCATTCCATTCCATTGCATTCCATTCCATTCCTTTCCATTCCAATCCATTCCATTCTACTCGGGTTGATTCCATTCCATTTCATTCCATTCCATTCCATTCCATTCCAATCCATTCCATTCTACTCGTGTTGATTCCATTCCATTCCATTCCATTCCATTCCATTCCATTCCATTCCATTCCAATCCATTCCATTCAACTCGGGTTGATTCCATTCAATTCCATTCCATTCCATTCCATTCCATTCCATTCCATTCCATTAAATTTTATTCCATTCCATTCCATTCCATTCCTTTCCATTCCATTCCATTCCATTACGTTCTACTCGGGTTGATTTCATTCCATTCCATTCCATTCCATTCCATTCCATTCCATTCCATTCCATTCCATTCCATTCCATTCCTTTCGATTCCATACGATTCCATTCCATTCCATTTCATTCCAATCAATTCCGTTCTACTCGGGTTGATTCCATTCCATTCCATTCCATTCCATTCCATTCCATTCCATTCCATTCCGTTCCATTCCATTCAATTCCATTCCAGTCCATTCCAATCCATTCCATTCTACTCGGGTTGATTCCATTCCATTCCATTCCATTCCATTCCATTCCATTCCATTCCATTCCATTCGATTCCATTCCATTCCATTCCATTCCATTCCATTCCATTCCATTCCATTCCATTAAATTTTATTCCATTCCATTCCATTCCATGCCTTTCCTTTCCATTCCATTCCATTCCATTCCATTACATTCTACTCGGGTTGATTTCATTCCATTCCATTCCATTCCATTCCATTCCATTCCATTCCATTCCATTCCATTCCATTCCATTCCATTCCATTCCATTTCATTTCAATCCATTCCATTCTACTCGGGTTGATTCCATTCCATTCCATTTGATTCCATTCCATTCCATTCCATTCCATTACATTACATTCTGTTCTACTCGGGTTGATTTCATTCTATTCCATTCCATTCCATTCCCTTCCATTCCATTCCATTCAATTCCATTCGATTCCAATCTATTCCATTCCATTAAATTCCATTCCATTCCATTCCATTCCATTCCATTCCATTCCATTCCATTCCATTCCATTCCGTTCTACTCGGGTTGATTCCATTCCATTCCATTCCATTCGATTCCATTCCATTCCATTCCATTCCAATCCATTCCATTCCAATCCATTCCATTCTACTCGGGTAGATTCCATTCCATTACATTCCTTTCCATTCCATTCCATTCCATTCCATTCCATTCCATTCCATTCCATTCGATTACATTCGATTCCATTCCATTCCATTCCATTAAATTCCATTCCATTCCATTCCATTCCATTCCATTCCATTCCATTCCATTCCATTCTACTCGGGTTGATTCCATTCCATTCCATTCCATTCCATTCCATTCCATTCCATTCAATTCCATTCCATTCCATTCCATTCCATTCCATTCCATTGCATTCCAATCCATTCCATTCTACTCGGGTTGATTAGATTCCATTCCATTCCATTCCATTCCATTTCATTACATTCCATTCGATTCCATTCCATTCCAATCCATTCCATTCCATTCCATTCCATTTCATTCCATTCCATTCCATTCCATTCCATTCGATTCCATTCCATTCCATTCCGTTCCATTCCTTTCTATTCGATTCCATTCCATTCCATTCCATTCCATTCCATTCCATTCCATTCCATTCCATTCCGTTCTACTCTGGTTGAATTCATTCCTTTCCATTGCATTCCATTCCATTCCATTCCATTCTATGCCATTCGATTCCATTCCATTCCATTTCAATCCATTCCGTTCTACTCGGGTTGATTCCATTCCATTCCATTTCATTCCATTCCATTCCATTCCATTCCAGTCCATTCCAATCCATTCCATTCTACTAGGGTTGATTCCATTCGATTCCATTCCATTCCATTGGATTCCATTCCATTCCATTCCATTCCATTCCGTTCCATTCGATTCGATTCCATTCCATTCCAATCCATTCCATTCCATTCCATTCCATTCCATTCCTTTCCATTCCATTGGATTCCATTCCATTCCATTCCATTCCATTCCATTCCATTCCATTCCTTTCCATTCCCTTCCATTCCATTCCGTTCTACTCGGGTTGATTCCATTCTATTCCATTCCATTCCATTCGATTCCATTCGATTCCATTCGATTCCATTCCATTCCATTCCATTCCATTCCATTCCATTCCATTCCAATCCATTCCATTCAACTCGGGTTGATTCCATTCAATTCCATTCCATTCCATTCCATTCCATTCCATTCCATTCCATTAAATTTTAATCCATTCCATTCCATTCCATTCCTTTCCATTCCATTCCATTCCATTACGTTCTACTCGGGTTGATTTCATTCCATTCCATTCCATTCCATTCCATTCCATTCCATTCCATTCCATTCCATTCCATTCCATTCCTTTCGATTCCATACGATTCCATTCCATTCCATTTCATTCCAATCAATTCCGTTCTACTCGGGTTGATTCCATTCCATTCCATTCCATTCCATTCCATTCCATTCCATTCCATTCCGTTCCATTCCATTCAATTCCATTCCAGTCCATTCCAATCCATTCCATTCTACTCGGGTTGATTCCATTCCATTCCATTCCATTCCATTCCATTCCATTCCATTCCATTCCATTCGATTCCATTCCATTCCATTCCATTCCATTCCATTCCATTCCATTCCATTCCATTAAATTTTATTCCATTCCATTCCATTCCATTCCTTTCCTTTCCATTCCATTCCATTCCATTCCATTACGTTCTACTCGGGTTGATTTCATTCCATTCCATTCCATTCCATTCCATTCCATTCCATTCCATTCCATTCCATTCCATTCCATTCCATTTCATTTCAATCCATTCCATTCTACTCGGGTTGATTCCATTCCATTCCATTTGATTCCATTCCATTCCATTCCATTCCATTACATTACATTCTGTTCTACTCGGGTTGATTTCATTCTATTCCATTCCATTCCATTCCCTTCCATTCCATTCCATTCAATTCCATTCGATTCCAATCTATTCCATTCCATTAAATTCCATTCCATTCCATTCCATTCCATTCCATTCCATTCCATTCCATTCCATTCCATTCCGTTCTACTCGGGTTGATTCCATTCCATTCCATTCCATTCGATTCCATTCCATTCCATTCCATTCCAATCCATTCCATTCCAATCCATTCCATTCTACTCGGGTAGATTCCATTCCATTACATTCCTTTCCATTCCATTCCATTCCATTCCATTCCATTCCATTCCATTCCATTCGATTACATTCGATTCCATTCCATTCCATTCCATTAAATTCCATTCCATTCCATTCCATTCCATTCCATTCCATTCCATTCCATTCCATTCTACTCGGGTTGATTCCATTCCATTCCATTCCATTCCATTCCATTCCATTCCATTCAATTCCATTCCATTCCATTCCATTCCATTCCATTCCATTGCATTCCAATCCATTCCATTCTACTCGGGTTGATTAGATTCCATTCCATTCCATTCCATTCCATTTCATTCCATTCCATTCGATTCCATTCCATTCCAATCCATTCCATTCCATTCCATTCCATTTCATTCCATTCCATTCCATTCCATTCCATTCGATTCCATTCCATTCCATTCCGTTCCATTCCTTTCTATTCGATTCCATTCCATTCCATTCCATTCCATTCCATTCCATTCCATTCCATTCCATTCCGTTCTACTCTGGTTGAATTCATTCCTTTCCATTGCATTCCATTCCATTCCATTCCATTCTATGCCATTCGATTCCATTCCATTCCATTTCAATCCATTCCGTTCTACTCGGGTTGATTCCATTCCATTCCATTCCATTCCATTCCATTCCATTCCATTCCAGTCCATTCCAATCCATTCCATTCTACTAGGGTTGATTCCATTCGATTCCATTCCATTCCATTGGATTCCATTCCATTCCATTCCATTCCATTCCGTTCCATTCGATTCGATTCCATTCCATTCCAATCCATTCCATTCCATTCCATTCCATTCCATTCCTTTCCATTCCATTGGATTCCATTCCATTCCATTCCATTCCATTCCATTCCATTCCATTCCATTCCTTTCCATTCCATTCCATTCCATTCCGTTCTACTCGGGTTGATTCCATTCTATTCCATTCCATTCCATTCGATTCCATTCGATTCCATTCGATTCCATTCCATTCCATTCCATTAAATTTCATTCCATTTCATTCCATTCCATTGCATTCCATTCCATTCCATTCCATTCCGTTCGATTCCATTCCATTCCATTCCAATCCAATCCATTCCATTCTACTCGGGTTGATTCCATTCCATTCCATTCCATTGCATTCCATTCCATTCCTTTCCATTCCAATCCATTCCATTCTACTCGGGTTGATTCCATTCCATTTCATTCCATTCCATTCCATTCCATTCCAATCCATTCCATTCTACTCGGGTTGATTCCATTCCATTCCATTCCATTCCATTCCATTCCATTCCATTCCATTCCAATCCATTCCATTCAACTCGGGTTGATTCCATTCAATTCCATTCCATTCCATTCCATTCCATTCCATTCCATTCCATTAAATTTTATTCCATTCCATTCCATTCCATTCCTTTCCATTCCATTCCATTCCATTACGTTCTACTCGGGTTGATTTCATTCCATTCCATTCCATTCCATTCCATTCCATTCCATTCCATTCCATTCCATTCCATTCCATTCCTTTCGATTCCATACGATTCCATTCCATTCCATTTCATTCCAATCAATTCCGTTCTACTCGGGTTGATTCCATTCCATTCCATTCCATTCCATTCCATTCCATTCCATTCCATTCCGTTCCATTCCATTCAATTCCATTCCAGTCCATTCCAATCCATTCCATTCTACTCGGGTTGATTCCATTCCATTCCATTCCATTCCATTCCATTCCATTCCATTCCATTCCATTCGATTCCATTCCATTCCATTCCATTCCATTCCATTCCATTCCATTCCATTCCATTAAATTTTATTCCATTCCATTCCATTCCATTCCTTTCCTTTCCATTCCATTCCATTCCATTCCATTACGTTCTACTCGGGTTGATTTCATTCCATTCCATTCCATTCCATTCCATTCCATTCCATTCCATTCCATTCCATTCCATTCCATTCCATTCCATTTCATTTCAATCCATTCCATTCTACTCGGGTTGATTCCATTCCATTCCATTTGATTCCATTCCATTCCATTCCATTCCATTACATTACATTCTGTTCTACTCGGGTTGATTTCATTCTATTCCATTCCATTCCATTCCCTTCCATTCCATTCCATTCAATTCCATTCGATTCCAATCTATTCCATTCCATTAAATTCCATTCCATTCCATTCCATTCCATTCCATTCCATTCCATTCCATTCCATTCCATTCCGTTCTACTCGGGTTGATTCCATTCCATTCCATTCCATTCGATTCCATTCCATTCCATTCCATTCCAATCCATTCCATTCCAATCCATTCCATTCTACTCGGGTAGATTCCATTCCATTACATTCCTTTCCATTCCATTCCATTCCATTCCATTCCATTCCATTCCATTCGATTACATTCGATTCCATTCCATTCCATTCCATTAAATTCCATTCCATTCCATTCCATTCCATTCCATTCCATTCCATTCCATTCCATTCTACTCGGGTTGATTCCATTCCATTCCATTCCATTCCATTCCATTCCATTCCATTCAATTCCATTCCATTCCATTCCATTCCATTCCATTCCATTGCATTCCAATCCATTCCATTCTACTCGGGTTGATTAGATTCCATTCCATTCCATTCCATTCCATTTCATTCCATTCCATTCGATTCCATTCCATTCCAATCCATTCCATTCCATTCCATTCCATTTCATTCCATTCCATTCCATTCCATTCGATTCGATTCCATTCCATTCCATTCCGTTCCATTCCTTTCTATTCGATTCCATTCCATTCCATTCCATTCCATTCCATTCCATTCCATTCCATTCCATTCCATTCCATTCCGTTCTACTCTGGTTGAATTCATTCCTTTCCATTGCATTCCATTCCATTCCATTCCATTCTATGCCATTCGATTCCATTCCATTCCATTTCAATCCATTCCGTTCTACTCGGGTTGATTCCATTCCATTCCATTCCATTCCATTCCATTCCATTCCATTCCAGTCCATTCCAATCCATTCCATTCTACTAGGGTTGATTCCATTCGATTCCATTCCATTCCATTGGATTCCATTCCATTCCATTCCATTCCATTCCGTTCCATTCGATTCGATTCCATTCCATTCCAATCCATTCCATTCCATTCCATTCCATTCCATTCCTTTCCATTCCATTGGATTCCATTCCATTCCATTCCATTCCATTCCATTCCATTCCATTCCATTCCTTTCCATTCCATTCCATTCCATTCCGTTCTACTCGGGTTGATTCCATTCTATTCCATTCCATTCCATTCGATTCCATTCGATTCCATTCGATTCCATTCCATTCCATTCCATTAAATTTCATTCCATTTCATTCCATTCCATTGCATTCCATTCCATTCCATTCCATTCCGTTCGATTCCATTCCATTCCATTCCAATCCAATCCATTCCATTCTACTCGGGTTGATTCCATTCCATTCCATTCCATTGCATTCCATTCCATTCCTTTCCATTCCAATCCATTCCATTCTACTCGGGTTGATTCCATTCCATTTCATTCCATTCCATTCCATTCCATTCCAATCCATTCCATTCTACTCGGGTTGATTCCATTCCATTCCATTCCATTCCATTCCATTCCATTCCATTCCATTCCAATCCATTCCATTCAACTCGGGTTGATTCCATTCAATTCCATTCCATTCCATTCCATTCCATTCCATTCCATTCCATTAAATTTTATTCCATTCCATTCCATTCCATTCCTTTCCATTCCATTCCATTCCATTACGTTCTACTCGGGTTGATTTCATTCCATTCCATTCCATTCCATTCCATTCCATTCCATTCCATTCCATTCCATTCCATTCCATTCCTTTCGATTCCATACGATTCCATTCCATTCCATTTCATTCCAATCAATTCCGTTCTACTCGGGTTGATTCCATTCCATTCCATTCCATTCCATTCCATTCCATTCCATTCCATTCCGTTCCATTCCATTCAATTCCATTCCAGTCCATTCCAATCCATTCCATTCTACTCGGGTTGATTCCATTCCATTCCATTCCATTCCATTCCATTCCATTCCATTCCATTCCATTCGATTCCATTCCATTCCATTCCATTCCATTCCATTCCATTCCATTCCATTCCATTAAATTTTATTCCATTCCATTCCATTCCATGCCTTTCCTTTCCATTCCATTCCATTCCATTCCATTACGTTCTACTCGGGTTGATTTCATTCCATTCCATTCCATTCCATTCCATTCCATTCCATTCCATTCCATTCCATTCCATTCCATTCCATTTCATTTCAATCCATTCCATTCTACTCGGGTTGATTCCATTCCATTCCATTTGATTCCATTCCATTCCATTCCATTCCATTACATTACATTCTGTTCTACTCGGGTTGATTTCATTCTATTCCATTCCATTCCATTCCCTTCCATTCCATTCCATTCAATTCCATTCGATTCCAATCTATTCCATTCCATTAAATTCCATTCCATTCCATTCCATTCCATTCCATTCCATTCCATTCCATTCCATTCCATTCCGTTCTACTCGGGTTGATTCCATTCCATTCCATTCCATTCGATTCCATTCCATTCCATTCCATTCCAATCCATTCCATTCCAATCCATTCCATTCTACTCGGGTAGATTCCATTCCATTACATTCCTTTCCATTCCATTCCATTCCATTCCATTCCATTCCATTCCATTCCATTCCATTCGATTACATTCGATTCCATTCCATTCCATTCCATTAAATTCCATTCCATTCCATTCCATTCCATTCCATTCCATTCCATTCCATTCCATTCTACTCGGGTTGATTCCATTCCATTCCATTCCATTCCATTCCATTCCATTCCATTCAATTCCATTCCATTCCATTCCATTCCATTCCATTCCATTGCATTCCAATCCATTCCATTCTACTCGGGTTGATTAGATTCCATTCCATTCCATTCCATTCCATTTCATTCCATTCCATTCGATTCCATTCCATTCCAATCCATTCCATTCCATTCCATTCCATTTCATTCCATTCCATTCCATTCCATTCCATTCGATTCCATTCCATTCCATTCCGTTCCATTCCTTTCTATTCGATTCCATTCCATTCCATTCCATTCCATTCCATTCCATTCCATTCCATTCCATTCCATTCCGTTCTACTCTGGTTGAATTCATTCCTTTCCATTGCATTCCATTCCATTCCATTCCATTCTATGCCATTCGATTCCATTCCATTCCATTTCAATCCATTCCGTTCTACTCGGGTTGATTCCATTCCATTCCATTTCATTCCATTCCATTCCATTCCATTCCAGTCCATTCCAATCCATTCCATTCTACTAGGGTTGATTCCATTCGATTCCATTCCATTCCATTGGATTCCATTCCATTCCATTCCATTCCATTCCGTTCCATTCGATTCGATTCCATTCCATTCCAATCCATTCCATTCCATTCCATTCCATTCCATTCCTTTCCATTCCATTGGATTCCATTCCATTCCATTCCATTCCATTCCATTCCATTCCATTCCTTTCCATTCCCTTCCATTCCATTCCGTTCTACTCGGGTTGATTCCATTCTATTCCATTCCATTCCATTCGATTCCATTCGATTCCATTCGATTCCATTCCATTCCATTCCATTAAATTTCATTCCATTTCATTCCATTCCATTGCATTCCATTCCATTCCATTCCATTCCGTTCGATTCCATTCCATTCCATTCCAATCCAATCCATTCCATTCTACTCGGGTTGATTCCATTCCATTCCATTCCATTGCATTCCATTCCATTCCGTTCCATTCCAATCCATTCCATTCTACTCTGGTTGATTCCATTCCATTTCATTCCATTCCATTCCATTCCATTCCAATCCATTCCATTCTACTCGGGTTGATTCCATTCTATTCCATTCCATTCCATTCCATTCCATTCCATTCCATTCCATTCCAATCCATTCCATTCAACTCGGGTTGATTCCATTCAATTCCATTCCATTCCATTCCATTCCATTCCATTCCATTCCATTAAATTTTATTCCATTCCATTCCATTCCATTCCTTTCCATTCCATTCCATTCCATTACGTTCTACTCGGGTTGATTTCATTCCATTCCATTCCAATCCATTCCATTCCATTCCATTCCATTCCATTCCATTCCATTCCATTCCTTTCGATTCCATACGATTCCATTCCATTCCATTTCATTCCAATCAATTCCGTTCTACTCGGGTTGATTCCATTCCATTCCATTCCATTCCATTCGATTCCATTCCATTCCATTTCAATCCATTCCATTCTACTCGGGTTGATTCCATTCCATTCCATTCCATTCAATTCCATTCCATTCCATTCCAGTCCATTCCAATCCATTCCATTCTACTCGGGATGATTCCATTCCATTCCATTCCATTCCATTCCATTCCATTCCATTCCATTCCATTCCATTCCATTCCTTTCGATTCCATTCCATTCCATTCCATTCCATTCCATTCCGTTCCATTCCATTCCATTCCATTCGATTCCATTCGATTCCATTCCATTCCATTCCATTCCAATCCATTCCATTCTACTCGGGTTGATTCCATTCCATTCCATTCCATTCCATTCCATTCCATTTCATTCCATTGCATTCCATTCCATTCCATTCCATTCAACTCCATTCCATTCCATTCCATTCGATTCCATTCCATTCCATTCCAATCCATTCCATTCTACTCGGGTTGATTTGATTCCATTCCATTCCATTCCATTCCATTCCAGTCCAGTCCAGTCCATTCCAATCCTTTCCATTCTACTCGGGTTGATTCCATTCCATTCCATTCCATTCCATTCCATTCCATTCCATTCCAATCCATTCCATTCCATTCCATTCCATTCCATTCCTTTCGATTCCGTTCCATTCCATTCCATTCCATTCCATTCCATTCCATTCCATTCCATTCCATTCCATTCCATTCTATTGCATTCCATTCAATTCCATTCCATTCCGTTCTACTCGGGTTGATTCCAATCTATTCCATTCCATTCTATTCCGTTACATTCCATTCCATTCCATTCCATTCCATTCCGTTCCATTCCATTCCATTCCATTCCAGTCCATTCCAATCCATTCCATTCTACTCGGGTTGATTCCATTCCATTCCATTACATTCCATTCCAATCCATTCCATTCTACTTGGGTTGATACCATTCCATTCCATTCCATTCCATTCCATTACGTTCTACTCGGGTTGATTTCATTCCATGCCATTCCATTCCATTGCATTCCAATCCATTCCGTTCTACTCGGGTTGATTCCATTCCATTCCATTCCATTCCATTCGATTCCATTCCATTCCATTTCAACCCATTCCATTCTGCTCGGGTTGATTCCATTCCATTCCATTCCATTCCATTCCATTCCATTCCATTCCATTCCATTCCATTCCATTCCGTTCTACTCGGGTTGATTCTATTCCGTTCCATTCCATTCCATTCCATTCCATTCCATTCCATTCCTTTCCATTCCATTCCATTCCATTCTACTCGGTTTGTTTCCATTCCATTCCATTCCATTCCATTCCATTCCTTTCGATTCCATTCCATTCCATTCCATTCCATTCCATTCCATTCCATTCCATTCCATTCCATTCCATTCTATTGCATTCCATTCCATTCCATTCCATTCCGTTCTACTCGGGTTGATTCCAATCTATTCCATTCCATTCCATTCCGTTACATTCCATTCCATTCCATTCCATTCCATTCCGTTCCATTCCATTCCATTCCATTCCAGTCCATTCCAATCCATTCCATTCTACTCGGGTTGATTTGATTCCATTCCATTCCATTCCATTCCATTCCAGTCCAGTCCAGTCCATTCCAATCCATTCCATTCTACTCGGGTTGATTCCATTCCATTCCATTCCATTCCATTCCATTCCATTCCATTCCATTCCATTCCAATCCATTCCATTCTACTCGGGTTGATTCCATTCCATTCCATTCCATTCCATTCCATTCCATTCCATTCCATTCCATTCCATTCCATTCCATTCGATTCCATTCCATTCCATTCCATTCCATTCCATTCCATTCCATTCCATTCCATTAAATTTTATTCCATTCCATTCCATTCCATTCCTTTCCTTTCCATTCCATTCCATTCCATTCCATTACGTTCTACTCGGGTTGATTTCATTCCATTCCATTCCATTCCATTCCATTCCATTCCATTCCATTCCATTCCATTCCGTTAAATTTTATTCCATTCCATTCCATTCCATTCCTTTCCATTCCATTCCATTCCATTCCATTCCATTCCATTCCGTTCCGTTCCATTCCATTCCTTTCCATTCCATTCCATTCCATTCCGTTCTACTCGGGTTGATTCCATTCCATTCCATTCCATTCCATTCCATTCCATTCGATTCCATTCCAATCCATTCCATTCCAATCCATTCCATTCTACTCGGGTAGATTCCATTCCATTCCATTCCATTCCATTCCATTCCATTCCATTCCATTCCATTCCATTCCATTGCATTCCATTCCATTTGATTCCATTCGATTCCATTCCATTCCATTCCATTCCAATCCATTCCATTCTACTCGGGTTGATTCCATTCCATTCCATTCCATTCCATTCCATTCCATTCCATTCCATTCCATTCCATTCCATTCCATTCCAATCCATTCCATTCTACTCGGGTTGATTCCATTCCATTCCATTCCATTCCATTCCATTCCATTCCATTCCATTCCATTCAATTCCATTCCATTCCATTCCATTCCATTCCATTCTATACCATTCCATTCCATTCCATTCCATTCGATTCCATTCGATTCCGTTCCATTCCATTCCATTAAATTCCATTCCATTCCATTCCATTCCATTCCATTCCATTCCATTCCATTCGATTCCATTCCATTCCATTCCGTTCTACTCGGGTTGATTCTATTCCGTTCCATTCCATTCCATTCCATTCCATTCCATTCCATTCCATTCCTTTCCATTCCATTCCATTCCATTCTACTCGGTTTGATTCCATTCCATTCCATTCCATTCCATTCCATTCCTTTCGATTCCATTCCATTCCATTCCATTCCATTCCATTCCATTCCATTCCATTCCATTCTATTGCATTCCATTCCATTCCATTCCATTCCGTTCTACTCGGGTTGATTCCAATCTGTTCCATTCCATTCCATTCCGTTACATTCCATTCCATTCCATTCCATTCCATTCCATTCCGTTCCATTCCATTCCATTCCATTCCAGTCCATTCCAATCCATTCCATTCTACTCGGGTTGATTCCATTCCATTCCATTCCATTCCATTCCATTCCATTACATTCCATTCCAATCCATTCCATTCTACTCGGGTTGATTCCATTCCATTCCATTCCATTCCATTCCATTCCATTCCATTCCATTCCATTCCATTCCATTCCATTAAATTTTATTCCATTCCATTCCATTCCATTCCTTTCCTTTCCATTCCATTCCATTCCATTCCATTACGTTCTACTCGGGTTGATTTCATTCCATTCCATTCCATTCCATTCCATTCCATTCCATTCGATTCCATTCCATTCCATTTCAATCCATTCCATTCTACTCGGGTTGATTCCATTCCATTCCATTTGATTCCATTCCATTCCATTCCATTCCATTCCATTCCATTCCATTCCATTCCATTCTGTTCTACTCGGGTTGATTTCATTCTATTCCATTCCATTCCATTCCCTTCCATTCCATTCCATTCAATTCCATTCGATTCCAATCCATTCCATTCCATTAAATTCCATTCCATTCCATTCCATTCCATTCCATTCCATTCCATTCCATTCCATTCCATTCCATTCCATTCCATTCCATTCCATTCCGTTCTACTCGGGTTGATTCCATTCCTTTCCATTCCATTCCATTCCATTCCATTCCATTCCATTCCATTCCATTCCGTTCTACTCGGGTTCATTCCATTCCATTCCATTCCATTGCATTCTATTCCATTGAATTCCCTTCCTTTCTATTCCATTCCTTTCCATTCCATTCCATTCCGTTCTACTCGGGTTGATTCCATTCCATTCCATTCCATTCCATTCCATTCCATTCCATTCCATTCCATTCCATTCGATTCCATTCGATTCCATTCAATTCCATTCCATTCCATTCCAATCCATTCCATTCTACTCGGGTTCATTCCATTCCATTCCGTTCCATTCCATTCCATTCCATTCCATTCCATTCCATTCCATTCGGTTCCATTCGGTTCCATTCGATTCCATTCCATTTCAATCCATTCCATTCCATTCCGTTCCGTTCCGTTCCGTTTCATTCGTTCCGTTCTATTCGGTTTGATTCCATTCTATTCCACTCCGTTCCATTCGATTCCATTGGTTTCCAATCGATTCCATTCCATTCCATTCCATTCTATTCTATTGAATTCCATTCCATTCCATTCCATTCCATTGTATTCCAATCCATTCCTTTCTACTCGGGTTGATTCCATTCCATTCCATTCCGTTCCACTCCATTCCATTCCTTTCCATTCCATTCCATTTCATTGCATTTCAATCCATTCCATTCTACTCGGGTTGATTCCATTCCATTCCATTCCATTCCATTCCATTCCATTCCATTCCATTCCATTCCATTCCATTCCATTCCATTCTACTCGGGTTGATTCCATTCCATTCCTTTCCATTCCATTCCATTCCATTCCATTCCATTCCATTCCACTCCATTCCACTCCGTTCCGTTCCATTCCATTCCATTCCATTCCATTCCATTCCATTCCGTTCTACTCGGGTTGATTCCATTCCATTCCATTCCATTCCATTCCATTCCACTCCATTCGATTCCATTCCAATCCATTCCATTCCAATCCATTCCATTCTACTCGGGTAGATTCCATTCCATTCCATTCCATTCCATTCCATTCCATTCCATTCCATTCCATTTGATTCCATTCGATTCCATTCCATTCCATTCCATTCCAATCCATTCCATTCTACTCGGGTTGATTCCATTCCATTCCATTCCATTCCATTCCATTCCATTCCATTCCATTCCATTCCATTCCATTCCATTCCAATCCATTCCATTCTACTCGGGTTGATTCCATTCCATTCCATTCCATTCCATTAAATTCCATTCCATTCAATTCCATTCCATTCCATTCCATTCCATTCCATTCCATTCTATTCCATTCCATTCCATTCGATTCCATTCGATTCCATTCCATTCCATTCCATTGCATTCCATTAAATTCCATTCCATTCCATTCCATTCCATTCCATTCCGTTCCATTCCACTCCATTCCGTTCTACTCGGGTTGATTCCATTCCATTCCATTCCATTCCATTCCATTCCATTCCATTCCATTCCATTCCATTCCATGCGATTCCATTCCATTCCATTCCATTCCATTCCATTACATTCCATTCCAATCCATTCCATTCTACTCGGGTTGATTCCATTCCATTCCATTCCATTCCATTCCATTCCATTCCATTCCATTCCATTCCATTCCATTAAATTTTATTCCATTCCATTCCATTCCATTCCTTTCCTTTCCATTCCATTCCATTCCATTCCATTACGTTCTACTCGGGTTGATTTCATTCCATTCCATTCCATTCCATTCCATTCCATTCCATTCCATTCGATTCCATTCCATTCCATTTCAATCCATTCCATTCTACTCGGGTTGACTCCATTCCATTCCATTTGATTCCATTCCATTCCATTCCATTCCATTCCATTCCATTCCATTCTGTTCTACTCGGGTTGATTTCATTCTATTCCATTCCATTCCATTCCCTTCCATTCCATTCCATTCAATTCCATTCGATTCCAATCCATTCCATTCCATTAAATTCCATTCCATTCCATTCCATTCCATTCCATTCCATTCCATTCCATTCCATTCCATTCCATTCCATTCCATTCCATTCCATTCCATTCTACTCGGGTTGATTCCATTCTATTCCATTCCATTCCATTCGATCCCATTCGATTCCATTCGATTCCGTTCCATTCCATTCCATTCCATTCCATTCCATTCCATTCCATTCCATTCCATTGAATTCCATTTCATTCCATTCCATTCCATTCCATTGAATTCCATTCCATTCCATTCCATAGAATTCCATTCCATTCCATTCCATTCCATTCCATTCCATTCCATTTGAATTCCATTCCATTCCATTCCATTCCATTCCATTCCATTCCATTCCATTCCATTCCATTCCATTCTACTCGGGTTGATTGCATTCTATTCCATTCCATTCCATTCGATTCCATTCGATTCCATTCCATTCCATTCCATTGCATTCTATTCCATTGAATTCCCTTCCTTTCTATTCCATTCCATTCCATTCCATTCCATTCCTTTCCATTCCATTCCATTCCATTCCATTCCATTCCATTCCATTCCATTCGATTCCATTCGATTCCATTCAATTCCATTCCATTCCATTCCAATCCATTCCATTCTACTCGGGTTCATTCCATTCCATTCCATTCCATTCCATTCCATTCCATTCCATTCCATTCCATTCCATTCCATTCCATTCTTTTCCATTCGGTTCCATTCGATTCCATTCCATTTCAATCCATTCCATTCCATTCCGTTCCGTTCCGTTCCGTTTCGTTCGTTCCGTTCTATTCGGTTTGATTCCATTCTATTCCACTCCGTTCCATTCGATTCCATTGGTTTCCAATCGATTCCATTCCATTCCATTCCATTCTATTCTATTGAATTCCATTCCATTCCATTCCATTCCATTGTATTCCAATCCATTCCTTTCTACTCGGGTTGATTCCATTCCATTCCATTCCGTTCCACTCCATTCCATTCCTTTCCATTCCATTCCATTTCATTGCATTTCATTCCATTCCATTCTACTCGGGTTGATTCCATTCCATTCCATTCCATTCCATTCCATTCCATTCCATTCCATTCCATTCCATTCCAATCCATTCCATTCTACTCGTGTTGATTCCATTCCATTCCTTTCCATTCCATTCCATTCCATTCCATTCCATTCCATTCCACTCCATTCCACTCCGTTCCGTTCCATTCCATTCCATTCCATTCCATTCCATTCCATTCCGTTCTACTCGGGTTGATTCCATTCCATTCCATTCCATTCCATTCCATTCCACTCCATTCGATTCCATTCCAATCCATTCCATTCCAATCCATTCCATTCTAATCGGGTAGATTCCATTCCATTCCATTCCATTCCATTCCATTCCATTCCATTCCATTCCATTCCATTCCATTTGATTCCATTCGATTCCATTCCATTCCATTCCATTCCAATCCATTCCATTCTACTCGGGTTGATTCCATTCCATTCCATTCCATTCCATTCCATTCCATTCCATTCCATTCCATTCCATTCCATTCCATTCCATTCCATTCCAATCCATTCCATTCTACTCGGGTTGATTCCATTCCATTCCATTCCATTCCATTCAATTCCATTCCATTCCATTCCATTCCATTCCATTCCATTCCATTCCATTCCATTCTATACCATTCCATTCCATTCGATTCCATTCGATTCCATTCGATTCCATTCCATTCCATTCCATTAAATTCCATTCCATTCCATTCCATTCCATTCCATTCCATTCCATTCCATTCCACTCCATTCCGTTCTACTCGGGTTGATTCCATTCCATTCCATTCCATTCCATTCCATTCCATTCCATTCCATTCCATTCCATTCCATTCGATTCCATTCCATTCCATTCCATTCCATTCCATTCCAATCCAGTCCATTCTACTCGGGTTGATTTGATTCCATTCCATTCCATTCCATTCCATTCCACTCCATTCCATTCCATTCCATTCCATTCCATTCCATTCCATTCCATTCCATTCCATTCCATTCCAATCCATTCCATTCAACTCGTGTTGATTTGATTCCATTCCATTCCATTCCATTCCATTCCATTTCATTCGATTCCTTTC
This sequence comes from Gorilla gorilla gorilla, assembly GCF_029281585.2. Classification (NCBI taxonomy): domain Eukaryota; kingdom Metazoa; phylum Chordata; class Mammalia; order Primates; family Hominidae; genus Gorilla; species Gorilla gorilla. The sequence continues at coordinate 20,183,915 of NC_073241.2, forward strand.
GATTCCATTCCATTCCATTCCATTCCATTCCATTCCATTCCATTCCATTCCATTCCATTCCATTCCATTCCGTTCTACTCGGGTTGATTCCATTCCATTCCATTCCATTCCATTCAATTCCATTCCATTCCATTCCATTCGATTCCATTCAATTCCATTCCATTCCATTCCGTCCCATTCCAATCCACTCCATTCTACTCGGGTTGATTCCATTCCATTCCATTCCATTCCATTCCAATCCATTCCATTCTACTCGGGTTGATTCCATTCCATTCCATTCCATTCCATTCCATTCCATTCCATTCCATTCCAATCCATTCCATTCTACTCGGGTTGATTCCATTCCATTCCATTCCATTCCATTCCATTCCATTCCATTCCATTCCATTCCAATCCATTCCATTCTACTCGGGTTGATTCCATTCCATTCCATTCCATTCCATTCCATTCCATTCCATTCCATTCCATTCCTTTCCATTCCATTCCATTCCATTACGTTCTACTCGGGTTGATTTCATTCCATTCCATTCCATTCCATTCCATTCCATTCCATTCCATTCCATTCCATTCCATTCCATTCCATTCCTTTCGATTCCATACGATTCCATTCCATTCCATTCCATTCCAATCCATTCCGTTCTACTCGGGTTGATTCCATTCCATCCCATTCCATTCCATTCCATTCCATTCCATTCCATTTCAATCCATTCCATTCTCCTCGGGTTGATTCCATTCCATTCCATTCCATTCCATTCCATTCCATTCCATTCCATTCCATTCCAGTCCATTCCAATCCATTCCATTCTTCTCGGGTTGATTCCATTCCATTCCATTCCATTCCATTCCATTCCATTCCATTCCATTCCTTTCGATTCCATTCCATTCCATTCCATTCCATTCCATTCCATTCCATTCCATTCCATTCCATTCCATTCCATTCCATTCTATTGCATTCCATTCCATTCCATTCCATTCTGTTCTACTCGGGTTGATTCCAATCCATTCCATTCCATTCCATTCCGTTACATTCCATTCCATTCCATTCCGTTCCATTCCATTCCATTCCATTCCAGTCCATTCCAATCCATTCCATTCTACTCGGGTTGATTCCATTCCATTCCATTCCATTCCATTCCATTCCATTCCATTCCATTCCATTCCATTCCATTCCAATCCATTCCATTCTACTTGTGTTGATTCCATTCCATTCCATTCCATTCCATTCCATTCCATTCCATTCGGTTCCATTCCATTCCATTCCATTCCATTCCATTCCATTAAATTTTATTCCATTCCATTCCATTCCATTCCTTTCCTTTCCATTCCATTCCATTCCATTCCACTACTTTGTACTCGGGTTGATTTCATTCCATTCCATTCCATTCCATTCCATTCCATTCCATTCCATTCCATTCCATTCCACTCGATTCCATTCCATTCCATTCCATTCGATTCCATTCCATTCCAATCCATTCCGTTCTACTCGGGTTGATTCCATTCCATTCCATTCCATTCCATTCGATTCCATTCCATTCCATTTCAATCCATTCCATTCTACTCGGGTTGATTCCATTCCATTCCATTCCATTCCATTCCATTCCATTCCATTCCATTCCATTCCAATCCATTCCATTCAACTCGGGTTGATTCCATTCAATTCCATTCCATTCCATTCCATTCCATTAAATTTTATTCCATTCCATTCCATTCCATTCCTTTCCATTCCATTCCATTCCATTCCATTCCATTACGTTCTACTCTGGTTGATTTCATTCCATTCCATTCCATTCCATTCCATTCCATTCCATTCCATTCCATTCCATTCCATTCCATTCCATTCCATACGATTCCATTCCATTCCATTCCATTCCAATCCATTCCATTCTACTCGGGTTAATTCCATTCCATTCCATTCCATTCCATTCGATTCCATTCCATTCCATTTCAATCCATTCCATTCTACTCGGGTTGATTCCATTCCATTCCATTCCATTCCATTCCATTACATTCCATTCCATTCCATTCCATTCCAGTCCATTCCTATCCATTCCATTCTACTCGGGTTGATTCCATTCCGTTCCATTCCATTCCATTCCATTCCATTCCATTCCATTCCATTCCTTTTGATTCCATTCCATTCCATTCCATTCCATTCCATTCCATTCCATTCCATTCCATTCCATTCCATTCCATTCTATTGCATTCCATTCCATTCCATTCCATTCCGTTCTACTCGGGTTGATTCCAATCTATTCCATTCCATTCCATTCCTTTACATTCCATTCCATTCCATTCCATTCCATTCCGTTCCATTCCATTCCATTCCATTCCAGTCCATTCCAATCCATTCCATTCTACTCGAGTTGATTCCATTCCATTCCATTCCATTCCATTCCATTCCATTACATTCCATTCCAATCCATTCCATTCTACTCGGGTTGATTCCATTCCATTCCATTCCATTCCATTCCATTCCATTCCATTCGATTCCATTCCATTCCATTCCATTCCATTCCATTCCATTAAATTTTATTCCATTCCATTCCATTCCATTCCTTTCCTTTCCATTCCATTCCATTCCATTCCTTTCCATTCCATTCCATTCGATTCCATTCCATTCCATTCCATTCCAATCCTTTCCGTTCTACTCGGGTTGATTCCATTCCATTCCATTCCATTCCATTCCATTCCATTCCATTCCATTCCATTCCATTCCATTCGATTCCATTCGATTCCATTCCATTCCATTCCTTTAAATTCCCTTCCATTCCATTCCATTCCATTAAATTCCATTGCATTCCATTCCATTCCATTCCATTCCATTCCATTCCATTCCATTCCGTTCGATTCGATTCAATTCCATTCCAATCCAATCCATTCCATTCTACTCGGGTTGATTCCATTCCATTCCATTCCATTCCATTCCATTCCGTTCCATTCCAATCCATTCCATTCTACACGGGTTGATTCCATTCCATTCCATTCCATTCCATTCCATTCCATTCCATTCCAATCCATTCCATTCTACTCGGGTTGATTGCATTCCATTCCATTCCATTCCATTCCATTCCATTCCATTCCAATCCATTCAATTCTACTCGGGTTGATTCCTTTCCATTCAATTCCATTCCATTCCATTCCATTCCATTCCATTCCATTAAATTTTATTCCATTCCATTCCATTCCATTCCTTTCCATTCCATTCCATTCCATTACGTTCTACTCGGGTTGATTTCATTCCATTCCATTCCATTCCATTCCATTCCATTCCATTCCATTCCATTCCATTCCATTCCATTCCTTTCGATTCCATACGATTCCATTCCATTCCATTCCATTCCAATCCATTCCGTTCTACTCGGGTTGATTCCATTCCATTCCATTCCATTCCATTCGATTCCATTCCATTCCATTACAATCCATTCCATTCTACTCGGGTTGATTCCATTCCATTCCATTCCATTCCATTCCATTCCATTCCATTCCATTCCATTACTTTCCTTTCCATTCCATTCCATTCCATTCCATTACGTTCTACTCGGGTTGATTTCATTCCATGCCATTCCTTTCCATTCCATTCCAATCCATTCCGTTCTACTCGGGTTGATTCCATTCCATTCCATTCCATTCCATTCGATTCCATTCCATTCCATTTCAATCCATTCCATTCTACTCGGGTTGATTCCATTCCATTCCATTCCATTCCATTCCATTCCATTCCATTCCATTCCATTCCATTCCATTCCATTCCGTTCCATTCCATTCCATTCCATTCCGTTCTACTCGGGTTGATTCCATTCTATTCCATTCCATTCCATTCGATTCCATTCGATTCCATTCGATTCCATTCCATTCCATTCCATTAAATTCCATTCCATTCCATTCCATTCCAATCCGTTCGATTCCATTCCATTCCATTCCAATCCAATCCATTCCATTCTACTCGGGTTGATTCCATTCCATTGCATTCCATTCCATTCCATTCCATTCCGTTCCATTCCAATCCATCCCATTCTACTCGGGTTGATTCCATTCCATTCCATTCCATTCCATTCCATTCCATTCCATTCCAATCCATTCCATTCTACTCGGGTTGATTGCATTCCATTCCATTCCATTCCATTCCATTCCATTCCATTGCAATCCATTCCATTCTACTCGGGTTGATTCCATTCCATTCAATTCCATTCCATTCCATTCCATTCAATTCCATTCCATTAAATTTTATTCCATTCCATTCCATTCCATTCCTTTCCATTCCATTCCATTCCATTACGTTCTACTCGGGTTGATTTCATTCCATTCCATTCCATTCCATTCCATTCCATTCCATTCCATTCCAATCCATTCCGTTCTACTCGGGTTGATTCCATTCCATTCCATTCCATTCCATTCGATTCCTTTCCATTCCATTTCAATCCATTCCATTCTACTCGGGTTGATTCCATTCCATTCCATTCCATTCCATTCCATTCCATTCCATTCCATTCCATTCCATTCCATTCGATTCCATTCCATTCCATTCCGTTCTACTCGGGTTGATTCTATTCCATTCCATTCCATTCCATTCCATTCCATTCCATTCCATTCCATTCCATTCCATTCCATTCCATTCCTTTCGATTCCATTCCATTCCATTCCATTCCATTCCATTCCATTCCATTCCATTCCATTCCATTCCATTCTATTGCATTCCATTCCATTCCATTCCATTCCATTCCGTTCTACTCGGGTTGATTCCAATCTATTCCATTCCATTCCATTCCGTTACATTCCATTCCATTCCATTCCATTCCATTCCATTCCATTCCGTTCCATTCCATTCCATTCCATTCCAGTCCATTCCAATCCATTCCATTCTACTCGGGTTGATTCCATTCCATTCCATTCCATTCCATTCCATTCCATTCCATTCCATTACATTCCATTCCAATCCATTCCATTCTACTCGGGTTGATTCCATTCCATTCCATTCCATTCCATTCCAATCCATTCCATTCCATTCCATTCCATTCCATTCGATTCCATTCCATTCCATTCCATTACATTCCATTCCATTCCATTCCATTCCATTCCATTAAATTTTATTCCATTCCATTCCATTCCATTCCTTTCCTTTCCATTCCATTCCATTCCATTCCATTACGTTCTACTCGGGTTGATTTCATTCCATTCCATTCCATTCCATTCCATTCCATTCCATTCCATTCGATTCCATTCCATTCCATTTCAATCCATTCCATTCTACTCGGGTTGATTCCATTCCATTCCATTTGATTCCATTCCATTCTATTCTGTTCTACTCGGGTTGATTTCATTCTATTCCATTCCATTCCATTCCCTTCCATTCCATTCCATTCAATTCCATTCGATTCCAATCCATTCCATTCCATTAAATTCCATTCCATTCCATTCCATTCCATTCCATTCCATTCCATTCCATTCCATTCCATTCCATTCCATTCCATTCCATTCCGTTCTACTCGGGTTGATTCCATTCCATTCCATTCCATTCCATTCCATTCCATTCCATTCCATTCGATTCCATTCCATTCCATTCCATTCGAATCCATTCCATTCCAATCCATTCCATTCTACTCGGGTAGATTCCATTCCATTACATTCCTTTCCATTCCATTCCATTCCATTCCATTCCATTCCATTCGATTCCATTCGATTCCATTCCATTCCATTCCATTAAATTCCATTCCATTCCATTCCATTCCATTCCATTCCATTCCTTTCCATTCCATTCCATTCTACTCGGGTTGATTCCATTCCATTCCATTCCATTCCATTCCATTCCATTCCATTCCATTCAATTCCATTCCATTCCATTCCATTCCATTCCATTCCATTCCATTCAATTCCATTCCATTCCATTCCATTCCATTCCATTCCGTTCTACTCGGGTTCATTCCATTCCATTCCATTCCATTGCATTCTATTCCATTTAATTCCCTTCCTTTCTATTCCATTCCATTACATTCCATTCCATTCCGTTCTTCTCGGGTTGATTCCATTCCATTCCATTCCATTCCATTCCATTCCATTCCATTCCATTCCATTCCATTCCATTCGATTCCATTCGATTCCATTCCATTCCATTCCATTCCATTCCAATCCATTCCATTCTACTCGGGTTCATTCCATTCCATTCCATTCCATTCCATTCCATTCCATTCGGTTCCATTCGGTTCCATTCGATTCCATTCCATTTCAATCCATTCCATTCCATTCCGTTCCGTTCCGTTCCGTTTCGTTCGTTCCGTTCAATTCGGGTTGATTCCATTCTATTCCACTCCATTCCATTCGATTCCATTGGTTTCCATTCGATTCCATTCCATTCCATTCCATTCTATTCTATTGAATTCCATTCCATTCCATTCCATTCCATTGTATTCCAATCCATTCCTTTCTACTCGGGTTGATTCCATTCCATTCCATTCCGTTCCACTCCATTGCATTCCTTTCCATTCCATTCCATTTCATTGCATTTCAGTCCATTCCATTCTACTCGGGTTGATTCCATTCCATTCCATTCCATTCCATTCCATTCCATTCCATTCCAATCCATTCCATTCTACTCGGGTTGATTCCATTCCATTCCTTTCCATTCCATTCCATTCCATTCCATTCCATTCCGTTCCGTTCCATTCCATTCCATTCCATTCCATTCCTTTCGATTCCATTCCATTCCATTCCATTCCATTCCATTCCATTCCATTCCATTCCATTCCATTCTATTGCATTCCATTCCATTCCATTCTGTTCTACTCGCGTTGATTCCAATCTATTCCATTCCATTCCATTCCGTTACATTCCATAACATTCCATTCCATTCCATTCCATTCCATTCCATTCCATTCCATTCCATTCCAGTCCATTCCAATCCATTCCATTCTACTCGGGTTGATTCCATTCCATTCCATTCCATTCCATTCCATTCCAATCCATTCCATTCTACTTGTGTTGATTCCATTCCATTCCATTCCATTCCATTCCATTCCATTCCATTCCATTCCATTCGGTTCCATTCCATTCCATTCCATTCCATTCCATTCCATTAAATTTTATTCCATTCCATTCCATTCCATTCCTTTCCTTTCCATTCCATTCCATTCCATTCCATTACGTTGTACTCGGATTGATTTCATTCCATTCCATTCCATTCCATTCCATTCCATTCCATTCCATTCCATTCCATTCCATTCCATTCCACTCGATTCCATTCCATTCCATTCCATTCCATTCCATTCCATTCCATTCCATTGCAATGCATTCCGTTTTTCTCGGGTTGATTCCATTCCATTCCATTCCATTCCGTTCGATTCCATTCCATTCCATTTTAATCCATTCCATTCTACTCGGGTTGATTCCATTGCATTCCATTAAATTCCATTCCATTCCATTCCATTCCATTCCATTCCATTCCATTCCATTCCATTCCAATCCATTCCATTCTACTCGGGTTGATTCCATTCCATTCCATTCCATTCCATTCCATTCCATTCCATTCCATTCCATTCCAATCCATTCCATTCAACTCGGGTTGATTCCTTTCAATTCCATTCCATTCCATTCCATTCCATTAAATTTTATTCCATTCCATTCCATTCCATTCCTTTCCATTCCATTCCATTCCATTCCATTCCATTCCATTCCATTCCATTACTTTCTACTCGGGTTGATTTCATTCCATTCCATTCCATTCCATTCCATTCCATTCCATTCCATTCCATTCCATTCCTTTCGATTCTATACGATTCCATTCCATTCGATTCCATTCCAATCCATTCCGTTCTACTCGGGTTGATTCCATTCCATTCCATTCCATTCCATTCGATTCCATTCCATTCCATTTCAAACCATTCCATTCTACTCGGGTTGATTCCATTCCATTCCATTCCATTCCATTCCATTCCATTCCATTCCATTCCATTCCTTTCGATTCGATTCCATTCCATTCCATTCCATTCCATTACATTCCATTCCATTCCATTCCATTCCATTCCATTCTATTGCATTCCATTCCATTCCATTCCATTCCGTTCTACTCGGGTTGATTCCAATCTATTCCATTCCATTCCATTCCGTTACATTCCATTCCATTCCATTCCATTCCATTCCGTTCCATTCCATTCCATTCCATTCCAGACCATTCCAATCCATTCCATTCTACTCGGGTTGATTCCATTCCATTCCATTCCATTCCATTACATTCCATTCCATTACATTCCATTCCAATCCATTCCATTCTACTCGGGTTGATTCCATTCCATTCCATTCCATTCCATTCCATTCCATTCCATTGCATTCCATTCCATTCGATTCCATTCCATTCCATTCCATTCCATTCCATTCCATTCCATTAAATTTTATTCCATTCCATTCCATTCCTTTCCTTTCCTTTCCATTCCATTCCATTCCATTCCATTCGATTCCATTCCATTCCATTCCATTCCAATCCATTCCGTTCTACTCGGGTTGATTCCATTCCACTCCATTCCATTCCATTCCATTCCATTCCATTCCATTCCATTCCATTCCATTCCATTCGTTTAAATTCCCTTCCATTCCATTCCATTCCATTAAATTCCATTGCATTCGATTCCATTCCATTCCGTTCTACTCGGGTTGATTCCATTCCATTCCATTCCATTCCATTCCATTCCATTCCATTCCATTCCATTCCATTCCATTCCATTTGATTCCATTCGATTCCATTCCATTCCATTCCATTCCAATCCATTCCATTCTACTCGGGTTGATTCCATTCCATTCCATTCCATTCCATTCCATTCCATTCCATTCCATTCCATTCCATTCAATTCCATTCCATTCCATTCGATTCGATTCCATTCCATTCCATTCCAATCCATTCCATTCTACTCGGGTTGATTTGATTCCATTCCATTCCATTCCATTCCATTCCAGTCCATTCCATTCCATTCCAATCCATTCCATTCTACTCGGGTTGATTCCATTCCATTCCATTCCATTCTATTCCACTCCATTCCATTTCATTCCATTCCATTCCATTCCATTCCATTCCATTCCAATCCATTCCATTCTACTCGGGTTGATTTGATTCCATTCCATTCCATTCCATTCCATTCCATTCCATTCCATTCCATTCCATTCCATTCCAGTCCATTCCAATCCATTCCATTCTACTCGGCTTGATTTGATTCCATTCCATTCCATTCCATTCCATTCCATTCCAGTCCATTCCAATCCATTCCATTCTTCTCGGGTTGATTCCATTCCATTCCATTCCATTCCATTCCTTTCCATTCCGTTCTACTCTGGTTGAATTCACTCCTTTCCATTGCATTCCATTCCATTCCATTCCATTCTATGCCATTCGATTCCATTCCATTCCATTTCAATCCATTCCGTTCTACTCGGGTTGATTCCATTCCATTCCATTCCATTCCATTCCATTCCATTCCATTCCATTCCATTCCAGTCCATTCCAATCCATTCCATTCTACTCGGGTTGATTCCATTCGATTCCATTCCATTCCATTGGATTCCATTCCATTCCATTCCATTCCATTCCGTTCCATTCGGTTCGATTCCATTCCATTCCAATCCATTCCATTCCATTCCATTCCATTCCATTCCATTCCTTTCCATTCCATTGGATTCCATTCCATTCCATTCCATTCCATTCCATTCCATTCCATTCCTTTCCATTCCATTCCATTCCATTCCATTCTACTCGGGTTGATTCCATTCTATTCCATTCCATTCCATTCGATTCCATTCGATTCCATTCGATTCCATTCCATTCCATTCCATTAAATTTCATTCCATTCCATTCCATTCCATTCCATTCCATTCCATTCCATTCCATTCCAATCCATTCCATTCTACTCGGGTTGATTCCATTCCATTCAATTCCATTCCATTCCATTCCATTCAATTCCATTCCATTAAATTTTATTCCATTCCATTCCATTCCATTCCTTTCCATTCCATTCCATTCCATTCCATTCCATTCCATTCCATTCCATTCCTTTCGATTCCATACGATTCCATTCCATTCCATTCCATTCCAATCCATTCCGTTCTACTCGGGTTGATTCCATTCCATTCCATTCCATTCCATTCGATTCCATTCCATTCCATTTCAATCCATTCCATTCAACTCGGGTTGATTCCATTCCATTCCATTCCATTCCATTGCATTCCATTCCATTCCATTACTTTCCTTTCCATTCCATTCCATTCCATTCCATTACGTTCTACTCGGGTTGATTTCATTCCATGCCATTCCATTCCATTCCATTCCAATCCATTCCATTCTACTCGGGTTGATTCCATTCCATTCCATTCGATTCCATTCCATTCCATTTCAATCCATTCCATTCTACTCGGGTTGATTCCATTCCATTCCATTCCATTCCATTCCATTCCATTCCATTCCATTCCATTCCATTCCATTCCATTCCATTCGATTCCATTCCATTCCATTCCGTTCTACTCGGGTTGATTCTATTCCATTCCATTCCATTCAATTCCATTCCATTCCATTCCATTCCATTCCATTCCATTCCATTCCAGTCCATTCCAATCCATTCCATTCTACTCGGTTTGATTCCATTCCATTCCATTCCATTCCATTCCATTCCATTCCATTCCATTCCTTTCGATTCCATTCCATTCCATTCCATTCCATTCCATTCCATTCCATTCTGTTCTACTCGGGTTGATTTCATTCTATTCCATTCCATTCCATTCACTTCCATTCCATTCCATTCAATTCCATTCGATTCCAATCCATTCCATTCCATTAAATTCCATTCCATTCCATTCCATTCCATTCCATTCCATTCCATTCCAATCCGTTCTACTCGGGTTAATTCCATTCCATTCCATTCCATTCCATTCCATTCCATTCGATTGCATTCCATTCCATTCCATTCCAATCCATTCCATTCCAATCCATTCCATTCTACTCGGGTAGATTCCATTCCATTACATTCCTTTCCATTCCATTCCATTCCATTCCATTCCATTCCATTCCATTCCATTCGATTCCATTCCATTCCATTCCATTAAATTCCATTCCATTCCATTCCATTCCATTCCACTCCATTCCATTCCATTCCATTCCATTCTACTCGGGTTGATTCCATTCCATTCCATTCCATTCCATTCCATTCCATTCCATTCCATTCAATTCCATTCCATTCCATTCCATTCCATTCCATTCCATTCCATTCCATTCAATTCCATTCCATTCCATTGCATTCCATTCCATTCCATTTCATTCCATTCCATTCGATTCCATTCCATTCCAATCCATTCCATTCCATTCCATTCCATTTCATTCCATTCCATTCCATTCCATTCCATTCCATTCGATTCCATTCCATTCCATTCCGTTCCATTCCTTTCTATTCGATTCAATTCCATTCCATTCCATTCCATTCCATTCCATTCCATTCCATTCCATTCCATTCCATTCCATTCCATTCCATTCCGTTCTACTCGGGTTCATTCCATTCCATTCCATTCCATTGCATTCTATTCCATTGAATTCCCTTCCTTTCTATTCCATTCCATTCCATTCCATTCCATTCCGTTCTACTCGTGTTGATTCCATTCCATTCCATTCCATTCCATTCCATTCCATTCCATTCGATTCCATTCGATTCCATTCCATTCCATTCCATTCCATTCCAATCCATTCCATTCTACTCGGGTTCATTCCATTCCATTCCATTCCATTCCATTCCATCCCATTCCATTCGGTTCCATTCGGTTCCATTCGATTCCATTCCATTTCAATCCATTCCATTCCATTCCGTTCCGTTCCGTTCCGTTTCGTTCGTTCCGTTCTATTCGGGTTGATTCAATTCTATTCCACTCCATTCCATTCGATTCCATTGGTTTCCATTCGATTCCATTCCATTCCATTCCATTCTATTCTATTGAATTCCATTCCATTCCATTCCATTCCATTGTATTCCAATCCATTCCTTTCTACTCGGGTTGATTCCATTCCATTCCATTCCGTTCTACTCCATTCCATTCCTTTCCATTCCATTCCATTTCATTGCATTTCAATCCATTCCATTCTACTCGGGTTGATTCCATTCCATTCCATTCCATTCCATTCCATTCCATTCCATTCCATTCCAATCCATTCCATTCTACTCGGGTTGATTCCATTCCATTCCTTTCCATTCCATTCCATTCCATTCCATTCCATTCCATTCCATTCCATTCCATTCCGTTCCGTTCCATTCCATTCCATTCCATTCCATTCCATTCCGTTCTACTCGGGTTGATTCCATTCCATTCCATTCCATTCCATTCCATTCCATTCCATTCCATTCCATTCCATTCCAATCCATTCCATTCCAATCCATTCCATTCTACTCGGGTAGATTCCATTCCTTTCCATTCCATTCCATTCCATTCGATTCCATTCCATTCCATTCCATTCCATTCCATTCCATTCCATTCCATTCCATTCCATTAAATTTTATTCCATTCCATTCCATTCCATTCCTTTCCTTTCCAATCCATTCCATTCCATTCCATTACGTTCTACTCGGGTTGATTTCATTCCATTCCATTCCATTCCATTCCATTCCATTCCATTCCATTCCATTCCATTCCATTCCATTCCATTTCAATCCATTCCATTCTACTCGGGTTGATTCCATTCCATTCCATTTGATTCCATTCCATTCCATTCCATTCCATTCCATTCCATTCCATTCCATTCCATTCCATTCGATTCTACTCGGGTTGATTCCATTCCATTCCATTCCATTCCATTCCATTCCATTCCATTCCATTCCATTCCATTGCATTCCAATCCATTCCATTCTACTCGGGTTGATTTGATTCCATTCCATTCCATTCCATTCCATTTCATTCCATTCCATTCGATTCCATTCCATTCCAATCCATTCCATTCCATTCCATTCCATTTCATTCCATTCCATTCCATTCCATTCGATTCGATTCCATTCCATTCCATTCCGTTCCATTCCTTTCTATTCGATTCCATTCCATTCCATTCCATTCCATTCCATTCCATTCCATTCCATTCCATTCCATTCCGTTCTACTCGGGTTCATTCCATTCCATTCCATTCCATTGCATTCTATTCCATTGAATTCCCTTCCTTTCTATTCCATTCTATTCCATTCCATTCCATTCCGTTCTACTCGGGTTGATTCCATTCCATTCCATTCCATTCCATTCCATTCCATTCCATTCGATTCCATTCGATTCCATTCCATTCCATTCCATTCCATTCCATTCCATTCCATTCCATTCTACTCGGGTTCATTCCATTCCATTCCATTCCATTCCATTCCATTCCATCCCATTCCATTCGGTTCCATTCGGTTCCATTCGATTCCATTCCATTTCAATCCATTCCATTCCATTCCGTTCCGTTCCGTTCCGTTTCCTTCGTTCCGTTCTATTCGGGTTGATTCCATTCTATTCCACTCCATTCCATTCGATTCCATTGGTTTCCATTCGATTCCATTCCATTCCATTCCATTCTATTCTATTGAATTCCATTCCATTCCATTCCATTCCATTGTATTCCAATCCATTCCTTTCTACTCGGGTTGATTCCATTCCATTCCATTCCGTTCCACTCCATTCCATTCCTTTCCATTCCATTCCATTTCATTGCATTTCAATCCATTCCATTCTACTCGGGTTGATTCCATTCCATTCCATTCCATTCCATTCCATTCCATTCCATTCCATTCCATTCCATTCCATTCCATTCCATTCCATTCCAATCCATTCCATTCTACTCGGGTTGATTCCATTCCATTCCTTTCCATTCCATTCCATTCCATTCCATTCCATTCCATTCCATTCCATTCCATTCCGTTCCGTTCCGTTCCATTCCATTCCATTCCATTCCAGTCCATTCCGTTCTACTCGGGTTGATACCATTCCATTCCATTCCATTCCATTCCATTCCATTCCATTCCATTCGATTCCATTCCAATCCATTCCATTCCAATCCATTCCATTCTACTCGGGTAGATTCCATTCCATTCCATTCCATTCCATTCCATTCCATTCCATTCCATTCCATTCCATTCCATTCCATTTGATTCCATTCGATTCCATTCCATTCCATTCCATTCCAATCCATTCCATTCTACTCGGGTTGATTCCATTCCATTCCATTCCATTCCATTCCATTCCATTCCATTCCATTCCATTCCAATCCATTCCATTCTACTCGGGTTGATTCCATTCCATTCCATTCTATTCCATTCCATTCCATTCCATTCCATTCCATTCCATTCCATTCCATTCCATTCCATTCTATACCATTCCATTCCATTCGATTCCATTCGATTCCATTCCATTCCATTCCATTCCATTAAATTTTATTCCATTCCATTCCATTCCATTCCTTTCCATTCCATTCCATTCCATTACGTTCTACTTGGGTTGATTTCATTCCATTCCATTCCATTCCATTCCATTCCATTCCATTCCATTCCATTCCATTCCATTCCTTTCGATTCCATACGATTCCATTCCATTCCATTCCATTCCAATCCATTCCGTTCTACTCGGGTTGATTCCATTCCATCCCATTCCATTCCATTCCATTCCATTCCATTCCATTTCAATCCATTCCATTCTCCTCGGTTTGATTCCATTCCATTCCATTTCATTCCATTCCATTCTATTCCATTCCATTCCATTCCAGTCCATTCCAATCCATTCCATTCTACTCGGGTTGATTCCATTCCATTCCATTCCATTCCATTCCATTCCATTCCATTCCATTCCTTTCGATTCCATTCCATTCCATTCCATTCCATTCCATTCAATTCCATTCCATTCCATTGCATTCGATTCCATTCCATTCCATTCTGTTTTACTCGGGTTGATTCCAATCTATTCCATTCCATTCCATTCCGTTACATTCCATTCCATTCCATTCCATTCCATTCCGTTCCATTCCATTCCATTCCATTCCAGTCCATTCCAATCCATTCCATTCTACTCGGGTTGATTCCATTCCATTCCATTCCATTCCATTCCATTCCATTCCAATCCATTCCATTCTACTTGTGTTGATTCCATTCCATTCCATTCCATTCCATTCCATTCCATTCCATTCCATTCGGTTCCATTCCATTCCATTCCATTCCATTCCATTCCATTAAATTTTATTCCATTCCATTCCATTCCATTCCTTTCCTTTCCATTCCATTCCATTCCATTCCATTACGTTGTACTCGGATTGATTTCATTCCATTCCATTCCATTCCATTCCATTCCATTCCATTCCATTCCATTCCATTCCATTCCACTCGATTCCATTCCATTCCATTCCATTCCATTCCATTCCATTCCATTCCATTCCATTCCATTCCATTCCAATCCATTCCGTTTTTCTCGGGTTGATTCCATTCCATTCCATTCCATTCCATTCCATTCCATTCCATTCCATTCCATTCCATTCCAATCCATTCCATTCTACTCGGGTTGATTCCATTCCATTCCATTCCATTCCATTCCATTCCATTCCATTCCATTCCATTCCATTCCATTCCATTCCAATCCATTCCATTCTACTCGGGTTGATTCCATTCCATTCCATTCCATTCCATTCCGTTCCATTCCATTCCATTCCATTCCAATCCATTCCATTCAACTCGGGTTGATTCCTTTCAATTCCATTCCATTCCATTCCATTCCATTAAATTTTATTCCATTCCATTCCATTCCATTCCTTTCCATTCCATTCCATTCCATTCCATTCCATTCCATTCCATTACTTTCTGCTCGGGTTGATTTCATTCCATTCCATTCCATTCCATTCCATTCCATTCCATTCCATTACATTCGATTCCTTTCGATTCCATACGATTCCATCCCATTCCATTCCATTCCAATCCATTCCGTTCTACTCGGGTTGATTCCATTCCATTCCATTCCATTCCATTCGATTCCATTCCATTCCATTTCAATCCATTCCATTCTACTCGGGTTGATTCCATTCCATTCCATTCCATTCCATTCCATTCCATTCCATTCCATTCCATTCCATTCCATTCCATTCTATTGCATTCCATTCCATTCCATTCCATTCCTTTCTACTCGGGTTGATTCCAATCTATTCCATTCCATTCCATTCCGTTACATTCCATTCCATTCCATTCCTTTCCATTCCGTTCCATTCCATTCCATTCCATTCCAGTCCATTCCAATCCATTCCATTCTACTCGGGTTGATTCCATTCCATTCCATTCCATTCCATTCCATTCCATTCCATTCCATTCCAATCCATTCCATTCTACTCGGGTTGATTCCATTCCATTCCATTCCATTCCATTCCATTCCATTCCATTCCATTCCATTCCATTCCATTCCATTCGATTCCATTCCATTCCATTCCATTCCATTCCATTCCATTAAATTTTATTCCATTCCATTCCATTCCATTCCTTTCCTTTCCATTCCATTCCATTCCATTCCATTCGATTCCATTCCATTCCATTCCATTCCAATCCATTCCATTCTACTCGGGTTGATTCCATTCCACTCCATTCCATTCAATTCCATTCCATTCCATTCCATTCCATTCCTTTAAATTCCCTTCCATTCCATTCCATTCCATTAAATTCCATTGCATTCCATTCCATTCCATTCCGTTCTACTCGGGTTGATTCCATTCCATTCCATTCCATTCCATTCCATTCCATTCCATTCCATTCCATTCCATTCCATTCCATTCCATTTGATTCCATTCGATTCCATTCCATTCCATTCCATTCCAATCCATTCCATTCTACTCGGGTTGATTCCATTCCATTCCATTCCATTCCATTCCATTCCATTCCATTCCATTCCATTCCATTCCATTCCATTCAATTCCTTCCATTCCATTCCATTCTATTCCATTAAACTCCATTCCAATCCATTCCATTCTACTCGGGTTGATTTGATTCCATTCCATTCCATTCCATTCCATTCCAGTCCAGTCCAGTCCATTCCAATCCATTCCATTCTACTCGGGTTGATTCCATTCCATTCCATTCCATTCCATTCCATTCCATTCCATTCCATTCCAATCCATTCCATTCTACTCGGGTTGATTCCATTCCATTCCATTCCATTCTATTCCACTCCATTCCATTTCATTCCATTCCATTCCATTCCATTCCATTCCATTCCATTCCAATCCATTCCATTCCATTCCATTCCATTCCAATCCATTCCATTCTACTCGGGTTGATTTGATTCCATTCCATTCCATTCCATTCCCTTCCATTCCATTCCATTCCAGTCCATTCCAATCCATTCCATTCTACTCGGCTTGATTTGATTCCATTCCATTCCATTCTATGCCATTCGATTCCATTCCATTCCATTTCAATCCATTCCGTTCTACTCGGGTTGATTCCATTCCATTCCATTCCATTCCATTCCATTCCATTCCATTCCATTCCAGTCCATTCCAATCCATTCCATTCTACTCGGGTTGATTCCATTCGATTCCATTCCATTCCATTGGATTCCATTCCATTCCATTCCATTCCATTCCGTTCAATTCGATTCGATTCCATTCCATTCCAATCCATTCCATTCCATTCCATTGGATTCCATTCCATTCCATTCCTTTCCATTCCATTGGATTCCATTCCATTCCATTCCATTCCATTCCATTCCATTCCATTCCTTTCCATTCCATTCCATTCCATTCCGTTCTACTCGGGTTGATTCCATTCTATTCCATTCCATTCCATTCCATTCCATTCGATTCCATTCGATTCCATTCCATTCCATTCCATTAAATTTCATTCCATTCCATTCCATTCCATTCCATTCCATTCCATTCCAATCCATTCCATTCTACTCGGGTTGATTCCATTCCATTCAATTCCATTCCATTCCATTCCATTCAATTCCATTCCATTAAATTTTATTCCATTCCATTCCATTCCATTCCTTTCCATTCCATTCCATTCCATTACGTTCTACTCGGGTTGATTTCATTCCATTCCATTCCATTCCATTCCATTCCATTCCATTCCATTCCATTCCTTTCGATTCCATACGATTCCATTCCATTCCATTCCATTCCAATCCATTCCGTTCTACTCGGGTTGTTTCCATTCCATTCCATTCCATTCCATTCCATTCCATTCCATTCCATTTCAATCCATTCCGTTCTACTCGGGTTGATTCCATTCCATTCCATTCCATTCCATTCCATTCCATTCCATTCCATTCCATTACTTTCCTTTCCATTCCATTCCATTCCATTCCATTACGTTCTACTCGGGTTGATTTCATTCCATGCCATTCCATTCCATTCCATTCCAATCCATTCCGTTCTACTCGGGTTGATTCCATTCCATTCCATTCGATTCCATTCCATTCCATTTCAATCCGTTCCATTCTACTCGGGTTGATTCCATTCCATTCCATTCCATTCCATTCCATTCCATTCCATTCCATTCCATTCCATTCGATTCCATTCCATTCCATTCCGTTCTACTCGGGTTGATTCTATTCCATTCCATTCCATTCCATTCCATTCCATTCCATTCCATTCCATTCCATTCCATTCCAGTCCATTCCAATCCATTCCATTCTTCTCGGTTTGATTCCATTCCATTCCATTCCATTCCATTCCATTCCATTCCATTCTATTGCATTCCATTACATTCCATTCCATTCCGTTCTACTCGGGTTGATTCCAATCTATTCCATTCCATTCCATTCCTTTCCATTCCATTCCATTCCATTCCATTCCATTCCATTCCATTACTTTCTGCTCGGGTTGATTTCATTCCATTCCATTCCATTCCATTCCATTCCATTCCATTCCATTACATTCGATTCCTTTCGATTCCATACGATTCCATCCCATTCCATTCCATTCCAATCCATTCCGTTCTACTCGGGTTGATTCCATTCCATTCCATTCCATTCCATTCGATTCCATTCCATTCCATTTCAATCCATTCCATTCTACTCGGGTTGATTCCATTCCATTCCATTCCATTCCATTCCATTCCATTCCATTCCATTCCATTCCTTTCGATTCCATTCCATTCCATTCCATTCCATTCCATTCCATTCCATTCCATTCCATTCCATTCCATTCTATTGCATTCCATTCCATTCCATTCCATTCCTTTCTACTCGGGTTGATTCCAATCTATTCCATTCCATTCCATTCCGTTACATTCCATTCCATTCCATTCCTTTCCATTCCGTTCCATTCCATTCCATTCCATTCCAGTCCATTCCAATCCATTCCATTCTACTCGGGTTGATTCCATTCCATTCCATTCCATTCCATTCCATTCCATTCCATTCCATTCCAATCCATTCCATTCTACTCGGGTTGATTCCATTCCATTCCATTCCATTCCATTCCATTCCATTCCATTCCATTCCATTCCATTCCATTCCATTCGATTCCATTCCATTCCAATCCATTCCATTCCATTCCATTAAATTTTATTCCATTCCATTCCATTCCATTCCTTTCCTTTCCATTCCATTCCATTCCATTCCATTCGATTCCATTCCATTCCATTCCATTCCAATCCATTCCATTCTACTCGGGTTGATTCCATTCCACTCCATTCCATTCAATTCCATTCCATTCCATTCCATTCCATTCCTTTAAATTCCCTTCCATTCCATTCCATTCCATTAAATTCCATTGCATTCCATTCCATTCCATTCCGTTCTACTCGGGTTGATTCCATTCCATTCCATTCCATTCCATTCCATTCCATTCCATTCCATTCCATTCCATTCCATTCCATTCCATTTGATTCCATTCGATTCCATTCCATTCCATTCCATTCCAATCCATTCCATTCTACTCGGGTTGATTCCATTCCATTCCATTCCATTCCATTCCATTCCATTCCATTCCATTCCATTCCATTCCATTCAATTCCTTCCATTCCATTCCATTCTATTCCATTAAACTCCATTCCAATCCATTCCATTCTACTCGGGTTGATTTGATTCCATTCCATTCCATTCCATTCCATTCCAGTCCAGTCCAGTCCATTCCAATCCATTCCATTCTACTCGGGTTGATTCCATTCCATTCCATTCCATTCCATTCCATTCCATTCCATTCCAATCCATTCCATTCTACTCGGGTTGATTCCATTCCATTCCATTCCATTCTATTCCACTCCATTCCATTTCATTCCATTCCATTCCATTCCATTCCATTCCATTCCATTCCAATCCATTCCATTCCATTCCATTCCATTCCAATCCATTCCATTCTACTCGGGTTGATTTGATTCCATTCCATTCCATTCCATTCCCTTCCATTCCATTCCATTCCAGTCCATTCCAATCCATTCCATTCTACTCGGCTTGATTTGATTCCATTCCATTCCATTCTATGCCATTCGATTCCATTCCATTCCATTTCAATCCATTCCGTTCTACTCGGGTTGATTCCATTCCATTCCATTCCATTCCATTCCATTCCATTCCATTCCATTCCAGTCCATTCCAATCCATTCCATTCTACTCGGGTTGATTCCATTCGATTCCATTCCATTCCATTGGATTCCATTCCATTCCATTCCATTCCATTCCGTTCAATTCGATTCGATTCCATTCCATTCCAATCCATTCCATTCCATTCCATTGGATTCCATTCCATTCCATTCCTTTCCATTCCATTGGATTCCATTCCATTCCATTCCATTCCATTCCATTCCATTCCATTCCTTTCCATTCCATTCCATTCCATTCCGTTCTACTCGGGTTGATTCCATTCTATTCCATTCCATTCCATTCCATTCCATTCGATTCCATTCGATTCCATTCCATTCCATTCCATTAAATTTCATTCCATTCCATTCCATTCCATTCCATTCCATTCCATTCCATTCCATTCCAATCCATTCCATTCTACTCGGGTTGATTCCATTCCATTCAATTCCATTCCATTCCATTCCATTCAATTCCATTCCATTAAATTTTATTCCATTCCATTCCATTCCATTCCTTTCCATTCCATTCCATTCCATTACGTTCTACTCGGGTTGATTTCATTCCATTCCATTCCATTCCATTCCATTCCATTCCATTCCATTCCATTCCTTTCGATTCCATACGATTCCATTCCATTCCATTCCATTCCAATCCATTCCGTTCTACTCGGGTTGTTTCCATTCCATTCCATTCCATTCCATTCCATTCCATTCCATTCCATTTCAATCCATTCCGTTCTACTCGGGTTGATTCCATTCCATTCCATTCCATTCCATTCCATTCCATTCCATTCCATTCCATTCCATTACTTTCCTTTCCATTCCATTCCATTCCATTCCATTACATTCTACTCGGGTTGATTTCATTCCATGCCATTCCATTCCATTCCATTCCAATCCATTCCGTTCTACTCGGGTTGATTCCATTCCATTCCATTCGATTCCATTCCATTCCATTTCAATCCGTTCCATTCTACTCGGGTTGATTCCATTCCATTCCATTCCATTCCATTCCATTCCATTCCATTCCATTCCATTCCATTCCATTCCATTCGATTCCATTCCATTCCATTCCGTTCTACTCGGGTTGATTCTATTCCATTCCATTCCATTCCATTCCATTCCATTCCATTCCATTCCATTCCATTCCATTCCAGTCCATTCCAATCCATTCCATTCTTCTCGGTTTGATTCCATTCCATTCCATTCCATTCCATTCCATTCCATTCCATTCTATTGCATTCCATTACATTCCATTCCATTCCGTTCTACTCGGGTTGATTCCAATCTATTCCATTCCATTCCATTCCGTTACATTCCATTCCATTCCATTCCATTCCATTCCATTCCGTTCCATTCCATTCCATTCCATTCCAGTCCATTCCAATCCATTCCATTCTACTCGGGTTGATTCCATTCCATTCCATTCCATTCCATTCCATTCCATTACATTCCATTCCAATCCATTCCATTCTACTCGGCTTGATTCCATTCCATTCCATTCCATTCCATTCCATTCCATTCCATTCCATTCCATTCCATTCCATTCCATTCCATTCCATTCCATTAAATTTTATTCCGTTCCATTCCATTCCATTCCTTTCCTTTCCAATCCATTCCATTCCATTCCATTACGTTCTACTCGGGTTGATTTCATTCCATTCCATTCCATTCCATTCCATTCCATTCCATTCCATTCGATTCCATTCCATTCCATTTCAATCCATTCCATTCTACTCGGGTTGATTCCATTCCATTCCATTTGATTCCATTCCATTCCATTCCATTCCATTCCATTCCATTCCATTCCATTCCATTCCATTCTGTTCTACTCGGGTTGATTTCATTCTATTCCATTCCATTCCATTCCCTTCCATTCCATTCCATTCAATTCCATTCGATTCCAATCCATTCCATTCCATTAAATTCCATTCCATTCCATTCCATTCCATTCCATTCCATTCCATTCCATTCCATTCCATTCCATTCCATTCCATTCCGTTCTACTCGGGTTGATTCCATTCCATTCCATTCCATTCCATTCCATTCCATTCGATTCCATTCCATTCCATTCCATTCCAATCCATTCCATTCCAATCCATTCCATTCTACTCGGGTAGATTCCATTCCATTACATTCCTTTCCATTCCATTCCATTCCATTCCATTCCATTCCATTCCATTCGATTCCATTCGATTCCATTCCATTCCATTCCATTAAATTCCATTCCATTCCATTCCATTCCATTCCACTCCATTCCATTCCATTCCATTCCATTCTACTCGGGTTGATTCCATTCCATTCCATTCCATTCCATTCCATTCCATTCCATTCCATTCAATTCCATTCCATTCCATTCCATTCCATTCCATTGCATTCCAATCCATTCCATTCTACTCGGGTTGATTTGATTCCATTCCATTCCATTCCATTCCATTTCATTCCATTCCATTCGATTCCATTCCATTCCAATCCATTCCATTCCATTCCATTCCATTTCATTCCATTCCATTCCATTCCATTCGATTCGATTCCATTCCATTCCATTCCGTTCCATTCCTTTCTATTCGATTCCATTCCATTCCATTCCATTCCATTCCATTCCATTCCATTCCATTCCATTCCATTCCATTCCGTTCTACTCGGGTTCATTCCATTCCATTCCTTTCCATTGCATTCTATTCCATTGAATTCCCTTCCTTTCTATTCCATTCCATTCCATTCCATTCCATTCCGTTCTACTCGGGTTGATTCCATTCCATTCCATTCCATTCCATTCCATTCCATTCCATTCCATTCCATTCCATTCGATTCCATTCCATTCCATTCCATTCCAATCCATTCCATTCTACTCGGGTTCATTCCATTCCATTCCATTCCATTCCATCCCATTCCATTCGGTTCCATTCGGTTCCATTCGATTCCATTCCATTTCAATCCATTCCATTCCATTCCGTTCCGTTCCGTTCCATTTCGTTCGTTCCGTTCTATTCGGGTTGATTCCATTCTATTCCACTCCATTCCATTCGATTCCATTGGTTTCCTTTCGATTCCATTCCATTCCATTCCATTCTATTCTATTGAATTCCATTCCATTCCATTCCATTCCATTGTATTCCAATCCATTCCTTTCTACTCGGGTTGATTCCATTCCATTCCATTCCGTTCCACTCCATTCCATTCCTTTCCATTCCATTCCATTTCATTGCATTTCAATCCATTCCATTCTACTCGGGTTGATTCCATTCCATTCCATTCCATTCCATTCCATTCCATTCCATTCCAATCCATTCCATTCTACTCGGGTTGATTCCATTCCATTCCTTTCCATTCCATTCCATTCCATTCCATTCCATTCCATTCCATTCCATTCCGTTCCGTTCCGTTCCGTTCCATTCCATTCCATTCCATTCCATTCCATTCCGTTCTACTCGGGTTGATTCCATGCCATTCCATTCCATTCCATTCCATTCCATTCCATTCCATTCCATTCCATTCCATTCCATTCCATTCCATTTGATTCCATTCGATTCCATTCCATTCCATTCCATTCCAATCCATTCCATTCTACTCGGGTTGATTCCATTCCATTCCATTCCATTCCATTCCATTCCATTCCATTCCAATCCATTCCATTCTACTCGGGTTGATTCCACTCCATTCCATTCCATTCCATTCCATTCCATTCAATTCCATTCCATTCCATTCCATTCCAATCTATACCATTCCATTCCATTCGATTCCATTCGATTCCATTCCATTCCATTCCATTCCATTAAATTTGATTCCATTCCATTCCATTCCATTCCTTTCCATTCCATTCCATTCCATTACGTTCTACTCGGGTTGATTTCATTCCATTCCATTCCATTCCATTCCGTTCCATTCCTTTCCATTCCATTCCATTCCATTCCTTTCGATTCCATACGATTCCATTCCATTCCATTCCATTCCAATCCATTCCGTTCTACTCGGGTTGATTCCATTCCATCCCATTCCATTCCATTCCATTCCATTCCATTCCATTCCATTCCATTCCAGTCCATTCCAATCCATTCCATTCTACTCGGGTTGATTCCATTCCATTCCATTCCATTCCATTCCATTCCATTCCATTCCATTCCTTTCGATTCCATTCCATTCCATTCCAGTCCATTCCAATCCATTCCATTCTACTCGGGTTGATTCCATTCCATTCCATTCCATTCCATTCCATTCTGTTCTACTCGGGTTGATTCCATTCCATTCCATTCCATTCCATTCCATTCCATTCCATTCCATTCCATTCCATTGCATTCCATTCCATTCCATTCCATTCTGTTCTACTCGGGTTGATTCCAATCTATTCCATTCCATTCCATTCCGTTACATTCCATTCCATTCCATTCCATTCCATTCCATTCCGTTCCATTCCATTCCATTCCATTCCAGTCCATTCCAATCCATTCCATTCTACTCGGGTTGATTCCATTCCATTCCATTCCATTCCATTCCATTCCATTCCAATCCATTCCATTCTACTTGTGTTGATTCCATTCCATTCCATTCCATTCCATTCCATTCCATTCCATTCCATTCCATTCCATTCGGTTCCATTCCATTCCATTCCATTCCATTCCATTCCATTCCATTAAATTTTATTCCATTCCATTCCATTCCATTCCTTTCCTTTCCATTCCATTCCATTCCATTCCATTACGTTGTACTCGGATTGATTTCATTCCATTCCATTCCATTTCATTCCATTCCATTCCATTCCATTCAATTCCATTCCATTCCATTCCACTCGATTCCATTCCATTCCATTCCATTCCATTCCATTCCATTCCATTCCATTCCATTCCAATACATTCCGTTTTTCTCGGGTTGATTCCATTCCATTCCATTCCATTCCATTCGATTCCATTCCATTCCATTTCAATCCATTCCATTCTATTCGGGTTGATTCCATTCCATTCCATTCCATTCCATTCCATTCCATTCCATTCCATTCCAATCCATTCCATTCTACTCGGGTTGATTCCATTCCATTCCATTCCATTCCATTCCATTCCATTCCATTCCATTCCATTCCATTCCAATCCATTCCATTCAACTCGGGTTGATTCCTTTCAATTCCATTCCATTCCATTCCATTCCATTAAATTTTATTCCATTCCATTCCATTCCATTCCTTTCCATTCCATTCCATTCCATTCCATTCCATTCCATTCCATTACTTTCTACTCGGGTTGATTTCATTCCATTCCATTCCTTTCCATTCCATTCCATTCCATTCCATTCCATTCCTTTCGATTCCATACGATTCCATCCCATTCAATTCCATTCCAATCCATTCCGTTCTACTCGGGTTGATTCCATTCCATTCCATTCCATTCCATTCGATTCCATTCCATTCCATTTCAATCCATTCCATTCTACTCGGGTTGATTCCATTCCATTCCATTCCATTCCATTCCATTCCATTCCATTCCATTCCATTCCTTTCGATTCCATTCCATTCCATTCCATTCCACTTCATTCCATTCCATTCCATTCCATTCCATTCCATTCCATTCCATTCTATTGCATTCCATTCCATTCCATTCCATTCCGTTCTACTCGGGTTGATTCCAATCTATTCCATTCCATTCCATTCCGTTACATTCCATTCCATTCCATTCCTTTCCATTCCGTTCCATTCCATTCCATTCCATTCCAGTCCATTCCAATCCATTCCATTCTACTCGGGTTGATTCCATTCCATTCCATTCCATTCCATTCCATTCCATTACATTCCATTCCAATCCATTCCATTCTACTCGGGTTGATTCCATTCCATTCCATTCCATTCCATTCCATTCCATTCCATTCCATTCCATTCCATTCCATTCCATTCGATTCCATTCCATTCCATTCCATTCCATTCCATTCCATTAAATTTTATTCCATTCCATTCCATTCCATTCCTTTCCTTTCCATTCCATTCCATTCCATTCCATTCGATTCCATTCCATTCCATTCCATTCCAATCCATTCCGTTCTACTCGGGTTGATTCCATTCCACTCCATTCCATTCAATTCCATTCCATTCCATTCCATTCCATTCCTTTAAATTCCCTTCCATTCCATTCCATTCCATTAAATTCCATTGCATTCCATTCCATTCCATTCCGTTCTACTCGGGTTGATTCCATTCCATTCCATTCCATTCCATTCCATTCCATTCCATTCCATTCCATTCCATTCCATTTGATTCCATTCGATTCCATTCCATTCCATTCCATTCCAATCCATTCCATTCTACTCGGGTTGATTCCATTCCATTCCATTCCATTCCATTCCATTCCATTCCATTCCATTCCATTGCATTCCATTCCATTCAATTCCTTCCATTCCATTCCATTCGATTCCATTAAACTCCATTCCAATCCATTCCATTCTACTGGGGTTAATTTGATTCCATTCCATTCCATTCCATTCCATTCCATTCCAGTCCAGTCCAGTCCATTCCAATCCATTCCATTCTACTCGGGTTGATTCCATTCCATTCCATTCCATTCCATTCCATTCCATTCCATTCCAATCCATTCCATTCTACTCGGGTTGATTCCATTCCATTCCATTCCATTCTATTCCACTCCATTCCATTTCATTCGATTCCATTCCATTCCATTCCATTCCATTCCATTCCAATCCATTCCATTCTACTCGGGTTGATTTGATTCCATTCCATTCCATTCCATTCCATTCCATTCCATTCCATTCCAGTCCATTCCAATCCATTCCATTCTACTCGGCTTGATTTGATTCCATTCCATTCCATTCCATTCCATTCCATTCCATTCCATTCCATTCCATTCCATTCCATTCCATTCCAATCCATTCCATTCTACTCGGGTTGATTTGATTCCATTCCATTCCATTCCATTCCATTCCATTCCATTCCATTCCAGTCCATTCCAATCCATTCCATTCTACTCGGCTTGATTTGATTCCATTCCATTCCATTCCATTCCATTCCAGTCCATTCCAATCCATTCCATTCTTCTCGGGTTGATTCAATTCCATTCCATTCCATTCCATTCCTTTCCATTCCGTTCTACTCTGGTTGAATTCATTCCTTTCCATTGCATTCCATTCCATTCCATTCCATTCTATGCCATTCGATTCCATTCCATTCCATTTCAATCCATTCCGTTCTACTCGGGTTGATTCCATTCCATTCCATTCCATTCCATTCCATTCCATTCCATTCCATTCCAGTCCATTCCAATCCATTCCATTCTACTCGGGTTGATTCCATTCGATTCCATTCCATTCCATTGGATTCCATTCCATTCCATTCCATTCCATTCCGTTCCATTCGATTCGATTCCATTCCATTCCAATCCATTCCATTCCATTCCATTCCATTCCATTCCATTCCTTTCCATTCCATTGGATTCCATTCCATTCCATTCCATTCCATTCCATTCCATTCCATTCCATTCCTTTCCATTCCATTCCATTCCATTCCGTTCTACTCGGGTTGATTCCATTCTATTCCATTCCATTCCATTCGATTCCATTCGATTCCATTCGATTCCATTCCATTCCATTCCATTAAATTTCATTCCATTCCATTCCATTCCATTCCATTCCATTCCGTTCGATTCCATTCCATTCCATTCCAATCCAATCCATTCCATTCTACTCGGGTTGATTCCATTCCATTCCATTCCATTCCATTCCATTCCATTCCGTTCCATTCCAATCCATTCCATTCTACTCGGGTTGAGTCCATTCCATTCCATTCCATTCCATTCCATTCCAATCCATTCCATTCTACTCGGGTTGATTCCATTCCATTCCATTCCATTCCATTCCAATCCATTCCATTCAACTCGGGTTGATTCCATTCAATTCCATTCCATTCCATTCCATTCCATTCCATTCCATTCCATTCCATTAAATTTTATTCCATTCCATTCCATTCCATTCCTTTCCATTCCATTCCATTCCATTACGTTCTACTCGGGTTGATTTCATTCCATTCCATTCCATTCCATTCCATTCCATTCCATTCCATTCCTTTCGATTCCATACGATTCCATTCCATTCCATTCCATTCCAATCCATTCCGTTCTACTCGGGTTGATTCCATTCCATTCCATTCCATTCCATTCGATTCCATTCCATTCCATTTCAATCCATTCCATTCTACTCGGGTTGATTCCATTCCATTCCGTTCCATTCCATTCCATTCAATTCCATTCCATTCCATTCCAGTCCATTCCAATCCATTCCATTCTACTCGGGTTGATTCCATTCCATTCCATTCCATTCCATTCCATTCCATTCCATTCCATTCCATTCCATTCCATTCTATTGCATTCCATTCCATTCCATTCCATTCCGTTCTACTCGGGTTGATTCCAATCTATTCCATTCCATTCTATTCCGTTACATTCCATTCCATTCCATTCCATTCCATTCCGTTCCATTCCATTCCATTCCATTCCAGTCCATTCCAATCCATTCCATTCTACTCGGGTTGATTCCATTCCATTCCATTCCATTCCATTACATTCCATTCCAATCCATTCCATTCTACTTGGGTTGATACCATTCCATTCCATTCCATTCCATTCCATTCCATTCCATTCCATTCCATTCCATTCCATTCCATTCCATTCCGTTCCGTTCTGTTCCGTTCCATTCCATTCGATTCCATTCCATTCCATTCCAATCCATTCCATTCAACTCGGGTTGATTTGATTCCATTCCATTCCATTCCATTCCATTCCATTCCATTCCATTCCAGTCCATTCCAATCCATTCCATTCTACTCGGGTTGATTCCATTCCATTCCATTCCATTCCATTCCATTCCATTCCATTCCAATCCATTCCATTCTACTCGGGTTGATTCCATTCCATTCCATTCCATTCTATTCCACTCCATTCCATTTCATTTCATTCCATTCCATTCCATTCCATTCCAATCCATTCCATTCTTCTCTGGTTTATTCCATTCCATTCCATTCCATTCCATTCCATTCCATTCCATTCCATTCCAATCCATTCCATTCTACTCGGGTAGATTCCATTCCATTCCATTCCATTCCATTCCATTCCATTCCATTCCATTCCATTCCGTTCCGTTCCATTCCATTCGATTACATTCCATTCCAATCCAATCCATTCCATTCTACTCGTTTTGATTTCATTCCATTCCATTCCATTCCGTTCCTTTCTACTCGGGTTGACTCCATTGAGTTCCATTCCGTTCTCTTCCGTCCCGTCCCGTCCCGTCCCATCCCGTCCCGACCCGTCCCGACCAGTGCCATTGTTCTCCGGTTGATTCCATTCCATTCCATTCCGTTCCTTTCCGTTCCGTTCCATTCCGTTCCACACGGGTTGATTCAATTCCATTCTATTCTATTCCATTCCATTCCATTCCATTCCATTCCATTCCATTCCATTCTACTCTGGTTGATTCCATGCTGTTCCGTTCCGTTCCATTCCGTTCCACCCCGACCCGTCCCGTACCGTCCCGTCCCGTCCCATCCCGTTCCGATCTGCTCGGGTTGATTCCGTTCCATTCCGTTCCGTTCCTTTCCTTTCCGTTCCGTTCCATTCCGTTCCACGCGGGTTGATGCAATTCCATTCTATTACGTTGAATTCATTCCATTCCATTCCATTCCATTCTACTCGGATTGATTCCATTCCATTAAATTCCATTCCAGTCCATTCCAATCCATTCCATTCTACTCGGGTTGATTCCATTCCATTCCATTCCATTCCATTCCATTCCATTCCATTCCATTCCATTCCGTTCTACTCGGGTTGATTCCATTCCATTCTATTCCATTCCATTCCATTCCATTCCATTCCATTCCATTCCATTCCAATCCATTCCATTCCAATCCATTCCATTCTACTCGGGTAGATTCCATTCCATTCCATTCCATTCCATTCCATTCCATTCCTTTCCATTCCATTCCATTCCATTCGATTCCATTCGATTCCATTCCATTCCATTCCATTCCAATCCATTCCATTCTACTCGGGTTGATTCCATTCCATTCCATTCCATTCCATTCCATTCCATTCCATTCCAATCCATTCCATTCTACTCGGGTTGATTCCATTCCATTCCATTCCATTCCATTCCATTCCATTCCATTCCATTCCATTCCATTCCATTCCATTCCATTCCATTCCATTCCATTCTATTCCTTTCCATTCCATTCCATTCCATTCGATTCCATTCTATTCCATTCGATTCCATTCCATTAAATTCCATTCCATTCCATTCCATTCCATTCCATTCCATTCCATTCCATTCCATTCCATTCCATACCATTCCATTCCATTCCATTCCGTTCTTCTTGGGTTGATTCCATTCCATTCCATTCCATTCCATTCCATTCCATTCAATTCCATTCCATTCCATTCCAGTCCATTCCAATCCATTCCATTCTACTCGGGTTGATTCCATTCAATTCCATTCCATTCTATTCCACTCCATTCCATTTCATTCCATTCCATTCCATTCCATTCCATTCCATTCCATTCCAATCCATTCCATTCTACTCGGGTTGATTTGATTCCATTCCATTCCATTCCATTCCATTCCATTCCATTCCAGTCCATTCCAATCCATTCCATTCTACTCGGCTTGATTTGATTCCATTCCATTCCATTTCATTCCATTCCAGTCCATTCCAATCCATTCCATTCTTCTCGGGTTGATTCCATTCCATTCCATTCCATTCCATTCCGTTCTACTCTGGTTGAATTCATTCCTTTCCATTGCATTCCATTCCATTCCATTCCATTCTATGCCATTCGATTCCATTCCATTCCATTTCAATCCATTCCGTTCTACTCGGGTTGATTCCATTCCATTCCATTCCATTCCATTCCATTCCATTCCATTCCAGTCCATTCCAATCCATTCCATTCTACTCGGGTTGATTCCATTCGATTCCATTCCATTCCATTGGATTCCATTCCATTCCATTCCATTCCATTCCGTTCCATTCGATTCGATTCCATTCCATTCCAATCCATTCCATTCCATTCCATTCCATTCCATTCCATTCCTTTCCATTCCATTGGATTCCATTCCATTCCATTCCATTCCATTCCATTCCTTTCCATTCCATTCCTTTCCATTCCATTCCATTCCATTCCTTTCTACTCGGGTTGATTCCATTCTATTCCATTCCATTCCATTCGATTCCATTCGATTCCATTCGATTCCATTCCATTCCATTCCATTAAATTTCATTCCATTCCATTCCATTCCATTCCATTCCATTCCATTCCATTCCATTCCATTCCATTCCATTCCGTTCGATTCCATTCCATTCCATTCCAATCCAATCCATTCCATTCTACTCGGGTTGATTCCATTCCATTCCATTCCATTCCATTCCATTCCATTCCATTCCGTTCCATTCCAATCCATTCCATTCTACTCGGGTTGATTCCATTCCATTCCATTCCATTCCATTCCATTCCATTCCAATCCATTCCATTCTACTCGGGTTGATTCCATTCCATTCCATTCCATTCCATTCCATTCCATTCCATTCCATTCCATTCCAATCCATTCCATTCAACTCGGGTTGATTCCATTCAATTCCATTCCATTCCATTCCATTCCATTAAATTTTATTCCATTCCATTCCATTCCATTCCTTTCCATTCCATTCCATTCCATTACGTTCTACTCGGGTTGATTTCATTCCATTCCATTCCATTCCATTCCATTCCATTCCATTCCATTCCATTCCATTCCATTCCATTCCACTCCATTCCATTCCTTTCGATTCCATACGATTCCATTCCATTCCATTCCATTCCAATCAATTCCGTTCTACTCGGGTTGATTCCATTCCATTCCATTCCATTCCATTCGATTCCATTCCATTCCATTCCATTCCATTCCATTCCATTCCATTCTACTCGGGTTGATTCCATTCCATTCCATTGCATTCCATTCCATTCCATTCCATTCCATTCCATTCCAGTCCATTCCAATCCATTCCATTCTACTCGGGTTGATTCCATTCCATTCCATTCCATTCCATTCCATTCCATTCCATTCCATTCCATTCCATTCCTTTCGATTCCATTCCATTCCATTCCATTCCATTCCATTCCATTCCATTCCATTCCATTCCATTCTATTGCATTCCATTCCATTCCATTCCATTCCGTTCTACTCGGGTTGATTCCAATCTATTCCATTCCATTCTATTCCGTTACATTCCATTCCATTCCATTCCATTCCATTCCGTTCCATTCCATTCCATTCCATTCCAGTCGATTCCAATCCATTCCATTCTACTCGGGTTGATTCCATTCCATTCCATTCCATTCCATTACATTCCATTCCAATCCATTCCATTCTACTTGGGTTGATACCATTCCATTCCATTCCATTCCATTCCATTCCATTCCATTCCATTCCGTTCCGTTCCGTTCTGTTCCGTTCCATTCCATTCGATTCCATTCCGTTCCATTCCAATCCATTCCATTCAACTCGGGTTGATTTGATTCCATTCCATTCCATTCCATTCCATTCCATTCCATTCCAGTCCATTCCAATCCATTCCATTCTACTCGGGTTGATTCCATTCCATTCCATTCCATTCCATTCCATTCCATTCCATTCCAATCCATTCCATTCTACTCGGGTTGATTCCATTCCATTCCATTCCATTCTATTCCACTCCATTCCATTTCATTTCATTCCATTCCATTCCATTCCATTCCAATCCATTCCATTCTTCCCTGGTTTATTCCATTCCATTCCATTCCATTCCATTCCATTCCATTCCATTCCATTCCAATCCATTCTATTCTACTCGGGTTGATTCCATTCCGTTCCTTTCCATTCCATTCCATTCCATTCCGTTCCATTCCATTCCATTCCATTCCATTCGTTTCCATTCCTTTCCATTCCATTCCTTTCCATTCCATTCCATTCCGTTCTACTCGGGTTGATCCCATTCTATTCCATTCCATTCCATTCGATTCCATTCGATTCCATTCCACTCCATTCCATTAAATTCCATTCCATTCCATTCCATT